>NC_071998.2:95979839-96642339 GCF_028885655.2 Pongo abelii | reverse complement strand
TGACTGAACGACACTCATTTCACATTTCGACTCTGAACTTACCTGTCAAAAGCTCCTGGATAACGACCAAACTGTAACTTTCGGAAGGGAACAAATTTCCTGTCAATGTGTTCTTTAAGTCTCAAGTGGCCGTGCCAGAGGTAGTTGCCACTCCTCTCATGAAAGACTACCAAGTGGATCGCATGAGTGGCCAGTTTGCAGATATAGTGCAGGGGGATTTCAGTTCCAGAAAGTGAGTCTATCCCGTCTAGCCGGGGATCTTTACTCTCAATCTTTAGGCACTGAAATCCCATATTCTCAGCTATCCGAAACCAGCCTTCCTAGAACCAAAGAAGCATCAAACATCAAGAAACAGCACTTAAACACTGCATATTTAAAGCCAAATATTAGTAGCAAAACGAAAGTGATTCTTATATTGAACTTGAGCCATATTTTTGTGCTAATCTGCTCCGTAAGAACATTTTTAAATGAGGGTGATGGGCAGAAGGTAGTGGTGGGAGAATAAAGGAAAGTAGCAAAAATACAAAGTATGTAGCAGGAAAGATATAGCCAAAGACTCTCTTTATAGGTTGGGCACCGTGGCTCACCCCTGTAATCCCAGTGCTTTGGGAGGCTGAGTCGGGTGGATCACTTGAGCTCAGGAGTTTGAGACTAGCCTGGGCAACATGGTGAAACTCTATCTCTACAAAAAATACAAACAAAAATTAGCCAGGGTGTGGTGGCATGCACCTATAGTCCCAGCTACTTGGGGGTCTGAGCCAGGAGGATCGCTTGAACCTGAGAGATCAAGGCTGCAGTGAGCCAAGATTGTGTCACTGCACTCAAGCCTGGGTGACAAAGTGAGACCCTGTCTCAAAAAAAAAAAAACTCTATGAAAATTAATACAAATCCCTTCCTTGGAATGAGAATGCTCATGTTAGTGTTTTCTAGTTAGTTTCTATAAAGTAAATGTTGATTTAAGGACAGCACTTAAAATTAAACTTGTAATTCTTAATTTAACTTTTAATAACCTTTATCTTCAAAAGTACTTCAAAAAAGTAGTTCTTTCATCTCATCGTTTACATCCCAACATCTTAAAATACTACCATAATAGAACACCATCATAATGCAAATCATTAGAAATTAACAAACATACTGTAAGACAAGGTTCATTTTCCAACATCATTTGTTTCATTATCAACTGTAATATTCCCTTCTTTCCTTTTCTTTCTTGGTACACCTTAGAAGTAGAAAGCACTGACTGAGGGGGAGGGTAGCCAATTCAGAGAAAGACACTACTGAATAGAATAAAAGAAAGGCATTATCAGCTGACAAATTCAGGAAATATTTAAAAGGCCGGCCAGAACTTGAGAAGAATGTGACCTTGGGTTATAGGAGGAAAGACTGACAGACAAAATAGGCAGAATTATGATATGGTTTGCTTTCTTATAACCATCAACAAGAGAAGTAAAGAACAAAATAGTTGCTCTGATCAATTGGTGTAAAGGCCTAGGTCAAGGTTTTGCTGCAAAAGTCCACTCCCAGTAGCCTTGGCAGAGGTTTGCTCACTTTATGGTAATGGCATTAATAAAGAAAAATCACATGCAAATGAAGTCTTTCATTATTAGATCTAACAATCTGATTAGCTCCACACTGGGGGATGTTTTAGGGGGGACTATCCAAGGGCTCTTGAATCTCTTGAATAGTAGGATGTCATATGTACAAAAGGAGAAACTTTTGGGAGGCTGAGGTGGGTGGATCATTTGAGGTCAGGAGTTCAAGACCACCTTGCCAATATTGTGAAACCCCGTCTCTACTAAAAAAAAAATACAAAAATTAGTCACATGTGGTGGCACACGCCTGTAATCCCAGCTACTCAGGAGGCTGAGGCAGGAGAATCCCTTGAGCCTGGGAAGTGGAGGTTGCAGTGAACAGAGATTGCACCACTGCACTCCAGCCTGGGTGACACAGCAAGACTCTGTCTCAAAAAAAAAAAACCAACACAAACAAACAAAAACAAACGAAGAATAAACTTGAACCCATGTGCTGATTCTGGGTATGGCTGAGCTTTTGCTTCTTCCTCTGACTATGGTAGTATCAGCTTTGCCAATGGTGGCATACTCCCCTTCTTCTAAAATAGTGGTTCTCAAGGCAAGTGGGACTGTACCCAACAGACATTTTAGAAATTTGGGGGGATATTTTTGGTTTATCATAATGATAAACTGGCATTTAGAGTCCTAGGCCAAGAACATTAGACATCCCACAATCCAAAATATGAAAATCTATCCTGTGTACTATGTAATTTCAAATGTCCTGTCAGATAATCACGTAGTGAAAAACTTGTTTATAATTGTCTGAGCTTTTATTTCTCAGGAATACAATAGTCACGTCAATGAAGAGACAATTTTACTTTTTTGTTGTTGGAAACTTGCTCACTATTTTGGAAAATCATATTGCCAACAACAATATCATTCATAGTATGGGTTTATATTTGTAGCTACCACATTCTGTGATCCTACTTCTAAATACAAGCATCTGAATTACTTTATTATGTCTTCCAGTGTAGTCATTCTGGAGCATCTGCACACTACAATACATATCATTTCCTTTTATTTCTAGGTTATATTATAGTTAATACATTATATTGATTTGCGGAATTATGTATATAGGAGGGTTATAATTTCTATGAACTTCATTTGGGGAATATAAAGGGACATTATAAAATATTCTTTGTAAAAATAAGCCTTGTAGGCTTTTTCTATGAGATATCAAACAGTTCAACAGAAATGACCTAAAAATACTGATATTGAGAAGTTTCCCCCAGCAAAAAAGCAGAATCTTTCCTCTCATCTTCCTGTTGTGAACATGGATGTGATATCTGGAGCTAGGACAGCTATCCTGTGATAATGAGGTAAATGAATAAAGAATTTCAGAGACACAAGTCCTGACATCAGTGGCTAGCTAAACTAATATCAATAGCCACTAACCTTTTAACCTCTCATTATATAAGAAAAAGAAATCCCCTATTTGCCTTAGTGATTAGTTGTATTGTTATTTATAGCTGAAAATATTCCCGATACAATTTATAAAGTGCTTTAGGAAAAATTTTTAATGTTTTACATTTTAAACTACCCTAAACCCATACTATTTTGTAAAAAGAGACACATTCCATTATGTGAAAGCAAGTCACTTACCTCATTCTTCCATAGGTGATACTGCAGCGCAAATGCAGTAAAGTCTCTTGGAACACAGAAAAACTTGCATTGTGAAGTAGAGCCATGAGAAGTATTTTTGACTTGTTCAAAGTTCTTATTAATCAATTCCAATATCAAAGGATCAATAAGAAACACTGGTACATTTTGGTTGGATGTTAACATAATAAATTTTTTAACTGCACGCTGTTTGAGAGAAAAAGAATTCTCATAATTCCAGTAAGCCAACACAACAGCCTATTTTATAACATTTTAATTCATTAATTGTATAAGAATGCAGAGTATTTACCCAATAGATACCATGCTTATCATTGTGCTAAAAAATACAAATGATTAAATAGCACATATGGTCTCTGCTCTCAATAAGCAGTCTTCTAAGAAAGATGAACACTTTCAATATAAGGTGAAATATGCTATAATAAAAACATATACAACATATTATAAAAGTACAGACCAGTAAGCTACAAATTTACCATACATCAAAAGAATAAGAAATTTCACAGAGGAAGTGGTATCTGACATGAAAATGTGGTGCTTACAAAATTATTCTCTTAGTATTAGCTAAATCTTTTCAAGCAAAATTGAGAGAACTATCTGTCAGCTTTTAAAAATCAGTCTTGTTAATCTTTCAAAAACAAAAATCAGTTGTTTGTACCATTTTTCTTCATATCTGTAATGCTGCTTAATAATCTTTCTAAGCAAAAGACTCAGACCAAAATACACTGTCTGCTTGATGATTGCCATATATAATGTGCTTTTCTAATACTGCAATATTTCAAAATATAACTCTGCTGGGTAGTAAGTACGGTTCCCTACTGAAAAAAACAAAAATTCAATAGTAGAATGAAAACAGACTAAATCATACTTAGGAATAAGTAATACCTAAGAACAGCAAGGATAAACAGAATATCTGGCATACACTATTGCTTAAAAGCCTACTTCAATGAAAGCAAGACTTATAGGAATGTTTGCCTATCAAAAAGGTGCTTCATGAAATTAAGAATAAATTCTTTTTCAGAAAATCTGAAGGAACTCATAAAAATATATACAAGATAAATAAATAGACAAAATATCAATTTTAAGGATAAAGGATGAGATAAAGCTAAGAATCAGTCTCATTATTTGTTTTTAGTGTAGAGTATTATGCAAATACCAAGAATACAATAATCTCTGCCTTACAGGGGTTTATTACCTCAGTGTGAGAAACAGCTAAGTAAAAAGTTAGGATAAACAACATTACACCAAAAAATTCAACTTAGATGACGCAAATTTCTTTAAAAATACAATTTAACAAAACTGCCACAAGATGAAACAAAATCTGAATTGCCCTATACCTATTAAAGAAACTGAATTTGTTAGGGAAAAAAAAAACTGCCCTCAAAACAACAAGGAAAAACTTCAGACTTAGACAGTTCACTGGTGAATTCCATCATTTTTAAGGAAGAATACCAATTCTACAAAAACTTTCTCAGAAAATAGAGCAGGAGAAAATACTTCCTATCTGATTTTAAGAGGCCAGTGCCATACTTAATAGCAAAACTTCTCACACCTGTAATCCCAGCACTTTGGGAGGTCAAAGCAGGTGGATCACCTGAGGTCAGGAGTTCGAGACCAGCCTGGCCAACATGGTGAAACCCTGTCTCTACTAAAAATACAAAAATTAGCCAGGCGTGGTGGCGTGTGCCTGTAGTCCCAGCAACTCGGGAGGCTGAGGCAGGAGAATCACTTGAACCCGGGAGGTGGAAGTTGCAGTGAGCCGAGATCACATGGCTGCAACTCCAGCCTGGGCAACAGAGAGACTTCATCTCAAAAAAAAAAAAAAAAAAAAAAAAGCAAAACTTGACAAAGACATTACAAAAAAAAGTATAGTCCACCATCTCTCATGAACACAGATGCAAAAATACTTAATACAATATTAGAAAATCAATTCCAGTAACTAAAAAAAGATAAAAAAGGAAAGCAAATGTCATGACCAAGTAGTATTTATCCTAGGAATGAAAGGTTACTTTAGCATTTGAAAATCAATCAATAAAATTTGACAAATCAACAGAAAAAAGTGAAAAACTATGATAATTTCAATATAGAAAAAAGCATTTGACAAAATTCAGTATCTATTCATGATTTAAAACTTTCAGCAAACCAGGAATAAAATACGTCCTCAACTTGATGAAAGGCATGAACAAAAAATCTATTACTGAGTCGTGTGGGAGTTCTTCATATATCTTTAATACCATTCCTTTGTGAGATACATGTTTTACAAATATTTGCTACTCTGTGGCATGCTTATTCATTTTCTTAATAGTGTTTTTTGATGACTAGAAGTTTAAAATTTTAATAGTCCAATTTAGCTATTTTGTGTGTGTGTGTGTCTTTTAGGGTTATTGCTTTCTGTGCTTTATACTAGGAAAAAAACAAGAAAGAAATGGTTTTGGAAGAAAGATGAGATAACAGAACTACCACATAAAAGGTACTTTAATGTTTGTTGAATGGATCTCAGGTTGGTGTTAAATACAAATATGATGAACACACTTATAGCTTCATTACCATTATTAATATAAATACAGATTAGGTCAGGGTCAAGCAGAGGTTCTATAACTCACCTTCTAAACACCTCCTCCAAGTTGTTATCAATACAATCATTAACGCTGCTTGGAAACGTGTCCAATTGATTCTAAATCCAATTAATTCTAAATCACTATTATCATCTGACCTTCAGTAATTCATTTTGTTTATAAGAATGAAAAACATCTTGTTGAAAAGAGATTATGCTGAGACCATAATAGCCCATTCATCTGCCTGTGTATTAAAATTTTATTAAAACCTAAAAAGTCTTGGCAGGACTTGTTCTTAGTAAAAGCCTAGTTCCTAATTATGATCATTTTCTTTTCTAAGTGCTCCCAAGTCATCTGTTTAATAACTCCATAAACATTGAGCTCTAGAATTTTACCAGGGCTCAATATCACACTATTGATGAGATTTCACCTTTTATTCCTTCTAAAAGTTTAGAAGTATGTTAGTACTTCTCCTTTCCTGTGATTTTGCAAATATAGTGATTCAGTGACCACATTTACAATTTTTTTTAGTCCCCTCAATGTAAAAGAGTATAAAGAGAACTCACTGAATGTGGTAAGCTGCTCTTCAACTTTTTGCTTGCGTACCATGGAAGTAAAGACTTTGAAAAAAATCCATTATTTTCTCCCACCTCAAGGATCATTTCTTGAATGAAAAGGATAGAGTCATGCTACTGTTTTCTATTATTTTAAGCTTTAAATTTTTCACAAATTCCATTTTAAAATGTATCAGTGAAACTGTACCTTCTCCGACTGCTCTATTTACTAAAAGGTTTGGGAATGTTGTCAGAATGTTGTCGGTTAATACTGATAAAGGAAAACCTTTTATCCAACTGAAGCTACTACAGCTTTAAATTTTTTGCTGAAATTGCTTTTCAGTGTACAGATGAAGACTCCTAATAAATGGCAAACCTGAAAAATATATGTTTCTCTAAGTATCATCACATCTTATAATGTTAAAATGTATGATAGATCACCCCCGTTGCCTTTGGCTGTTAAATACTGAATTTTAAATCTCAGCAAATTACTTCAACCACAGGATGATAAATCTGGTCCAAGTATTATGTGTATGTGTTTCCTAAGGGTGGGATGGAGGTAGAGAAGGGTTACAGAGAAGTATACAAAATATCTCTTTTTAATTTAATCTAAAATCTTTATAACTGTGACTGGGTAGTATAAATTCCAAATATATCATGCTTACCTTTATCCTCAGAATATCCTAAATTCACAGAGCAAAACAATTGCTATTTTTAATAAATTACAAGTTTACATTGATACTTATAGACTAGAGAGCTGGGGAGCCTGATAATAGGATATCCCAGACTTTACTTTTAAACAGTAGTTCAAATTCTACTCGGTGTTAGCAATGAACTAAAATGACCACTGCTTGGTGATCTGAAAATCCACTTCTAATTTAAAGTGTTCCACATCTCTAGTTATAGAGAAGCCAAAGATTGAAGTGTATCAAGAAATATCTGGTCATTCCCATAATGTATACTAACAGAATAAATGTTGTGTTTTATTAGTAACCCAGCAATGTTTTTCTTTCTAAATTTAGTTTTAAAACATAGGAAAATATATTTTATCAATGTGTAGGTTCTGAAATTTCTAAAACAAAACAAGGATATATCGTAAATATTGCTGGTTTCCCCTCATCTTATAAAGGAATATGTTGAATAGATTTTTATTGCTGATCATTACTTTTCCCTTATTCAAATAAATCTGATTCATATATTCATTCATTTAGGGAAACACCATAGCTCAGTGAATGTGGGTTTTAGAGGCAGACAGAATCTGGTCTTACCAAATTATCAGCCAACTAAGCTTAATCTCTCTAAGTGAATTGAGAGTAACAATATTTACTCACTTCTTAAAGTTTCCATAAGGACTAAATAAGACATTGCATAAAGCACTTGGTAAAGGGCCTGTCCCTTACCTGCCACTACCAACCGGCCACACACCACACAAGGTAGCTATTATTATTGCCATCATTCAACAAATACTTACGGAGTAAATGAATGAACTAAATGAACATTATAATCGAGAAATTTCTTGTTTTTTCTACATACCCACTGTGTGCTATCAAATCCAATTCGGCTTCCTTTGGATTTTGACAAACCAGCTCCATTCTAGGAAGATAACAAAAGAACTTTTTAGTAAATTCAAAGCCCAGCATGCAACATTACATTTCAGTTAGGCATGAGATTCAAAATATAATTAGCTTATAATCATTAAAAAGCATTATCCAATACCTATTTTTCATATAGTCATGAGCTAAGAATTCTACATTTTTATGATATAAAAATCCAAGATGGAAAACATCAATAGATTTGTAGTAAGTTAATTAAGCTATTAAATAATAAGGTAGACATGGTCAACATCTCTGAACCAATTAATTTCCATCAATGAATGGCAAACTCTTTGGAATTAGGGTTTGTCTGTTAAGGTCTATGTCTATATCTGCAATCTCAACATATCGCCATATATAAAATTAGTGTTTGTAGATTTTGGCAAAGTGATAAAGTATAATAATGTTTATTGAGGAGCTTGTGTGTTTGACACTTCCATATATCAATTATGTATACTCATTGATCCCTCACAACAATCCTGCAAGGTAAACATTATTATTTGTTTTGCAGATAGCACCAGTATGCACGGTTTACCTAACATACATCGTAATTTTGAATGTTGAAGTTTTTATAAAAAATATTTCAGGTCTACAGCATCAGAAGAAAGAAAATTATCATGAGTTTTCATCTGGTAGCCCCAAAATACTTTAGAGTAAGAGGAGGAAGAATGTCTGATGTTCTAGAGACAAAAGGAAGAATGTTTCAAGCGTAAAGAAGATCCAAATAAGTTTCTTATGCCTTGAGTGCATACTTTATCTATAAGCTACAGATGGGAGGATGCTGAAGAACGATTAGAGTAGTCTCACCCTAAAAATGAAATGTGCTCCAAGTTCCTAAACCTCATTTCCCCATTAAACCTCACATTCAAGGGTAGGGACAAAGTCCAATCCATCTTTGTATCACCAGTAGTACCTAGGATAGTGCTTGATGATTTTTATAGCTTAGTAAAGGTTTGTTAATTGGAAGGAGAGAGGAAGGGATGGAGAGATGAATATACTAAGTAATTAAGACAGAGCCAGAATTGGTCTCTCCTCACAAGCTCTGCAACTTAGCCAATAACATTTTAATACTAAGGGATGTTTGAGAAAAAAACAACTGTAATCTTCAAACCTGAAAAGAGACTGCAAACATTGTAATACAGCTACTTGTTCACCTTAGTCCTACATTAGTTGATTAGAAATACAGCTCAGCTATATTTCTGAGCTGTTCAATTTGTTGAGTTTTGGATAAGCTAATTTCTAGTGAACTAGATGTTATTTTTATATAGCTTTATTTTGATATAATTCACATACCATAAAATCTGCCTTTCTAAAGTGATTTTTAGTATGTTTAGAGTTGTGCAACTATTACCACTATCTAATTCCAGAATATTTTAATCACTCCAAAAAGAAACTATGTTCCTATTAACAGCCACTCCCCTTTCCTCCTCCACTCAGCCCCAATCATAACACTAATTATCTTCTCTGTGGATTTGCCCGTTATGGACACTACATAAAAATGGAATCATATATGTGGCCTTTTACATCTGGTTTTTCACTGAGCACGACGTTTTCAAAGTTCATTCATGCTGTGGCATGTATCAGTACTTCATTTCCTTTTATGGTTAATATTCCATTGTATATTCATTCATTAGTTGATGAGCATTTAGGTTATTTCCAGCTTTTGGCTATTATGAAAAATGCAATCGGAAATATTCATGTTTCATAATCATTCTCTTGTATACACTGACAACTTACCTCCATCTGACTTCATTTTATTTGCTCAGCAAAGGCCCACTTTCTACTTATTCTGCACCTGCAACTGTGCAGCTAATGTGGCTGCTGACTGATATCACTTTATTATTATTATTATTACTATTATTATTGAGACAGGGGTCTCTGTTGCCCAGGCTGGAGTGCAGTGGCGTAATCACAGCTCACTGCAGCCTCAACCTCCCAGACTCAAGTGATACTCCTACCTCAGTCTTCCTAGCAGCTGAAACTATAGAGGCATGCACTACCACGCCCAGCTAATTTTTGTATTTTTCGTAAAGACAGGTTGTCACCATATTGCCTAGGCTGATCTCAAGTGATCCACTTGCTTCCGCCTCCCAAAGTGCTGGGATTCCAGGCGTGAGACACCATACCTGGCTGATGTCACTTTAAATTCATGACTACTAATCTCAAGTGGGGCTTTAATTCTGCCCAGAAATCATTCTACATTCCCCTTGTGTATTAACTGTCTCATTCTCCTAGATGACTTTTCTCCCTTTTTTCTAACACCTCCCTATCCTATCTTTCAACTTATGGCATTGCTTGCTATTTCACTGAGAAAAAAGAAATTTGAAAATAATTTTCAAAAGCCCCCACCACATCTTCCCACCTACTGTACAAGAATTATATCCATATAATACACCTTCCCTTCTGTCATAACAGATGAATTGTCTATGTTCCTGTCTAAAGCCAGCCTCTCCACTTATGCACTAAATCCCATCCCCCCTTGACTGGACAAAGACATTGCTCCAGCAATTTTTCTTTCTCTGATGGATCATTCCCATCAGTATACAAACATGACTATTATTTATTCCATCTTAAAACACTAATAATTAAAACAAAACACAAAAACTTCTCAACTCCTCTTTTCCCAAAGAACAACTTTCTGTCCCCCATTACAGCAAAACTCCTAAAGGGTTGTCTCTTCTCATTGCCTCCAATTCCTCTCCTCCCATGAACTCACTTCATTTTAAATTCACTCTGCTGAGCATCATCAAGATCACCAATGACCTGAACATTGCTAAATCCAATGGTCAATTATCAGTACTTATCTTATTTGATATACCAAGAATTGTCGACAACCTCTGCCTCACCGAAACACTTCATTCACTTAGCTCTCTGTATCACCATATTTCTGTTTTTTCTCTGTTTCTCTCTGGCTGCTTCTTTAACTTGCCGGTTCTTCCCACTTCCCTGATGTGTTGGAGGGTCCCAAAGCTCAGATGTTGACACTTTCTCTCTTCCCCTTTAAAAATCTATATTCACTTCCTTAGTATCTCATCTAGTCATATGGCTTTAAATACCATCTATATGCTTACAACACTCAATTTGTACTTCCAACCCACTCTACCCAGACTTATACAGCCAATTGTCTATTCAACTTCTTCATTTGAATGTCAAATAGGCACCTGATGTGCTTTGGATCTGTGCCCCACCAAATCGCATACTGAATTGTAATCCCCAGTGTTGGAGGCGGTACCTGGTGGGAGGTGACTGTATCATGTAAACAGTTTCTCATGACTGATTTAGCACCATCCCTTTGGTGCTGTTCTTGTGATAATGAGTGAGTGAGTTATCCTGAGATCTAACTGTTTAAAAGACTGTAGCACCTCCTCCCTCCCTCTCTTCTTCCTGCTCCAGCCATATGAAGTGCTGGTTCCGCCTTCACCTTCTGCCATGATTCTAAGTTTCCTGAGGCCTCCACAGAAGCCAAGCAGATGCCAGTATCATGCTTCCTGTACAGCCTCTGGAACCATGAGACAATTAAACTTTTCTTTATAAATTACCCAGTCTCAGGTGTTTCTTTATAGCAATGCGAGAACAGACTAACTACAGAAAATTGGTACCAGGAGAGCAGTATTGCTGTAAGGTGTCTGAAAATGTGGAAGTAACTTTGGAACTGGGTAACAGGCAGAGGGAAAGTTTGGAGAGCTCAGAAGAAGACGGGAAGATGAGGGAAAATTTGAAACTTCCTAGAGACTTGTTGAATGGTTGTGATCAAGATGCTTATAGTGATATGGACAATGAAGTCCAGGCTAAGGAAGTCTCAGATGGAAATCAGGAACTTATTGGGAGGTGAAGCAGAAGTCACTTTTGTTATGCCTTAGCAAAGAACCTGGCTGCATTGTGCCCTGGCCCTAGAGATCTGTGAAACTCTGAACTCGAGAGTGATAGTCTAGGGTACCTGGAAGAAGAAATTTCTTTTTTTCTTTTTTTTGAGACAGAGTTTCACTCTTGTTACCCAAACTGGAGTGCAGTGGTATGATCTTGGCTCACTGCAACCTCCGCTATCCAGTTTCAAGCAATTTTCCTGCCTCAGCCTTCCGAGTAGCTAGGATTACAGGCACCCATCACCACACCCAGCTAATTTTTGTATTTTTAGTAGAGACAGGGTTTCACCATATTGGCCAGGCTGGTCTCGAACTCCTGACCTTGTGATCCGCCCAACTCGGCCTACCAAAGTGCTGGGATTATAGGCATGAGCCACCATGCCCAACCCAGAAGAAATTTCTAAGCAGCAAAGAGTTCAAGATCTGGCCTGGCTGCTTCTAACAACCTATGCTCATATGTGTGAGCAAAGAAATGACATAAAATTGGAACTTATATTTAATAGGGAAGCAGGGCATACATGATTGGAAAATTTGCAGCCTGGCCATGTGATAGAAAAGAAAAGTCCATTTTCAGGGGAGGAATTCAAGCAGGCTGCAGAAATTTGCATTAGCCAAGAAAATGGGGAAAAGGCTCTGAAGGCATTTCAAAGACCTTGGAGGTAGCCCCTCCCATAACAGGCCTGGAGACGTAGGAGGGAAGAATAGTTTGGTGGGCCAGGCCCAGTGCCTGCCACCCTGAGTAGCCTCAAGACACTGCTCCCTGCATTCCAGCTGCTCTAGCTCCAGCCATGGCTCAAAGGGGCACAGGTATAGCTGAGGCTGCTTCAGAGGGTGCAAGCTGTAAGCAGGTGCACACAGTGCAAGAGATGAGGCTTAAGAGCCTCTGCCTAGATTTCAGAGGATGTATGGAAAAGCCTGGATTCCAGGCAGAAGCTTGCTGCTGATGGAGCCCTCATGGAGAACCTCTACTAGAATAGCGTGGAAGGGAAATGCAGGGTTGAAGCTCCCACAGAGAGTCCTCACTGGGGCACTGCCTACTGGAGCTGTGAGAAGAGGGCCACAGTCCTCCAGACCCCAGAGTGGTAGATTCACCAGTAACTTGCATGGTACACCAGGAAAAGCTACAGGCACTCAATGTCAGCCCATGAGAGCAGTTGTGCGGGCTGAACCCTGCAAAGCCACAGGGTCTGAGCTGCCCAAGGCCTTGGGAGCCTACCCCCGTGTGCCCTGGACATGAGACATGGAGTCAAATTTTGGGGTTTTAAGACTTAATGGGTAACCTGCTGGGTTTTGGGCTTCATGGGGCCTGTAGCCCCTTTCTTTTGGCCAATTTCTCCCTTTGGGAACAGGAGTATTTACCCAATGACTGTACCCCCATCGAATCTTGGGAGTAACTAACTAATTTTTTATTTTACAGGCTCATAGGTGGAAGGGACTTGCCTTGTCTCAGATGAGACTTTGAACTTTTGAGTTAATGTTGGAATAAGTTAAGACTTTGAAGGACTGTTGGGAAGGCATGATTGTATTTTGCAATATAAAAGGATCATGAGGTGTGAGGGGCCAGGGGCAGAATAATATGGTTTAGATCTGTGTCCCCACCAAATCTCATGTCAAACTGTAATCCCCAGTGTTGGAAATGGGGCCTGGTGGGAGGTAATTGGATTGTGGGGACAGTTTGTCATGAATGGTTTAGCACCATCCTCTTGGTGCTATTCTTGTGATAGGGAGTGAGTAAGTTCCCCTAAGATCTGGTTGTTTAAAAGTGTGTAGCATCTCCCCACTCTCTCTTTTCCTCCTGCTCTGGCCATGTGAGGTGCGGGCTCCCCCTTCACCTGCTGCCATGATTGTAAGTTTCCTGAGGCCTCCCCAGAAGTTGAGCAGATGTTAGCATCATGCTTCCTATACAGCCTGCAGAACCATGAGCCAATTAAACCTCTTTTCTTTATAAATTACCCTGCCTCAGGTATTTCTTTACAGCAATGAAAGAACAGATTAATATAGCACCTTAAACTTAACATGTACAAAAAAACTCCTGATTTTCACCATTCCTCAAACTTGCTCTTTCCAGTCTCATCCATCTCAGTAAACAGCAATTTGCCATTACAATTACTTAGGACAAAAATACTAGAGTTATCCCTGACTTGCTTCTGTCACTCTAATACCCTACATCTAATCCATCAACAAATCCTGAAAACTATACTTTCCATTTCTCACCAACTCTACCATCAACTCTCTTGTCCAAATCATTATCATCTCTTGTGTAAATTACTAGAATAGCCTTCTAACTGGTCTCTCTGTGTATTAATCCATTTTCACGCTGCTGATAAAGACATACCTGAAACTGGGCAACTTACAAAAGAAGTTTAATGAACTCACAGTTCCAAGTGGCTGGGGAGGCCTCACAATCATGGCAGAAGGTGAAAGGTACGTCTTACATGGCAGCAGACAAGAGAGAATCAGAATCAAGCAAAAGGAGAAATCATCAGATCTCCCCTTATAAAATTATCAGCTCTCATGAGACTTATTTGCTACCACAAGAACAGCATGGGGGAACCACCCCCATGATTCAATTATCTTCCACGAGGTCCCCCCACAGCACACGGGAATTATGGGAGCTACAATTAAAGATGAGATTTGGGTGGCAACACAGCCAATCTATTCTCATCAAAGTGGCCAGACTACTTGTTTTAAAACAATAGTCAGATCATGTCCACATAGCTCAAAACCTTCCTGTTTCCCAGTCTCACTCAGGATAAAAGGTCAAAGTCCTTACAATGGCTTACAAGACCCTAAGTAACAGGAAACTCTAATCTTACCTACTATTCTCCCCATCACTCATTTGTCTACAGCCACATTGATCTCTATGCTGTTCTCAAAACTGATAGACATATTCCTGCCTCAGGACTTTTGTATTTTCTTTGTTTTCTACCTAGTATGCTTCTACTCTAGACATCAAAATACTCATTCTCTTTGAACAAGCTGTGTCTTCTATTTGTAATGACCTTTCTATCCTTCTTCACCTGAAGAACTCCTCATCCTACAAGACCAACTCAAATTATTATATCATCCATGAAATATTCAGTAATAGCCTTCCCAAGTATGTTATTCAGTAGTCTCTCTTCCCTGTAAAGCTTATACTTACCTAAGCTTGTAGGGTCAAGGTTAAGGACACCGGAGGGTCTAGTTTCATAGGGCCTGTTAGTACCCCCCCAGTTTTTTTTTGAGATGGAGTCTCATTCTGTCACCCAGGCTGGAGTGCAGTGGCGTGATTTTGGCTCACTGCAACCTCCGCCTCCTGGGTTCAAGCGATTCTCATGCCTCAGCTTCCTGAATAGCTGGGATTACAGGCAGGCATACACCACAACACCCAGCTAATTTTGGTATTTGGGGTAGAGACGGGGTTTCACCATGTTAGCCAGGCTGGTCTCGAACTCCTGACCTCAGGTGATCCAACGCCTCGGCCTCCAAAAATGCTGGGATTACAGGCATGAGCCACCATGCTCAGCAGTTGGCCCTTCTTAAGAAAGAATGTAAAAATAACTTTTGCAAATGTTACAAAAAATAAATAGCTTTGTAAACAGATTCCTAAGGCCCCTGCAAGTCCCCTGCAAGTGAGGGGCCCTGAAGTTTAAATTTCATTATCTTAATGTTTAATCTGTCTCTGGAGAGCAAGGGTTATTGGCACTCAGTGGCAGCTACAGTGGCTGCAACTGTAGCTATACAGGAAGATGCAGTCACTGTCAACCAGTGACCCTACAAGTAGAGAACCAAGAAAATAAATAATCTGACCTCTCTTTCTTTCCAGTTTGCAATCTCCAGCTGTATCCCATTGGCTAAACCCAACTGGAAACCAAAGGGCAAGGGAGCTCAGCTAATATAATCCATAAAAGTCTGCCTCCCCAAGAACAGAGTATGGTAAAGAGAGAATTTGGAGAGCAAACAGAGTATATCCAGCATGCTATGCTAAGAAGTTTGGTTCTTATTCCATAGGTATACTATGCAGAGAATAACTTGGATCAGATCTGCATCTAAGAAAAATATCTCTGACAACAGTACAGAAGAAAGATTACAAAGGCTAGATACTAGAGAACAGAAAAGTTATGAAGTGTGCTTTGAAAAAAGAAGTAACATATATTGTTATTGTTTGTTTATATGTCTCTTTATGTTTCTTAACCTCTCTCCCCTTCATCCCCAAAATTTCCCAATTTGTGAGTTCCTAGACAGAAGGATTGAACTTCATTGATCATTTGTTTCATAGCCTATTACTGTGCTTGGCACATAGTAAGCTTTCAACAAATACTTGACAAATGAATGGCAGAATGTTCTGAAAGAAATGCCATATAAAGTCAACTGGTTAAAAAAAAAACTGAAAATATTCTGACACACTGCCTATGGGATATTTGGAGTAAAAATTTATGGGAAATGAATAAATGAGTAAACAGATGGAATCAGATGCCAACAACAACTGGTAGAAAAAGTCTGGTAGCAACTGAACTCTAGTGATAACTGGGTCAAATAAATATATATTATCAAAGAAAAAGCACCCAGAAAGTAGGAGGTGAAGATTTAAGAAAAAATCCTATCATTTTTGAAATGCAGTATCCAATGGTGTTTCTTATAGAAACCCTCAAACCAAATTCCTAATTAAGCATGATCATTAATTATGCTCATATAGAATCAAACAGCAGTACTTTCAGAAAAAATTAAGTCTTCAATAACTGTCTTTTTCAATTGCTTATAAGCTTGCAAACCTAAGGATCAGAAACACTGACCATTGCAAATTCCACAACCCTCCAGATAGCCTTCCACTTCTGCCTCTCAGTGTTTCTCATTTTAGTAGAAACATTTCTCTTATATTTACTCCCAAGCCACTGCAGTTCTTAGATTAGTGAATCACTCATAAATGTGACCTGAAATGGTAGAAAAGCTGTGATTCTTAATAATCAAAACTGGCCAGAAAACCTACAAACCTACACAGCCTAATATTTGAGAATAAATGAAAAAATGGAAAGACTATAAAAACACCCTTCAATTCTAATGAAAGAAATTATATCACATTTCTCCTGGATAACAGCAAGAGTGAGACGGTGGTAGAAAAAGTGGGGCAGTAGTATTTATTAAAGTTTACCACACTGGATCAAGCTATCAAATATAATATTCTTCCTCCAGAAATGACCTATATGTTATCCTTGAGGGCAAAATGGAAGGAGCCCAAAAGTCAAAAAAGATAAAGGGAAAATCATATTTCTTGCATAATTTTAGCAAGTAACTAACCAACTAAAAATATTCAAAAGCCTTTGTTGCACATGATCTAAATAGCTACAAGACTGATTTCCATTTCCAATAATGGCATATAAAATTGTTCACTGTGAATGACTACTGCCAAACTTGAAATCCAAACTCCCCTTTCAACTCCCTCCTCCCTCCTTCTAACCAAACATACATAGGCTACTAAATATAATGCAAAATAAGATATCTCAGCACCCAATTCTATAAGTGGGCTCCTAGATAATACAAACAGCTGATTACTGCAGGCACTGGTGCTGCTCATTGGACTAAGTCAAGAACAATAAAAAGGCTTGGATCACTCAGTGCCTAATACAAACATAGTTCATTGGCTTTGTCTTCCCTCCACATAGGCATCAATATTTGACGATTTTCTGTTGTGCTACGGCATTCCTTAAAGCCATCTCATTTCATATCTTATCACTCATTTCTTCTGAACAAATTTATATTTACATGTTGGAATAGCTGTATGAATAAATACAAGTTTTAGGACCTGACTGGCAATCTTGAACTTAAGAAACTTAACATATCTGGACCCCAGTTAACTTGGTTTATGAAAAAGTAAAAAATATAAGCTTATAGGGACACTATAATAATTTAATACAATTTTATTTGTCAAACTGCAATGTAAACCTTCAAAGTACTAGAAAATGTAAGCTACTAATAGTTATCATCTACCATGTATCAGACACTAAGTGAGACATATCACATACATTATCTCAACCAGCAATGTTGCCATTAGACCCATTTAAAGAAACTGGTGCTCAAAGTGACTTGCTGAAAGCCAAACAATTGCATGAGGACTATGTAGCCCCCAAACTCAAAAATTATTGATACTGCCATGTCTATCAAATTATGAGTTTCTTGAGTAGGGCCTGTGTTCTATTTATCTCTGTATTCCTAAGTACACTGTGTAAGACGAGTGATCAACAAATACGGATTAAATGAGCACACACAATTATCATACTATCCTGTTGGTTGCATAAAAACAGTGAACAATGAAAATTCTCTTCAGGGTCCTAGAAACATGTCCTTTCCATTCTCGTGTGAGTTGCAAGCCAATTACTTGAAAGTTGGTGCCCACAGACAATGCTCACAAGGACACTACACTAAAGCAGTTTGTATTTCCAAGACCTGAAGGGTTGTTCTGGAATCTGAAGAGTCAATTCTACCCGTCTATGAAATTTTAGCAGCCCCAATAAATATAATATACTAGTTCTTTATCTTCAATGCTAACATGATAACTGGATTATTCAGATCCCATTTGGAGGATCATAGAAAAGCTAGGCTTGTCTAACCACCTAGGACCAAGAGTAATTCTGTGCTAAGGCCCTCAAAATGGTCAAAAGGAAGTCTCCTTAAACTCAAGGTAGCAAATACTAGAGTATTCTTTCCTGAAAAGGCTGAAAGCTTTGCAGTCCTTCTTACCATGGTGCTGCAGGCATTTACTGCTACTAAATTTGGGTTGGAATCAAAGATAAAATCAATTTTTCATCCCTATCTCTAACACATAATCTCAAGGGTCTCTGAAAATTACCTTGAAGTTCAAGGATGACTTAGAATCTTGGTTTTTATGTTGATGACGCTAACCTATAATTTCACACTGATCAAGACTATGATTCCATACTCTTTGGCTACCAAATCAAACATTTAATTGAACCATAAATAATTTTTACATGACTTTATTTATCTAAGCATATCCCACAAAACACTGCTCATTGAACAACAGAGGAATGCAATTTAGATATAATCAGTAAGCAAAGTTAACAATAGTTCAGGTTATCTTCCTATGTCAGAAGAAAACCATTAGAAAACTGAAGATGCATCTATACTTCACTAAAGTTTGAGTTCAAAAACGCTGCGTATAAGTGAGATTTGTAAGTTTAACAAAAACCTGAAAGCTTCAAAATTTTCCACAGTGACATTGAAATAAATTTAAAAGTTGGTATCTTTAGCATCTAATTAGTCTAACTATCCTTACTATTTTTATTTTACATATGTACATATTTTTTTTTTTTTGAGACAGGGTCTCCCTCTCTTGTCCATCCTGGAGTGCAGATCTTAGCTCACTGTAAACTCAAACTCCTGGGCTCAAAGGGATTCTCCCACCTCAGTCTCCCAAGTAGCTAGGACTACAGGCATGCACCACCACACCCAGCTAATTTTCTTATTTTTAGCAGAGACGAGATCTCACTATGTTGCCCAGGCTGGTCTTGAATTCCTGGGCTCAAGCGATCCTCTCGCCTCAGCCTCCCAAAGTGCTGGGATTACAGGCAGGCACCTGGTCTCCTTACTATTTTAAAATAAAGCATTTTTTCTTCCTACTGGCATAGAGAAACTGCTTGTATTCCTTACAGATAGTATCCTGTTTTCACACTATAACATACAGGAGGCATCTATACTCTCATCAGCATCTGTCCCAAATTAAATTATAAATACTGGGCAGGAAGAAACCACCTCATTGTTTCTATCGCCTTGGCAAAATACTCTACAAATTGTGACTTTTAAATAACAGTTTCTGAATTCATTAGTAAATTTAAAAATTCCATTTTAAAGGATACAATTACTGGGCTACAAATGGTTTAATATAATTTCCATATATTAAAAAAAAATTTTAAGACACGGTCTCCTGTGTCACCCAGGCTGGAGTGCAGTGGCGCAATGACAGCTCACTGCAGCCTTGAACCTCCCAAGCTCAAGTGATCCTCTCACCTCAGCCTCTTGAATAGCTGGGACTACAGGCACACGCCACCATGCTGGGCTAATTTTTGTATTTTTTGTAGAAAAGGGGTTTCGCCATGGTGCCAAGGCTGGTTTCAAACTCTTGGGCTCAAGCAATCTGCACACCTCAGTGTCCCCAGATTCTGGGATTACAGGTGTCAGCCACTGCACCCACTCCATATATTTCAATAAAATAAAAATAATCTGTGATATTTTAGAACTTAGATGTTATAATGTCTACCTATTATCAAAAGTAAACATAAAAAACAAGAATCTAGTATGAAGAATGAACTTTACAAAATTAATGGTATATAAAGGTTACCTGAACTTTAATTACATACCACTTCTGTTCAAAGATTATATTTTCTTTAATGAATAGGGCATTATTACTAAGGCAGTTTGTATGGTATGGACACAATACAACAAATACTATTTTTCATTATAAAATTTAAAAAAATAATAATAGCCAATTTTTACTGGTTTCTTTCTGTATAACATGCATTGTTCCAAATAGTTTATGTATATCAATTCATTTAAGCTTCACAAGTCTACGAGGTGGTACTGTTATTGCCTCCCATTTTGTAGATAAGGAAACAAAGGCATTTAGAAGTCAAGTAATTAACTCAAGATCCCACAGCTAATAAGCAGTATAGATGAGGTTTAATCTCAAACTGATGTTCATGCTCTCAACAACTATGTTACATTGCCACCAAGGGAAAAGGGTCGAGACAGCAGTTCTTTATTAGAATTTAATATATAATTAAGATGGGATTTTTAAAGTAATGGGTAATTCAATAAGGGATATAGGGACAACTGGTTAATCATTGGGGAAAAATGTAAGTTAGATGTCTAATTCATACCTCATACTAAAATAAATTCAATTTAGTGAAAAAATTCAAACATTAAATAGACAAAAATACAGTTAAATATTCCCATAATCTTGGGCTAGTTATAACATAAAAAACAGATGCCCTAAGGAAAACAGATCTTCACATCTGTCTACTTATACATTAAGTACTAATTTATTGAGGGAGTACATCATGAATATAAAGTTAAAAGGCAAATTACAAGTCAGGAAAAATATTTGAAATATATATGATGAAGGTTTAATATTCTTCAAACTATAAAGGACAGCTACAGAAAAAGACAACATCATCAAGAACATATACGAAAGACACAAATAAGAAGAAGTAAGAATACAACTAAAAAGAACCAATATACATATGGAAAGATGTTTAACCCCACTAGTAATCAAAGAAATGACCTCTAATGGAGTTGAATAGCTTTCAGTTTCTGAATATTACGAACACTAAAAATTAATGAATGAGGTTTTGGGGTAGACTCCTCAGGTTCACATTCCATCTCCCCCACTTAATAACTATGTGATATTGGGAAAATTAGTAAGTCTCTCAAAACCTCAATGTTTTTGCTGGAAAAACAGGAAGAACAAGATCTTCTCAACTTGTTTTAAGAATTAAATGTTGGTAAAGTGCTTCACATAGGGCCTACTCAATCAAGCACATCAAAAAATGTTAGCTGCTATGGCAGGCACTATAGGTAAGCTGACCTGACACCCATTCCCAAACCCCTTCTCTTTTGCAATCTCTATTATAAAGGCTAGAAAAGCTAAATAACAATAGTAAAACCTTATTTCCCCAGATTCTCTTATATTTGGGAATCTGCTGGCCACTGTCACAAAAGTAGAAGCCTGCTAGATCACACTATTACTCCTTCTAGCCTTGACTGTAACACAGGAAATACCAAGAGAATTTTAGAGGCTCTAGACTTACAGATATGGACAGATAATTCCTCTATTTGTTTAAGCTGCAATTAGCCAGCCATCTCTAACTGAAACAGATGCCATTATTATTGTTATTCCTATTTATGAAAAAATATGAGAAATCAGGCATACTGCTTATCCTTATGAAGGATAACTTTGTAATATATAACAAAAATCTAAAATGTGCATATTAGATCTAGAATTTCTACTCTAGGACTTTATCCTAAGAAAATAATCAGGAAAGGGTTGAAGATGTCACAGAAAGACATTCATTGGATAAATAGCCAAGATCGTAAGTAGAATCAGTATAGTCTTATTTTTAAAATTATATAGCCTGGAAAAAATGGAGCTAGGGACATTAGAGGTCAGCTCTACACATTAGATACTGGGTGGTTTGGATAGGTAAATTATTTCACATCTCTGTTAACAGTTTTGGTTTTCCAGGCCAGTTGCAGTGGCCCATATCTGTAATCACAGCACTTTGGGAGCCTGAGATGACAGAACTGCCTGAGGCCAGGAGTTCAAGACCAGCTTGGGCAACACAGCGAGACCCCATCTCTACAAAAAATTTTTTTTAATTAGTCAGGCGTGATGGCATGTGCCTGTAGTCCTCCTAACAACTCAGGAGATTGAGGCAGGAGTACTGCTTGAGCCCCAGAGTTCGAGGTTACAGTGAGCTATGATTATGCCACTGTACTTCAGCCTGGGTGACAGAGCGAGATCCTCTCTTAAAAAAAGAAAAGTTTCAGTTTTCTCATCTGTCAAAATTAGGTCTAATAACCCCATGTAACAATGCTGCATAATAAACTTCCCCCAGTCTTATGGCTTATAAGCACCTATTTCCTCCCTCACAAATCTGTGAGTCAGCCGGGCAGCTATGCTTTGGTCTGCTCCATACATTTTTCTCTTTTCCTATAGGTCAGGGGAGCATAAAAACTAAGTCAAATCACAACAGCCTATTTGAAGCTTCTGCACATGTCTGTTAACATTCTGCTGTTCAAGCCCAACATAAAAAAGGCAGGGGAGTATACTTCCCTCTAGTTGAGGAGGGGCGCAAAGTGATTAATTCTGATGAATAGTTCTAATTAAGAAATGAGGATAAAAACATTAAAAAAAAAAAATTTTTTTTTTCTTCCCCATGATTGTTTTTAGGATTAAACTGAGCATGGAAAGCATCTAGTACAATTCTCAGTAATGGTAGTAATTATTATAATACACCCCAGAGGGAGTGTTTGGCAACTTTTCACAATGTAACAACACCATCTCAACTTTGGAATTCCTTATCTGGTATATTCTACGGAATCTTCAGAAGCTATTGATTTCCACATCATTATTTCTACTTTATTCCTATACATACAGATAAAAGTAAGTCATACCATTACACTTCCCCAGTAGGTATTAAATTAAAATATATGCTGTACTAAAATAAACTAATTTTGACATTTTATCAAAATTATTTATCATTGAGTTCATTTAAATGAAGGATAATCTGTTTAACAAAATAATAATTTTTAAATAACTAGCTTAGGAAATTCCAATAGATTAAACATCCTTGAAACTTAGCACCTCTGTCTTTAGTGTGCTATTACAAGTATATTTAACTGAATTTTTAATTGTTTGCCACACCTCACAAAGATGCAAGAATTTGAATAACCACGATTAATATTATGTATTGCAAAGAGAAGTGTGATCAGAAAATATACAATGATAAGAAAGGAGGAATGATAAGAAGGAATAAAATTACCTTTGTTGATAAATAGTGCTTGTAGTAGTACAACTGAAACAGCAGAAATGCAGAACTTGTCAGCGTTAAAAGGGCCAAAACCACGTTCTTATTGATTCTACTCATTAGTCTGTGGTGCCCACTTGGTTGTCTTTTGAAAGTATCTCAGTCGTTTTCATCTTTTTGGATTTGGAAGGGAAGATAATTTTGTTTTCTGTGAACAAAAAAGATATTTTTAAAGAAACAAAAACCTCTTTAATTTTGTACCTGTAATAACCAACAATAGAACAAAGAAAAAATTAAATTTCCACAGGCGTTCTTTGATCTGGTCATTGTCTATGCTAAAGAAATAATCAAATATGAGACCAATGATGAAAAAACAAAAATGTTTATTATCACTTTTTTTATAACTGTAAATAACTGAAAACATAAATAGGATATTTATAAAAACTGACCAACAAGGTTGAGAGGTGCTTTTCTCCTCCAGTTTCTGATTGAGTAAATCTGGTATGAGACCTCAGAATTTTCATTTCTGACAAGTTCCCAAATGATGCTGATACTGCTGACAATGCTGAGAACCACTTCCAAAGGAGAAACTGAGACCGCTTTTAGTCAAGGAACATGGCCTGTAAGACAGCTCTTAGTTGCTTTTCAAGTTTGTGTGTGATCTAGGATGTGGTCAGTTCTTATTAATACTCCATGTATGTTTTCAGTTTTTTCAACTGTAAAGAATGCCACAATAAACATTTTGTTCTTTCATCTTAGGTCTCATCTCTGATTATTCCTTTGGGATAAGAAATTTAATACAGTTCTACTTCTTCCTACCTTGTCTCCACTGTTTGATTTTGGTTAAACACATTTAGTTCTTCAAGTGCTTACATTTATTCCTTCAATCCTTCAAATATACTGACACCTCTATTATGCTTGATATCTAAGGTTTATATGTCTTTTGTTCTCCAGCTATAAAATAAGAGACCAACAAATTTATACTACATTCTGTATTCTCTCCTCTTTCAATCTTGACTTTTATTAATTATTTCTACTTGTTATGGTTCTATTGTATTCCATAACTACAAATCTCATAGTTATTTTGGTCTTATTCCTACAATGTTCCCTGCCAATCCATTTGCTGTATCATCTCTGTTCATCTACTGGATGACTGATATTCATCTTCTTGCAGTTTATCAAAAAGAACTTAGGGATACCACTTACCTTGTGCTTTTGCCTTGTTCAAAAATAGTTGTCAATTTGGCTTTGAGGTTACACTGTCTTTCCCCAATGACTTACACACTTTGTACCATTGTCCTGTAGTGCTAAATATTCCCTTGAAAATATCTGATTTCCCAAACCAACCCCCGATAGGTAATTTAATCTTTTTATTGGGATGAGCAAAGAATGCATTCCTTACCTTTGAAATCCAATTTTTCAAAAACTAGGTTATACAAGGATGTTGATGACTGTATGTTAGTTTTTTCCTCATTCAATGTGTTTCCTTTCAATCTGCAGAATAAAGATTTTTTTTTTTTGAGACAGGGTCTCACTTTGTCGTCCAGGCTGAAGTATAATGGTGCAATCATAGCTCATTGTAACCCGAAACTCCCAGGCTTAAGTGATCTTCCTATCTCAGCTTCCTGAGTAGCCATGAGTAAAAGTATGTGCCACCATGCCCAGCTAATTTTTTAAAAATTTATTTGTAAAGACAGGGTCTTGCTATGTTGCCCAAGCTGGTCTTAAACTCCCGGCCTCAAGAGAACCTCCTGCCTTAGCCTCCCAAAGTGCTGGAATTACAGGTGTGAGCTACTACTGAGCCTGACCTAAAGATTTCTTGTCTTTGCAGAAGGTTTTCTTAAATATTTTTTCTGTTATGACATTGAATTCTCTATTTTCAGAACTACAATTAAGCATTTTTTTTTTTTTGAGACAGAGTCTCCCTCTGTCACTCAGGCTGGATGGAGTGCAGTGGCATGATCTCAGTTCACCGCAACCTTCACCTCCTGGGTTCAAGCAATTCTGTCTCAGCCTCCTGAGTAACTGGGATTACAGGTGCCTGCCACCACGCCCGGCTAATTTTTGTATTTTTAGTTTAGACGGGGTTTTTCTATGGTGGTCAGGCTGGTCACGAACTCCTCACCTCAAGCAACCCACCTGCCTCGGCCTCCCAAAGTGCTGGGATTACAGGCATGAGCCATGCCACCCAGCCCTCACCTACTTTTCTAGATGGGAATATAATTTACTACTTAACTATGGAAGAAAGAAATAAGGGTGTATTCTAGACTAAAGGGTAGTCTTTAGTATACAAGAAAACTCTTTCTGACAGAGTATTTTGTACATGTGTATATGTGAGAAAGGCAGAGAATGTGTATGAGAACAAGTGGGAAAAGCATTTAAACATTACTTCTTCCAGATGTCAGAGACAGGCAGCAAAGGACCACTCACTATCTCTCCTCTACTTTGCCTCAGCAAGAGAGTGCTTCCTGCAAAGATGGGGTATTTGTGCGCTTCCTCATTCACTCTTCCTTTCTTGCTAGTTCATGTTGCCAAACAATCCAAGGAAATTCCCATTGCCTTTCTATGCATCCTGATCCCACTGTAAACAGAAGAGGACTCTTTGCTCTGCCAGCTCTATCTGAGATCTCTTTCTACCAGCATTCTCTTTTAACCTCTTCCTGCTTACATGTGGCTGCCATTTCTCAAATATTTCAATTTGGAGTTACACGTCTTCTAGTCTCAGCAAAGATGTAATTACATCTCTTTCTCTCATTTTCCTTGTTGTTTCATGGTAATTTCAGATAGAAGAGGGCACAAATGTCTTTACCATCTTAAAATCAAGTCTTGGTTTGGGGTTTTAAAACAATCCAAATAAGCTGCCAGAGCTGATGACTATATAAAGCAAACACTAACATATATATATATATATATATATATATAGTCCAGAAACTACTTAAGAGAAATAATACCAATAGTGATGTGAACAATTCACCTGATCAATAGATAATGTATATTAAGCAAAGATAACCTAATAAATCATAATTACTTTCTATCTCCCAAAACTGTGAAAACAATATCAATCAACATTGATGATGGTATTAGTTTTTGTATTCAGTTAAAACCCATGGAAATACAATTACCAAATAGAGGTTTAGTATCCCTTATCCAAAATGCTTGGGACCAAAAGTATTTTGGACTTTTTAGGATTCCAGAATATTTGGGTTACACTTACCAGTTGAACATCCCAAATCCAAAATTCTGAAATGCTCCAATGAACATTCCTTTCAGCATCATATTAGCACGCAAAAGTTTCAGATTTTGGAACATTTCAGATTTTGAATTTTCAGATTTGGGATGCTCAACCTATACTCTGATAAGGGCAGCTCACAAGATTAACAAGGAGACTGCCCTTCATTTTCAAGATTTCAACTCAAGTTCTTGTACTTGTATTAAATAGTGCATTAATGTATTGTATGCTGATTCCTAGTGAAATCTAAAGTGGAACTCAGAGTAGGCCATCACTCAGCTTCTTCTAAGCCCAAATTAATAAATGGGAAAGAACACATAATAGGCCTATATAAGCTACTACAGGCATAAAATCTAAATTAATATCTTGTTCTTTCTTCTCTAGTTTACAACTAATTCTTACATAAAATAAACCTCCAAACTATAACATCAAAAACTTAACTACATTTTTATCATCAAGATGATATCCAATTAACTTCATTATTTATTTTCTATAAATGCCAAGGCAATTCAGTCACAAAAGAGAAAGATTCACCTATCAAAATGTTCCTTTTCACTAGCACTACCTCTTCATTAGGAATATTCAGTAACCACTTAAAAATGAATAATGTGATACTGAAAAAAAGAAGCCATAGTATGTTGATTTTACCTTTCAAATACCTCTTGCATCAATTCTTTCCTTCTTCACTGTCATTCTAAACTCTAATTGTACCTAATGTCCTAATTTTAACTGATGTCCCTGTCTCCACTTTCTCTGTATCCACAGTCTTACCTATACACTGACATATGTATCAAGTTGCTGACAGATAAATCAAGTTACACCACAGTCAAAACTTTTCAATAGTTCCCTACCACCTACAAATAGTTCAAATTACATATAATGGTATAAAGGGGTATTCACAATCTGACTGAATATAGGCAAACTTACTATAAGCTTTCTCACGCTTCACATAGCCTATGGTTTTTGCATGAGTATTCCTGGAATACATCCTACACTTTCCTGCCTCTGTGTTTTTGCCCATTACCTCTTGTCTGCAATGTTCTCATTTACTTCCATAAAACCAGTTTACCTTTCTTTTCATAGCTCCTCTCAAATGACACTTTTTCAAGGAAGTCTTCAATATTCTTCCAGGTTAGAAGTGCTCCCTCCACTTCTAACCTAGTTTTAAATTCCTGCAAGAAATAAATAGTTACTGTCTACCTTAATGGGCACAGATGCCAAAAAAAATGCTAAGCACTAGAGATAAAATGACAAATAAGATACAGTTCCCTAACTTCGAAGGGCTTAAAGGTGAGTACGGAAGTTTTCAAAAAAAGAAGGGCAGTAGTGATAGTGGTGGAGAGAGTGATGTACCTGAAAAAGAATATGAGCAGATGTTTTCCAAAATGCACAAGCCCCATTCCTTACCACCCCCACATCAATTAAGAACCACTGTTCTAGTTTATGATGGACTCTATCAGAGATAAATATAGAGGCAATAACAATACAGTGTAGTTGCAATGAAGGAATAAGCACGGGTTACTATGGAAGCACAAGGAGAGGCAACTAACCTTGAGGCTTTTACTAGTTTCTATTTTGCATTATAACTGTTAGTGTATATAAATCATCTTCCCCACCAGCCTAAAACTGGCTGAATTAACATCAAGTAATAGTAAGTATGCTAAGTATACTAAAAATACTGCACAATGCTCAAGAGAACAGAAAACTATTTAAATAAAAGTTTTCTGTTCTGCAGGAACTTTTACAATAAAACAGAATTTGAAATATATAAAAAAAAGATTTTTAAAAGAGTTTAAAGCCCCTTAAACTCTCATATCTGGTTCCAACCTTCAAAAAATAAACGTTTAAAAATATAAAAAAATAACGTATGGAGAAATACGGCATAGAACTAAAACAAAAATATTGTTTCTATATATACTTCTTTTTATATGTTACATTTTAGCTATCATAATAAAAACACTAGGGAGGATAGCATTCATTTCCTTACTTACACTTAGGTAAAGTTTCCTAAAGAAGACAGCATATCATCTCTAATGGAAAAGAAAACAAAAAGTATTGCAGAGATAGTAAATTAAAATGAGGCGGTGGTTGGGAGAGAAATGGCAAATGTTTTCAGGAAAAAAAAAGATGTAATGAGGGGAGTTATGAAGTTTAAGTAGCCCAATTATCTTAAAGTTCTAATGCAAATATGAGAAGGTTAATATATAAGTATGGTATATTATGACACAGAATTCTTAGATGAAGTGGAAGCAGGGCATAACTAGTGCATGAACTGAGATCTGGCAATGAAGAAGAAAGAAATGGGCAGATCTGCTTACCAACTAAATCATGAATGGGTTATAGGTGTCAGAGTTAACAATCCTCTCAGTCTTTGGGGTAGCTAGACCCCAAGAGTAGGTCACCTCCAGCCAAGAACACATTGTTTTATCTTTCCTTTCATCTGTTTTTGGTCAAATTTACTATATGTCAAGATGTGAAAAGGCTTGGAAAAAAACTAGTAGTAGATAAAACTCATACACAACTGTGATGAAAAAAGGCACAGGATTTGGAGTTCAAGATAATTCTCGGGCTCTTTCTACAGTGAAGAGCAGCACTGCATACTCTTTTTTATTTATTTATTTACTTTTATTATTATACTTTAAGCTCTAGGGTACATGTGCACAACATGCAGGTTTGTTACATATGTATACATGTGCCATGTTGGTGTGCTGCACCCATTAACTCTTCATTTACATTAGGTATACCTCCCAATGCTATCCCTCCCCCTTCCCCCAATCCCACAACAGACCCCGGTATGTGATGTCCCCCTTCCTGTGACCAAGTGTTCTCATTGTTCAGTTCCCACCTATGAGTGAGAACATGTGATGTTTGGTTTTTTGTCTCTGAGATAGTTTGCTGAGAATGATGGTTTCCATCTTCATCCATGTCCCTACAAAGGACATGAACTCATCATTTTTTATGGCTGCATAGTATTCCATGGTGTATATGTGCCACATTTTCTTAATCCAGTCTATCATTGATGGACATTTGGGTTGGTTCCAGGTCTTTGCTATTGTGAATAGTGCCACAATAAACATACATGTGCATGTGTCTTTATAGCAGCATGTTTCATAATCCTTTGGGTATATACCCAGTAATGGGATGGCTGGGTCAAATGCTATTTCTAGTTCTAGATACCTGAGGAATTGCCACACTGTCTTCCACAATGGTTGAAGCAGTTTACAGTCCCACCAACAGAGTAAAAGTGTTCCTATTTCTCCACATCCTCTCCAGCACCTGTTGTTTCCTGACTTTTTAATGATCGCCATTCTAACTGGTGTGAGATGGTATTTTATCATGGTTTTGATTTGCATTTCTCTGATGGCCAGTGATGATGAGCATTTTTTTCATGTGTCTGTTGGCTGCATAAATGTCTTCTTTTGAGAAGTGTCTCTTCATATCCTTCGCCCACTCGTTGATGGGGTTGTTTTTTTCTTGTAAATTTGTTTGAGTTGTTTGTAGATTCTGGATATTAGCCCTTTGTCAGATGAGTAGATTGCAAAAATTTTCTCCCATTCTGTAGGTTGCCTGTACATTCTGATGGTAGTTTCTTTTGCTGTGCAGAAGCTCTTTAGTTTAATTAGGTCCCATTTGTCAATTTTGGCTTTTGTTGCCATTGCTTTTGGTGTTTTAGACATGAAGTCCTTGCCCATGTCTATGTCCTGAATGGTACTGCCTAGGTTTTCTTCTAGGGTTTTTATGATTTTAGGTCTAACATTTCAGTCTTTAATCCATCTTGAATTAATTTTTGTATAAGGTGTAAGGAAGGGATCCAGTTTCAGCTTTCTACATATGGCTAGCCAGTTTTCACAGCACCATTTGTTAAATAGGGAATCCTTTCCCCATTGCTTGTTTTTGTCAGGTTTGTCAAAGATCAGATAGTTGTAGATGTGTGGTATTATTCCTGAGGGCTCTGTTCTGTTCCATTGGTCTATATCTCTGTTTTGGTACCAGTACCATGCTGTTTTGGTTACCATAGCCTTGTAGTATAGTTTGAAGTTAGGTAGTGTGATGCCTCCAGCTTTGTTCTTTTGGCTTAGGATTGACTTGGCAATGCAGGCTCTTTTTCGTTTCCATATGAACTCTAAAGTAGTTTTTTCCAGTTCTGTGAAGAAAGTCATTGGTAGCTTGATGGAGATGGCACTGAATCTATAAATTACCTTGGGCAGTATGGCCATTTTCACGATATCAATTCTTCCTATCCATGAGCATGGAAGTTCTTCCATTTGTTTGTGTCCTCTTATTTCATTGAGCAGTGGTTTGTAGTTCTCCTTGAAGAGGTCCTTCACATCCCTTGTAAGTTGGATTCCCAGGTATTTTATTCTCCTTGAAGCAATTGTGAACGGGAGTTCACTCATGATTTGGCTCTCTGTCTGTTATTTGGTGTATAAGAATGCTTGTGATTTTTGCACATTGATTTTGTATCCTGAGACTTTGCTGAAGTTGCTTATCAGCTTAAGAAGGTTTTGGGCTGAGACGATGGGGTTTTCTAGATATACAATCATGTCATCTGCAAACAGGGATAATTTGACTTCCTCTTTTCCTAATTGAATACCCTTTATTTCTTTCTCCTGCCTGATTGCCCTGGCCAGAACTTCCAACACTATGTTAAATAGGCATGGTGAGAGAGGGCATCCCTGTCTTGTGCCAGTTTTCAAAGGGAATGCTTACAGTTTTTGCCCATTCAGTATGATATTGGCTGTGGGTCTGTCATAAACAGCTCTTATTATTTTGAGATATGTCCCATCAATACCTAATCTATTGAGAGGTTTTAGCATGAAGGGTTGTTGAATTTTGTCAAAGGCCTTTTCTGCATCTACTGAGATAATCATGTGGGTTTTGTCGTTGGTTCTGTTTACATTTTGGACTACATTTACTGATTTACGTATGCTGAACCAGCCTTGCATCCCAGGGATGAAGCCCACTTGATCATGGTGGATAAGCTTTTTGATGTGCTGCTGGATTCGGTTTGCCAGTATTTTATTGAGAATTTTTGCATCGATGTTCATCAGGGACATTGGTCTAAAATTCTCTTTTTTTGTTGTGTCTCTGCCAGGCTTTGGTATCAGGATGATGCTGGCCTCATAAAATGAGTTAGGGAGGATTCCCTCTTTTTCTATTGATTGGAATAGTTTCAGAAGGAATGGTACCAGCTCCTCCTTGTACCTCTCGTAGAATTCAGCTGTGAACCTGTCTGGTCCTGGACTTTTTTTGGTTGGTAAGCTATTAATTATTGCCTCAATTTCAGAGCCTGTTATTGGTCTATTCAGAGATTCAACTTCTTCCTGGTTTAGTCTTGGGAGAGTGTATGTGTCGAGGAATTTATCCATTTCCTCTAGATTTTCTAGTTCATTTGCGTAGAGGTGTTTATAGTATTCTCTGATGGTAATTTGTATTTCTGTGGGATTGGTGGTGATATCCCGTTTATCATTTTTTATTGCATCTATTTGATTCTTCTCTCTTTTCTTCTTTATTAGTCTTGCTAGTGGTCGATCAATTTTGTTGACCTTTTCAAAAAACCAGCTCCTGGATTCTTTGATTTTTTGAAGGGTTTTTTGTGTCTCTATCTCCTTCAGTTCTGCTCTGATCTTAGTTATTTCTTGCTTTCTGCTAGCTTTTGAATGTGTTTATTCTTGCTTCTGTAGTTCTTTTAACTGTGATGTTAGGGTGTCAATTTTAGATCTTTCCTGCTTTCTCTTGTGGGCATTTACTGCTACAAATTTCCCTTTACACACTGCTTTAAATGTGTCCCAGAGATTCTGGTATGTTGTGTCTTTGTTCTCATTGGTTTCAAAGAACATCTTTATTTCTGCCTTCATTTCATTATGTACCCAGTAGTCATTCAGGAGCAGGTTGTTCAGTTTCCATGTAGTTGAGCGGTTTTGAGCGAGTTTCTTAATCCTGCGTTCTAGTTTGATCGCACTGTGGTCTGAGAAACAGTTTGTTATAATTTCTGTTCTTTTACATTTGCTGAGGAGTGCTTTACTTCCAACTATGTGGTCAACTTTGGAATAAGTGTGATGTGGTGCTGAGAAGAATGTATATTCTGTTGCTTTGGGGTGGAGATTTCTGTAGATGTCTATTAGGTCCGCTTGGTGCAGAGCTGAGTTCAATTCCTGGATATCCTTGTTAACTTTCTGTCTCATTGATCTGTCTAGTGTTGACAGTGGGGTGTTAAAGTCTCCCATTATTATTGTGTGGGAGTCTAAGTCTCTTTGTAGGTCTCTAAGGACTTGCTTTATGAATCTGGGTGCTCCTGTATTGGGTGCATATATATTTAGGATAGTTAGCTCTTCTTGTTGAATTAATCCCTTTACCATTATGTAATGGCCTTCTTTGTCTCTTTTGATCTTTGTTGGTTTAAAGTCTGTTTTATCAGAGACTAGGATTGCAACCCCTGCCTTTTTTTGTTTTCCATTTGCTTGGTAGATCTTCCTCCATCCCTTTATTTTGAGCCTATGTGTGTCTCTGCACGTGACATGGGTTTCCTGAATACAGCACACTGATGGGTCTTGATTCTTTATCCAATTTGCCAGTCTGTGTCTTTTAATTGGAGCATTTAGCCCATTTACATTTAAGGTTAATATTGTTATGTGTGAATTTGATCCTGTCATTATGATGTTAGCTGGTTATTTTGCTCATTAGTTGATGCAGTTTCTTCCTAGAATCCATGGTCTTTACAATTTGACATGTTTTTGCAGAGGCTGGTACTGGCTGTTCCTTTCCATGTTTAGTGCTTCCTTCAGGAGCTCTTGTAGGGCAGGCCTGGCGGTGACAAAATCTCTCAGCATTTGCTTGTCTGTAAAGGATTTTATTTCTCCTTCACTTATGAAGCTTAGTTTGGCTGGATAGGAAATTCTGGGTTGAAAACTCTTTTCTTTAAGAATGTTGAATATTGGCCCCCACTCTCTTCTGACTTGTAGAGTCTCTACCAAGAGATCAGCTGTTAGTCTGATGGGCTTCCCTTTGTGGGTAACCCGACCTTTCTCTCTGGCTGCCCTTAACATTTTTTCCTTCATTTCAACTTTGGTGAATCTGACAATTATGTGTCTTGGAGTTGCTCTTCTTGAGGAGTATCTTTGTGGCATTCTCTTTATTTCCTGAATTTGAATGTTGGCCTGCCTTGCTAGGTTGGAGAAGTTCTCCTGGATAATATTCTGCAAAGTGTTTTCCAACTTGGTTCCATTCTCCCCGTCACTTTCAGGTACACCAATCAGATGTAGATTTGGTCTTTTCACATAGTCCCATATTTCTTGGAGGCTTTGTTCATTTCTGTTTATTCTTTTTTCTCTAAACGTCTCTTCTCACTTCATTTCATTCATTTGATCTTCCATCACTGATACCCTTTCTTCCAGTTGATTGAATCGGCTACTGAAGCTTGTGCATTCGTCACGTAGTTCTCGTGCTATGGTTTTCAGCTCCATCAGGTCCTTTAAGGACTTCTCTGCATTGGTTATTCCAGTTAGCCATTCGTCTAATCTTTTTTCAAGGTTTTTAACTTCTTTGTGTTGGGTTCAAACTTCCTCCTTTAGCTCAGAGAAGTTTGATCATCTGAAGCCTTCTTCTCTCAACTTGTCAAAGTCATTCTCCATCCAGCTTTGTCCCATTGCTGGTGAGGAGCTGCGTTCCTTTGGAGGAGGAGAGGAGCTCTGATTTTTAGAATTTTCAGTTTTTCTGCTGTTTTTTCCCCATCTTTGTGGTTTTATCTACCTTTGGTCTTTGATGATGGTGATGTACAGATGGGGTTTTGATGTGGATGTCCTTTCTGTTTGTTAGTTTTCCTTCTAACAGTCAGGACCCTCAGCTGCAGGTCTGTTGGAGTTTGCTGGAAGTCCACTCCAGACCCTGTTTGCCTGGGTATCAGCAGAGGAGGCTGCAGAACAGTGAATAATGCTGAACAGCAAATGTTGCTGCCTGATAGTTCCTCTGGAAGTTTCATCTCAGAGGGGTACCCGGCCATGTGAGGTGTCAGTCTGCCCCTACTGTGGGGTGCCTCCCAGTTAGGCTACTCAAGGGTCAGAGACCCACTTGAGGAGGCAGTCTGTCCATTCTCAGATCTCAAGCTCCATGCTGGGAGAACCACTACTCTCTTCCAAGCTGTCAGACAGGGACATTTAAGTCTGGGGAGGTTTCTGCTGCCTTTTGTTCGGCTATGTCCTACCCCCAGAGGTGGAGTCTACAGAGGCAGGCAGGCCTCCTTGAGCTGTGGTGGGCTCCACCCAGTTCAAGCTTCCCAGACCCTTTGTTTACCTACTCAAGCCTCAGCAATGGCAGGTGCCCCTCCCCCAGCCTCGCCGCTGCGTTGCAGTTCCATCTCAGACTGCTATGCTAGCAATGAGTGAGACTCTGTGGGCATAGGACTCTCCGAGCTAGGCACGGGATATAATCTCCTGGTGTGCCATTTGCTAAGGCCGTCGGAAAAGCGCAGTATTAGGGTGGGAGTGACCTGATTTTCCAGGTGCCATTTGTCCCCCCCTTCCCTTGGCTAGGAAAGGGAATTCCCTGACCCCTTGCACTTCCTGGGCGAGGCGATCCCTCGCCCTGCTTCAGCTCACACTCGGTGCACTGCATCCACTGTCCTGCACCCACTGTCTGACAATTCCCAGTGAGATGAACCCAGTATCTCAGTTGGAAATGCAGAAATCACCCATCTTCTGCGTCGCTCACGCTGGGAGCTGTAGACTGGAGCTGTTCCTATTCAGCCATCTTGGAACCCCACTGCATATTCTTTCAGCTTCCCTTTTACATTTGCATTTGTCCTTTGAAGGTATTAGTACGAAAGACTTTTGGTAACTGGTTTACCCTGACACCTCCTCCAGCCCCAGACCCCACTCTTTTGAGAATCACCTAGGTAGGGGTCTGTTTGAACAAATGAATGAATGAATGAATGAATATCAAGAGAGATGATCCAGAAGGTAGGAGTGGGGGGAAGTGGAATCAAAAACCTTCCCTGACACCTAACTTAGGTTCATAAGATGATATGTGCTAGCCTAGCCACATCCTTATGCTGTGGGGTCCCTGACTTATTTGGGGATATTGGGGAGTAAGAGTGAGGCATGGATAGTATGAATCAGAGAGAGAAACTTCCTTCACAAAATTATGACAGCTAAGAGAAATCTGACATAGTTGATTCCATCTTGTTTCTAACCTCCAATCTGTCCTTGGTCATTTCTGGGTGCAGGCCAAGCTAACTTTGAGAGGAATTTAGTTTACAGTTTAACCTAAAGCAAGGATGATAGTAACCTTTTCCAAAACTAAACTGCCTTTGTAAAAGTAATGAAAGTCTACAAGATTAGGATTATGAGAGGGACCTGAATTCTGGTAAAATGTAGTTAAATGATAACCAGTCTTTTTTCCAAAGGACACAGGATTTATATTTTCCCTGGCTATAGAACCTAAGATGGGTCTTTTGAGATATTTTTCAGATCTTTGCATTCTGGACCAGCTGACCCTACCTAGAGGTGAACTAGTGACTCATGACCCAATCAGTCACATGGCTCCCCACCCAGAGGTGGACTCAGCACACAAGGACCATTTTTCACACCCTTACGATCGCATCCCCAGCCAACCAGCAGCCCTCATTCCCTAGTCTCCTGCCCACCAAACTAAAAACTATCCTTGAAAAACTAACCACCAAGTCTTTGGCGAGACTGATTTGAGTAATAACTCCTTTGCACAGCCAGCATCATTGTTAAGTAAGCTCTTTCTTTACTGCAGTAGCACGGTCTCAGTGAACTGGTTTCGTTTGTGCAGTGCACAGCAAGAACCCTTCAGGCAATTCATTAAAACAGAAATGACATTCAAATATGCCCTGAACAAAAAAAACAGGAGGCTGAACTACAGAGGAAAGAGAGTAGTGTAATTAGGAAAAGGTATAGTTAGAGAGAGGAGGTAGCAGATTGGCAGGCATAAAGAGAAAATGCCTCTGAAAATGTATTCAGAGGTCAGACCAAAAAAAAAAAAATCAACATTTTTCAGCTGTTCTCAAAAGCCAAAAATATCCCAGTAGCAACAGCTACTATCAAATCTTCCCTAATACTGTTGGTCTTTCTTATTGTCCATTTCTTTTCCTTTGACTGCTAACTTCTCACAACTGTCAGCAGCTTGGAAGTAAACATTAGACTGCAAAGGGTTAAGAAGTTTCTTTACCTGCTTACCATTCATGCACTTAATCCTTTGCAATATAACCTCTACCTACACATGCTGTCACTTGAAGATAAAAAGCTAATGAAATTTATAGTTTCTCCAGTAGATGCTCCAGAAAAATCATAAATACATAGTTACTTCTTTCTGAATGACTATGGTGTAAGAGGGTTTTGGAAAAAGAGTGGCTGAAATGAAAGATCTAGATAAGACAGGTTAGCAGGAAGGGAGGTGAAGACAGCAAGGATTGTCTTTGGGTTGGGAGGAGTGTAGGTGCTTTTATTTTTTTTCCTTATTTATCTTACGTGAACATCAATTGATTTTGTAATAAGAAAAAAACTACTAAGTTTTTTTAAAACTTTAAAAATTCTTCTCTCATCCTAAATGAAATGACAAATATTCATTTACTACAGCCCACATGTAATTGTGTTAATGTCTCCCCATTTTTGAAGTAACACAAGTTTTTATTTTTTTAAGAAATGGGGTCTTCTCTGTCACCCAGGTTGGAGTGCAGTGTCACAATCATAGCTCACTGCTGCCTCAAACTGCTAGTCACAAGCAATCCTCCCACCTCAGCCTCTTGGGCACCTGGAATGACTACAGGCATGAGACACTGTCCAGCTCCCAAGGTTTGCTTTTTTTTTGTTTTTGTTTTTGTTTTTGTTTTTTGAGACGGAGCCTCACTCTGTCACCAGGCTGGAGTGCAGTGGCGCAATCTCAGCTCACTGCAAACTCCACCTCCCAGATTCAAGTGATTCTCCTCCCTCAGCCTCCCGAGTAGCTGGGACTACAGGCACGTGCCACCACGCCTGGCTAATTTTTGTATTTTCAGTAGAGACAGGGTTTCATCAGGTTGGTCAGGATGGTCTCGATCTCTTGACTTCGTGATCCACCCACCTTGGCCTCCCAAAGTGCTGAGATTACAGGCGTGAGCCACTGTGCCTGGCCCCCAAATTATTTTTAAGTGACTCCCTCAAGAATGCAAGTACTTAATTGCTTAGTTCTGGACACATGGGTATTTATCTTAATAAAACCATACAGCAAATAGAATCAAACACAGGGCTTAGAGTGTGACATGTACTTAGTGCAACACTTAAATTGTCAATGTATAAACGTATGTAAAATCTGGATGAATGTTCCCAAAAATATTAATAATGGTTATTTCTGGGTAGGGAGAATTAGGAGTGATTTTTACACGGTTCTTTATACTTTTCTATATTGTTCCAATATTTGTATGAGCATATGTTATTTTCATAAGAAGTAAAAATTATTTTATCCTAAGAGAAACAGATGATGCGTAGTGGTAGTGGCTTAATAATGGCCATATTTGCTAAACAGGATCTAGATTCTTGTCACTTAAAAGTATGGTCCTAAGAACATCAGTATCACATTGGAGCTTGTTAGCAATACAGAATTTTCAGCCCCCATGTACTGATTCATAATCTACATTTTAATAAAATCTTCAGATGATTCACATGTACATTAAAATTTGAAAAGCACCGATGTAGATGCTAAGGGCTTTACATGCAGGGAGGATAAGAACAATGTCTACCTTGCTCGTCGTTATATCCCTAGAACCAGCAGTGCTTGAAACATATAAATATTTGTTGAATAAATAAATGTGTAAATGATACCACTTCTGGGTAGACAATTAGGCAGTGGAGATTATATCTATTTGAATTATTTATTTTCTGCCAGAATTCCCAGAAGTAGGTGCTTATTATTTGCTGTAAATGCTGTTAAATTAGTTTAATAACAACACTGGGCCCCTGAGAATCTACAACTATATGTAACTTTTTTAAAAAGAACTCCTTCCTTGCTCTTAGCTCTGAGATCCACATGCCTCCTTCAATAATTTCTCCAACCTCCTCTCTATGGGTATGGCCTATAGTTATTCTCTCTACAATCTCTCCCTGAAAGCAAATCCATTCTCAAGATTTTAACTACCACCTGTGAGAGAAAACACTATTTAAATTACAGTCCATGCACTCTATCTTCCTATATTTTCAACTCTATTTCCTGCACCTCACCTCAAATTTAACATGTTCAAAATTAACTTTTTTTTTTTGAGACAGAGTTTCGCTCTTGTTGCCCAGACTGGAGTGCAGTGGCCTGATCTTGGCTCACTGCAACCTCTGCCTCCCAAGTTCAAGCGATTCTCCTGCCTCAGCCTCAGGAGTAGCTGGGATTACTGGCGCCCGCCACCACACCCGGCTAATTTGTTGTATTTTTAGTAGAGATAGGGCTTCACCATGTTGGCCAGGCTGGTCTCCAACTCCTGGCCTCAGGTGATCCACTCACCTCAGCCTCCCAAAGTGCTGGGATTACAGGCGTAAGCCACTGCATCCAGCCTCAAAATTAACAATTTTATTCTCTGTCAACTATCTTCCTCTCCCCGTCCAGAAGAAAGTAACTAGCTCTCCATTCTCACAGTCTCTAGTTTTACAGGTTTTAGAGAAGAGAGATCAGCTGGCCCAACATCACCTTATGGAGAATAGGCTCTAGAAGAATTAAATGACAGCCAAGAGGCTAGTTATTGGCAACATCAGCACTCTACCATCTACATCACTTTATTCCCAGTACACTATCGCATGATGGAATTCAACAGAATTCCCATTTTTGCCAACAGCACTTAAACTTACTTTTTAGAAACGCAGATTAAAAATATCATCACCCAGATCCAAGAAATCGAGTCCTGCGTATTGTTCTTTCGGCATTTCCCCGGTTCCTTTCTTATTCCTTGTCAGAACACCCTGCACTTCCTTTCCACTAAGAGTTCTTTCATCATTCAATGCCAGCCTTCCCAAATCCTCTACCCTCACTAAACATATGTCCACAAATAGAATCGCTAAAATATAAATGCTTATTCCTGCATTTGATATCTTTGTCCATGGCCCAACAGAGATGGTTTCAAATCGTTCAACCTATTCATCCTCAGAGTCTAGCTCAAACACAGCCTTTTCTACTGGGCTTCCATCTGCCCAATTTCTAATATACTGCTCTATTATTCACTTTGTCTTTTGTTCACAGCTTGATTTTTACTGACTGGAAACGTGCTATCTTCAAAAGCATAAAGAATCTGATATATCATCTAGGTCCTTTTTTTTCCCCCACATCTGACAAAACTGAAGCCAAGAGAAATGTGGCTTACCTCATGTTAACTGAGAAATTGTAAATTTCAGGCCGGGCGCGGTGGCTCACGCCTGTAATTTCAGCACTTCGGGAGGCCAACGCGGACGGATCACCTGAGGTCAGGGGTCACTACCCTAACCCGGCTACTACAAGAGTCTCGATCGTCCTCCAACCTTTCATCTGTCCGAGGATTAAGATTTTACCTGATGACACGCCCAGAAGTGCGGGAAGGACTTGTCAAGTGGAAGTCTACCACGCTATGCTCGTGGACTGACTGAGGAGTACCCAGCCCGGAGCGCGCTCAGCCTGTGGCCGGACTCCCCACCAAGGGGTAGGCAGGTGCCCAGAATGCTGGAGGATGCCCGGTAAGGGCACCCGAGTCACCAGCGGCAGCTGTCTGAAGGCGCCCACCCATCCCCGGGTACCGACCTGAGCCTCCCATACCTTACCTCACTCAACAGCAGCTGCAGCCGCTCCGCTTTACGGCACTCACAGCAACCGCTGCAAAAGCGGCCGTCAAGTGCTGAGCGGCGGAGGCTGGCTTGGTTCCTGCTGGGAGGTTCCCAAGGTCCAGCCTCAGCCTCGGCTTTCTTGTGACTCTTGTCGCATCCTCACCGCTAGAAGTTCACTGAGCCCTGGCGATTCCTCGCTTTTATAATCTAGCCACTTAGCCAAAGCCCTCTTTTATCTCTTGCCTAATTGACAACTACAGCAGCGCCCTGAGGCAATCTGAGAGTTTAAGAAAAGTTCTCAAACGCTTTCGACAGCGGACGATGAACTGGAGGCAGCAGCTGAGCTGTTTTCCAAGCCCGTTAAATGTGAACTTCTGATAAACGAGTGATTTTTTTAGTGCGTGTGCTTTGCTAGAGGGATTCAGCATAACTCCCTGAAGTTTGGTTTGGATACAATTAGTAGAGATAGGGGATAGAGTGGAAAATAGCAGCTGCGTTCACTATTGCTCATGAAGTTGAGGTGCCTTTATGACATTCAAGATTCAGCGACCTGTTGCCCTCCAGTTTAAGGCTGGATACAATTTTGGACCTGATTAACATTTTTCTTTTCTTTTTTTGTAGAGACGTTGGGGGCTAGCAGGGCGGGGGGTGGCGGGGGTGGGGGGGGGAGGGCGTCCTCACCATCTTGCCCAGGCTGGTCTCGAACTCGTGGCCTCAAGCGATCCTCCCACTTTGGTTCTTTTAACGGTGTAATCCAAAAGATGGTTGTTAAGGCTCAGATATTAATCTTGTTATAAATTTTTGAAGACCATAAATCACTAAACCAGTTACTGTAATTATAATTTATTTCTACAAAACGGAAAATACTCCCATCATATATTTGTTTTCTAAGCAAATATTGTTTCTATCAGTTGTTTCTATCAGTACAGAAACAAAAGCAAGAAAAATCTTCCTCACTTCCTAGAGGTTATGACTTTTACCAACTTTTTATTTTTCCTTCCAGAAATTTCCTAGGTACATAGAAGCTTACTGTTGAAGTCCTCCCATCCAATGCACTCAGAACGGGTAGGTACTTAGTAGGTTAATAAAAAAAAGTGGAAGTTTACACCAAGAGGAAGTAAGTTATCAAAGCTTAATGGCATCATTAACACAGGTGCTAACGTGATGGGACATGGGAAAACTTGAGCATCACATACTTGCTATTGATTGAAACACATCAAATATAAAAAGTCTTGAGTTTATAATGACTCCTTAAAAAATAAAATTCAGTCGTGATTGAAGGTTGCCAGGTTGAAGATTAAATATTCTAAAACTTGATAAGGGAAAACATCAAGCATTTATCCTGCCTTTCTTGTATGAACTGAATTTTAGTGTAACCAAAATACTTACAAGAGTTCCAGCTAATAAATGGAGAATGATAAAACAATCACGATTTTGCAACTCCTAATAAAATAATCGAAAAGGCAAAATCAATAGATGATAAAATTAAGGCGAAAGGTTGATGGGGAACTTTATAATAGACTGGCACTACCTGAACCCACTGATCTTAATCTCACTAAATTTGGGACAAGCATATATTATGTACTTCCTGATGTGACAGAAAGTACACAGCCACACCTGGGTGAAGGATTCTTGCCTAAAAATTGAACCTGCATTTACTCAAAGTCTAGATCTAACACAGGATATAGAGAAGCAACTAAATTCAGAAAACGGGACATCCTACCAGACAAATTCCTCAGTTTTTTTCATAAATGGCATTTAAAAGCAGAGGGAACTACTGTAAAATCAAAGATTTAAGAGATGTAACGGAGTACAATGTGTGGACCCTGTCTGGATCCTGATTTGAACAAGCTAACTGTAAAAAGATATTTTTGAGACAACTGAAATTTTAGTATGGACTGATCCATTAGATAATAGTACAGAATTACTGTTAATTTTGCTAAGAATGTTAACAGAATGTGGCTGTTTTTAAAAGCCATCATGGAGGCATACAGCATACTTACAGGTGACATTTTAAAACAAAATAGATGGCACAAACATGGCAAAATGTTAACAATTGATTAGGTGATGAGCACAAAGCACTGGCTTTCTACTTTTCTGTATATTTGGAAATTATAATTAAAAGTAACAGGAAAAGGGAAAAATTATCAGGTTCTTAGAAATAAATACGTTTCAAGTGTATAACAAATCTAGTTCTGAATAAACCTTTTTAAAAAGGCAGTTTCAGTAGAGGGTTACAATGGCCAATCTTCTGTTTTGAACTAAGTTCATTTTAAGTATGGACCAACTGATTAGAGTATCTCACTGTTTTTCTTACAAAACCATAGACATAATGCATCATCCATCATTTGTAGTTTCTGTTTCTGTAAAATGGACCAGGAACTTAAAGATACAAGTGAAGGAATATAAATTTGGAGTCCTGGAATTTATTTTTAAAAATCTTCCCCTATCACAATTACTTTGGCCACAACTAACTTTGCAACTTTTTAAACTCTTCATCTCTAATGGTTCCCCTACTTTTCTTGTAAGTACCTTTTCATACTCATTTCATATTTATATTGGTTTATATATTTATATAATTGGTTTACATACTTATATGACTACAACAGTGACTACCACCTGCATAAGCAGGTTTGGGAACAAACATAACTGAAGGTAAATATACAACTCAACTGGTGGCAGTGTTACTTATCAAGCATACTGAAAGGTCAAATGTGAGCCCTCAGCTCATGGCAAACGTCAGTCAGTATGCTTTAATCTGGATAGCAAATACAGTTGAAAGAGGGGGTACAAGGATGCATAAAAACAGCCTCTCTTACAAGTAAATATTCATGTTCTATAAACCACTCAGCTGTGCACACATGTAAGGATCCTGGCAGACTCCTAACATTTGTAGGGTCTGGGCCAAGAATACAAATGAAAGCCAACCCTGACATATTTTCAGTGTCTAAATAGCTGAGCGTTAACCAACAAATAAAATGTTATACTCTTCTACTTTAACATATATTCTCAAGGAACAGAAATCTATGTTCAAATATGTGATTCACAGATTCTTCAGAAGTGTACTAGAAAACGATGCTAGGTTGGCCTGCCCTTCCCTGATCCCCTGGGTCTCTTTTTACTTCTAGCTTAAGCCTGCCACAGGGGCCTATCATGCATGCATGTGGACAACTCAGTCTGCACATCCAAGCTTCATCTGTACTTCCCACAAACTGCCAGCCATAGGGGTATATACATCTGTAGTAGTTTTTTTTCAGGATGGATTTGGACAAAAGGCCCGCACATATCCTGGAAGCAAGCTTCAGGCTGATAAGGCAAGGAATCCTGGGGTTCTGGCTGATAACATAGTATAGAATTCTGTGGGTAAAGGAACATGGATTCCAAGTAGGCATAGTCCCTTGGCTCCTCAATTTTTCATCCCATGAAGAGAGGCACAGCAAGAGTGTGGGGAACCGGTTAGTTAGCTTACCTTAGGTAGGTAACAAGAGAAGGGTTCTGGAGAGCCCCTGGCCCATGAGTCAGTGCCTCATCCCCAGATAATATTAAAAGCAGCCTGGGAAAAAAGCTGCAGGCACCAATAAGGGAACTAGCACAGGGTGTTGTGCCTGGAGACATGCCCATGACTGCACAGATGGAAAAACCTACAGCCCATTTGGATAAAAACTTGCACAAACCTCCAGCTCACTCAGATAAGGGAACAAGGCCTGGCACAGAAATGCCTTTGTCCTTTGTATTGTCAGCAGGTTCCCAGGAAAAGTTTATTCTCCTTTTGTAGGCATGGGCACAGTGGGCTCTGTTAAGTTCCTATGGGCGCTCTACTTTCCTTTATTAGGACTGTAAGTCCAGCTGCTGTGTATCATCACCTCAGTCCGATTGGTCCTCGGCCACACCTTCACTTCAGCTTCTGATAGGTCCTGGGCCAAGCTAAGCAGCATCTATGAATCATTTAACCTCCTGACTGGTCCCGGGCCAAGCCGAGTCACGCATTCGCCAAGACAGCCCACAGACTAAGCACATTCCTTCCCCTTCCGTCCATAAAAACCTGGACCCCAGCCTCATGGTGGGCACTCTGGTTCGGGACCCCCTCTCTGCTGGCAGAGAGCTTTCTTCTTTCACCTTATTAAACTTTCACTCTAACCTCACCTTTGTGTCCGTGCTCCATCATCGTCGTGGAGGTAGGACAAGAACTCCAAGTGTTATCTCAGACAACAAAAGACTGTTTCAATAACATAGTATATAAGTGGGTGAAGAAACATGCATTCCAAGTAGGCATAATCCCTTGGCTCCTCAATTTTTCATGCCATGAAGAGAAGCACAGCAAGAGTGTGTGGTGATCAGGTCAGGGTCCCCTCTTACCCAAGTATACGTGCATGCACACACCCGTGGTATCATCATGTATATATTGCTGGATGACTTTTTTCTGTCTAATATCATGAATACACTTCCATTAACAGCATATCCTTTAACAGCTGTGTAGGATCACATAGAAATACCACAATCTAACCATCTGCTCTTGTGCTGACCTTTTACAAAAATAAATAAATAAACACGAATACACCATGCAGTATAAATGTAAAATGGGGTTTAGTAAGGAAAAGCTTGGGCAGAATAGTAGAGCACACATAATATCCTGAGCTCTTATGCCACAGAACTCCCAGCCAGGCACAAATGAACTGGTATACCAAGGAAAAGGTTCTAATTAAGCCAATTGTCATAATGGTCTATATAACATTTATTGGGGAGGGGAATGTGCAGAATATATAGTATCTAGACCAATACTTAATAATGGTAGTTTGCTGGTATAGCAAGTTAGAAAAGGGGAGCCTTCAAAATTCTGTTATCACATTCTTTTGTTGAGGCAACTTAGGCCTTTTGAACCAGTTCTGTGCCTTGCTACCAAAAAAGGAAAAGGAATTTACCTCCAAGTCCATCCAAATTTGTAGGTCTTCAATTAATAATTAGGTTGCTACTATTAGCTATGGTAATGCTGCAATGAACATTGGCTTCTTCTGAGTATATATGTAAGAGAAATACTTATAAAGGAAATTAAGGAGCATGTGCATTTAAAAATCTTAACATTACTAAAATTGTTCTCCAGAAATGCTGCACCCATTCACTCTCCATCTTCTATAGTGGTTTATCGATCAATCTTTGTCCATTCTTCTTCCTGTGACTCAAGACTATCCAGTCTCCTTTCATTCTTCTTACATAACTTCTTAGTTACAGGAGCTGCAGTCTCACTGATTTTTTTTTCTTCTAAACTGTTTTCAAGTTAGAACAAGAATTTTAAAAAGGTTTAGGTTCTGATTCTGACTCTTAATTACCATCTACCAAAATGTAACCCAACATGTGGCAAGATCCAAAGAAACCAAATTCATAAGTAATATTATAGTTACTAACGTAGCATGTTTCATTTTCCATCTGTAGGTACACTGTTCAAAACAGTGGCTATTAGCAATATGCAACTCTATGTAGTCACATATAAAGTGCTCAGTAGCTGCCTATGGCCAGTCACTACTGTATTGGACTGCACAAATAACTTTTCATAATTGCATAAAATTCTGTTGAACAGTAGTGCTCTAAAATGTTAAGCTTTTTAGGCAAAGGAACTATGACTTTTTTTATATTCTCATCCCCAACAGCATATTGTATTTATACTTAAATAAAAGTTAATAAAATCAAACAATGAAGCAAAAGAGAACAAGAAAAGAGTTTTTAAATTTTTAATGAGATATTCCAGGTGCTTCTGTAAAATCTTAACTGGGACATTCTATACAGAACACAAAATCATTTCAAAATACAAGTTACTCCACTTTGAATACCCTATTTTAAAGTGAAAAAAAAATTTTTTAAAACGCTTTGTCTTGTTTCTAAGGAAAATGAGGCCATGTGCTTCTTAAAACACTATTGTGCGGCACTGAGTGCATCATAAGTAGTTCATTAAAGGTCTTCAGCTATAACTTAAAGGCCAAACCTGAGGAATTAGAATTTTTATTATCACAACTGCATAGCAAAACCATGTCCAGATAATAGACATACTAAATCTGTAGATTCAGATAACCTGTAAACCATTTAATCCAATTTAAAGCAAAACAAATATGTCAGGAGAGATACCAAGAGATAACCAGGTTAACAAGATTTTGAAATGCTTCATCTTTTTTTAAAAATGACAATGCAGCAAAGTTGTCAAATGTTCAGTGGTTACATTTTATATCATTTATCCGTGACAACAAACTTCCCAGCCATTTGGTTGTTTGGAAAGAACTGTTTAGACCAAATTCACTCTTTGCATGTGGCACTGGGCAGCCCTAACTTCGAAGTGCAAATGCCTGCATGGAAATGTAGCTTAATTCATTTATTTATGCCACTATTCTACACTGACACAACAATGCTGTGCAAGAGCTTTTACAGCTCTAGAGTAATAGGCTTGAGAAAATACAAAAAGGCCACAAGTCATGCACAAATTAAATGAATATATTAAAGAACATTTTAATTGGGGTTTTATTTTTTAAAATCATGTTTGAAATCACTGGTGATACCACTTTAAGCACACGCTTTATCAAAGTAAATGCATCTAGAATTATCCAAACACTTAAATCCATTATTAGCTAAAAAGAACACTTTACATTTACATAGCACTTTACTGTTGCTGAAGCAATTTCACATACTCCATTTCATTTTATTTTCTCACAACAGCCCTGTGAGGTAGACTAAACAACTTACACTTATTTTATAAATAAGGCAATAGAGACCCAAAGATGATAAACAATTTGTGTAGTGGTCACAGATCTAGTATATGGTAGAGCTAAGGTGATTAATTTTAAATACTTCAAAAAAGAAGCCAAAATCCTTTTTATGTCATATCCAGGGATTTTTAAGACTTGTGGCTTTTAATATAAATTATTCCAAAACTTTAGCTATTATCTGTCTTATAGTATGAATTAGTTATAAAGTTGATTTTAAAGAGTCTCCCTTAATAGGTAAATTAGACTCAGTGCTTTGGTACCTTAGGTATATAGGAAATGTTAAAAAAAAATATGCATTCTCATAGCCCTTATGTTCTCCAAAAAGTTCCAGTACTAACAAAAATGTGTTTTACCACTTACTATTTGACTTATTTTAACCCTAGTCAAAACTTAATAAGCTCCAAGCCAAAGCAAACACATTCACCTGCCTTCTGCTCTACATACTGTGAAATCCTCTACATGTCCATTCCCATGGACCAGCTTACACTGAATGGGTACCACTAAGAAAAGATACCAGTTTAAACTCACATAGCTTAAATGATTATGCATCAGAAGTCAGTACCTTATATTGACCCAGAAATAACAAATATTCTTATATTTAATAATTGAGTCATCTGAAGAGAAAAGTGTACTCTGGCAAATTCTGGTATTTATTTATAAGTCAGTGCTAACTTTGATGTGGCATATCCAACAATATCTTTTCAATGAAGACAATATACACCAAATGTAATCCATTTAAACTCCAACTAATTCGAAATGCTTAAACTGTTTAGGTTAATCAAATACTCCAGGTAACAAAGCTATTATATGTGACATATCAGGATCACAAATAATTTCAGAACATGCATACTGTAAGATACACACAAAACTAAACTATACCGAACGTGAGGTAATCTTGCCATGATAATTAAGGAAACATTCATGATCTCTTATAATACTCCAGTGCCAACATTATGAAATGTATATTTTGGTTAAAAATAACAACTTTGTGGTTATCTGTATACTGAGTAAATATATGTTGACCATACACTTCCCTAAAAGAATGTATCTAGAGTAACTACATAATCAAAGAAGAAACTTTTTCAGACCCATTGCATGTGACTATATAAAAGTGAACCATTTTATATGCAGTTAATTTGATTTTTTTTAGCAAACTATAACACATTTTAAACTTCTGACTTATTAGCAAAACATTTTTAAGAGGCAAACTCTGTCACACTACTCAAAAGATGCAAAACTATATGCACAGTCCATCAAACTTCACTGGTTTTGGTTAATGTACATACAAAGTAATCACATTTTTACTGCCATATCAAACACTCAAATATTTGCTGTATCAATTAGCCAATGAATGGAGACTGATCTTTTAAAAACAAATTATGTTTTTAAAAAAATAATTATTTTAAAATATAATCAATTTCTTAAGCCTGGAATCACATATTTTATAGTAAGAAGTCTACACTTTCCTCTTTAAATAAATATTCTTTGAAATAATCATTTTCCATATACTTTTCCAATTGTTTCCATAAGAAACAATAAAATTACATAAACAATTATAATTTTATGGACAAAGTATATAGATAAAAATTAATCATCCTACATAAGTTATGAAATAGCATATCTTAGCCTAATTAAAAGATTCCATTACGTTTACATTTATCATTTATACTGCCAAGGATCAGCCACAAAAAATTCAAATTATACATATTATTCATGCTTTAATTTCATAAATAAGTAAATTAAAGCAAGCCAATATGTCTCTTTTCATAACATAGGGAAAAATTACTGTTTGCAGAACGGAGTAAATAGCCAAAGTCTAGCTGTACAGCAGCAGTTCACGATTTGTCAAGATGATACAGATGCCATCAATGAAACTCATGTATAGACAGGTATGTCCTTAATACTTTCAGTTAGTTTACCTACACCTGGAACATTCAAAGAATTGCTGTATATTAAATTTCTGTGTGCATTAGTTATTAATGCTTGGTATCTACATATTCACCAAAATTTAAAGACATAATGACATGGTCAGCCATGAGAGTCAAAATGAATTGTAAAAAAATTCTTTTTCTAAAGTGCTTAAGGCAGCTCCTTCATTTCTATATCCAGCTTAATAAAACTGGTATGGAATTCAGTTGCTAAAAGAGAATGCCATACTAAATGCACGTTTTTATAAAACAACTGTTTTACACCTGTGATATATCCATTATAGTCAACCTCTCAAGCATTTCTTTTATAGAAAGCAATCATGTTTGACCTGTGGAAACAAAAACTAAATAAGCAACAAAAGATGTTTCAAAGGATTTAATACTTTTTACAATGTATTAAATTGAGCAAGAGCTCAATATTTTTAAATTCAAATGTAACTGAGAATATTATATAGTATAATCACGTTAATAGTTACCTTATTTTGAGACTAAATAGGCACTATATCTGATTAGTTTTCAGTTTGAAAATGAGGATGACAAACTTTCTCCAGTTTAACTTAACAACAAATAAACTAAAAACATCTTAAACAAAAAACCACATCTTCTTCTTTAATTTTAGAGACCTTTAAGAAAGCCAGTAAGAAGAAATCCTCAGATTCTTATTTTGAAGTAATAATTGAAAATTTAATATCAAGTAATACATGTGATGAAAATTTGGACTGTGGGTTTACTGAACTTACACTATTACTACAAAACCTCTCAGAGATGAAACGTCTCCAGTGGAGAGGTTTTCCAAATGAATATTAGAAAATTTTATGTGAAGAGTTTCAAGTGACAACATGAACACAAGAATCATGTACACTCCTCCAGCCCCTGATTCATATATGCATTTCCCCATGCCCCTGCAACAGAGGGCCCTCACCACTATAACAATGCTCTGTAGCTTAAACATCAGTTGACACTGCATGGGGCATGGACCAAGAGTATGCTTAGAGGAAAAAGGCACTGAATTAATGAGAAGAAAGAATTATATAAGACACAGTAGTAAAAAATTTTATACAACAGCATCTGACCTTTTCTGTGTCATATTTGCTAAAATTCACTTAAAGCAACTCAACTACTAAAAATTTCTGCTTTCAGGTTTGAGTCTATGAAGGGAATTATAAATTGCCATTTATTTAGATCCTGGAATAGGACCTCTATAGGGAACAGAACATCTGAAAATTTCTTTCAAATTCTCTCTGAGGAACAAAAACCAAAATTATAATTCTTTGGAGAATCAAAAGAGTATCTATTGGTTTACTTCATTCTCTAAACTGCCTTGCAGTCTTTAAAATTACCAACATGTCATCAGATAATAGTACAGATATGAATGTCCTCTGGAAAAACAATATTCCAATTCAAATAAAATTCCTCATTTACATTTGTTTTATCAAGGGAACAAAACATCCTATCAGTAAACAGTAAATTTTTAGAGAGAATGAGCTACTATTAATACTATTACACAAGTCTGTATGCAGAAAGCAACTCAAATGCAGGCAGTAATGGTCACTCCTTGGAAGAAGGTTGGTTATCATAGCACAATATATTTTAAATGAGAATGAAAAAAAGTCAACAAGAGAAATGAAAAGTTTCGAAAATTAAGAAAAATACAAATTCAGACCTCTTAAAAATGCCCAAAGAATTATTAAATACTGTAATTTTAACTTAGTTTAGCTCAAAGGATGTGAGTTACAAATTATAATTGACTTTTTAAGACTAGTTATGTTCCACTTAACCATGGGTTTTACTCTAAGTTTGGGAAAGATATCTATGTCAATTTTTGTAATAATTAACATTTCTTTGAAAAGAAAGTGAATGTAGCAAAAGGACCGAGAGAAAACAAACCTCTGAATGAATGGCTGCTTGAAAAACTCATGTGCCAATTAAGTCAAAGATACGCAGATTTTTTTCAAAACAATTCCTTAAAGCATTCCATATGTTATGAAAAAGAATATATACATTATTTGAGTATTTAGGTACCTCTCTTTATAACCTATCCTTCTTAGATAAAAATTGAGTGATACACGTTTTTCAATCCTCTATGTAACTTTAACAAACTTTCATTCCTATAAGAGATGTTAAAAATCAGCATAATTATTATCAGTGCCACATTCAAGTGGGAATTTTACCAAACACAACTACTAAAGGTAGGATTAAACTAGACAACAAAATCAAAAAATATAAGGCTTTTAAAAATCTTACCCATCACCTAAAGTGATGGAATGAAAAGAACTGTAGTTAAACAAGGCAACATATACAGAATACCCCCCTTGCCATTGTTAGTGCAGTAGGTAAAAAACTGAAATTTGGGTGATTTTAAGGTGTTGTGTCTAGAAATTTCTTATCACAATATTTTGGAAAAAAGAAAATTATACACAATCTAGTCAATAAACAAAAGAGGATAATTTTGTAAAACTTATTTATAAAAGAGGAAAAATAAACCATTTGAAAACCTTTTTACCATTCCCAACATATGATTTCAATTTTTAGAAAACCTTAGATGACTATGTATTTTTAAAGCTTCTGTGTTAGAACTAAATAATAGATAGTAATGAGATTTTAAAAAGACAAAGTACAGAAGAAAGAAGGCAAGATTTAAAAGCTTTTCTCCCCAGGCCTTAGGGTTACCATATGTAATTAAACATTAGAAGAGTCAAAGTAATCCAAGAAATATAAAAATCAGCTTTTATGTTAATTAAACACTGCCTTTTCCCCCATTTACTCTTCAATCATCAGTTTTTTGCTTGGTATCTGCTTGCTTCTATGATACTGCACAGTAGGTTCCTGCAAATGCTTCGTACTAGGTGTTTAATGATAACAGATTCCAGGCCTCAAAGCAGAACACAGCAAACCTGATTTTCACTACTCACAAATTCCTGTGATTAGTAACTGCACAGAAAAAGCCACCCAATCAAGACGGAGGGTAAACGTATTCTGAGTAGACACTATTGAGTAACAACATTGTTCAGGCTGCTAGCTGAACCAGTCATTCCATTTTCACTTTTCTGAAGTGTTCTCACAGCACTTGGAACCTGCATCCCAGTACTCAAAGAAAGTCCACCACACCATACCTAAGAAAAGACAAAAAAACCTGTCAGATTTCAAATCAAACTAGAACTTCAGTCATTTTCAAATTTCCATTTCAAAGGCAAAATGCCACACATATGAACATCAATCATTCTCAAAACAGATTAACTGTCATATTTCAGCTGAGGGGAAATGGAAAGACTAAATTAGAATTATTTTAGAACCACAGAGGCCAGAGGAAGTCTTGGTGGTAGCAGAACCAACTGAAGCTGCACCCAAGAGAAGGAACGCAGGGCTGCAGAAATTGAGAAACTTAATTGGCTTAATCTAGGCAAAAGGTATTACCTATCACTACTGATGCTAACTTTCACAACCAAGGGAAGCATACAAAGCACCAACTTACTTCCCACTTATGCTTTTGGTTTTGATAATGAGATATGGCCTGAGACTATAAAAATCTAACACCCCTCTGTTAACAGTAAAATCCACTGTTTTCTTCCTTACCGTGTTAACTATAAGAACTCTTATATAATTATTTAAGAAGGACTCCTGACAAAAATGCAAATCCCAATATCCAGATGTACTTCCCATGTTCTATTACTTATCATAAATGTGAATGACTTTGTGATAGATAAAACTGCTTTGCTTAGGCTAGTTCAACATATGCAAATCAATAAACATAATCCAGCATATAAACAGAACCAAAGACAAAAACCACATGATTATCTAAATAGATGCACAAAAGGCCTTTAACAAAATTCAACAGCCCTTCATGCTAAAAACTCTCAATAAATTAGGTATTGATGGGACATATCTCAAAATAATACGAGCTATTTATGACAAACCCACAGCCAATATCATACTGAATGGGCAAAAACTGGAAGCATTCCCTTTGAAAACTGGCACAAGACAGGGATGCCCTCTCTCACCACTCCTATTCAACATAGTGTTGGAAGTTCTGGCCACGGCAATCAGGCAGGAGAAAGAAATAAAGCGTATTCAGTTAGGAAAAGAGGAAGTCAAATTGTCCCTGTTTGCAGATGACATGATTGTATATCTAGAAAACCCCATCGTCTCAGCCCAAAATCTCCTTAAGCGATAAGCAACTTCAGCAAAGTCTCAGGATACAAAATCAATGTGCAAAAATCACAAGCATTCCTATACACGAATAACAGACAGAGAGCCAAATCATGAGTGAACTCCCGTTCACAATTGCTTCAAAGAGAATAAAATACCTAGGAATACAACTTAAAGGGATGTGAAGGACCTCTTCTAAGAGAACTACAAACCACTGCTCAACGAAATAAAAGAGGACACAAACAAAGGGAAGAACATTCCATGCTCATGGATAGGAAGAATCAATATCGTGAAAATGGTCATACTGCCCAACGTAATTTATAGATTTAATGCCATCCCCATCAAGCTACCAATGACTTTCTTCACAGAATGGGAAAAAACTACTTTAAAGTTCATATGGAAACAAAAAAGAGCCCACATTGCCAACACAATCCTAAGCAAAAAGAACAAAGCTGGAGGCATCATGCTACCTGACTTCAAACTATACTACAAGGCTACAGTAACCAAAGCAGCATGGTACTGGTACCAAAACAGAGATATAGACCAATGGGACAGAACAGAACCCTCAGAAATAATACCACACATCGACAACCATCTGATCTTTGACAAACCTGACAAAAATAAGAAATGGGGAAAGGATTCCCTATTTAATAAATGGTGCTGGGAAAACTGGCTAGCCATATGTAGAAAGCTGAAACCGGATCCCTTCCTTACACCTTATACAAAAATTAATTCAAGATGGATTAAAGATTGAAATGTTAGACCTAAAACCATAAAAACCCTAGAAGAAAACCTAGGCAATACCATTCAGGACATAGGCATGGGCAAGGACTTCATGACTAAAACACCAAAAGCAATGGCAACAAAAGCCAAAATTGACAAATGGGACCTAATTAAACTAAAGAGCTTCTGCATAGCAAAAGAAACTACCATCAGAGTGAACAGGCAACCTACAGAATGGGAGAAAATTTTTGCAATCTACTCATCTGACAAAGGGCTAATATCCAGAATCTACAAACAACTCAAACAAATTTACAAGAAAAAAACAACCCCAGCAAAAAGTGGGCAAAGGATACGGACAGACACTTCTCAAAAGACATTTATGCAGCCAACAGACACGTGAAAAAATGCTCATCACTGGCCATCAGAGAAATGTAAATCAAAACCACAATGAGATACCATCTCAAACCAGTTAGAATGGCGATCATTAAAAAGTCAGGAAACAGCCCGGCTGCCCCGTCTGGGAGGTGAGGAGCGCCTCTGCCCGGCTGCCACCCCATCTGGGAGGAAGTGAGGAGCGCCTCTGCCCGGCCGCCACGTCTGGGAAGTGAGGAGCGCCTCTGCCCGGCCGCCCATCGTTTGGGAGGTGAGGAGCACCTCTGCCCGGCCGCCCCGTCTGGGAAGTGAGGAGCGCCTCTGCCCGGCCGCACCGTCTGGGAAGTGAGGAGCGCCTCTGCCCGGCCGCCCCCTCTGGGAAGTGAGGAGCGCCTCTGCCCGGCCACCCCGTCTGGGAAGTGAGGAGCACCTCTGCCCAGCCGCCCATCGTCTGGGAGGTGAGCAGCGCCTCTGCCCGGCCGCCCCGTCTGGGAAGTGAGGAGGACCTCTGCCCGGCCGCCCCGTCTGGGATGTGAGGAGCGCCTCTGCCCGGCCGACCCGTCTGGGAGGTGAGGAGCGCCTCTGCCTGGCTGCCACCCCGTCTGGGAGGAAGTGAGGAGCACCTCTGCCCGGCCTCCCTGTCTGGGAGGTGAGGAGCGTCTCTGCCCGGCCGCCCCGTCTGGGAGGTGAGGAGCGCCTCTGCCCGGCCGCCCCGTCTGGGAAGTGAGGAGCGCCTCTGCCCGGCCGCCCTGTCTGGGAGGTGAGGAGCGCCTCTGCCTGGCTGCCACCCCATCTGGGAGGAAGTGAGGAGCGCCTCTGCCCGGCCGCCCCGTCTGGGAAGTGAGGAGCGCCTCTGCCCGGCCGCCCCGTCTGGGAGGTGAGGAGCGCCTCTGCCTGGCCGCCCCGTCTGGGAGGTGAGGAGTGCCTCTACCCGGCCACCCATCGTCTAGGATGTGAGGAGCGCCTCTGCCCGGCCGCCCCATCTGGGATGTGAGGAGCACCTCTGCCTGGCCACCCCATCTGGGAAGTGAGGAGCGCCTCTGCCCGGCCGCCCCGTCTGGGAAGTGAGGAGCGCCTCTGCCCGGCGGCCCTGTCTGGGAGGTGAGGAACGCCTCTGCCCGGCCGCCCTGTCTGGGAGGTGTACCCAACAGCTCCGAAGAGACAGCGACCATCGGGAGCGGGCCATGAGGACGATGGCGGTTTTGTTGAAAAGAAGGGGGGGAAGTGTGGGGAAAGGAAGGAGAGACCAGATTGTTGCTGTGTCTGTGTAGAAAGAGGTGGGCATAGAAGACTCCATTTTGTTCTGACTAGGAGAAATTCTTCTGCCTTGGGATGCTGTTGATCTATGGCCTTTCCCCCAGCCCCCTGCTCTCTGAAACATGTGCTGTGTCAACTCATGGTTAAATGGATTAAGGGTAGTGCAAGATGTGCTTTGTTAAACAGATGCTTGAAGGCACCATGCTCTTTAAGAGTCATCACCACTCCCTAATCTCAAGTACCCAGGGACACAAACACTGCAGAAGGCCGCAGGGAACCTCTGCCTAGGAAAACCAGAGACCTTTGTTCATGTGTTTATCTCCTGACCTTCTCTCCACTATTATCCTATGACCCTGCCATATCCCTCTCTCCGAGAAACACCCAAGAACGATCAATAAATACTTAATAAAAAAAAAAAAAGTCAGGAAACAACAGGTGCTGGAGAGGATGTGGAGAAATAGGAACACTTTTACTCTGTTGGTGGGACTGTAAACTGGTTCAACCACTGTGGAAGACAGTGTGGCGATTCCTCAGGGATCTAGAACTAGAAATACCATTTGACCCAGCCATCCCATTACTGGGTATATACCCACCCAAAGGATTATGAATCATGCTGCTATAAAGACACATGCACATGTATGTTTATTGCAGCACTATTCACAATAGCAAAGACTTGGAACCAACCCAAATGTCCATCAATGATAGAGTGGATTAAGAAAATGTGGCACATATACACCATGGAATCCTATGCAGCCATAAAAAAGGATGAGTTCATGTCCTTTGTTAGGGACATGGATGAAGCTGAAAACCATCATTCTCAGCAAACTATCGCAGGGACAAAAAACCAAACACCGCATGTTCTCACTCATAGGTGGGAACTGAACAATGAGAACACTTGGACACAGGAAAGGGAACATCACACACCAGGGCCTGTTGTGGGGTTGAGGGAGGGGAGAGGGATAGCATTAGGAGATATACCTAAGGTAAATGACAAGTTAATGGGTGCAGCACACCAACATGGCACATGTATACATATGTAACAAACCTGCACATTGTGCACATGTACCCTAGAACTTAAAGTATAATAAAAATAAAAATAAAATAAAATAAAAACTGCTTTGCTTGTGAACAGAGCAGCTATGATTCAATAAAGTGAGAAATAAGATTTGGGACACAGTCAAAAGAATTAAAATATGAAAATACAGATCATTGACACTATCATCAACTACCGTATATATTAATAGTAGACACAAGCTTAAAGCAAGGGAAATTCTAGAAGTTGTTTAAGTATCATCACATTCAATTATACCCTTAAGTGTTCAATATCTACTAAGTAACTAGATTATTGTACCAAAGAATCTACTGAACTGTGAAATTTGTAATTATATAATTAACATTATAAATTTTCAAAACTAGCAGGCTCAGTAATGATAACTCCCAAAATACAAAAGCAACTTTCTGATTATAAAACTAGTATATTATTTTTTGGAAATTATTTAAATGATTTAGAAAAATATTTACTCAAAATATCTAACATGAAGATGCAAAGGGAAATCAAGAAGAAAACATAAAACCTTTGTGACCTTGAGTTAAGCAAAGCATTACCCATAATAGGGAAAAAAATTACTAAACTGGACTTCATATCAAAATGAAAAACTTCTCTTTGAAATGTTCAGAAAATGAAAATGCAAACCATAACCAAGAGAAAATATTTGCAAAGCATATATCTGATAAAGGATTCACATCCAAACTTATAAAGAACTCTTAAAAATAGGAAAACCAGGCAGTGGCTCATGCCTATAATCCCAGGATTTTGGGGGGCCAACGCTGGCGGATCATTTGAGCCCAAGACTTCGAGACCAGCCTGGGCAATATGGCAAAACTCCATCTGTACAAGAAACATTTTTTAAATAGCCAGGTGTGGTGGTGGGCACCTGTAATCCCAGCTACTCGGGAGGCTAAGGTGGGAGGATCACTCGAGCCCAGGCAGTTGTGACTGCAGTGAGCTGTGATCGCACCACTGTACTCTAGCGAGACCCTGTCTTAAAAATAAAGTAAAATAAAAAAATAAAAAAACAATTAAGTCCTAAAAAGTAAGCAAAGAATTTTAACAGATACTTGAAATAAATTATATGAATGGCAAATAAGCACATGAAACATCATTTGACATTAGGAAAGTACAAATAAAAACACAATGACAGACCACTACACACCTATTAAAATGGCTTAACAACAACAAAAAATCTGGTAATATCAAATAATGGCAAGGATATGACCAACTCTCATATCACTGATAGGAAGGCAAAAAATGGTACAGCCACTTTGGAAGACATTTTGGTAGTTCCCTATGAAGTTAAACATACACTTTCAATGTGATACAGCTACTCTATTACTGCTGTTAGGTATTTACCCAAGGGAAAATCCCATATGTAAATGTTTATAGTGATTTTATTCATAACTGCCCCAAACTGGGAAAAACCCAAGTGTCTTTCAACTGGTGAACGAATGAATAAACTGTGATACATACATATATGAAACACTACTCAGCAATGAAAAAGAGGAGAATACTGACACCACAACAACATGGATGAATTTCAAATGCAGCATGGTACGGAATCAAAAGGCTACATACCATATAATTCTATTTATAGGATGTTCTGGAAAAGGTACAACTATAGGGCCTACGAACTGGTTACTGATAGCTAGGGCTGGTTGTGTGGAAGGGTCCACTATAAAAGAACACAAAGGAATTTTCTAGGGTGATGGAAATGTTCTATATCTTGATTATGGTGGTAGTTATACAACTGCAGGCATTTGCTAAAAACCACAGAACTGCACCATACTATAAATTCAATAAAACTGACTCAAAAATTAATCTTGTACACAAAACATTTAATAGGCATTAACGTACTTAATAAAAGCAAGTCTTCAATGAAGGAAAAAAAATTTTAACAAGCTTAAAATAATTTCTTGCAGTATCTTATGACATTTACTAATATAATTAGAGTATTATTTGGAATGAAAAACAATAAACTCAGTACAGACATACATGAGATAGATTCCAATTAAAAGTAAATCTACTATTTATAAAAGCACACCTAAGACTTGGAAAAAATTTTTCTGCATTCCACATGGTAAACAATTCATCCTTGACAGACCAGTTTGGAAAAATAGCCAAAAATGCATAATATGGCAGAGGTTTGTACAAAGTTAAAAAAAAAAAAAAAAAGGAAAAAGAAACAACCCTTCCAGTATCTTTATGTTTCCATGAGCAATAACTTTAGTCACTAATCACTTACTTTTAATGTAAAAATAGGTGTCCTGGTTATTAGCGTTGTTTTAAACTTAAGAGATTAAAGTATCTGGAATAAATAATTACTATGGATAATGAGATTTAAAAGCACTGTATTTTCAACCCACTCTTACTCTGAAAACTTTCTCCTTATAGTTGAGAAGTTAGTTAGGGGTGATGACAGAAGAATATACATGAGAAATATTCCATTTGAAATATACCATCTTGATTTATAGAGGTAGCCTCCAAATTTAAGGAAAGCTCTAGCCAAAGTAATGGTAACTTTAACTGGATCCCAGAACTCCCCACAGGAACCTAACCTATGAAAAGATGCAGAAGGTTACAAGTTGGAAAAAGCAATAACATTTGCTTAAATAAATTCAAAACCATGTTTTATTTTGTGCAGAGAAACATAAATTTTTCTTTTCAACCTGAAATTGAGTAGACCTGCAATTACACAGGATGTAATTGCTATGTGGTGTACATACATATATTCAGCATAGCACACAAAGACAGTCATCTAATATTGTACAAAGATGACACTGCACTATGATCTTGTCAATAAATGGTCCTGGAATAATTGGATATCCACGGGGAATTAAAGAACGCATCTAGATCCTTACTTCATACCAAACACATCAATTCTACATTGTACTTGCATTGTAAATGCAGTCTATATCTAAGTGTACAAGGTAAAGCTTTTAGAAGACAAGAATATTTTCATGACCTTGGGGGTGCATACTGATTTCTTAAACAGAACACAAAAAGTGCTAACTGTAAATGAAAAAATTGATAAACTGAACAAAATTAACTTTTGTTTATCAAACAATACCAATAAGGAAAAAGGAAAGCCAGAGTGAAGAAGAGCCTACAAATTAACCCATAAGAAACAGGAAGACAACCTAATAGAAATACAAGCAAAAGATCTGAATAGCCAGTTCACAAAAGAATATACCCAAACAGTCAACAAATATATAAAAAGGTGCTCAACAGCACTAGTAATCAAGGAAATGCAAATTAAAACCACAATGTAATATATCATCCACTAGAAGGACAAAAAATTTTTTAAAAGATCATACCAAGTGTTGACAAGGATTTGAAGGAACTCAAATTCTTACATACTGCTAGTTGTAAATTAGCATAACCAACCATTTCAGAAAACCGGCAGTTTTACAGTTGATTATACATATACCGTATGATCTAGCAACCCCAATCATAGGTATATACTCAATGGAAATATACACATTTATCAAAAGATATGAACAAAAGTATTCATAGCAGTTCTACTTGTATAGCCCCCAAATGGAAACCACCCACATATCCAACTAAATTAAAATTTATAAAGCAATTGATATAGTCACAGAATGGAAAACTATACAGCTATGAGAATGAATGAACTATATCCACATAGAATATGGATTACTCTCACAAGCATAATGTTGAGTCAAAAAGATACTGTATGATTCTGTTTATATAAAACTGAAAAGGAAGTAAATTTAGGGTATTAAAAGTCAATACAGTGTTAACACTGGAGAAGAGCCATTAGGGACTGGAAATGGGCACTAGAGGGGGCTTCTGAGGTTCTCGTAATGTTCTAAGTGCTAGTTACATACATGAGTGCAGTCCTATAAAAACTCATCAAACTACATGATTTGTGTACTTCATGTATTAACATTAACTTCAATAAAATATACCAAAAATATATAAAATCAATCACAGATTTGGGAGAGGGTGAACTGGGGAAACGGAGGAGAATATGAAGAAAAAATAAAATATTCTCCTTCTCCAAGTATACAGTATAGAATATTCTCCTTAAAGTTGCCAAACCAAGTAAAATATAAGTTAGGTATATATAAAATATAAAACATACTAACCATGAAACCAGGTAATACTGGCTGAGTAAATTTTGTCTTAAAGGAATATAGCAACTGTTTAGAATTTGCATCATAGAATGAAAGTTGACCTAAAAAAGAAGGGAAAAAAAAAGCCTAATTTATTATACAAAAAATTGTAACATTTAATTAATTCTAATGCATAATCACGCAACAAGTAATAATATATAAGTTGGCATTAATTTTTGTTATAAACTATGAGGACTGGATTAATTATTCTCACTTGAAAATCAGAAGGACAAGTGCTTAAGGAAAAGCCCAATCCAATTTTCTTCCCCTGGTTTTCAAGACCTCTATAATACCTCTATAATCTAGCACTATTCGACTTATTTAATACAAACTATTTCCTTATTTGATCATTACTTAACAAATGGTTTCATCAGCCCAGTGTAAACCAAGACCATTTCTTCCTCCTTATTTTTCCTATAACCAGCCTCTCTGCCCAAATCCTAATCACCATTTAAGGTTTACTCTATTAAACCTTGTCTTCTATCTACCTGATGCCATACTGATACTCCAGTCTCTAAAATCACAGTATATCTATCACTGCTTCATTTTGTTAATTTTTTTAATAGAGGCGGGGTCTTGCTATTTTGTATAAGCTGGGCTTGAACTCCTGAGCTCAAGCAATCCTCCACCTCAGTCTCCCAAAGTGCTAGGATTACAAGCATGAGCCACTATGCCTAACCTGCTTTGCTAATTTTTAAAATCACCTCACAGTATATCTTTCAATAGGATCATGCCCTAAAAAACGCTGTCTGTCTGACCTCCTAAACTGGCCAACCAAATGGCCTCCTTACAACTGTTATCACTTCTTGAAACTCTTCCCTGATGACCATTCCCTTGGTTTGTATCATAACCCTGGGGATAACTTCACAATCTCCTCCTTTTCTTCCTGTTCTAAATGTAGCTGCTTTGTCCACACTCTCTTTTCTTTATATAATGCTTCCTTAATAAATCAACTGCCACCAAAGAGGAACATTAAAAAAACTAATATTTTTGCACACTATTATGTAGGTTGTTTAATATTTTGAGGTAATGTATGTAAAGTACCCAGTACTTTGATCTCAAAGTTAGTAAACAGCAGAACAGTACATATGATCACAAAGTTAGTAAATAGCAGAACAATAATGCTTAAATATATTGTCCTGTACAATCTTCCATAGCAATTCTGTAATGCTGTCTCAAATATTTAACGTCAGCTCTACTTAACTGCTGAATTCTAAAACTGAATTTCAAAATGCTTGCTAAACATGCCACACGATTATCCTGCTGGCATTTCATTTCCCCCCAAGACTCTATGTTTCCTATCCTGTTGACACTGTCATCCTCTTGATCACACTGGCTGGAACCTCAAAGTCATCTTCAACTGTCTGTCCTCAGCTGATCTGTATTTAGTTACTAAGGCCTATGAATTCTACTTCTACACTGTCAAATCCATTCTTAATTCTCCACTGCTCAGTTGCTTGTTGCCAGTTACTCAACACTTATTAAGGGCTTTTATGTGAAAAGCATTAGCCAGGCAATAAGGGCTTAATAGCTAACAAGAGACTCAGTCCTGCTCTACACCGCTTGAAGACTGCTTCCCGAAAAGTCTTATGCTCGCTATGCTTTCAATCTGTTCCATCTTTAACCACTGACTCTCTAATATTTCTAAAACTCGATTATCTTATGACTATAGTGTTCTAAAACATGCAGAACCACCCCTTCCCACTACTAAAGACCAGTCCATTATTATTTTTCAAGGCTCTCAGAATCTGATCCTATTCCACAATACAACTTCCCCTTGCCATACATTATGCTCTAGACTAAAAACTGTATCTCACTACTACCTTTGTGAACTCACAGAGTATGGGAAAGGAGAGAGAAGATAAGCAAATGTTGTCTTGGTAGTTGAAAAAAAAAAATGTGTGCTAATAAATTTGCCATTTATCCTGAGGAAAATGATTTAACTGATTCAAGGTGAATAAGTTAAAAAACAAAACACAGCAAAGCTAACATGTCATCACTAAAAATAAATCAAGCCAAAATTACTTTTTCTCCTTTTTTGAGTAAATTAATTGACAGCTCATGGAATTATTTGGGCACAATATTACTAAAATAATAAAATTTGGTATTAGCTTAAGTGTCAACTTGGAGAAAAAACATCTAGGGAATTACTTTAGTTCAATATTATGTCATCTTCAAAATTATTATACATTAGATGACTGTAGAGAATATGCTTATGAAATAACTAATTCAATGAGCTTTAAAATTTTTTCAAAATATAAATATCAAGTAAATTTTCAGATGATTTTAAGACGGGAAATTTGGGCCAAATCTATTAAGATGAAACTAAAAAAGGGTAAAAGTAATAGTCTTCATTTGCATTATATATAACATTGAGTTATTTTTAAAAACCATAAACTGGCCAGGCGTGGTGGCTCATGCCAGTAATCTCTGCACTTTGGGAGGCCCAGGCAGGTGGATCACTTGAGGTCAGGAGTTTGAGACCAGCCTGGCCAGCATGGTGAAACCCTGTCTCTACTAAAAATACAAAAATTAGCCAGGCGTGGTGGCATGCACCTGTAATCCCAGCTACTCGGGAGGCTGAGGCAGAAGAATCGCTTGGACATGGGAGGTTGCAGTGAGCTGAGATTGAGCCACTGCACTCCAGCCTGGACAACAGAGTAAGACTCTGTCTCAAAAAAAAAAAAAAAAAAAAAACCAAAACCATAAACTGCCTAATAAAAGAAAAAGACAATTTGACATAATGCCGTGAAAAAAGATCTAACGGATTAGGGTAGCTACAAGCTCAATATTAGTCAGCAGTGCTAAGTCATACTATTAGAAATAGCATAGCCAAATTACTGTCTTTTGCTGGTCAGAGGTCATGTGTTCCACTCTAAGAACCAACCTTTAAGAAAAACACTTACATACTAGACAGCCATAGGAGATTATAAAGACTTGGAAAAATTAAATTTTAACAGGGGCAGCTAATAACAGAATATATGGTCTGGAAAAAGAGGGCAAGAAAGTTTTTAATAAATAAGGATTATCGTGTGAACATGAGTGAGGCAACGTAATTCTGTGTTTATTCAGATGGGAAAATTTAAGAGAAACAGTTTCTGAAGTTATAGGGAGACAACGTGAGTCAACTTAAGAAAAATCTTCTAACCAAGAGCTGTCCAACAATGAAACAAGCTGCTTTCTAAGACAGTAAACTTCACATTAAAAGTTCTTAAGGCACACGAGTGGCAAGTACCTGCAGAGATAGTGTAGCAAGAATTGTATACTGTGTGGCAGATGGAGTAATTTCTTTTCTTTTTTGGATTAGACTACACTGTGTTAATAATTTTGTAAGTAAAGAAATTCTGATATTGAGGGGAAACCCCTTTGGCCCCTATAAAGATATCATGAGTCATTCTGAAGAATATTTTTAAAGACAGCAACTTGAAAATTAAGAACATTCCATTTGTTTCAAGTTTGATGTGGTTTGGCACAGTAAATATATGCTGTATAGCTTATGTTTACTAGGATAGTAGAAAATATGGCTCTGGTATCTTCTTGAATTTTTTTAAAATTTTTGTAGGTACATAGTAGGTGTGTATATTTATGTAGTACATGAGATGTTTTCATATAGGCATGCAATGTGTAACAATCACATCATGTAAAATGGGGTACTCATCCTGGGTTGGGTAATTTCTAAGGTCTACTTCAACTAGAAAATTTTGACTATCACTCTTTAGAGGTAGGTAATAAAGTATGGAAAGGAAGGAATTAAAATGGACAGAAGAAATGTTAGTGCTGAAGACTAAAATTAGCAAAATCTTTCAGACTTAGTATATTATAAATGAGTGCTTTTATAGGGCTCCAGGCAGACATCACATATACCATTCCAGTCAATTCTAGAACTGAGATTATGATTGTGATCAAAAGCCTACCTGATCAAAATGTCCTTACCACAATACTAATGTAAATCCTGTATAGATGATTACCAGTGAAAGGTACTCAAATGCAAGCAACTATGATGAAATAACCTATGAGAAAATAAACTTACCCCCATCGAAATCACAAAATACACCTATTTTTTCAGGAACAGTAACATCCAAAGCTTTGACTTTATTATTATGCTTTGCTGCAAATGTGTTTTGTAGCCAGTTGTTGACATGGATACACCAACTAGTGTTTGTCTTTCCCAACTGGTCAAATTTCCCCAACGTTTTGTATGCTACTCCCACACTGTAGGATTTACAATCCTTCTGGGCCTTGACCTCCCAATAATGTTGTCCACTTTCAATAGCAGTGTCTCCTACAAGAGATCAGAAAGGTAGATTTGACTCATCTCTTCCTTATGAGTCACACAGTTTTACCTATCACTCGTCCCAAAAAAAGACACAAAAATTTTTATTCAAGTACTTTTCCTATAAGAATAATCATGTTAACACACAGACATTAAATGCTGAGTACCTGCTCTAACTTTACCTTTATGTTTAGTACTATTCTTCTGAATATAAAATGCTTCAGAGGTTTCCTTCCTTACTATCCCCCCTCCTGGCTTATATATAAAGATGTGGGAACACTATGTAAGCTGAAGTAGAGTTTTAAAACTATCAATAATAATAAGACAATCTGAAAACTCCCCAAAGTAATTAGGCTTCAATTGGGAGAAATTTCTGGCAAAGATTTATTCAATATACAGGCAGTCACTTTGAGTGGAAAGTCCACCAGTGTGACTGTGATGCCTTTAATCTGAGATAATGAAAAACAATGATGTTTTGTCCTACCCAGCACCGTGTATGATTCTCCAGTAAAACGATCTCTACTGCCTCTTACTGCTGGTGGCCTGGAGCCTACAGATGTTCGTTTTGGGGATGGTGTACCACTTCTATATAAACAAAAAGAAAAAAGAAAAACAAATATTTTATACTGTAAATGTTTCATAAACTAAAACTAGAAATCATGGAAGGAACCTCTGAAAAGATTTCTAATTATGTTATAGAAATAACACCATTCAATTTGATCTGAACTATTTAATTAAAGAGCACTGTCAATTATAAACACTGAAATGTAAGAAGCTATCAATACAAAGCAGGCTGAAAACACTAATGGCATGCAGACTGAGCAAGGATTATACAAAGAATACACAGCTGAAATAAGAAACAATGCTAAAATGTGACAAGATTTACTAAAGAAAAAAAAGAACTCAAGAAAGATGGTGAGTTACAGCTTACATTTTTTTGCAGTTAAATGAAGACAAAAATAGGTTTCTTCTTACAATCCTGACTAAATAAGTCTTTTTATAAGCAGTGAGTATTTTTGCTCTGAATCTTACCTTCTTAAAAATAGAAATGGTGGCCGGGCACGGTGGCTCACACCTGTAATCCCAGCACTTTGGAAGGCGCCAAGGCGGGCGGATCACCTGAGGTCAGGAGTTTGAGACCAGCCTGACTAACATGGAGAAACCCCATCTCTACTAAAAATACAAAATTAGTAGGGCATGGTGGCACATGCCTGTAATCCCAGCTACTCGGGAGGCTGAGGCAGGAGAATCGCTTGAACCCAGGAGGCAGAGGTTGCGGGTGAGCCAAGATCGCACCATTGCACTCCAGCCTAGGCAACAAGAGCAAAACTCCATCTAAAAAAAAAAGGGGGCTGGGGGCTGCACGCGGTGGCTCATGCTTCTAATCCCAGCAATTTGAGAGGCCGAGACAGGCAGATCACGAAGTCTGGAGTTTGAGACCAGCCTGGGCAACACAGTGAAACACGGTTTCTACTAAAAATACAAAAATTAGCTGGGTGTGGTTGTGGGTACCTGTAATGCCAGCTACTCGGGAGGCTGAGGCAGGAGAATCGCTTGAACCCAGGAGGCAGAGGTTGTAGTGAGCCTAGATGGCGCCACTGCACTCCAGCCTGGGCAACAGGGCTAGACGCCATCTCAAAAAAAAAAAAGATGGAAATGGCAATTGTCCAAATCCATGCACAGGATAATATCAAGTATTATCAAGCATTTCTCCTACTCAAATAGACAAGATCCACCTTGACTTCCTCTTATATCAAATTATATGATATATGGAAAACTGGAGTATTGGGATGTTTACTAACTTTCAAAAACTCAAAATAGATTAAGTCCCAAAGATGTTTTCAAAATAACATTTTAATTATATTGAATTACTGCATTTAACAAAAGATTTTTTGGTCAAGATTATCCTAAAAGTATTTATGGGATATGGGGATAACTATATTCTCACCACTAATTAGAAATAAAAACACTTTTTTCTAACACAGCACTAGAAATTTTCTTCCTAAGAAAAGATCAACTTAGTAGATTTTAATATAAGCTATCAATACTAGAACAGAAATCTCTGATGGCAAAGCAAGAATACAGATAAAACTTAAAGTCATTTCATAGGATTCATTTCATATGATTGTGACTTCATTCTGCATTATTTAAATGTCTTGCTGTCAGAAATCAGATTTATTAGACAATTTCAAAGAACTCAGGACCACTTCAACTGTCTCCTTTTTAGTGTATAATATTAAGTAGCAAAAGTGCAAGTCTAGAACTATAACACTCACATGACTTAGTTTAATTCTTCCCAAGGAATTTCAAAGGTCCTTTGTGTAAAGATATTTCTTTAAAAAGACAACTAAAAACTGACTATAAGTTCTGTTTGAACAGATAGCATGAACAAAGCTGAATGTGGATAGGTAGATTAAAATTTCTGTGAAACTTGTGCTAAGGTAGGCAGTAGTTTCTTGCTATTGGGTAGGGGGACAGCTAAACAGAACCTGAGGGGGGAAAATTCCAGAATAGTTGTTGAGATCTCCAAAATGAAGGACAGAAACAAATAAAAATTACTAAACATTTATACTCTTTATTCTGAATAATAAAAATATATGTTTACACTTCTTCAAGGTTTGAGATGAACATGTATTCTAAGCTGATCTTATACAATACTTGTAAGAGTCATTAATTAACTAGTAAGAAAGTAAAACTGCAAACATTGTCAACTGATAACTCAGGAAAAAAGAACTGCATCATAATTTTCTTTCTGATTCATTTTATACAAGCTGATAGAGAACGTTAAAAGCCCGATTACAAAAGGTCTGTATGTTTTCAAAAGCTTTATCTTAAGCTCAGGAGAAAAGATAACATTACATTTGCCTCAAAGTTTAAAAAAATAGTACATGCAGCTCTATTTTCCTGATCTTGTGAGGGGCAAAAACTCTTGAAATCAATGCTTTTTAAACCATGTGCTGAACTCAAGGGAATCCACAGATGCCACTGAGGTACTGTGGGAAGAAGCCAGCTTTAGGGCTTCCTGCCTCCTTTAACCAGCTATACTTTTCTCTTTTTGGATTAGGCTTCTGGAAATATTTCATGAAAGAAACCATGCTGTTGCTTTTCTTAAAAAAGGTGTGAAAAAACAATGTTTTAGATGCAACATTAAAAGAAGACATGAAAAGGAAGAGGGCGAAAGTAAAATTGTTTCAACACGGTATATAAATTATAACAAAAAAGCTTTTAGGTCTCCAGAACACCTATATAATAAAAGAACTTCGTGTGGTTGACAGTTATTCTCCAAAAGTTCATGTGACATTATCTGAAATGAAAGTACATTTTCCCCTAGAAAAAATGAGTGCAGAGGTCACCAAAGATTACCCAATTCATCAAGTCACCAATTCATAAATTGACTGCATATTAATCTTCCTCCACCCAAGTTATTCAACTGCAAGTATTAGTAACTATACAAAAATGAACACAGTTTTAATTAATCATGTCAGTATTTGTGAAAAATTACTTTTGTAACCAGAGAAGGAAGATGGGATACAATAACCTGAGAACACTAGCTCTTCATTATATCTAATTTCACTTTAAAGCCCAGTGATTTTTAGTATTGCTAGTACTATCTTACCATTAACAGTCATGACTATGGTTGCTATTCAGCTGAGAAACAGAGCAAAGAAAGTCAACAAGATTTTGTTTTGGGTAACTAGGTAAGAATGAAATGAAAGGAGATGAGAGGTTAAAGTAAATCTGTAATCAAGAGTGAGGAGGAATTAAATGAACCAAACCAGTGGTTCTTGAACCCAGCTGCACGTCAGAATCACTTGGGGGAACTTTTAAAAATGCAAATTACCAGGACTTACCGTAAACTACTAAATCAGATACTGGACGGTAGGCTTGAGAAACACATGTCTGGTTTTTAAATTAAGAATTTCAGGATTTTGCTGTTCATCTGGGCTAGGAGCCACTGAGGTAAAACAAAGCAAAACTCCTCTATCAAGGAGCAGGGATTAAAAGGGTGATGAAAAGACAGGTTTTACACAATCTATCATACGGCACGCTTAGCGCTTGTTTGCTACGGCAAGTGAGGAACTTGGCTATGGAGTAGCTGAGGGAAGGCAACTAACTGTTGCTAGGAACCACATCTCATCTCTGTATCCTCAGTACAGAGTAGGTGTACAATATCTGACTAGAATGAGCTCAGCTGAGTAAACAGAGTATGTGATATTATCAATTAAGGACCATCTGTATCTTCCTGAACCAAAGTACTTAATTGAAAAAACAAAGGACTTTGGCATTTTGTAATAAATCAATGATTGTCAATTGAAAAGGCACAGCAGAATCAGAAACAATCAGGAAAATTTTTCAAAATACACTGATAGTTTGCCTCCCCAACTGGTGGTCAGAGTGTCTGCTGAGAGGAAACATGCATTCTGAAAAATATTTCCCAAGTAACTCAGAGCAACAAATAGAAAGTGAACATCATACAAATAAAGAGAAAAATTTCACTTAGCACTGCTTTAAAATGTATTAAGAGCTCTTTTGATAACAGAAAAACAATTTTTAAAAATTTATAACTTACCAGTAGTAAAGAAATAAACGGAAGCATGGAGAAAAGAAAAACAGACATAACTATTGACATTGGCAGTTTAATTTCAGAGAAAAGTTAAATGAGGAAAACTCTTCCATTGCAGCATTCCAGACTTCCAATCCTAAGTCACTTTTGCAAGAAACAACTTATAATAAGTTTTATGTCAAGCATGATCTCCTCCCATCCCCTCCCTCACCCCACGTCCCTAAAGGACACCCTGGCCACTTAACTATCTGAATTTAAGTAAGGCTCTTCAGCTACCTCTAGTCTGGATTGTTTTACCAGCTTCCCAAATAATTTCTTTACTGTCCAATTCATCTTTTTCATTATTACAAGATAAAGCTAACTCTGATTCCTCTATTTAAAAATCTTCATTTACTTCTATACTACTTAGAAACGACTTAGCATGACATTCTGGTTCTTGATTTAGTCCTAATCTGCCTTTCTAGCCTTCTAACCCCTAGAGAGCACTATATAGCTAAATATACCATCCAAAATGTTGTTTAAACTCACACCATCTGCTTCAGTGTCTTTGCTATGGCTGTTCCACCTTTCACTGCAAGTCTAACAACCATACATTTTCCCACCTGCTCAAGGACCGGCCTAAATCCCACTTTCATTAAAGTCCCCCAAATTCTACCAGGCTAAATAACCTGTCTCAGGACTCCAGCTCCAGGCCCAAATCCTGTGTGTGATTTTTTTTTTCTCTCTCTCTTTTTTTAATATTATTATACTTAAAGTTCTGGGGTACATGTACAGAATGTGCAGTTTTGTTACACAGGTATATATGTGCCATGGTGGTTTGCTGCACTCATCAACCGGTCACCTACCTTAGGTATTTCTCCTAATGCTATTCCACCTCTAGGCCCCTACCCCGACAGGCCCCATGTGTGATGTTCCCCTGCCTGTGTCCATGTGTTCTCATTGTTCAACTCCCACTCATGAGTGAGAACACGTGGTGTTTGGTTTTCTGTTCTTGTGATAGTTTCTGAGAATGATGGTTTCCAGCTTCATCAATGTCCCTGCAAAGGACATGAACTCATCATTTTTTATGGCTGTGTAGTATTCCATGGTGTATATGTGCCACATTTTCTTTATCTAGTCTATCATTGATGGACATTTGAATTGGTTCCAAGTCTTTCTATTGTGAATAGTGTCCCGATAAACATATGTGTGCATGTGACTTTATAGTAGAATGATTTATAAATCCTTTGGGTATATACCCAGTAATGGGATTGCTGGGTCAAATGGTATTTCTAGTTCGAGATCCTTGAGAAATCGCCACACTGTCTTCAACAATGGTTGAACTAATTAATTTACACTCCCACCAACAGTGTAGAACAGTTCCTATTTCTCCACATCCTCTCCAGCATCTGTTGTTTCCTGACTTTTTAATGATCGCCACTCTAACTGCCGTGAGATGGTATCTCATGGTGGTTTTGATCTGCATTTCTCTAATGACCAGTGATGATGAGCATTTTTTTTTCATATTTTTGTTAGCATATGTTTGATAAGTGTCTGTTCATATCCTTTTCCCACTTTTCGATGGGGTTGTTTTTTTCTTCTAAATTTAGTTACATTCTTTGTAGATTCTGGATATTAGCCCTTTGTCAGATGGATAGATTGCAAAAATTTTCTCCCATTCTGTAGGTTGCCTGTTCACTCTGATGATAGTTTCTTTTGCTGTGCAGAAGCTCTTTAGTTTAATTAGATTCCATTTGTCAATTCTGGCTTTTGTTGCCATTGCTTTTGGTATTTTAGACATGAAGTCTTTGCCCATGCCTATGTCCTGAATGGTACTGCCTAGGATTTCTTCTAGGATTTTTATGGTTTTAGGTCTTATGTTTAAGTCTTTAATCCATCTTGAGTAGATTTTTGTATAAAGTGTAAGGAAGGGGTCCAGTTTCAGTTTTCTGCATAGCTAGCCAGTTTTCCCAACACCATTTATTAAATATGGAATCTTTTCCCCATTGCTTGTTTGTGTAAGGTTTGTCAAAGATGAGATGGTTGTAGATGTGTGGTTTTATTTCTTAGGTCTCTGTTCTGTTCCATTGGTCTGTGTATCTGTTTTGGTACCAGTACCATGCTGTTTTGGTTACTGTAGCCTTGTAGTATAGTTTGAAGTCAGGTAGCATGATGCCTCTAGCTTTGTTCTTTTTGCTTAGGATTGTCTTCGCTATGCGGGCGGTTCCATATGAAGTTTAAAGTAGCTTTTTCCAATTCTGTGAAGAAAGTCAATGGTAGCTTGATGGGAATAGCATTGAATCTATAAATTACTTTGAGCAGTATGGCCGTTTTCATTTCTATCCATGAGCATGGAATGTTTTTCCATTTGTTTGTGTCCTCCCTTATTTCGTTGAGCAGTGGTTTGTAGTTCTCTTTGAAGATGTCCTTCACATCCCTTGTGAGTTGTATTCCTACGTACTTTATTCTCTTTGCAGCAATTGTGAATGAGAGTTCACTCATGATTTGGCTCTCTGTTTGTCTGTTATTGGGGTATAGGAATGTTTGTGATTTTTGCATATTGATTTTGTATCCTGAGACTTTGCTGAAGTTGCTTATAAGCTTAAGGAGATTTTGGGCTGAAAAGATGGGGTTTTCTAAATATACAATCATGTCATCTGCAAACAGAGACAATTTGACTTCCTCTCTTCCTATTTGAATACCCTTTATTTCTTTCTCTTGCCTGATTGCCCTGGTCAGAACTTTCAATACTATGTTGAGTAGGAGTGGTGAGAGAGGGCATCCTTGTCTTGTGCCGGTTTTCAAAGGGAATGCTTCCAGTTTTTGCCTATTCAGTATGATACTGGCTGTGGGTTTGTCATAAACAGCTCTTATTATTTTGAGATATGTCCCATCGATACCTAGTTTATTGAGAGTTTTTAGCATGAAGGGGAGTTGAATTTTGTCAAAGGCCTTTTGTGCATCTATTGAGATAATCATGTGGTTTTTGTCATTGGATCTGTTTATGTAATGGATGATATTTATTGATTTCTATATGTTGAACCAGCCTTGCATCCTAGGGATGAAGCTGACTTGATCATGGTGGATAGCTTTTTGATGTACTGCTGGGTTCAGTTTGCCAGTATTTTGTTGAGGATTTTCGCATCAATGTTCATCAGGGACATTGGCCTGAATTTTTTTTTGTTGTGTCTCTGCCAGGTTTTGGTTATCAGGATGATGCTGGCCTCATAAAATGAGTTAGGGAGGAGTCTGTCTTTTTTTATTGTTTGGAATAGTTTCAGAAGGAATGACACCAGCTCCTCTTTGTACCTCTGGTAGAACTTGGCTGTGAGTCTGTCTGGTCCTGGACTTTTTTTGGTTGCTAGGCTATTAATTACTGCCTCAATTTCAGAATTTGTTATTGGTTTATTCAGGGATTCAACTTCTTCCTGGTTTAGACTTGGGAGGGTGTATGTGTCCAGGAATTTATATCCATTCTAGATTTTCTAGTTTATTTGCATAGAGGTGTTTATAATATTCTCTGATGGTAGTTTGTATTTCTGTGGGATCAATGGTGATATCCCCTATATCATTTTTTATTGCATCTATTTGATTCTTCTCTCTTTTCTTCTCTATTAGTCTGGCTAGTGGTCTATTTTGTTGATCTTTTCAAAAAACCAGCTCCTGGATTCACTGATTTTTTGAAGGGTTTTTAGTGTCTCTATCTCCTTCAGTTCTGCTCTGATCTTAGTTATTTCTTGTCTTCTGCTAGCTTTTGGATTTGTTTGCTGTTGCTTCTCTAGTTCTTTTAATTTTCATGTCAGTATGTCAATTTTAGATATTTCCTGCTTTCTCTTGTGGGCATTTAGTGCTATAAATTTCCCTCTACATACTGCTTTAAATGTGTCCCAGAAATTCTGGTACATTGTGTCTTTGTTTTCAATGGTTTCAAAGAACATCTTTATTTCTGCCTTCACTTCATTCTTTACCCAGTAGTCATTCAGGAGCAGGTTGCTCAGTTTCCATGTAGTTGTGTGGTTTTAAGTGAGTTTCTTAATCTTGAGTTCTAATTTGATTGCACTGTGGTCTGAGAGACTGACTGTTATGATTTCCATTCTTTTACATTTGCTGAGGAGTGTTTTACTTCCAATTATGTGGTCAATTTTAGAATAAATGTGATGAGGTGCTGAGCAGAATGTATATTCTGTTGATTTCAGGTGAAGAGTTCTATAGATGTCTATTAGGTCTGCTTGGTCCAGAGCTGAGTTCAAGTCCTGAATATCCTTGTTAATTTTCTGTCTCATTGATCTGTCTAATATTGACAGTGGGATGTTAAAGTCTTTGACTATTACTGTGTGGGAGTCTAATTCTCTTTGTTGGTCTCTAAGAACTTGCTTTATGAATCTGGGTGCTCCTGTGTTGGGTGCATATATATTTAGGATAGTTAGCTCTTCTTGATGCATTGATCCCTTTACCATTATATAATGCCCTTCTTTGTCTCTTTTGATCTTTGTTGGTTTAAAGTCTTTTTATCAAAGATTAGGGTTGCAACTCCTGCTTTTTTCTGCTTTCCATTTGCTTCATAAATATTCTCCCATCCCTTTATTTTGAGCCTATGTTTGTCTTTGCATGTGAGATGGGTCTCCTGAATACAGCACACTGATGGGTCTTGACTCTTTATCCAGTTTGCCAGTCTGTGTCTTTTAATTGGGGCACTTAGCCCGTTTACATTTAAGGTTAATATTGTTGTGTGTGAACTTGATCCTGTCATTATAATGCTAGCTGGTTATTTTGCCTGTTAGTTGATGCAGTTTCTTCATAGTGTCGATAGTCTTTACAATTTGGTATGTTTTTGCAGTGGCTGGTACCGATGGTTCTTTCCATGTTTACTGCTTCCTTCATGAGCTCTTGTAAGGCAGGCCTGGTGCTGACAAAATCTCTCAGCATTTGCTTGTCTGTAAAGGATTTTATTTTTCTTTCACTTATGAAGCTTAGTTTGGCTGGATGTGAAATGCTGGGTTGAAAATTCTTTTCTTTAAGAATGTTGAATATTGGCCCCCACTCTCTTCTGGCTTGTAGGGTTTCTGCTGTTAGTCTGATGGGCTCCCCTTTGTGGGTAATCCAACCTTTCTCTCTGGCTGCCTTTCATTTCAACCTTGGTGAATCTGACAATTAGGTTTCTTGGGGTTGCTCTTCTTGAGGAGTATGTTTGTGGTGCTCTCTGTATTTCTTGAATTTGAATGTTGGCCTGTCTTGCTAGGATGGGGAAGTTCTCCTGGATAATACCCTGAAGAGTGTTTCCAACTTGGTTCCATTCTCCCTATCACTTTCAGGTACACCAATCAGATGTAGATTTGGTCTTTTCACATAGTCCCATATTTCTTGGAGGCTTTGTTCATTCCTTTTTATTCCTTTTTCTCTAATCTTGTCTTCTCGCTTTATTTCATTAAGTTGATTTTCAATCTCTGATATCCTTTCTTCCACTTGATTGATACAGCTATTGATACTTGTGTATGCGTCTCGAAGTTCTCGTGCTGTGTTTTTCAGCTCCATCAGGTCATTTATGTTCTTCTCTAAACTGGTTATTCTAGTTAGCCATTCATCTAACCTTTTTTCAAGATTCTTAGCTTCCTTGCATTGGGTTAGAACATGCTCCTTTAGTTCGGAGGAGTTTGTTATTACCCACCTTCCGAAGCCTACTTCTGTCAATTCGTCAAACTCATTCTCCATCCAGGTTTGTTCCCTTGCTGGCGAGGAGCTGTGATCCTTTGGAGGAGAAGAGGCATTCTGGCTTTTGGAATTTTCAGCCTTTTTGCACTGGTTTCTCTCCATCTTTGTGGATGTGTCTACCTTTTGTATTTGATGTTGGTGACCTTCGGATGGGGTCTTTGAGTGGACGTGCTATTCCTTTCTCTTTGTTAGTCTTCCTTCTAACAGTCAGGCTCCTCTGCTGCAGGTCTGCTGGAGTTTGCTGGAGGTCCACTCCAGACCCTGTTTGCCTGGGTATCACCAGCAGAGGCTGCAGAATAGCAAAGACTGCTGCCTGTTCTTTCCTCTGGAAGCTTCGTCCCAGAGGGGCACCTGCCAGATGCTAGCCAGAGCTCTCCTGTATGAGGTGTCTATCGGCCCCTACTGGGAGGTGTCTCCCAGTCAGGATTCACGGGGGTCAAGGACCCACTTGAGGAGGCAGTCTGACCCTTAGCAGAGCTTGAACGCTGTGCTTGGAGGTCTGCTGCTTTCTTCAGAGCTGTCAGGCAGGAACGTTTAAGTCACTGAAGCTGCACCCACAGCTGCCCCTTCCCCCAGGGGTTCTGTCCCAGGGTGATGGGGGTTTTATCTGTAAGTCCCTGACTGAGGCTGGTGCCTTTTTTTCAGAGATGGCCTGCTCAGAGAGGAGAAATCTGGCAGTCTGGCCACAGTGGCCTTGCTGAGCTGCAGTGGGCTCCACCCAGTTAGAACTTCCCAGCAGCTTTGTTTATACTATGAGGGGAAAACTGCCTACTCAAGCCTCAGCAATGGCGGACGCCCCTCCCCCCACCAAGCTAGAGCGTCCCAGGTCGATCTCAGACTGCTGCTGTGCTGGCAGCAAGAATTTCAAGCCAGTGGATTTTCCATGGGGGTGGGACCCGCCGAGCCAGACCACTTGGCTCCCTGGTTTCAGCATCCCTTTCCAAGGGTGTGAATGGTTCTGTCTCACTGGCGTTCCAGGCGCCACTGGGGTATGGAAAAAATAAAATAAAAACTTCTGCAGCTAGTTTGGTGTCTGCCTAAACGGCCACCCAGTTTTGTGCCTGAAACCCAGGGCCCTGGTGGGGTAGGCACCGGAGAGGATCTCCTCATCTGCAGGTTGTGAAGACTGTGGGAAAAGTGCAGTATCTGAACTGGAGTGCACCGTTCCTCAGGCTCTGTCCCTCATGGTTTCCCTTGGGTAGGAGAGAAAATTCCCTGACCCCTTGCACTTCCTGGGTGAGGCAACACTCTACCCTGCTTCAGCTCGCCCTCCATGGGCTGCACCCACACTGTCCATCCAGTCCCAATGAGATGAACCAGGTACCTCAGTTGGAAATGCAGAAATCACCTGCCTTCTGCATCTATCTTGCTGGGAGCTGCAGACTGGAGCTGTTCCTATTCAGCCATCTTAAAGATCAAATCCGGCACATCTTTCTTCCTAAGAATACCTGGCGCGTTTTCTTAATTTGGCAAACTACGGTAAGCTCCACATTAGCCATAAGCTTCCAGCCAGCAGTCCTTGGGAAATTCTCCTGGAAAGAAGACAGCTGTGACGTCTAGTGACGCGCATGTGCCCTGTGTGTGATCTTTCAGGCCCAAGCATAGGTGGGCGTTGATGAGGCAGGGTGGCGGCACAGGGTAGGGTGAGCTGCCCTCCTCACACCAGACTTGGTGCACAGCCAGTGCACTGTAGTTTTGAGAGAAAGTTGCAATTCCACTCTTCTCCCCACCATGATCATACACCGTATCTGCAATCCTACCCTAGGCACCTCTATTCAGAGGTCCCCTTACTGGAGGGAGGCCCTAGGCTGAGTTGCTTTTCAGGTGTCTCTGCGTAAAACTGCTTTAGGGCAGAGGTCAGGGGAGGAGTGATGGTCTGAAAACACTTTTCTCCACTCTGTTTTAGTATCTTTCCCCCACTCTGTTTTAGTATCTTTCCCATTTTAGCCCCTCACTCCCCATCTTCTTGACTCTCAGGTCCATAAACTGGCAGGAACCTTTCGTTTGGGGCTTGCTGGCAGTGAGAAGATCCACTACTTGTGATCTGTGTTGATTTACATGACCTTCACCCAGTGCCATTCTGTTGCGAAAAACTGAACACTGGGGTAGTGAATACTCTTTCCTTTGTGGCCTCTTGCTTATACTATCACAGCAAATCAATAAAGGCTTGATTATTACCTTTAGTTTGGCTATCCTACCTAACTACCTCAACATCTGGCAGCTCTGGGCATCTTTCTTCCTCTGAATACCTTTAATCACACTTACCATTATACATATATGTCTACCTTGCATTATTGCTACTTGTATAATACATCTCATTTACATAAGTTAGGGCAAATTTCTTGAAAGCAGAGATAGTGTTTATCCCTATAAATCCTGTAACATCCAGCAGACATCCTACAGTGAACAAATATTTATGGAAAGAATATATAAATGCGTATAACATTCGACAAGTAGCCTATACGTAAAATACTCTTAAAAAGTAGGGAGAAATAATATAACCTTAAATCATAAATACGTAGTCTATTCATAGACTATTAAATTCAGCATTTTCCAATTCATAATACACTACAAAATCACTTTTACCAATAACAAGCACATAAACTGAAAATAAGAGGAAGATAATTTTGAAAAGAGAACACATTCTGGTTTCCAGTAAAGATATGTAGTATCTTCAAATAAGCACATTATTACTCATGCAAATTGAAACAATTCATCTTTCTGGAACTGTCTGGATAATTTTAGCAATGACCTTTATTTTTTATCCTTGTTGCTCCTGAAACTGCCTAATTATTATAAAATAGAGAACTCTTCAAACCTGCTGTGTGCCAAATACAAATAAAAGCGAAGCTATAATGTTAGACTAACGAATATTATTCAGTACAACAAGAAAGATGCCAGGTATGAGTAAAAGCAGAAAAATAAATCAGATAAGGGAAAAAAATTCAAGAAAGACTTTAAAGCAGAGCTTATTTTGTTACCATATACAATATAATCCAAATAATATGCAGCACACTACAATATAAATTCAAAACATAAGCTACCAATACAGTCTACACAGAGCAGTATTTTAGCTTATGAAGGCTGCCGCAATGGCTTCTGCTTATTGGTTAAAAGATAAAATTAAAGTTTTTTTAATCAGCCAAGCTAGATTATACTAAGTCCTAGAACTAGACAGACATAGATCATCACCTTGTATGTTTCTTCAGTGAAGTAACATGGACACTGTCAGATAAAAACAGGCAACTGTTAAGAAACTGTTTTACAACTTAAATTTAACAGCTTATAATGAAATCAGATTAAAGGCCTGCTGAGGAATTTTTGGGGGTTCATTATTGTAACTCACAATGGCATTTATCTCAGTTTGAGCAAAAATTTCTTCTATTAAAAAAGAGGCTCCCCTGCTTTGACTTTATTTAAATAAGTTAGTTATGACAATAACAAAAGGTCCTCGAACCTGCCTCTTAACGTTCATTGTGTTGCTGATCGGAGGCAAGACCCTAGGGTTGTACCTATTAAATGCTGTCATTTAGTGCAGACCAGACCTGCACGTAAGATAGGTGATCTATAAGTCTAAAATTCAGGAATTATACTAGAAACTTCTTCTAAGCAATTCAAGTTGCTGTATATATAACTTTAAAGAAATGGAATACTGAAATGAAAATGTGTAAGAGGATTAGGGATGAAACTAAAAAAAAGTAATAAAAAATGTTAATGACATATTAAACTATTGACAAATAGTATTATATTCTTCACTTTGGTGCTACTAATATACTATAACTCTCATAGGTATATTGACTAAGAATTTCAATAAAAGTTATTGTTAAATAAGAACCAGTGTACAAGCATTTGTCCATATGGCAGATTTAATGGCCTAGCTTACCTGCCCTTGTTCTCTTTTCCTTTAATTTTACTTTCTTGACCTTTTCCTCCAGTGGGATCCCACTCTACACATGTATCTTCAACTTTCAGGTTCAAATGGGATGAGGAGTTATCCAAATTGAAGTTAAGTGCTATTCAAGATAATATTTAAATATATTTTTAAAATATAGCATATCTCCACTTTCTGAAACACAGCTATCACCACATTATTTTCCTACTCAATCAATTCAATACTGAATACAGAAAATAAAGTTCAAATTCATAATCCTAGCACTTAAAGTTCTCAACAATCAGGCTATAATTTATAATTCTTATCTGATTTCCCATTATTCTTCTCTATATATCCTATACTCCAACCAAATACAATGTACTTGCATGGTCACTGACATTTCTCCTGTTCATTCTACTAAAATCTCAATGAGTACACGGTAACCTAAACTTCCTGTTATTAGGATATCAGTTGACTCTTATGACTAAATAGGAAGGGGAACTGGAAGAATTAAGGAGAAGGATAAAGTTACGTAGTGTAAAAAATTATAGAACTTGGCATACACATTTTCTCTGATACTCTAATATTTAATAATTTCATACCTGAACTGTCAGTTTCAAATAAGGCAAACATGGAGAAACTGAGGCCGTGATGGCAGAACAAGGAAACTGGCCCAGCTGATAGATAATTTACATGACAAAGAGTACAGAGGGAAAAGGGACCACATAAATTAAAAAAATAAATAAAACTATGCTTTCCAGATTATTTAATATTTTGAGGAATTAACTATACTTTTCACAAGACTTACTCAGAACTGCTTTAGGAATTTAGGAAATCAGTGAAGCAAGGTATAAGCTTCCCTCCTTGGAAATTGAGGGTAAATCATTAGAATGTACTGATTCATGGCTAATCACATCATTCCTTTTATCTTAAAATATAACTCTTGGAATCTCTATCTTGCAAGGTATCAGCTATTACACAGTTACTAACTAATCTGCCTGTTAGTTCTATTTCCCTCCAAAGGTTCAAACTTCTAGTATATATTAAGAAATACAGTATCCCTTTACAAAACCCTATTTCACTTATGGATATTACTTAATTTAGCTAAGGCTTCAGTGTGTCTGAACTATGACTCTCTATACATTTATTTTGTTTGATGATACATAACTGTTTACCTAATGAATCAATAATCCTTTTATCCCCTACTATTCTGTAAAGAGCACTTTAATTTCAACTAAGCATTGGAGCTATTGTTCATTGTTTTTATTTATGAAACAACATTCTGAATACAAATCTACTGACCACAGAGCTTCCAGTAAATGTCATACAATACAAGGAAGTTCACAGCTTTCAAAATCTGCATTTAAACAGAAATGAACTTACAGAAAAAAGAGATAATGCAGCAATAATGCAGCTTTTTAGTAAAAATAGAAATAGAATCCCTTAATAGACAGGTTACCAAAAGGTTAGGATTAAGTAAAACTGATACCCTGCATTTCCAAGAATGAACGGCCTTAATAAAGTTAACATCTATATGTGAGCTATTAGGTAATGCATGTGAGAGCATCTACATTTTTGAGAAAGAATATTGGATTTAACTCTAAGGTGCCACCAATCTCAACTGCTTGCTAAAATCCTAAGGCTGTTTTTTTAAAAAAGGAAGAAATCCTAAGGCTGTCCCCTAATGTTTGTTATGCTGGAGAGAAGGGCCACCAGCAATACGGGTGTCAAAGGTGACAAAAAAAAAATAGATAGTACCATTGAAAACCACTTAAGACCATACTTATTAAATACCACAGCATCCAAACAAAAAGGCATGGTTTTCAAGCCTAAGGAGTGTCATATTCGTATCTCTCTTTCTTTGTGGACACTACCCCTTTATGGGACCTCAGTTAAGTTATAGAGCTCCTCTAATTTAACAGAGATAACTCTATAGTTAAAAAAAAAAAAAAAGACTAGCCTCAAAAGTGAGGTCCTATCTCTCGTATAAGTCCTATAATTTAACTAGATACTGGTTCCCATATCTTTAATAGTCGGTGAAAACGAAGTACCAAAAATCAGAGTACAGATATGTTTCATATGTTTAACTTGTGCCAGTGGCTGCTTTCTTGGTACTATAAAATTATATCATAGCTGCTATCACAATTAAAGTTGGAGAATAATTTGTGATTTAGTAATTTAATATCATTTACCTTCACAAGAAAATAACTAATAATATACTCTAAATATTCTGGTGATAAGAACTTACATTACTCATCACTTCTGAGAATTTCAATGCCAGAAGAAATAGTGCTTCATATGTTGGAGGGCAGAAGTAAACCATGTTCACTATTTTCCATATCAAGAACCTTAAGTGGAAGTACATGAAATTTTGGTAGGCTCAACTACTTTACCTCCACCTTTCTTCCTTTCTCTCTAGTTTTTTGTCCATACACTAATTTCTACTGGTTGGTTGAAAAAGGCTGCAACAAGCCAAATAAATTGGTAAACAACTGTTCAGTGTGTCATTTGTAAAAATGTGGACTTTTCCTCTACAGCTATTACTCTCATTAGTAGCCCTACTAATGCTATGGAATAACCCTAGAAAATCTGTGACTCATGGCCATGTAGGAGTCTAACTTTATTCTGTAACTCTCTGAAGGTCAGAATCCCTGTTCCATGGGTCTCAGAGTTGATTTTCAGTCTATTCCTACCGCAGAGGGTTTACTCAACAGTGAAGAAGTGCTGAAAAGGCCTAGAATCAACTTAGTTTCTCTCTACAAACCCCATGATTAAGAGTTTGACCAGTAACATCCAACCACTGCTAACAGGAGCAGCCAGCCCAGCTGGAAGAAAACCACAGGCCAGTGATTCATTTTCCTGTATCTATGAAATTTGCATAGAAATGTATAATTCACCACATTTAGGTCCAACTTTGGTCATTAAATATAAAGAGTAAATGAAAAGAAACAAAAGAAATTTTAAAAATATGATGCTCTTGAGGAAGAATAATAATAGTAATGAATTTTACTTGACGGGCTAAAAACAGTTCAAGTTATATAGAAAAGATTATCTGCCTACATATGACTATATTTTAAAATGGTAAAAACCTCTAGAGAAACCACAATAACATCTCAGTTTGATAACATGTAATACAGAGTTAACTTCATTCCTTGGCTAAGTTACCTATAGTTCTCAAATAAAAACATCTGCTAATCCAAACAAATTACTTCAGGATAGACTTTATTTCAGAGCTTTGTGATGCAAACATTTTTCTGAGTCTGTCTCATCAATAACTTATAGGCCTTATATTTTGTTTTATTATATGATTTTTTTGTCATCCTGCAAATCCAATCAAATTTCTGGCAGGTAAACCTATTCAAACGCTATATGAACTAGAGGTCAGTGGAATGCCTTAAGTCCCAAGTGCCTACAAGAATGTGTAGAGTCTGGTTCTGGAATTAAACCCAGTCAATAACCATCTCACAACTAGTAAAGTCTCCAGCATTATAACCTTCAAATTGGTAAATATCTAAAAAATCCTCTGTATTCAATTCTGCTACTCTAGGGAGTTTTCATTAAATCCCAATTGCTGTCAGAGACTAGAAGAACCTAGGTTCCAGGCTCATAGTAAGGGCTGGCACAAAACTCAGAAGTGGATTCTTATTCACGCCTTTCCAAACTAGGTCTAGGGATCATGGGAAAGTCATTTAATATATTAAAACTCTATTTTTTCATCTGCAATATGGGTATCAATAATATCTAGCATACTGATCTCTCAAGATGACTTTAATTATATAATAAAGAATTGAAAGTGTTTTGTAACCATTAATAAACTATATAAATGGTAACTGCTGCAATAAGATTCAGGAAAACAGAGAGGACCTGAACTAAACAGATACTTCCCCAATATTGATTCATAACCCATTCTATGGGAAAACTCTGGGCAAATCTCAGTGATACTTACGTATTTACAACAAGATTGAAATTTATAAATTAAGCATCTGCCAGAAAATACAATACCATCATCTCAGTCTATTTTATCTGTATGAATACCATCATATAAGAAAAGCCAATGAAAACCACTACTGTGGTCCTATTTTCCCTTTCTTAAAATTCTTACTGTTGAGAAAGCTAGGCTAGGAGAAGTAGAGAAGGAATTCAACATCACATGAAGTGCTTCCTGTTACAAAGTTATGAATAACTTCACATGTTAAGCTTTGTTTTATGCTGTATAAAGAGCTACTGATCTCACCTTTGGTCTCTAGAGTCACTGGATCAGAATACTCTCCAGCCACAGCCTTGTTACAAGCTCGCACTCTGAAATTCATATACTTTGAATCAAATTTTAAGCCTGAAAAAATGAAAACATGGTTTTCAGCCATGAACAGTAAAGGACTCTATTCCCAAAAGTAAGAGTATGAGCCTTCAGACATTAAGAACCGTGTCTCTGTATTCAGTAAGAGTATGAATTTGTTAAAAGAGTGGTATGTGGGCCAGGCGCAGTGGCTCACACCTGTAATCCCAGCACTTTGGGAGGCCCAGGCGGGCAGATCACGAGGTCAGGAGATAGAGACCACCTGACTAACACGGTGAAACCTCGTCTCTACTAAAAATACAAAAAATTAGCCAGGCGTGGTGGCGGGCGCCTGTAGTCCCAGCTACTCGGGAGGCTGAGGCAGGAGAATGGAGTGAACCCGGGAGGCGGAGCTTGCAGTTAGCCAAGATTGCGCCACTGCACACCAGCCTGGGCGACAGAGCAGGACTCTGCCTCAAAAAAAAAAAAAAAAAAAAAAAAGAGTGATATGTGGCCGGGTACAGTGGCTCATGCCTGTAATCCCAGCACTTTGGGAGGCCAACTCCCGAACCTGAGGTCAGGAGTTTGAGACCAGCCTGACCAACATGGAGAAACCCCGTCTCTACTAAAAATATAAGATTAGCCGGGCGTGGCTACTCAAGATGCTGAGGCAGGAGAATCACTTGAACCTGGGAGGTAGAGGTTGCGATGAGCCAAGATCACACCATTGCACTCCAGCCTGACAACAAGACTAAAACCCTGTTTCAAAAAAAAAAAAAAAAAGAGTGATATGTTCAAAATAAGAGGAATCATGATTTTATTATTATTTTATTCAAAAGAAACACATATAGTTTATCAACTTTTATTTTAACCCAGTGATTAAAAAGTACCCTTTCAGGCCTCATTAAAAGTAGTATTTCACTCAGAGAGAGATGGTACAATTTACAATAACATATTCAATTTAAAGTGAACACCCTAAATAATTTTTATATTTATGAAACGTTTTTTATGTGAAAGTGAATTTAAAGAGGAAGTAAAGCAGAGATTACTAACAAACATTTTGAAGTACAGTCTGGATTACTAAATCTCAGTTTAGAAATTACTAGCTATGGGACTGTCAACAACTTGACTGAGCCTCAGTTTTCTAGCTGTAGAACAGAAATAATAAAGCCAACTTCATAATTGTTGTAAAGATAAATGAGATGTATTATGCTGATTAAATGAGATGTACTATATGTAATACACTTGAGCCCATCTCCTGATAAATGGTAACTGCTCAATAATGGTGCTCCTAATATTACTCCTCATGCATAATAAGCATTGGACAACTCAGGCAATATTTTGCCATTTCAAATATCCAAAGTCCACTATATATTGAGACATTCTTATAAAGGCTTTCAAAAGGTCAACACGAATTTCTGTTATTATACCAAGTCACAGGTCTTCTTTAATTACTAACATGAAGGTAATCTTAAAACAGTAAAAGCTACAGTATTTACATTATCAGTGAAATGGGTACTGAGAACATCTAAAAAACCAACAGCTTTTTAAGAGTCAGAAAACCAAGGTAAAAATTAAATGTTATTCTGAAATACTGTTTCAGAATATCCCTTCATACATATTTTACATATATTCTGTTTCACTATGTTACAAATGTCCAAAAGTAATAAAAACAAAGGTTTCCAGCCTGGCCAACATGGTGAAACCCTGTATCTACCAAAAAATACAAAAATTAGCTAAGTGTGGTGGTGCGTGCCTGTAGTCCCAGCTTCTCAGGAAGCTGAGGTGGGAGAATTGCTTGAACCCAGGAGGAGGAGGTTGCAGTGGGCCAAGGTCCCGCCACTGCACTCCAGCCTGGGCAATAATAGAACAAGACCCTGTCTCAGAAAAAAAAAAGAAAAAAAAAGGGGTTTCCTTGATGTTTCAAGAGAAAATCACTTCCATAATGAATATCTAAAAAGTCAGTGTTGACTAAAGAAACTTAAAAACTTTATCCTTTAAAGTAACTCAAAATATTTTTCAAGAATACATTTATCTTCTGAGAATGAGATTCCTAAAATGCAGTCATGTTACCTGATAGTGTATATTCAGTACCCTTAATATTATCAATTATCTCCCAGCATCGCTCATCCTTTACACGTGGAAGTCCATCAAAATTAGTCTTCCTATGTTCCAGTACAAAATGGTCAATCTTATTATCTTCTTCTGGCATTCTCCAAGCTACTGTTACAGAGTTATCTGCCACCAAACACTCTACTGGATCTATCTCTGGAGCTTTGGGGACTGCAAAGAAGAAAAAAAAAAGACTCATTCATTCCTCATTTATTACAACACTAATCAAATATTGATATCACATTTATATCGTTCAAACTGCTTTTTCATTATGCTTTTAAACTGTTCAAAAGTAGATCAGATTAAGCAAAAGGATACCCTATAAATGTAAAATAACTATTTTCAAAGTACATACACTAAGGATAAGGAATCAAGAATGACTTGCTACTTCTGAACACATTATATTTTTAATCTGATATTTCAAATAGCTGTAGAATATAAATTAAATCAATATTAACAAACAGAAGAAATTGCTTTGAATATAATGATAGAAATAATTCAAGAGTGTATTTTCCCTCTTAAATGTATTTTAAAATCTTGTTTCCCAACCCTGCAAAATACTTAAGGATTTTTAAATGTTTCTCCCAAGAGTTCTACAGTTCATTAAAATAAACTGAAGTAAATGAGCCACATTTAACATGTATGAACATTAATTTCTTTTCCATGAAAGACATATTTCATAGCTTTTTAACATTAATACATAATCCACTGATGTAACAAATGTAGAACATGGTCCTCCAGTGATACGAACTTGTCTGAGTCCAGCAGGTATCAGATTTAAACATTTTACTGCTAAAGAAAAGAATTCAAAAGATTTATTCCTGGTATGCAAGGCTAGTTAAACATTTGAAATCAATTAATGTATTCTATCACATAAATTGCAGAAAAATTATATAATGATATCAATAAAAAAAGAAAAATACCAATTATAAAGTAAAAAATAAAACTCTTTGTGGATGACATTACTGTCTATGTAGAAAATTCAAAGAACAGGCCGGGCACAGTGGCTCACACCTGTAATCCCAGCACTTTGGGAGGCCAAGGCAGGCAGATCACGAGGTCAGGAGTTCGAGACCAGCCTAACCAACATAGTGAAACCCTGTCTCTACTAAAAATACAAAAATTAGCCAGGTGTGGTGGTGGCATGCGCCAGTAATCCCAGCTACTCATGAGGCTGAGGCAGAAGAATCGCTTGAACCCAGGAGGCAGAGGTTGCAGTGAGCCAAGATCGTGGCTACACTCCAGCCTGGGCAACAGAGCGAGACTCTATCTCAAAAAAAAAACAAAAAAAAAAAAACAAAGAATAAAATTCCTGGAACTAACAAGTGATCACAGAAGGGTTGCAGGATACAAGAGATGAATAGGTGGAACAGAAAGGAATTTTAGGGCAGTGAAATTATTCTATATGGTAATATAATGGTAGATATAAGACACTATACATTTATCAGAACCCACAGAACTGTTTAACACAAAGAGTAAATGCTAATATAAAATATGAACTTTAGCTAATAATGTATCACTGCTGATTCATCAATTACATCAAATGTACCACACTAATGCAAAATAGTAATAATAGGGGAAATTGTATATGGAGGAGGTAGTGGGTTTATGGTAAGTTTCTGTACTATCATGCTCAATTCTCCACAAATATAACTCTGTTCTAAAAAACAAAGGAAAGTTGGCCCTCTGTATCCACAGATTCAATCAGCTTTGGATCAAAAAATATTCGGAAAAAATAAAAATAACAATACAACAATAAAAAAGTTTAAAACTACAGTATAACAACTATTGACATAGTGGTTACATTGTATTAGGTATTATAAGTAATCTAGAGATGACTTAAAGTATATGGGAGGATGCGCATAGGTTATATGCAAATAACCATTTTTTAGGGACCTGAGCATCTGTGGATTTTGGTAATTCTACGAAGGTGCTAGAACCAGTCCCCCACAAATACTGAGAGATGACTCTTGCTAATTTTTTTTAAAACCACAACAACAAAAGAATTACATATAAAAGTTAAGATGCAAAGCAACATGAGAGCTAACAAATAATAAACCCAGTAAAATAACACCAAGATGAAAAAAATTTGACTTAGAAAAGATGATCGATTTCCACTAACTAGGGTCTTCCCAAAGTTTAACTCTACATGTGTAATTGTACAATAAATACTTAGAATTGGATATAACTTATTAGTAAGACAACTGACAACCAAAAAAGCATTTATTATTTGTCATGACCATGAGTTTACTTCATCTGTCTTGTAGGATTTCTGTCCTTATAATACATAATATTTGTTAGTCTCTACTACTGAAACATAAGAATTGTAGACTATTCACTGCCAAGAGAAGAGACTACAGGCATTCATGAATTTAATATGCTCTGCTATGCCTACATGTAAGGAAATGTAAAGGCCTATGGCCTGTAGCAATGTGAAAATTTTGCTGAGTCATAAATCTGCAACTGAAAGTCCTGAGAGGTTGGTATAAAAAAAGTCACTTAATTGGTGAGTAGGACTAGTTAGCACCTTGCTATCTACATCTCAATTCAGCTGCCATTCTAGTAAGACTGCACTGGCAGGCAGATTCTTCTTTCTTGTGAATAATGGTCCCCAAAAGAAAGTCAAGTGACAAAATGGAAACTGAGGTTAAAAAGAAAGAAAAAAATAAGAAAGTGGTGACACGTGGGAGGGACAAAGATATTTAGATAATTTAAGAGTGGTATGTCAAATTTAGGTTGACTTGGAGCTAACATGTGGGAAGTTCACTCTAGCTTCTATATAGAAGTAAGAAAACAATTCATCAAATATGGCATACAAATTCAGGGGAAGATGAAAGATAGCGTACTTATAACATAAAAATATTACTTAGGCGATGCAGAAGTCTTTGGAAGGAAAGCAATCCACACGTCTACCTACATACTTACATAAAGCAACAGTGACGAACTAGCAATAGTGTAGAAATTAGCTGAAGAATTTACTAAATGTTTTCTCTGCATCTGAATGTAAAAGGATAAGTGGCATCAGCATTGCCAGACTTATTTTCTTAGCTCCAGAAAGAAGAAAGGATATAAAGTCAAAATTTCAATGCATAAGAAATGGCTAAGAGTAGATAATGACTTTGTAATTGTCATTGATCATCATCACTTCTACTGTTAAGACTCAGGTGTGTCCATAACTAATATTACTACATATAATGTACTATAGGATAGATTATAGTGGCATCTATGGAATTAATAGATATTTCTTCATTTTATAAGTTAATTTGATTCCATCTTATAGAAAATTTTTATGCTATAGAATATTAAAAATTAGAGATTTAAATGCATACTTCATGAATTTTTAAAACCTATTACATTTTTCTGCTGGGCACAGTGGCTCATGCCTGTAATCCCAGTACTTCAAGAGGCTGAGGCAGGAGGATCACTTGAGCCCAGGAGTTTGAGACCAGCCTGGGCAACAAAGTGAGACCCCATCTCACTCTGACAAAAAAATCAGAAAAATTTAGTTGGGTATGGCGGTGCATGCCTGTGTGGTCCCAGCTACTCAGGAGGCTGAGGCAGGAGGGTTGCTTTAGCCCAAGAGGTTGAGGCTGCAGTGGTTGTGCCACTGTACTCCAGCCTGGGCAACACAGCAAGACCTTGTCTCAAAAAACAAACAAACAAAAAATCTTATTACAGTTTTCCTTCTGGACGAAACTCCTCCAGAAAAGGTTTCTTGTTTTTTTTTTTTTAATCATACCTCATTTTGCCAAAAAGGGAAATCCTAACTGTTCATGCAGTCTATTTGACTGTACAATAAGCATGGTCTTGGTCTGTTAAGCCATCATTGAAAGCCCAAAAGAAAAGAAGTAAGGTTGAAAAGACTGCGTTTTAAATCTTTTTTTTTTAATCAAAGTAGTTGTAGTATCTATGTGTATGTTCACTCCCTGTCAGAATTTATAAGTGATGAGAAACCTAGATAAAGAAAATGAAGATGTATACACTGGATTTTAGGGGAGAAAAGTTCTACTTACAACAGAAAACATTATGGGGAAAAAATGTTATCATTGGTATTAGTCATTCACATGAGAAAACTGAGAAGGGGGTGGAAAACAGTTAAAGCCTCAACTGCTATAAATCAACATGTAAATTCTCCAAGTATGAGTAAAAAAGTGAACTTAAGATAAATACAAAGTAAAATATGCAATTTCAAAGGCAACAATCAAACAAAGTTTTCTTCCTAAGTTAAATAGAAAAGTAAAAACGAATAATGGTAGTAACAACAATAGCTATCATTTATTGAGTGCTTTCCACATTAATCCTTACCATTACAATACCATAAACTTTATATTATCATTATCTTTATTAGGGGCTCAAAGATGTCAAAGTAACTTGCCCAAGATTGCACAGCTAGACAATTAAAGAAGAAACAGGATTTAAACATAAGCAGTTTGACTTAGAGACAACAGCCTTTACTCTTCTTAAAGAAAGGCACTCTAAGCTAAGGCCATATATGTTAGTATATAAAAATATATAAAATCGAAGAGCAGTAGCATGCAGAAAGATATCTGAATAATGATAAAAAGAAAAAAACATATATGAAAGTTGAACTATCTGGCCAGGTGGAAATGAGTGATCTACAAAACTAACACAAAGGGATGAATGATGGGAATCTAACTGACCTGGAAACCTAAAGGAACCTAAAGGCAGAATCTCTGAAAAGTTCTGAATTTGCCTTATTGATAATTTAATAACCTGGAAAGTACAGTCTGTGTTTGGTAAACTAACTTTTTTGAACCTAAGTATGACCAATAAGAAGAACACAGATGTAAACGGGGAAATGATGGCTGGGTGCAGTGGTTCACGCCTATAATCCCAGCACTTTGGGAGACTATGGCTAGAGGATGGCTTGAGACCAGGAGTTTGAGACCAGCCTGAGCAACACAGTGAGACCTCTATCTCTAAAAAAAAAAAAAAAAAAAAAAAAAAAAATTAAAAATTAGCTGGGTGGCATGCACCTGTAGTCCTAGCAACTCAGGAGGCTGATGCAGAAAGACCACTTGAGCCAGGAGTTAGAGGCTACAGTGAACTATGATGATGCCACTGCACTCCAGGCTGGGTGATAGAGAAATACCCTGTCTCAAACAATAAAAAACTGTAAATGATGGGAACTTTAGAAATAAGCAACAATGTCACCTTAAAGAATTCACGAAAGCAAGAGATTGGACACAATCTGAAAAAAACTTCAAAAATTTCAAATAGAAAAAGAAGAGGACTCATACACTATCATAGACTGTTATAATTATCGTATAACTACCATACTCTGGAGGGATCCTATCATAGCAAAAAAAAAAAAAAATCCTGCATAAAACAATTTTATTGTGTTGTATTGCTGAGCTTTTATAAATATGGCAGTGCTTCTCACCTTGAATGTGTGCAAAAATAAGGCTAAGTTACCTCAAGTCCAACACTAAGACTCTTGAATCAGAATCTGCAGTTGATTTGCATGCACTTTAAAGTTTGAGAAGCACTGGTCAATATCTTCTGATGAATGGATTCCCTTTACAACACTGGCTTCAAGTTATTGTCAAGCTTCTTATTGAATTATTTTAGTGATGGCAAGAGTTACTATTTCCTAAAATTGATCTTGTCATAGTCAGTCAGTTGTGGCTATTAGAAAAGCCTTTCTGATATTATTAAGCTGAGTTTTCTCCATAAAACTACTCCATTTGGAAATGAAAGGGAAATAAACTATCTCAAATGCTTGAGATTATAATCCCTTGGCAAAATTTTTATTTAAATTTTAATTGAAATTGTACTTACTTAAGGAGTACAGCAGAATGTCTGAGACTCCAGATCCAAGGAGACCCAGTCATAGGAGTGTCCCCACACATTTGTGAATTTTACCTCCAGGAGCTTACCAGGTTCTCACCATGAATAACTAACAGAGAAAAATCCCCTTATGCTTCCACAGCAGGGGGAGGAGAAAAGGAAGTATTCTGAAATACATCAGAGCTTCTGTTCCCTTAAGAGAAACTATTTAATCATAGTCTAATCTGCTGGGGTTTTAACAGAGCCTAAGTGACCTGGGGAAAGGGAAATATCCAACTCCAATCAGCTACTCCATGTGGGCAAAGGGAAATAGCCAAACCAACCCCAGCCCACTCCAGCCATCCTGTTCCACTGAAAAATCCAGGAATGAGGAGTGGGGAAAACTGAGAAGTCCCTTGCAAAGTTCACGGTCCAGAGGCACAGGATCACCAAAAGACTGAGACCTAATTATAGTGCTACAGAATGCTTCCCCTCCCACACACCTTACTACCACATTAATAAAGGCCAGTTTACATCAGTTTCTTTAACTCAATACATGTCTGGTTATCAAGAAAAAATTACAAGACTCAGATATGGCAGAGATGCTGGAATTATCAGACCAATAATTAAAAACAGCTATAATATTCTGAGGGCTCTCATGGAGAAAGCAGAGAGCATAAAATGGAGAAAGTAGACAGCATAAAAGAACAGATGGGCAATACAAGTGGAGAGTTAGAAATTCTAAGAAAAAACCGCAAAGAAAGGCTAAAGATAAAAAGCACTGTCTCATAAATTAAGAATAATTTAATGGACTTAATAGCTGACTGGAAAGAATCTTTTGAGTTTGAGGATCTCTCAATAGAAACCTGCAAGATGAAACAGCAAAGACAAAAAAGACTGGAAGAAACCCCACAGAATAGAATATCCAAAATTTACTGTGGAAGTACAAAAGAAGTAAATATGTATAATGGAAATTACAGAAGAAGAAGACAGAAAGGAACAGAAGATATATTTGAAACAATAATGACTGAGAAAATCCCAAGTTAATGTCAAGACACCAAACTACGGATCTAGGATGCTCAGGGAACATCAACCAAAATAAATGCTCCCTGCCATACACACATAAACAAAAACCATATCTAGGCATATATTCAGACCACAGAAAATCAAAGACAAGGAAAACACTTGAAAGAAGCCAGGTGGGGCGGAGAAGGGGACCTTACCTATAGAGGAACAATTCTGTATACCTTGAAATTATCCTTCAGTAGTGAAGGAGAAATAAAAACTCTCTCAGACAAATAAAAATTGAGGAAATCTGTTGCCAATAGACATGCTATGTAAGAAATGTTTTTAAAAAGTTCTTTAAAGAGAAAGAAACAAAGAGCAATGGAGAAGGATAAGTGAAGGTAAAATAAAAACTTATTTTTCTTATTCTTGACTGATCTAACCAGTAACAGTTAATTCAAAACAATAAGGGCAACTATTTATTTGAATGTGTGTGGTGTATCTGTGCTTATACATACTGCTGCATAAGTGAAATAAATGACAACAATGATACAAGTGATGGGAGAGAGGCAGAAAATCACTAAGTACATGGTTGAACTCAACAACTCCATCAATCAACTGCATATAATTGATATCTACAGACTACTTCATCCAACAATGGCAGAATACACATTCTTCTCAAGCTCCTATAGAACATTTGCCAAGACAAAGACTACATTCTGGGCCATAAAACACACATTAACAAATTCAAAAGCATAGAAATCATGCAATGATTAAATTAGAAATCACTTAACAGAAAAAGATATATAGCTGGAAAGTCCCAAAATACTTTGAGATTAAACAACCCACTTCTAGCGTGGGCACGGTGGCTCATGCCTGTAATCTTTGCACTTTGGGAGGGGGGCGGATCACTTGAGATGAGGAGTTCAAGACCAGCTTGGCCAACATGGCAAAACCCCATCTCTACTAAAAATATAAAAACCACACTTCTAAAAATCACATAGTCAAAGAATAAATCTCAAGAGAAATTTTAAAATATTTTGAACTAAATGAAAATGAAAACACAACTTATCAAAATTTGTTGAATGCAATGAAAATAGTGCTTAGAGGGAAATTATAACACTGAATGCACATATGGTCATGAGCCATAAGCCATATAACAACATTCTGGTCAATGACAGACCACATATACAAAAGTGGTCCCATAAAATTACAATACCATATTTTGATTGTATTTTTTTCTAAGTTTAGATATGTTTAGATACACAAATTATTATCATTGTGTTACAACTGCTTACAGTATTCAGTATGGTAACATGCTCTACAGGTTTGTAGCCTAGGAGCAATCTGCTATATAATATAGCCTAGATGTGTAGGAGACTATACCATCTTGGTTTGTGTAAATACACTCTATGATGTTTGCACAATGACAAAATTGCCAAACATTACGTTTCTTAGAATGTATCCCCACCACTGACAAATGATTATATTAGAAAAGAAGATCTAAAACCAATAATTTAAGCTTCCATCTTGGTAAACTAAAAATAATAATAATAATAATAATAATAATAATAAAGCCAAAGCAAGCAGAAAAATAATGAAAATTAGAACAAAAATCAGGTTGGGTGTGGTAGTCACACCTGTAGTCCCAGTGCTTTAGAAGGCTGAGGTGGGAAGATCACTTGAGGCCAGGGGTTTGAGACCAGCCTAGGCAACACAGTAAGACCCCATCTCTACAAAAAAAGATTTATATTAGCTGGGCATGGTAGCACATGCCTGTAGTCCTAACTACTGAGAAGCCTGTGGCAGGAAGATCCCTTGAGCCCAGGAGTTCAAGGCTGCAGTGAGCTATGATTATATAACTGCATTCCAGCCTGGGCAACACAGCAAGACTCTATCTCTAAAAACAAACAAACAAAAAACAAGAACAGAAATCAATGAAACTGAAAACAGGGAAATCAATGGAAAAAAATCATGAAAGCAAAACCTGGTTCTTTGAAAGATCAATGGAATCAATAAACCTCTAGCCAGACTAAGGAAAGAAAGAGGACGCAAATAACTAGTATCAAAAATGAAAGAGGGGGCATCACCACAGATCCCATGGACATTAAAAAGCTAATCAAGGAATTCTATGAACAACTCTATGTCCACAAATTTGATAACCTAAATGAAAGGACCAATTCTATGAAAGACACAATCTGCCAAAACCCACAAGGAAAACAGACAATCTGAATAGGCCTATATCTATTTTAAAAATTGAATCGATATTAACAACTTTCCAAAACAGAAAGCACCAGGCACAAAAGTGTTCACTGGTGAATTCTACCATACTTTTCAGGACAAAAGTATGCTAACTCTCTACAATCTCTTGTGGAAGAGAAAAGTAGAGAGAACACTTCCTAACTCATTCTATGAGGCCAGCATTACCCCAATACCAAAACTGACAAAGATATTACTGCAAAAGGAAACTACAAACCAGTATGTCTCATAAATTAGATGCGAAAAATCCTCAGCAAAATATTAGCAAATCAAATCCAACAATTAACAAAAAGAATTATACCCTTGACCAACTGGTATTTATTCCAAGTATGCAGGCTGGTTCAACATTTGAAAAATCAGTGTAACCCATCACATCAACAGGCTTAAAAAGAAAAATTTCACAATCATATAAATAGATGGCAAAAAATGCATTTCACAAATTCCAACACTCATTCAACATAAAAACTCTCAGTGAAATAGGAACAGAAAGGAACTTCCTCAACTCAACTTGTTAAGAAATAGCTACAAAAAGAATTACAGCTAACACCATACTTAATGGGGAGAAACTCAAAATGTTTCCACTAAGTTCAGGAACAAGGCAAGGATCCCCCTCTTTCTACTGCTTCCAACATAGTACTAGAAGTCCTAGGTAATGCAGTACGACAATACAAGGTAATCAGGTTGGGAAGAAAGAAATAAAACTGTCTTTGTTAACAAATGACATGATCATCTAGGTAGAAAATCCAAAAGAATCAACAAAAAACTCCTGAAACTAATAAGTGATCACAGCAAGGCTACAGGATACAAGGCCTACAACTTTCCTGTATACCAGAAATGAACATGTGGAATTTGAAATTAAAACACAATACCATTTACATCAGCACCTCCAAAATGAAATCTTTTGATATAAATCTAACAAAATATGTTCAATGTTTACATGAGGAAAACTACAAAACTCTAATGAAAGAAATCAAAGAACTAAACTAATGTAGAGATATTCCAATGTTTATGGCTAGAAATACTCAATGTTCTTAAGATGTCAGTTCTTCCCGATTTGATCTACAGATTGAATGCAATCCCAATCATAATCCTAGTAAGCTATTTTGTGGATATCAATAAGATGACTCTAAAGTTTATATGGAAAGGCAAAGGATCCAGATAAAGGCAACACAATATTGAAAAAGAAGATCAAAGTTGGAAGACTGAAACTAGTCAACTCTCAGACATACTATGGGAGGCGGAGCTTGCAGTGAGCAGAGATCGCGCCACTGCACTCCAGCCTGGGCGACAGTGCGGGATTCCATCACCAAAAAAAAAAAAAAGCTACAGTCATCAAGACGTGGCACTGGTGAAAGAAGAGACAAACAGATCAAAGGAACCAAAGGCAAGCTTCATGAAAGAAACAGTAAGATAAGCTAAACATTATTAGAATTAAAAATCTTGCTCTGTAAAAGACATCGTCAAGGGGAAAAAAAAGTCAGACAGGGAGACAATATTTGCAAAAGAAACATCTGATAAGGATGACACAGAACTCTTTTTTTTTTTTTTTTTTTAGATGGAGTCTCACTCTGTTGCCAGGCTGGAGTGCAGTGGTGCAATCTCGGCTCACTGCAAGCTCCGCCTCCCGGGTTCATGCCATTCTGCCTCAGCCTCCCGAGGAGCTGGGGCTACAGGCACCCGCCATCACGCCCCGCTAATTTTTGTATTTTTAGTACAGACGAGGTTTCACCGTGTTAGCCAGGATAGTCTCGATCCCCTGACCTTGTGATCCGCCCGCCTCGGGCTCCCAAAGTGCTGGGGTTACAGGCGTGAGCCACCGCGCCCGGCCTAAAGAACTCTTAATATTCAACAATAAGAAAAGAAACAACCCAATGTAAACAAAAATAGGCCAAAGACCTTACAGACATCTCACCAAAAAAGACAGACAGACAGTAAGTATATAAAAAGATCCTTCACATAATATGTCATTAGGGAAATTGAAATTTTAAAAAACAATAAAATACCACAATACCACCAATTGGTGAAAATGTGGAGCAACAGAACTCTATTCATTGCTTGTGGGAATGCAAAATCATACAGACACTTAGAAAGACAGTTTGGTAGTTTTCTATAAAATTAAACACACTTTTACCATACCATTCAATAACTGGCATTTATCCAAAGGAGTTGAAAATTTATGTCTACACAAAAATGTGCATACAGATGTTTATAGTAGCCTTATTCATAACTGCCCAAAGTTGGAAGTAATCAAGATGTGCTTCAGTGTATAAATGAATAAATAAACCATGGTGCATCTAGACAATGGACTATTATTCCATACTAAAAAGAAATGAGCTATCAGGTCATCAATATACATGGAGTAAACTTAAATGCATATTACTAAGTGAAAGAAAGCAACATGAAAAGGCTACTTACTATATGATTCCAACTATACAAGATTCTAGAAAGGGCAAAACTATGGAGAGAATAAACAGATCAGTGGTTGCCATTGACTGGGGGTAAGGAACGATGAAAATGTGGGGCACAGCAGATTTTTCGGGCAGTGAAAATACTCTGTATGATAATACAATGTGGGATACGTGTCAGTATACATCTGCCCAAACCCATAAAATGTACAATACCAGGAGGGAACCCCCAATGTAAACTATAGACTTTTCAGTGATAATGATGTGTCAGTGTAGGTTCATCAATTGCAATAAATATACCACTCTGGTGGGAGACATTGATAGTGAAGAAGGCTATGCATGTGTGAAGGTATATGAGAAATCTCCATACCTTTTCATTCAACTTTACTGTAAACTTAAAACTGCTCTAAAACTAAAGTTTATTTTTAAAAAGCTACAAATATAAGAAAATATGTGTATTTTTACAATCTTGCAATAGTGAAAGTCTTTCTAAGTAAGACCTTTATAAAATCTAAGAGTCACAAAAGAAAATTGTGATGTATTTGACCGCACTAAAATTAAAAATTTTGCCAGGAAAAAAAGTCACCATAAATTCAACAGGCAAATGATCAAGGTGAGCAAGGATATACACCACATAGGACAAAGGTTAACTTCCTTAATATACTAAAAGGTCCTACCCCACATATCATTAATAAAAAGACTAACAATCCCATGAAAATTTGACAAAATTCATAAATACGGAGCTCATTTTTAAAGTGACTTATGAAAATATGACAAAAGCACAAACTCATTCATACTTAAAGAAATGAAAATTAAAACAATCATAATACATTTGTCACCTATTAGAATAGGAAAAAAAAAAAACCTGACAGCAGTGTTTGCAGCAGTATAACAATACAGGCATTCAAATATTTTCCAGTACATATAAACTGTTAAATCTCTTTGACAACTTAAAATCTACTCAAATTTAAAATAAACATGTACTTCCACTTCCAGGAATTTGTCCTCAAGAGATAGTGGCACCTCTCTGCAAATATACACAAGTATTTGATCATTTCAGCATTGTTTCCAATGAAAAGACTATAAACCTAAATACTCATCAAGAACTAATTACATTCCTACTATCTAGTCATGAAAAAAAAATAAAGGAGATGTACAGTGATCTGGAATGAACTCCTACATACTGTTAAGTGGCAAAGCAAAATTATATAACAATGTATATGTATGCTTCCTTTTTTTGAGTTTTTGCTGTACTATATGCTTCCACCTTTTTAAAGGAGGTGAATTATATGTTAGATTTAAACACATGAAATCGCCAAAAATTACTAATTACATGATTCTGCCTATATGATGACACTTTTACAGGTACAGACTGTTTCTAGAAAGATAAGCACATGCTAGTTAACAATGGCAGCTCCTAGGGAAGAAAATTGGAAGTCTGAGATGAGAGGGCTACTTTATACTCTTTTGTACTACTTTGACTGTTTACCACATTCATATATTCCTTTTTCCAACAAAAATACTAAAGTAACTTTAATATGTAAACAGATAAGCAGGAAAGGACAACTTTCCTCTCTAGGTTGCTGAAATTTTTCTTTGCTCTCCACTCAGATGGAAATTGTATTAAGAATGTTCTATATCTGATAGCTGTATGAAGAAGGGTGAAATTCTGAAGTTTTAGGGTCATACTGGTGGTAAGTAGAGACATATGGTTAATGTCACTTCCAAACATATTTCCTATTTTCCTTTCTTAAGTAAGAAAGTTCACATTTGGAAATATATTCCCTAGTCTGAAATTTAAGTCCCTATCTCCCACAAGTGAACATAAAAGTGTTCTACTTAAAAGTAAAACCTCAGTTAACTGGTAACCTGTGCCACCTCAAATTTTCAAAACTAAAATAAAATCCAGCTTCTTACCAATGAAATTCTACATGTCAGATTGAAAAGACCAAACCATTTTAAATTATATGGTAATCAAAATAAAACTTTTAAAAATGTTTATTCCTGCTTTAATATCAGTTTTACTCTTAAGTACAGCCCTGTGAATGAAAATATAGAAATTCTGAAAGGCCAATGTTTAGGTAAATAGCCAATGACAAGTACACTTTCTTCCTCTACAACTACAGTTCCTTCTCTCATCTTTTCCTTTTATGAACTCCTCTAGAACTTCTAATCTATATCACACAAATTAGTATTTCACTTGTGCTACCCTTCCTAGTTTCCATTATAGTGTTAGAACTACTAACTTGTTTTTCCAATCATATTTTAAAGTCCCTGACCATATATTCAAGGAAAAAAGGAATGGTTCCATATAATCAACATTCTCTATCCAAAAACAGTTAGCCTCCAAAAAAAAAGTACTTGTGCTCACGCCTGTAATCCCAGCACTTTGGGAGACCGAGGCGGGCAGATCACGAGGTCAGGAGATCGAAACCATCCTGGCTAACATGGTGAAACCTCGTCTCTACTAAAAATACAAAAAATTAGCCGGGCTCAGTGGTGGGCGCCTGTAGTCCCAGCTACTTGGGAGGCTGAGGCAGGAGAATGGCGCGAACCCGGGAGGCGGAGCTTGCAGTGAGCCGAGATTGCGCCACTGCAGTCCAAACTGGGCGACAGAGCGAGACTCCATCTCAAAAAAAAAAAAGTACTTGTAAGGAAAACATGTCACTTTCAAGAAATTCCTTGATCCCTCAAATCACCATATCTAAACAGTTTATCAGCAACATGATGCAAAAAAAAAAAAAAAAACCTAACCAAAAGGTTGTAAGTCATATTCCTGACTTGTCCCCAGCAAACTCATGTTGAAGTTTGGTCACCAATATGGCAGTGTTGGGAAGTGGTGCCTTTAAGAGGTGATTAGGTCATTACAATGGATTAATGTCTTTCTCAAAAGACTGGGTTAGTTCTCGTGAAAAAAGGTTCTTACAAAGTGAGGTTGACTCTCTTGTTTTGCCTTTTTTGCATGTGTCTAGTTCCCCTTCTGTGCTCCATCATGTTTTGACGTAGCATGAGGCTATCACCAGAAGCTGCCAGACACTGCTGCCCAATCTTGAACTTCTCAGCCTAGAGAACCTCTTTTCTTTATATAAATTACCCAGTCTCAGGCCTTCTGTTATGGCAACACAAAACAGACTAAGATTGGTTCTTAACTGGCTCTTTTACATATGTGAATACTTTGGGGACTCAATCACAAATGGTTTTGGCTACTGCAATATCCTCATGTTAATACTTTAATAAAATAATGTTAACATATTGCTGAAGATAAAGTTCCATCTGAGCCAACAACCACAATAATAATAATGACAACACCTAACATTCACTGAATTTTAACTACGTGCAGGTACTATTACAAATATTTTAGAGGTATCAATTTATTTAATCCTTATAAACACCCTAGAAGAATAACATCACATTTTAAAGATGTTAAAAATGAAGCAAGTTAAGTAAATTGTTCAAGATTACATAGCAAGTAAGCAATAGGATTCAAACCTAAGAAGTCTGGCCTTGAGACCAACTGCTAACCATCACACCATACTGCTTCCCTCTGCCAAGCTAACAATAAGAGATCCCTTGATAGGATTCTGAAAATACAATTTTTACTACCAATAAAATCTCTAAAAATAAAAAAAACTAGCAAATTTAATTATTCCTTAGCTGGATGAAAAAAAAAAATCACACTATACTTCCTTAATATTTACATACCAATGTTCACTGCAAAAAAATCTTGTAGAAAAAAAAAAGTTTTTATACAAAACTTTACATGTAATACATGTATTTACCTGGCAAAAACTTCAAAGTTTGCAGCATCTGTCTTTCCTGTGAGAAATCCACCATTAAATGAGTCATGTTGTCACTGACCTTTGGTTTCAAAGAAAGGCGAAAGGCTGAAGCCATTGTGACTCTATGGTAAACACAAACATACTTTTTAAAACAAAGAAATAGGAAGTATCAAATCATATTTAATTTATAAAACGAAAAGACAAATTATATCACTAATAATTTCAGAGACTATAATAAAAGTAAAAAGTGAAATAGAAATTTGCTCTTAGTCTTCAAAATTAACTAAATAAAAAACTACAAAATGTCTTTTTAAAGACATTTAAGACAACTGGTTAGCAACTTTCCTCCCAGCCAATTTTTATTAAATTGCATATATACGAATAACAACAAATATCCAATAAAAATAATCTTTACCAGACTCAACATTCATCTGAACATCTGTACACTCAATCTTACTGACTTCCTGATGCCAGCCTTACTCCTTTTCATATGCCAGACAATGAACTTAAATTCATTTATATTCATTTGAATCACACCTTGATTCAAACATTCTCCCTAGTAATAACAGCTACCCCATGTACCCTAAAATAAAAGTAGAGATAGATTGACCTAATATTGTATAGTTTGGTAGTTGCTAAAGATAGGCCATGGATAAGAAAGGAGAGAAGTGAAATCACTGTCAATGAATACCATACTAGGTGTCACTCTGATCTATCAACATCAGCTGCAGGGAAGCCTACTATAAGAAACCGCCCTGTGAAAAACTATATGCCATGGAAATAATAGGAATTCAATAAACATTTACTAGATGAATGTGGAGGGAAAAACAAAAAAAGAATGAAGCCACTTTATCCAAAGTACAGAGAATCTGTAGTCCATTAAAACTGAAGATTAAAAGAAACCCTCTTATTAATTTATAATTTTATCTCAAATTTCAATTTTTCATGCTCCAATAAATTTCCACAAGTATCACAAAGTAAGCCCCTTACTATCTTTGGTTCAAGAATGATCAGAAGTACTACAGGTGAACACTGTCCTCCTAGTACACAATTTGGAAGGGAAGGAAACAGAGCTGGTGGGACAAGGGGGAATACTAGGCCTAGTCAATTGTATCTGCCAAATCAATTGGATCTGCCAAATCTACCCAAGAAGTCAATGAAATGAAAGATGTCAAACTTGCTATATTCACTTATTTTAGGATGAAAAATGTCAAGCTGTTTCTGTATTTAGTTATTTTACTTCATTTTAGAACTAGTAATAATTTAATAGTAACAATAAGTAAACAACAGTTGATGCGTTTATCAAGAAGAAAGTGCTATACTGAAATATAATTTACAGCAAAGGGAATTCACACTGACTGCTTACTATACGCCAAGAATAATGCTGAGTATTTCATGCATATTACACTAAGCTGTCTCTCAAATAATACAATTTCAATAAAAAGGAACAAATACTGAGTCCTACATATGTTATTCTTTACAGCCCCAAGTATCTTGTGATTCAAGGACATCTGAAAGAGCTATAGTCAGATACGTACTTACTAAATGCTCACTGAATCAGTGAATAGGCTAGAACCTACTTGGTTTATTCAAAACCTGACTAAATATTTAAATGTTTACTGAGAAATGTTGAGAAAAAAGATCCTAAAGTATTTTAGAGAATTTTAAACCTTAAACCTGTAAGATCTGATTAAATCACCACGATGTCAAAGAAAAAGTATATGCCCCATAAATGCATTGGAAAAGCTTATCAAAGCTTTAAAAAAAAACAAGAACAACTCTTATTTTCTAGTCAATGAAAACTTAAGTTTCCATGAATCAATTTAGATGGGCAACAATGCTACAATCTTTCAGAAGACTGAACTTTAATTTTTAACTTCATGTATTTAGACATGTGCCTCAAAGCCCAAACTAAACATCTAAAATTCATTAGATAATTCTCTACACTACAGGATCCACAAGGCTAGGTATGTTTTAATTCCCCTTGATTTTCTTAGTTCATTTCTACTAGCACAAGGTAAATTCAAGGATCCTTCGCTCCTGATTTTTGCAAAGAGAAAATAACTACAAAACACAGTTTTCATTTCCTCAAACTACCTAATTAACTTGACTCTCTTTCAAGAACCAATAACTCCTGCAATATACCCTGACTAATCATATTCCAATATTATTAAGTCCCCAGAAGTACACGCTAGTAATTCTATAAAGTTATAGAGATGTGCTTTTATCTTATTTCTATCCTGAGTTTTCTCTCTTAATCCTGCTGTTCCTCTGTGTAACTTCTACCATAGCAAATGATAAATGATGAGTTTTCACAGATATTTTCATTTTTTATATTTGATTTCTTGCTCAGATATGTTACACATTCTCCCTTAAAATCCATCTATGCCCTTATAAAAAGATAATCCTAGGGCGGGCATGGTGGCTCATATCTGTAACCCCAGCAATTCGGAAGGCTGAGGAGAGAGGACAGCTTGAGCCCAGGAGTTTGAGACCAGCCTAGGCAACATGGCGAAACCCCATCTCCACAAAAGATACAAAAAAATTAACTGGGCATGGTGGCACGTGCCTGCCAGTCCCAGCTGCTCAGGCAGCAGAGGTGGAAGGGCCCCTTAAGCCAGGGAGGTCCAGGCTGCAGTAAGCTGTGATTGTGCCACTGCACTCCAGCCTGGGTGATGGAGCAAGACCCTGACCCCCCCAAAAAAAAAAATCCTTTCTTTGCTTGGTGAAAATAGCTACAGTAGTTATTTTATTATGACTATATGTTTAAATTATTTTTATATTTTAAATGGCAATAATGGAATTCTAAAAGCTCACTTTTGGGGAGTACCAAAAACTACATCAGAGAAACCTCAACATTATAAAGCTAAACAACAAATTTTAAAAATTAAGTTGAAGGGCCGGGCACAGTGGCTCACACCTGTAATCCCAGCACTTTGGAAGGCCGAAGTGGGCAGATCACTTGAGGTCAGGGGTTCGAGACCAGCCTGGCCAACATGGTGAAACCCCATCTCTACAAAACACACACACATACAAATTAGCTGGGTGTGGTGGCAGGTGCCTGTAATCCCAGCTACTTGGGAGGCTGAGGCAGGAGAATCGCTTGAACCCAGGAGGCAGAGGCTGCACTGAGCCAATACTGCACCACTGCACTCCAGCCTGGGCAACAGAGCAAGACTCTGTCTCAAAAAAAAAAAAAAAATTAAGTTGAGAGTCAGAAATGTTCCTCAGTCAGGAAGTAAAAATTCTGCCCGGGACCACAAAAATGCTACATGGTTTGAACAAGCAAAAAAAAAAAAACACACACACACACACACCACACACACACACAGTTTGCCTGAACCCTAATTCCTGAGATCACCTGGATACTTATGAAATCAAGCCAAGAGGCTGGCTTAGAAGACGCAAAAAACCCAAGCTTCAGTGAAGAATACAGCTATTGAAATTGGTCATAAAATTAAATTCTGATAAACAAATCTGGGCAAAGACAAAGAGTTCAAGGATACAGACAAGATTCTGTGATGCAAAGAGCCATATAGAATCTTGAAAAAAGGAGAGATTTTGCAAGGTCATGATTAGGAAGTAACTTCTAATTCGGAAAATTAGGAACTAGAGCAGGATGTAGTGGGATAGGTAGCTAAACAGTAAGTATAATATACCCAGGGAGGAAGATGGATGACTCATAGCAATTTCCAGACACAACCCAAATCTACCTTATCCACAAAACTGACCTATCTAGCATCCATTCCTCACACAGCTAATATTTTTCACCTTCAAACTTTCACAATCATCTTTCTAGATCCAGGATTTATAAGAATGATCCATGTCTTTAGCTACTGCCTGATGTAAAATATACAAAAAATATAAAAATTAATATAAGACCAGGCACAATGGCTCACACCTGTAATCCCAGCACTTTGGGAGGCCAAGTTGGGCGGATAGCTTGAGCTTAGGCGTTCCAGACCAGCCTGGGCAAAATAGCAAGACCCTGTCTCTACAAAAAATACAAAAATTAGCTGGGTGTGGTGGCACATGCCTGTAGTCCCACCTACTCAGGAGGATGAGGCGGAGGATCACTTGAGCCCAGGAGGCAGAGGTTGCAGTGAGACAAGACCGCACCACTGTACTCCAGCCTGGGTGCTAGAGCGAGACTCTGCCTCAAAAAAAAAAAAAAAAGAGAGAAACCCAGAAGTAAAATTTTCAGCCAAGATTAACAATAGAGGCACTGTTTTTCACATAATCTATAATGAAAATTTTTGTAAATTATCTGATGAAGAATAATTTAATCTAGGATTTGGAGTGGTACTTTGAAGAGCTGTGCCTTTCAGAGAATCTCATGATCCTCAGATGAAAAAACTTGCTATAATCTCAATACAGACAATACTCAGTGACTAGACAGGCAGATCCAAACTGTTCCTTCTGCGTTAACGCAATCCAAATGTTGCCAGCAACTCCTTTAGCACTCTATGTTCGTTACAAGTACTAAATTCCTTTTCTTAAGCCTGGCTCTACCAATAAGAAAGACCTTTTAAACCAAAACCTTTAATAATTTTCTTTAATTTTCTCTTCCCACAGAATATTAACTAGATAGTGGTGGCATTAGAAATAGAAAGAGATGGCACCAGGAACAGGATGGAATGAGAATACAAGGTGTTAACAGGAGGGCAGTGAAATAGGAGAGCTTTAGTTCTTGAGGACTACTTAAAATGAGTGAGTTCACAGAAAATAAGACCCACTTATATTTAAATTTAACAACAAAAAACACATTCCAGGAATATATATTTTTAAGTTATTCAAAATAGTTCCCTCTTCATTAGTACAACTAATTAAGAACTGTTCTAAAACTAAAACTAACTATATTACTACACCAGAAATGAAATTCTTCTGAAGCACATAATTATCCACAACTATGCTTTTAAAAAATCTTATTGATACAATGGTTATTCCAAGAAAATACACAGAGGACATTTTATTTTGTACTTGGTCACTGGGTTTTTTTAATCTTAACTAACACAATTTTAATTAAGAAACTATTTCTGAATTTCATTTCTGACTTCAATATTTATACTTAAGTAAAAATGTGTTTTATACCATACCTATCCTTGATCTGTCTGGCAGCCTTGGAGCCAATCAGGGAGAAGAGAAAGAAGGCAAGTTAGTGCTTTTCATGCAAGTTTCAATGGCAGTGACATGCAAGAAAAGTTAGGATATAAACCCTGCAATAGATTAGTTCATATTCACCAAAACACAAACTATAGAAAATTTATGTGTATAGTTCACATAAGCTTTCATGTGATGTTAGAATTATAGTAGAAAATCCAGACCCCACAAAAATCACCTTTTAGGAGGAAAATTTAACACTTCAAACAAATTCCAGGTGACTATAAATGTTTTTTTCTTACCTTAAGATTATCAAAACACACCTCCACTTTCATTCAGTCTGATACTCATCAACTAGAGCAACCAATCTCCTTCATGGGACAACTTCCTTCATGGTTTTCTTGTACATGTCAAATTTACTCTCTAATTTTTCTTCAGAAATCTCTTTCACTACTTCATAATTGTTGTTCCAAGTTTTTTCTATATGCCTCTACAGGGCAAGGAATTCTGAGAGTTTGCCTGCTAACAAATACAACTAGGCTGCAATTCTATAAACCTTTACTCCAAAGAAAGTTGTAATGGCAGAAATTCAGACACAAAGAGACCAGAGAAATACTTCTAGCAATGGGGTCTTTCTCCATGATGATTTCATACATGCTACCAACTTAAACCTATATATAAGGTATCTCTTTTGTCTTTTTTTTTATGCAAGCACAAGTTTAGAAAGGGAACTCAGCTATTTACTTGAGGCTGCATGGTCACACAAAATAATAAAAAACAAGTAAAAACTGTTGTCCCTTTTATATTTACATACAATATATCCAACAAAAGTTTTTTCTCCACAGTAACCAGTATAGTTAACAATATATCAGACATAGACAAGGCTGTTTTGCTCAACACTGTATCCCCAGTGCCTAGCAAAAATGCTTAGGACACAGTAATACTTAATAATTATTAAATTTATTTGAATGTTAATTAGATATATGTAGCAATGCTTCTGTGGCCTCTCTTCTTCAGTTCTAACGTTGTTCCTATTTATTATTGGTCATTTTTATATCCACCCTAAAACATTCTGGTCTGAGTACTCTTTCTACTCAAAAACACAGAACTCAGATTTTTTCTTTTTGAGACAGAGTCTTGTTCTGTCGCCCAGGCTGGAGTGCAGTGGCGCGATCTTGGCTCACTGCAAGCTCCGCCTCCCGGGGTCATGCCATTCTCCTGCCTCAGCCTCCTGAGTAGCTGGGACTACAGGGACCCGCCACCACGCCTGGCAAACTTTTTTGTATTTTTATTAGAGACGGAGTTTCACCATGTTAGACAGGATGGTCTTGATCTCCTGACCTCGTGATCCACCCGCCTCAGCCTCCCAAAGTGCTGGGATTACAGGCATGAGCCAGCGCGCCCAGGCAACACAGAACTGAGATTTAAGAGATCAGCATATTATACAGTCTCAGCATTACTATTAATCAGTTGAGACCTTGTATATTAATCATTCTATTTCTTTTCTAAGGAATTTTGTTCCTTAATGTTTCCAAAAATCATTCCCACATGCTACACAAACAAATTCTGTGGAATCTGTATCTTAAGTCATGAAACTACTGTAGTATCAGAGATAGAAAATGTTTAAAAAGTTAATTTAATTGATTTTTTTAATTACTGTCATTAAAGGTGGAATTACAAACAAAGATTTTAATGTAAGTGTTAAAGGAAGGAAAGAAAGGACTCTTCTCTGTACTTGATATGAAACAAGTACTACTAGGATTACTCTTTGCCTCTCCATTCCCTTATTTCTCCTAGGAAAATGATATGACTTATCTGATAATGGGTTTGAAAGGAGAAACTAGAAATGAGTAGCTCAGGACCGTCTGCTTTTTCTCACAGCTTGCTTGCCCAGAGAGAACATATATTCTGTTCTTTCCCTCTGTGCCATAACGTTCACTGAAAGAGGCTTCCCCTGCCCATCACCTGAGGCAGCCCCTGCTGATCATGCCTGGGTGAATTTGTCTGTCTAATTCTAGGTATTTAGTATTGGGAAACTTGCCCAATAACAAAAGCCATCTTTTCCAATATGCTTTTATCATTATTTGGCCTCTTATCAGTTTTGGTTTGTCTTATTTCCTAACTGGTTTCGAACTTAGAGAAATATTACCAATCACCCTCGCATAACCCAATGATATGAAGACGATCACCATTTTTTAAACTGACCACAATGATTCAATTTTGTGTCAAGTGTTACTAAATTTAATAAGGTGAAAATTTTTAGTGTGTGTGTGCACATATGCATGCATGCAAAGCTTTTATGGTATCACTTCATGTACCATGCTGTTTGTGAAAAACCAGGAAAGGAATAAATGAAAAGCCAGATAATCTAGGAAAAACTGTTGTCCATGCATTTACATAGAATATACCCAGCTAGCAAAACTGAAAACTCCCATGGCTCCACTTTCATTTAGGTTCATATTTTACTGCATATATATTGTATAAATACAAGAGAGGTTTAAGAAGTTGTTCTGAGCAATGATTAGAAGGCAGAGTTTCAAATTCTGAAGATATTTCTTTGAAAGGGCCCAATTTCAGGAAATGTCTTAAATTGGAAAATAATTTTTTTTCTAGAATTCTCTCAAAACAGAAAGTTATCCAAAAGATACACAATACTATAAAGCTTATAAGGTTCTATTCCTCTATTTCAAGAATGGTGACTTTTGTCAATTACAAAATTGGCAGAAAGGATTTCAACAGAAGATCTAAAGAGTGATGTTGAGTAAAGTAATATAACTAAGCTTCTTGGAAGCTTTTCAATAACATACAGTACCATAACCTAAAAATAAATCTAAACATTCATTGCAGCTTCTTCATAACTCACTACATGGAATTATGTAGGCTCAAATAAATGTGTTGGCAACAGCAGTGGTAAATCTTGGAATCAGCCGGTACTAATTAAACAGACGTTTGACAAAATTCAGCCTTACAATTCTACTTAAGGAAGTTTGGTCTCAGGTGACATTTCTATGACTGATTAAAGAAATGGAATTGTAAGATTTAGTTTAAAAACAATTAACTAAGAGATGGAGGGAAGGAATGAGGGAAGAGAGAGAGAGAGGGAGAAAGGAAGGCACCATCTCTGATATGAATGCAGAGAAACTGTAATATGAGTAAAGTAGAAGCAATCGCAAACCAATCTTCATAACTGCCAACTAAATTTAAAGACGTTAAACCAGATATTTTCCCAGTCACATAGAAAAAAGTTAACAGATCTTTTCCCAATCTCTTTTGTTCTTAATCTGTAATGGGTGAATATAGAAACTATTTTCTTCTGTGAATTTACCAAGCACTTTGAAGATAAAGTATCTTATTGTTATCTTTCTTCTTTAATATCATCATTTCTCTTTTTATAGAAAGGGACAGGGAAAAAGAGACAGCCTCAAAACATTATTTTCCTTTAGGCAAAAATATGTCTTTGGAAAAAAAAAGATTGCACACCAGTTGATCCCATACATTAGAAGTTTTGTATTTGGTAGACATATATTTATCTGTTCATAAAAGGAACTATTTTTCAAAAAGCATGATCATTTGAAAGAATCTGTCACAAAAGCCGCAGTGAATAACTTGAAATACACTTTGAAATACAGTAGTGCACGCAACTGTTTTATGATTAGGCACATTTGTACAACAGGAGATTGCATTTCTGTAAGACATAAACAGCAAGAAATGAAATTAAGGTGAAAACTACAATTTGACCTATGCTTAACAAATATTTAGATCTGTTTTTTTATATTGTTCCCAAAACTGAAACATTCATGCTTTTGTTGAAGGTCCTCTCCTCTCTCCTAACATTCTTAACTTCAGCCTACAGAGGGAGCTTCTGGCAGTATTTCTGCTTACTTGAAAGTACTGAGTGAGCTTCTACCCACTCCTCTTCTTATTCACTCCTTCCAGTGGTCAGAGGCTAACACTCAATGGACAATATTCTACAGGCGAATCATTCATTACAAGTGAGATGTGGGAAATACACTAAACCCATTCTCCCTCTTCAGCTGTGATAAAATGCAGAAGACACTGTTCCCCTTTCACCTAATTCCGTACTTTTTATTCCATTACAGGGACCCCATGGATAGGAAACTATTTTCTCCCTTCTAGTCTGACAACTGGAGTATGTGTGGCACAATTGTGATGGCAAGTTAGTTACACTGACTTGGAAATTGTTCCACTGACCCAGCTCTTTCTATAGAGAGAATTCAAGGTCTAAAGTCAGGGTGGGAATAGAAATACTAATTTTGGTAAAGGGTCCAAGCAGTGTTCTGCAGGCCAGCTATTAGCAGAGAACCCACATTTGGTGGGATGTTGCCAATTTGTTAAGTCCAGGAATAAAGCTAATGATCTGGATCCCATTTGCTGGTGATCCTTCTGCATAAATTTACTAACAACCAAACTTCTAGCAGTTAAAAAAAATTAGTGAAGGTATGTTCTAAAATCTTTTTGCATTTGTGCTATTTGTATTTGTTTACTTTCAGAAAGTAAAATGCTGGTAAATAGCATAGCTTCACATTCAGTTCTCATGCTGAGATACTGCAATGTGATAATTTAAATATTAGAACTTAAAATACTCTTTTTGAAGATAATGAAGTATGAAAAGACACATTGCCTCGATTTTAGCCTATGCTATTTTTTTGTCCTCATGGGCCATTCATATTAATCTCATTTAAGCACTTTAATGTGGGATATTCACAAATAGTATACCTTAAATGAATTTTTTTCCAGACATCTAACAATATACTGCTAGACTAATAATAATCTCCAAAGTCATCTCTCCCTATTCAGTCAGCAACTAGGTGTTTGAGGCAGGCCTGTAGTCCATGTAGCTGGCTAGGAAAGTGAACTTAGTTTTTTACTTGAACTCAAATTATTATCTGGATACTATTTGGACATACGAAGAAAATAATTGCAAGCAGCTCTCAGTTAAGCATTTTTCCTAAATGATAAACCCAGATTTCTGGCTAGGAAACACTGACAGATATAGTAATGTGCCACATAACTACGTTTCAGTCAATAATGGACTGCATATACAATGGTGGTCCCATAAAATTATAATACTGTATTTTTACTATACCCTTTCTATGTTGAGATACACAAATACCACTGTATTGCAATTGCCTACAGTATTCAGTACAGTAACATGGTACACAGGTTTGCAGCATAAAAGCAACAGACTATACAATACAGCTGAGGTATGTAGTAGGCTATACTACCTAGGTTTGTGCCATTACACTCTAATGTTCCCACAATGATGAAATTGCCTAATGATACATTTCTTAGAAGACATCCTCGTTGTTAAGCGACACATGGTTGTAATTCATTTCACTACAACTCCAAATGGTTTAAGCTGCTAAATAGTACTATAAACTGCGGCAAGACAAGATCCAAATACTAAGAATAAGCGAAGTGGCATATTAAACCACAATGTGACTTATTTTATCAGAACCTTTCTAATTTATAATCTGTCAGGAACAAATTATAACAGAAACAAAGCTGGAAAGAATAAAGGACAGTGAAACAGAAAAGGGTAGCATTTGGGAGAAAGAAGACAGAAGAACTCTAAAAATGTCAATAGAAAGAGAAACATGGGAGAAATAAACTTTTATCATAGTTTTTCCAAGTATCAGTCTCTCCTTAAATCAACTGGATTCAAGGCATTTTTGTGTATTAGTGTCCACATTCTATAGTTTTCCTGTCTTCTTCCTCACTTTCAGGCTGTCAGTTGGTAATTCTTGCTACTATGACTATGCCTGTCATTAACAACTGCCCTACTCCACTAAAAGGGGAATTTGTTAACAAGTAGAAAACAGAAAGAAAAATGCTGAAAATAATAGTAGTATCAAGTACAATAGTCAACAGATTCTGAGAAATGATCTTGAATAGAGGACATTAACTATTGTCCATGAACTCTATGATGTTGATTTTGATGACTAAGACATCTTTTGCTTTCTGCATGTTTCTTAGCTATGTTCCAGACACTTAAGGTTATCACATGAATGCCCTCTAAATAAGTGAAATAGTGCTTTTTTTGTTTTGTTTTGTTTTGTTTTGTTTTGTTTTGAGATAGGGTCTCGCTCTGTTGCCCAGGCTAGAGTGCAGCAGTGTAATCATAGCTCAGTGCAGCCTCAACTTCCTAGGCTCAGGCAATCCTCCCATCTCAGCCTCTGAGTAGCTGGAACTACAGGTACACATCACCATGCCCGGCTAATTTTTTTGTGTATTTTGTACAGACAGGATCTCACCATGTTGCCCAGGCTGGTCTCAAACTCCTGGGCTCAAGCAAACCACCCACCTTGGCTTCCCATAGTGCTGGGATTACAGGCATGAGCCACCATACCTGGCCAACACATCATACTTTTAAAGTACTTTTAAGTATAGTACATTTCCCTTGTAATTCCTTTATATAATAAGTCTACCTATATGCATTAGTAAGCTTCTTTACAACTCACCTCCAAATTTAAAGAATTAATTCATGCATTGGCTTACACCAAAGGAACTTTTGTTTTGATTCATGTGTTTAAAAGAAGAAATCAATTAAAGTTCAATTTTAATATCCAAAGATGTAAGGTGGCAAATGTTACCTTCTCAAGGAAGTTTTTTCTACCTTCAAGTTCACAGAAAATCATAAAATGAAAACAATCACTAGGCATAAATCAATTATAAAGCTACCTTTCTAACACCAATGCAGCTCACTACATACTCCACAAAGGTGAAGTAAATAACATCAAACTCAAATTTTATCTTGATAACTACACAGTAATTTTTGCTGATTATATAGCTTAATTTCCAAATATTTTCACATCATTTTAAAATATATTCTACATTTCTGAGTCCTGATTTGACAAAATGGTAATCATTTAAAATGACCCTACTTAAAAGAAGAATTAGAATTTACAATTTACAATCACTTAAACACCAGGATCTAAGTTAAAACATTAGCAGGCTTCTTGCTCTACTCTTTACATTTTTATACTAAACATATCCCTTAAGTAAGGATCTACATTTCCATGTTGTAATAAAACATTCAATTACTTAAATTAAGCAGTGGGGGCATTTATCTGCAATAAGAAGTTACACAGTTACAGTGCTCATGTGCATAAAGTGATGATGCTTTCCCAAGCAGCTCATAGACAGAAACACAGAAACACTTTTTAAACATATTTGCTGATGACCCTAAAGACACACACTTCTAAGTGTTTGCTTCGGAATAAATGAACAGCCAGCATTTTACTTATCAAGAAACCCCAAGCCTTTATTAGTATTAGAAATCAGTAAAGAAATCCAAAACTAAAGAAAAACAAAAACGCCTTTTTAAAAATACAACTTCTCTTGTTAAGTGTATTAATGCAGTTTTTGTGTACCTTTGAAAATTCTTCAGGTTCCTTTATATCTAATGACCTTGTTGCAAATTCTAATAGTTCTTCAGAGTTCTCCAGGGCGTTATTACATTGACTAATCTGACTCTAGGGGAAAAAAAAAAAACTAAGTCATTAAAATGAAGTTTCCTATTCCCATCAGAATCTTAAATATATATCGTTATAATGAACTTACAAATAATTTTAATAGCAATAATACAGGAAAAACATTTCAGTGAGCTATTGTAGCAAGATAATCAAGACAAGTTTTATATATATATAAAAACTTGTTATATTTGTTTTATATATATATAAAACAAATTTTAATTATCTTAATACTTTGTACCTCTTGCCATAATTTATCGAAAACAGCTTCACTGCATACAGGTAAAGATACACTCATCATTTAAAACAAAAAAAGACCTAAGCGAAGCTTAATCCACTGTCATTAATTAAAAACTAGCAATTCAAGATACATAAAGAATATGGGACAAGTAGGAAGTATTTTTCTAAACCTAAATGGCAAGATTCCTGCTCTAAAGATGAATGTTCGCAATTCAATTTTATCTAATAAACTGCAAGTTTTAAAAATGTTTCTATTGGCTGCTCCTAGCTCCCATATAACAATGCCAGAAGAACAAACTGTTCACATATATTCAAGCAGAAAGAAGGTCCCGACAAACAACAGACATCAATGAGGAACTAGGAACTGAGAGGTAAGTGAAAACAGAAAATATTACCAGTTGTACTGGAACATCACTCATGCCAGGGATGGCTGGAGGTTGATCAAAATGCATAATGCACACTCAGTATGCAAAAGACTTTTTGGTACTTGATGGGAAGAAGGAAAGGCAGGAGAAAAGACATGACCGATGGCCACTTTGGTGGCAGGTTTAATATGCGGTATGAGCTAGGGTGACAGAAATGTTGGCTAGTGGTAGATGAAGACAATTAGAGCTGCTCTGGTAAAGAAAAAGTACAGGGAGGGAAAAGGGAAGGTTGGAGATTAAGCAACTGGATGCTTAAAGGCCATTCAAAAGTGGTGCTGTGAAGAAGGGTCTGGGTCCAAAATAGAACAGAATTCTGCACAGGATGAGTTTTCGGTTGGAACTTCAGAAGATGCTGAGTTGTCCTTTCTTCTACAGTGTTTTGTTTTTTAAATGAATTCATTTCTTATTAGTATTTATTGAAATGTATGGAAACTTTATGAATAAATGAATTATCCTTGAATTATTTAAGTAATACATCCCCCACCCCCAAATATGAACAACAAACCTCAACCTGGGTAGTATGGACACACTTCAGAGGGTATCTGATCCTTGGAAATTGTGCATGTATGGTGTATACGTAAGAGAGAAAGACAACATGTGTTCTTCCACAGCTTTTAGGTGCTCAAAGATATCTATAACCCAAATCAACACACAAAAATTTGCATTTCTACACACCAATAATAACAATCCAAGAAGGAAAATAAGAAAAAAATCCACTTATAATAGTATCAGAAAGAACAGCATACTTTGAAATAAATTTAACCAACAAGGCATGAGACCTATACACCCAAAACTACAATACAATGCTAAAAGAAATATACAACAAAAATAAAGGGAAAGACATTCATGTTCATAGACTGGAACACTTAATATTGTTAAACTATCCATACTACCCAAAGCAATCTATAAATTCAATTTAATCACTGTCAAAATCCCAAGACATTTTTGGAGGGACAGAAAAAATATATATAAAATTCATGTAGAATCTCAAGGGACCCTGAATTGCACAGTTTTGGAAGAGAAAAAAGTTGAATGCCTGAACATTCCTGATTTCAAAATACCTTACAAAACTATAGGAACCCAAACAATGTGGTACTGGCATAAAGACAGATACACAGATCAATGGAACAAAACAGACAGTCCTGAAATTACCCTTCACATATATGATCGAATGATTTCTGACATAGGTACTAAGGCCAAACAATAGGGACAGGACAGTCTCTTCAACAAATGGTGCTAGGAAAACCGAATATCCACAAGCAAAAAAAAAAAAGTCGGTCCCTTACTTAACACCATATGCAAAAAATTAACTAAAAATGGATTAAAGACCTAAACATAAGCTCTAAAGCTCCTAGAAGAAAACATAGAGGAAAAGCTTCATAACACTATATTTGTCAATGATTTCCTGGATATGACAATGAAAGCAAAAATAGACAAATGAGATGACATAAAACTTTAAAACCTCTCCGTATCAAATGGAACAACCAACAGAGTAAAAAAGCAGCCTACAAAATGGGAAAAAAAAAACTGTGAATCATATACCTGATAAGGAGTTAATATCCAGAATGAATAGAAAACTGCTGCAACTTAACAACCACCAAAAAACCCAAGCAACCCAATTGAAAGATGGCCAAAGAACCTGAATAGACATTTCTCTAAAGAAAATACATCGATGGCCAACAAACACATGAAAAGATGCTCAACATCACTAGTCACTAGGGAAATGCAAATCAAAACCATAATGAAATATCATGTCATACCCATTATGATGGCCACTATCAAAAAATAAAACAGAAAATAAAAAGCACTGGCAAGCATGTGAAGAAATTGGAACCCTTCGGCTCGTAGGAATATAAAATAGTGCAGCCACTATGGAAAACATTATATAGAGGGTCCTCAGAAAACTATAAAGAGAATTACCACATGATTCAGCAATCCTACTTCGAAGTATACATATCCAAAAGAATTGAAAACAGAATCTCAAAGAGATATTTAAACTCCCACGTTCACTGCAGCATTATTCACAATAGCTAAGAGGTGTAAGCTGCCAAAATGTCCACAGACATATAAATGGATAAAGAAAATGTGGTATATACATAAGTGGAATATTATTCAGCCACAAAAAAGGAGGAAATCCTAGCACATGCTATATAACATGAATAAATCTTGAGGACATTATGCTGAGTGGAAATAAGTCACAAAAGGACAAATGCTATGATTCCACTTATATGACACATGTAGAGTAGTCATGGAAACAGAAAATAATATGATGATTGCCAGGGGCTAGTAAGAAGGGGAAATGAGTTGTTGATCAAGGGACATAAAGTTTCACTTGCACAAGATGAAAAAATTCTAGAGATCTGTTATACAAAAATGTGAATATATTTAACACCATCAATTGTACACTGTACAGTTTAAAATGGTTAAGAGAATGGGCCGGGCACGGTGGCCCACGCCTGTAATCCCAGCACTTTGGGAGGCTAAGACGGGTGGATCACCTGAGGTCAGGAGTTTGAGACCAGCCTGGCCAACATGGTGAAACCCCGTCTCTACTAAAAATACAAAAATTAGCCAGGCATGGTGGTGGGCACCTGTAATCCCAGCTACTTGGGAGGCCGAGGCAGGAGAATCGCTTGAACCCAGGAGGCAGAGGTTGCAGTGAACCAAGATCACTCCAGCCTGGGTGACAGAGTGAGACTCCGTCTCAAAAAAAAAAAAAAATGGTTAAGAGAATAAATTGTTTTTTTTAACAACAATTTTAGAATACTTATGGCCAAAACAAAAAACCATTCTTCTACAAGGTAAGGGTATAGTTATACTCAGAAATTCACTAATTTTTGCTTACCATAAATCGAGCATTAAATAGACTAAAATTATCCATATTTCGATAGTTGTATGATCTCACCTGTAACTCTTGGGATTTACGAGCTTGTTCCTGCTTAATACAGTTAATCATACTTTCTTTTACTTCATCCAGTATAGAGTATAAACTATCAAATTCTTCGTCTAACTCTGAGAGTATGTTGGACGAATTTTCCTGTTTAAAAAACAAAACAAAATAATTTTACTGAAGCGCTATCAAACATTTAAAAACTACAAGGTATGCCCAAAAGAGAGAATAAATTGATATTATAAACTATGTTGGCCTAATATAAAAATAACATAATTCTAATATTTGACTTAAGGCTTTAAAAAGAGATAAATGCAACAAACTGCCTGCTAATGCTAACAATACTGTTTCAGCTATACTATCAGTTAAGTTGTCTTTTATGGACTAGCCCATACTCTCTTCACTTTACTGTTTCCACAGGACAACATGAAAGGTTGTTTTAAAGTTCCCAACTTTGTCTCCAGACCTCAGTCTCTCAGGCAGACTCTAAGCCAGTGGTTTTCAACCTCTGGTGCATATGAGAATCACTGGTGAGGTATTCTAATAAAATATTCCAGAGATTTTAATTCAGTAATTCTGAGGAACACTTCGCACATACAGAAATGAGGCAGATTTTGTCTAAATTTTAAAATCAGGGTCTCTAAAACACTGCATTTATATAAGATAAACAGAAATTAAAAGACTAAGCAATTATTTATTGGATCCTAAGATATTTATCAAATATTGAATCATCTAATGACCAGAATTTGTAGTCAAATCCTGTATTTTATTAACTAAAATACAGATAAGTTACTTGCCCAAAGCCATACAATTAGTTACTAGTAACATGGTCAATATGGCATTTCAAGTCTCTTGAGTTCCCCATTGCTATATTTGCTGCTATTTCAACAAAAAATAACTTAAATTATTTGTAAAATCCCTAGATAAGCAATATCCACACTTGCAACAATTATATGAGATAGAAGAAATTCTCTTAAGACATTTTTCAACTTGGATGAATCATTCAATTAAGAGAAGCAAACTGGCACTGACTAAAAGAACTAATATATACAATCTACTGTAATATTATATGTCCAAACTTTTGCTTATAATGTTTTTAAAAACCAGATACCTCACAGGCACCTCACCAAAGGTGGTGGTAATTATTTTACTAGTCTATTTACAGTGGTAAGAACAACTATAGAAGTGGAATGTGCAGTCCGGAAGGAAAAAAACCTAACTCAAATCCCACACTAGCCACTCAGTAACAGCATGACCTTATACAAGGCACTTAAATTCCTAGACCTCAGTTTATTCATTCATAAAAAAGAAACAGACTATTTTCCTCTCAATCACCAGATGGCATCTTGTTGCCTTTTGCCTACTACTAAGCTCCCATCTTCAGCAACAAGGGTGTAGTTTAATTCCCCCACTACTTTTTTTTTCTAACGTTAAGGTAGAATTCTAATAATTTATCAATCAGAAGATGGTTTGAGCTAGCTATACATACGATCTCTCTTTCCAGATACCAAATGTGATGATTTGCTTGTCCACAGATCAAGAGCTTTACAGCCATGAGTTTTATGCTTACATAAAGAAAGCTGATTCACCAATTTTCCAATAAAATAGTTCAAGATAGCTAAAATAATTTTTTTTTTTTTGAGACAGAGTCTCACTCTAACACCCAGGCTGGAGTGCAATAGTGTGATCTTGGCTCACTGCAACCTCCACTTCCTGGGTTCAAGCAATTCTCCTGCCTCAGCCTCCCAACTAGCTGGGATTATAGGCGCTCGCCACCACGACCAGCTAATTCTTGTATTTTTAGTAGAGATGGGGTTTCACAATGTTGGCCAGGCTGGTCTCGAACTCCTGACTTCAGGTGATCCACCCAACTCGGCCTCCCATGAATGTTCTCTTTGCTAAAGATTATTTTGGTTATTCTGGGTCTTTTGTAGTTCTATATACATTTTAGGATTTTTTCTATTTCTGTGAAAAATGACATTGGTATTTGGATAGAGATTACAATGAATCTGTAGATTACTTTGGGTAGTACAAATATTTTAACAATGTTAATTCTAATCCACAAACATGGGATATTTTTCCATTCGTCTCCTTAAATTTCTTTCATCAGTGTTTTATAGCTTTCAGTATACAGATCTTTCATTTCCTTAGGTAAATTTATTCCTATTTTTTTATGCTACAGCAAATGGAATTGTTTTCTTATTTTCTTTTTGAAATAGTTCGTTTTTCATGTATAGAAGCAATACTGATTTTTGTGTGTTGATACTGCATTCTGTAACTTTACTGAATTTATCAGTTCTAATAGTTTTTTGGTAGAGTCTTTAGAGTTTTCTAAAGACTGAGGCAGGAGAATCGCTTGAACCTGGGAAGCAGGAGTTTCAGTGAGCTGAGACTGCAGCATTGCACTCCAGCCTGGGTGACAGAACAAGACTGTCTCAAAAAAAAAAAGTGGTGAGAGTAAACATCTTTGTCTTGTTCCTGACTTTACAGAAAAAGCTTTTGACTTCTCACCTTTGATAAGATGGTAGCTGTGAGATTGCTATTATACATATGGCCTTTACTGTGTTGTGGTACATTCCTTCTACACCTAATTTGTTGAGAGTTTTTATCATGAAAGGATGTTGAATTCTGTCAAATTCTTTTTCTGCATCTACTGAGATAACCATACACTTTTTTTTTGTCTTCAGTTTTGTTAATATGGTGTATCACATTTATTGACTTCTGTTGAACCATCCTTGCATCCCAGGCATAAATCCTACTGGGTCATGGTAAATCATCTTTTAATGTGCTACTGAATTCAGTTTGCTAATACTTTATTGAGGATTTTTGCATCTATGTTGATTAGGAATACTGGCCTGTAGTTTTCTCTTTTGTAGTATCCCTGGTTTGGCTTTGTTATTGGGATAATGTTGAATTTGTAAAAATGGATTTGGAAGTACTCTCACCTCTTTGATTTTTTTGGAAGAGGCTGAGAAGAACTGATATTAGTTCTTTAAATATTTGGTAGAATTCAGTGGTAAAACCATCAGGTTGCAGGCTTTTCTTTGATGGGAGACTTTATTGCGGATTCAATTTCCTTATTCATTTTTGACCTATTCAGATTTTCTATTTCTTTCTGATTCAGTCTTGGTAGATTGTACGTTTCTAGCAACCAGATTATCTTGAGTTCTCTCTTCCACAATCAGTATGTCACTACTTACAATATAGATTATCTCCCCAAACTTGGAACTATTTTCTTAAGTATTCCTCTCCCTTCTCAATGGGCACTTTACCTTTTATTTTTATGTTACTTTCATCTACTTCTACAAGTAGACCCCTTACCAATAACATTTTCTTTTCTTTTTGAGACACAGTCTCGTTCAATTACCCAGGCTGGAGTGCAGTGGTACAATCACTGCTCACTGCAGCCTCGACCCCCTGGGCTCAAACGATCCTGCTACCTCAGCCTTCTGGGTAGCTGGGACTACATGTGTATGCCACCACACCCAGGTAATTTTTGTATATATATATATATATTTTTTTTTTTTGGTAGAGATGAGGTCTTGCCATGTTGCCCAAGCTGGTTTCAAACTCCTGGGCTCAACCCATCAACCTGCATCAGCCTCCCAAAATGCTGGGATTACAGGCATGAGCCACCACACGTGGCCAACATTTTTCTTCCATTGTTTATTGTAAAAGAAACGTTTTACTTGCCAGCACTTTTGAAAAAGTACAAATTGCTCTTAATTTATATTAGAAAAAATGTCAAATGGAAAAGGACTAAGTGAGCACTCTGGTATTCCCTAACAACTACTATTCCAGAGTTTTCCTTTTCCCTTACTATTTTGATTTTTCCATGGACAAAACAGGAATTGCAATGAAAACATTTTTACTTTATCTGCTATTTTAAAACCCCACTCTCACCTCCATTAGTTTATAACCCAAAATTCATAGAGTATATTTGTACTTCAGATATGACTCATTAATTGTGACATATTTACACAAAATTTTTCATAAAACAATCATACCTGAACTCCTTTTAGTGTATGATGTAATGTATCAACAAAGTTCTGAATTTCATCATTTTTATTTGCCAGAGTTGAAATGATCCTCTGTAGAGCTTCCTAGAATTAAGAAAAGCATTAAAATACTATATTTCAATGAAAGAGTTATAAAACTCATTAACAAGCATTTTTTAAACAAACTTTATGTAAGAGTATATTGTATAACAAATAGGAGCAATGTAAAATTTCTCATTGTTCAAAACTTCCAAAAGCTTATAATCAGAAAAGATGGGGTATATATTTGTACTGTATTAAGCCCTCTTATTCCTAATATGCAACTTAATCACCATGATACTTTTCAGATTGAAAATGATCTGTTTAACTTAATATCAATAGAATTATTTTAGGTCATCGGCCATGACAATGGAATAGAGCAAAATCTTTAAATGCTGTAAAAACAAATGGAAACGGAATACAACATCAGGATCCAAGGAATAAAACTGAGGAGACACAAATTCATCAACATTTTATTTATTTACAAAAATAAACATATTTTAGAGATATGAAACTAGATAATACATGTGCATTTAGAATGACAACATTCATTCCAATATTTACAGATACTGTAGAACTATAATAAATAAAGCAATTTTAGTAGCAAATAGCTCAGACTTTGATAATGCTTCCTATTTAAATAAAACATTTGGTTAATTTTCTCTCTGGTTCAGTGCTATCCAATAAAATTTTCCACTGTGATGGAAATGTTCTATAAATTTGCTGCCCAATATGGTAGCCACTAGCCACACACAGTTAAAGAAGTCTTGAAATGTGACTAGAACTGAGGAACTAAATTTAATTTTTCCAACTTTAATTAATTAAGTTTATATAGCCAAATGTAACCAGTGCCATATTGGACAGCACAAGTCTAGTTGCAGTAACTCCTCATTGGTAGCAACAGCAAAAACCAAACAAGGTTATTTATAGTCTCAGAAAAAAATCAAATGCAAGTACTTTAATACTTTGTAATTTTCTCAGAAGCATAGGACTTTTTTCTGTAAGTACCTATGAGCTTAAATATTTTAATAAAGCCTATAAGACTTTGTGGAATAAAAGTTCTCCTAAAAAATATAATCAGATATCGATAAAGGGTTATACACAAGGAGCCCAGGAAATAGTCTGAAGGGAGATAACATTTTTTTTTTTTAAGTTTTTTTCTCGAGACGGAGTTTTTGGCTCTTGTCTCCCAGGATGGAGTGTAATGGCGTGATCTCGGCTCACTGCAACCTCCACCTCCCGGGTTCAAGCAATTCTCCTGCCTCAGCCTCCCGAGTAGCTGGAATTACAGGTGCCCGCCACCACACCCAGCTAATTTTTGCATTTTTAGTAGAGACGGAGCTTCACCATGTTGGCCAGGCTGGTCTCAAACTCTTGACCTCAGGAGATCCACCTGCCTCAGCCTCCCAAAGTGCTGGGAATGCAGGTGTAAGCTACCATACCTGGTAACATTTTATACAAATGTTCATAAAGCATTGCAGTAGTGAAAAAAAAATTCTTTTTTTGAGAGGAAGTTTCACTCTTGTTGCCCAGGCTGGAGTGCAATGGCGGGATCTTGGCTCAATGCAACCTCCGCCTCCCAGGTTCAAGCGATTCTCCTGCCTCAGCCTCCCAAGCAGCTGGGATTACAGGTGTGCACCGCCATGCCCAGCTAATTTTTGTATTTTTAGTAGAGACGGGGTTTCACCATGTTGGCCAGGTTGGTTTTGAACTCCTGACCTCAGGTGATCCAACTGCCTCGGCCTCCCAAAGTGCTGGCATTACAGGCATGAGCCACCACACCTGGCTGAACATTTTTAACAGTAACAGTTTTCTTTTGAGTCTCACAATTCCTGGAGATAAGTAGGTTATTATTATCATCCCTGGGGCTGCCTAAGGGCTCTCTGTTGTATTCACTTACATTATTTCTTCCCATTGTCACTACTGTTGGTATTTTAATATAATAACACAATGAAATTCTACTATGAAAGAAGACCAGCGATACCAAGAATTAAGTGCTTATCCTGCCAATGCTCTTCCCAAGAACTGGTGCACCAAGACTTAGGGGAGGGGTGGACACAGTTGGAGAAGCAATGGAGGTAATACAGAAATGGAGAAGAGATTAAAGGACTTAAATCTTCCAAGTACTCACCGAAGATAGGCTCAGTACTTTTTTCTTTTTTTGTTTGTTTGTTTGTTTTTTTGAGACAATCTCGCTCTGTCACCCAGGCTGGAGTGCAGTGGCGCGATCTCAGTTCCCTGCAACCTCACATACCAGGTTCAAGCAATTCTCCTGCTTCCATCTTCTGAGTAGCTGGGATTACAAGCATGTGCCACCACCCCTGGCTAATTTTTATATTTTTAGTAGAGACAGGGTTTTGCCATTGTTAACCAGGCTGGTCTTGAACTCCTGGCCTCAAGTAATCTGCCTGCCTCAGCTTCCCAAAGTGCTGGGATTACAGGCACCACCGCATCCAGCCTCAATACATATTTATTATTTTATTTATTTATTTTTTTTTCTTTTTTGAGATGGAGTCTCACTCTGTCGCCCAGGCTGGAGTGCAATGGCGCCATCTTGGCTCACTGCAACCTCCGCCCACGGGTTGAAGTGATTCTCCTGTCTCAGCCTCCCGAGTAGCTGGGATTACAGACATGAGCCATCATGCCCAGCTAATTTTTGTATTTTTAGTAAAGACAGGGTTTTGCCATGTTGGCCAGGCTGGTCTCAAACTCCTGACCTCGGGTGATCCACCTGCCTCGGCCTCCCAAGTGCTGGGATTACAGCCTTGAGCCACCATGCCCAGCTCAACACATATTTAAAAGCAACACAATGGAATAGTAAAAACAGCTCTGTACAATACTCAGACTTTATAGTAGGTTTCAGTTAATAAGACTGGGCTCTTTCTGGCTAATGAACTGAATCTGCCTCCCCTTCTATCCCTCAAAATGGCAGAGTTACATCCATATTGTGCAGATGAGAAAATGGAGATTCAAAGTAACACTGCTAGTAAGGTAAAAATTATCTATGTCCAAAGCCCATGGTCTTAACTACTTTGGGATACTGCCTCTAAATCCAATCGATTAGCCCATCACATGGTATACTCATAAGATAAAGCACATATTCTTTAAACATCTTATTTGCCAAGAGTTTTCAATGACAGAGAACTGCTGGAATTTTCATAGTAGAGAATCACACCTTGATTCACTGGGAGGTATATCTAATGAACTTCAGAGAAAAGTTGATAATATTCTGCCAGAACAAGAATAGAAGAATCTTCTGAAAAAGATCACCTTCTATGAAAAAGAGGAGCCAGGCCCAATGAATTCAACCCAGCAACAAAATTTCAATCATCATGAAATATGTGAGTTCAATAAAAGCTGAAAAAAGGCCAGGCACAGTGGCTCACGCCTGTAATCCCAACACTTTGAGAAGCTAAGGCAGGCAGATCACTTGAGGTCAGGAGTTCGAGACCAGTCTGGCCAACACAGTGACACCCCTACTAAAATTATAAAAATTAGCCAGGTGTGGTGGCATGCACCTGTAATCCCAGCTACTCAGGAGGCTGAGGCAGGAGAATCACTTGAACCTGGGAGGTGGAGGCTGCAGTGAGCCGAGATCTCACCACTGCACTCCGGCCTAGGCAACAGAGTAAGATTCTGTCTCAAAAAAAAAAAAAAAAAAAAAACCTGCCAGTCACGGTGGCTCATGCCTGTAATCCCAGCACTTTGGGATGCTGAGGCGGGTGGATCACCAGAGGTCAGAAGTTCGAAACCAGCCTGGCCAACATGGCGAAACCCTGTCTCTACTAAAAATACAAAAATTAGGTAGGCGTGGTGGTGGGCGCCTGCAATCCCAGCTCAGCTACTTGGGAGGCTGAGTCAAGAAAATTGCTTGAACCCAGGAGGAGAAGGTTGCAGTGAGCCGAGATCACACCACTACATTCCAGCCTGGGTGACAGAGCAAGATTCTGCCTCCAAAAAAAAAAAAACCTTAAAAAACCTTTCCACCAAAAAAATTATAAAACATTGGTACCAAAAAAAAAAGGCAGATACAGTTCAGAGCAAAAAAATAAAATCTCCTTAGCATAAAATAGCTTCCCATTTATGTATTTTTTTGGTCTAAGTTTAGTAGCAAGCTCTGCATTTCAGAAATTACATAGCAAAAATCTGGAGATAGCTGTAGCTTATTGCCCCAACTAGGTAAGACCTGAGCTCCAAAGATTTTAATGAGAAGCCTTTTTTTTTTTTTTTTTTTTTGGAGGCTCTGTCACACAGGTGGGAGTGCAGTGACACAATCGTAGCTCACTGCAGCCTCAACCTCTTGGGCTCAAGTCATATCCACCTGCCTCATTATTTGATTTTTTGTAGAGACGAGGTCTCACTATGTTGCCCAGGCTGGTCTCAAACTTCTGGGCTCCAGCAATCCTCCCACCTCAGCTTCCCAAAGTGTTGGGATTACAGGCATGATCCTTGCTCCCAGCTAAACACTACCTTTTTAATGTTCCTGTTTTTTACTGAGTATAGTCAAAGACATCTAAATGCTCTAATTTTGAATCAGATCTTCAAGTTAAATCCTCTGCTCCTTTAAGAGCTACCAACCTGTTGCAAGTTAATAGACTCTGGTCCAATAGTAATGTTAGAGATCAGAAAACAGGCTTTATCAACTGTAACGTTTTCATTCTCCCCTTAAAGCAGTACTGTCCAATATAAATATAGTAGGAGCCAATAGCAGCCACATCAAAAAAGTAAAGGAAAAACAGGAGAAATTAATTTTAATTTTTATTCAATAGATTCAAAATATATTATCATTTCAACATGTAGTCAATATTTAACAATTAATGAGTTTTTCTTTTTTTTGGTACTGAGGGTTCAAAATTCAGTTTGTATTTTACACTTATGCATATCTCAATTCAAACTGGCCACATTTCAAGTGCTCAAAAACCACATTATGGCTAGAAGCTACCATCCTGGATAATACAGACTTAAGAGGTCTATGTCATCCAAACAGACCATATATTTCTAAGAGTGGAAATAGGGCAGAGATGCTCTATTAATCTTATTAATTTGCAATTAAAAATAAATGACCTAAAAGCTTTCTGAACTTTTTTGGAATTTTGGAAGACCAGAATTTCTTTATGTGCTTATGTTATGCCATTCTTGAATTATAATAGCTATATGTGGATACAAGTTAAAATGTTACAACCAACTTCCTTTACCAGAATTTCACTAATTTCTCAGTTTTTATTTACATAAATATTAACTCTAGAAGGTGAAAGACATTTTAAAATTACCAACTCTCAAAAGAAATTGGTGCATAAGTAACACCACTTTGGGGTCCAATACCATAACAGAAGAAACAAATACACTCCTCTCTCCTGTGAAATTTACACTGTTCACTCATGTTTTGGGTTAGAGAAGACTTCTTGGGATCACAGAAAGTGCAAATGTCCACGTCAAAGTTGGCAGCTAACAAAAACAAGACTGTACCTGAGGACAACTGACATATAGGTTAGACAAATTCAAAGAATCATCAGAATAATACCTTCCATTTTCTATGATACTATCCCATACCTCCAAAAAAATACCACCCTTAGATTACAGTCAATCTTTTTTTTTTTTTTTTTTTTTGAGATGGAGTCTCACTCTGTCACCCAGGCTGGAGTGCAGTGGTGCAATATAGGCTCACTGCAACCTCCGCCTCCCAGGTTCAAGCAATTCTCCTGCCTCAGCCTCTCGAGTAGCTGGGATTACAGGTGCAAGCTACCATGCCTGGCTAATTTTTTGTATTTTTTGGTAGAGACGGGGTTTCACCATGCTGGCCAGGCTGGTCTCGAACTCCTGACCTTGTGATTCACCCACTTCGGCTTCCCAAGTGCAAGGATTACAGGCATGAGCCTCCGCGCCCAGCGATTACAGTTAATCTTATCTTTACCATTCCCCTTAAATTCATTCAAAATTCTATTACCACAGATGAAAGACCCTTTTCAACTGTATTGGCCTAAGATGTATTAATAGCCATACTTCTGGAAAGAAACTCTACAATCTGTGTTAAAGCCTTTAGGGGAATGATATCCTATGTGAATTGCCTAAGGCTGTAAAAATACTGTACTTCCCCAGAAAGTGGATGAGAAAGAAGGTCTTTAAAGGCTGATATAGTATTTCTGAGAAACATGGTCTCATTCTTTGAAGAAAGAGCACTCTACAGCTCTTGAATTTAACAAGGAGTTCCAGTACAGCATGAGAGTCTGTAATACACACCTAGATAAAGGGTCCACATTCTGAGAAAAGTTACTTTACCCTAATGCCAAAACTGCAAAGACTAAAGGCCTAGATTATTTTCAGAGGATGCACTGCAATCTTTAGATGGGGAGGGCTTCAGAGCCTTGGCTATAATACACCACTGAGATGCTATCAGAATGGACAAGCCAGCTGTAGAGGACTCTGGAACCCCAGCATTTAAGATCATCTATATTTTCAAAGCTACCAAATACATTAGTAAACCTGGCTGCAGAAGAAGCAACCATTCAGATCATAAAGAGAAAGTCATAACAACCAATGTGACCTTGTTAGCTAATACAGATAAAATGCTGTCTCTCTGTTAAGCTTTTCTAAGCTTAAAGGAGGAAGGAAATATCCGCAAAGTTCCCCAAGGGCAGACTACTGAAACAAAGGCTCCAGAAGCTCTGATCCACTTGCCCTTTAATCTGCAACTGCTGTGGAGAGGATGAGCAAATGAAAAAGACTGTAATCCAGGGCTCAAATTTAGCATTCTAAAATAGTAAAAGTTTATCAGGGAGAGGGCCAAGGCTTCCACCTTTCTGACCCTCACAAGAATGGGGACTGGCTGGAACTAAGTGGAAATGGCATAAAGATAAAAAGCACTATGGAACCTGGTGCTCAGTAGAACTGGAAAACAAGTCACAAGGAATCAGAATATTTAAGACAAAACTACCACCAGCACCAAAACATATGAAAACTAAAGAATCAGGATTACATGTGCTGAGTTCTGAAACTTGACCCTAGCTTCCATATGTGACATAAAGCTAAAATTTTCTCTATGGTGGTAGGAGTCAAGTAAAAGGTGTATATAAGGATAGTATGTGCCTAATCTAGGAGGTATACAACGGGAGGCTGGCTGAACAGGCATCAAATCCAGCAGTTTTTAAAAAGTGTTTTCTAGATATGTTAGGCAATATGCCAGGGCAGAGAAAAAGAGCAGAAAAGATCTAAAATATATCATAATTCAATGAGTTTTCTACCCCAGTCTATCCCTCCAGGACCTCCAAATCTAATCAAGAGCAAAGACAGAAAGCTAGGCCATCATCACTATCTCCTCTCCTCTAATTTGTGCTCTACATGAAGTCACAAAGTTCTATAGATTTTACCTCCTTAATGGTTCTAGTGATAGCAGCAGGAGGCAGACCTAGTCCTAGGCAGATAGGGGTGGGTCCCTGGTGAAACCTGACCTTCAGGCCAAAGACAGCCTGAAGCCTGAAAACTGGGCTGCCAGTTCCTGATGGAATCCACAACCCTGAATGAGAATTTCCTTTATACCGTTCCGTCAAACAAATGGTGCTTTTTCCAGGCCCACCCACGGACCAATCAGCACATACTTCCTCCTGCCCATGGACCAATCACCATGCACTTCCCCACTTTGAGCCCATAAAAACCCTGGACTCAGCCATATATCAGGACCACCCATTTCAGGACTCCTCTCCACTGAGAGCTGTTCTGTCACTCAGTAAAACTCTCCACTGCCTTGCTCACCATCCAGTTGTCCATGCGACCTCATTCTTCCTGGACGCAGGACAAGAACTCAGGAACTGCCAAAAGGCAGGCACGGAAAGGGCTGTAACACTTTTCTGGTCCACTTGCCAAGCTGCAGACAGGGGCAAAAGGGGCTGTAACATGTTCCTGGCCAGCTCACCAAGCTGCAGACAGTGACATGAACTGCAGGAGTGAAGAGTGGCAACACTTCTAAGGGCCTAGACCTCGGGATTCCCTGAGCCAGAGCTGTAACACTATAGCCCTCCTACCTTCCACCAGCATCAGGCGACTGCCCCACATGACAGCAAGTGACAACGGGATTGGGCCAGCCTGGGAGCCACAGGCCCAAGCAGGGTGGCAGGACTGAACAGGCTGAAACATGCCCCGCTGCTCCCACTGGCCAAGCTGCAGGTGGCAGGAACAAGAGAGGTGTAGCACCCCTTCCCCCGACCCCTTGGGGCTCCGCAGTTACTGGCATCTCTGAGTTTTCAGGCACCACTGCGTTCACTTCATCCAGACGCAGGCACCCACAGAGGAAGCCACTTGCAGTATGCTTGGTCCAGCTGCAGCCTCGCATGGAGCCGGTGACTGTGCCAGTGCCTGGAGCTGCCCGCATTGCCACAGCAGCCAGTGTGCTAGGCTGTGCACAGTGGCCGGACCCCACACTCACTCGCTCGCTCACACACCCCTCACTGCTCCATGCCTGGATCGCCCTCAGCAGGTGTGGGATCCAGGCCAGTAGCATGAGCTGAGCACAGCCTGCTGGGCCAAGTGGGCAGAACGAGCCCAGCAGGCATGAGTGAAACTCAAGGAGAGACACTGCCAGCTACAGAGGTTTCTAGCTGGTTAAGAAACATCCAAAGTATCCTGTGATATTAGAATTATTACTACTATCTTAGTAAAAGTTACTATCATATCTCAACCTATATCTCAACCTTCACTGTAGCAAAATTTTTCTTAATCAGACTCTGATAACAATCCTTCTCCCCAATAATCAGTTCTCTATATACTTCAGCTAGGGTAATGATAGCATCACTCTTCCTGATCAGTATTCTTCAATGGCTTCCCACCGTACCTTGGATAAAACTGAAAATCTTTAACATGACCTGTAAGATCTCAAATGATCTGTCCACTGCCTACCTCACCTGCTTCATCTCCCCAGACTTCCTCTCCCTTGTTACACTCCAGCTGCATAGCCTGCTATGAATTTATCTAATCTGACTTGCTTTCTACCTAGGATTCCTCTCACTTATCAGTTTCTCTACCTATAACCTCTGTCCTAAAACATATACACAATGTACTGATAAAACAAATTCCAAAAATGTACTTATAGAATGAGCCCATGTTACATATATTCATTTCATTTTTTTTTTAATCAAAGCCTTATGGGTGAAGAAGGGCAAAGACAACTTTCATCTGCTCCATGGGATTCTATCAACCTTAAAGGATGCCTACGAAGGTCTCAGATTTTTATATCAGATCTCAAGCCTCCCATTACCTTCCAAACACTGATGGATAAAGTAATAGATAAACAGAGATGAATAAAGGCAATATAAATTATCTGAAGCTTATCTAGAAAATTATATTTATAAGATTCATGTGGTGACAACCAAAAGTTCTAGGTGACACAGGTCTGAAGACATGCTTTGACAAATGCCAATTCTGCTAGATCATAGTAAAATATATGAGATAAGTCTCCATAGGAAGTCTGCACAGGCAATCTCAGCAAATGTCTTTTGCTGATGTAGCACAATTACCAGGCCCTCATAACAACAACAAAAAAATACAATGATGTGACTATGGATTTAGACTAAGGCAACTGCTACACCAACAAGAAAAAGCATTATATACACCCCAGCCAAGCACAACTGCAACCACTGTCATGGAATGAATCAAAGTAATCTAAGATGTACAAGACATAAGTTACTCTCTTCAAAGCAGCACAGCTTAAAGTTATGTTTATAATCATTATCAATCAAGTAAAAGGATAATCAATAGACTGAGCAAAAGAGCACTTTGGTACTCTTAAATGCCAAGTACTATCTTAAGCTCTATACATATTATTAATTCATTTAATCCTTTCAAGAATCCTATGAAGTAAGATACTATTATTATCCTCATTTTCCAATGAGGAAGCTGACGCATGGAGAAGTTAAGCAGCTTGCCTAGAATATCAAAGCTAATATGTCACACAGCCAGGATTCAAATTAAGACAGTTTGATTCCTGAGTCTATGCTCTTAAAGGACTACACTGTACTACCTGATAAAATAGAGATTAGAGGTTCATGAAAAGGTCAGAACGGCTAAAGGCATCCAAAGGACTAAGATTTTACTTCAAGATTAGAAATCTGGAACTGATCAACAATCTGGAAACCTGGAACTGATCAACAGCTTATAACCCCAAATCAGAGGGCATCAGCATCCATGTGGTCATAATTAGAGAAATGCTGACATATAGGTTTCCCACCAGCATCTTCTCAGATGAGGAGAAGACTTCTGCGTCAAATTCTACAGTAGTATTCCAAAAAATCAAGATACAAAAATCTAGAGCCTCTGCAAATACCACAAATAGATCTATAATTTAAGGGGGTCAAACTATTATTATAGCCAAGTTAGTCAGTATTTCATTAAGCACCTTCTATGTGCCAGGCACTGTGCTGCTAACATGGAGTATCTTTTTAATCATCAAATCTGATAAAAAAGTAGTATGAGTCTTCACATTTTATGGTTGGAAAAAGGAAAGATTCGAGATGTTAAGAAATTTGTTTTAGGTCACACAGCTATCAACTGGCAGTCATGATTCAAATCCAGGAGGTTGTCCCCAGAACCTCTGCTTTTCAAATTCAGGAGGTTGCCTCCAGAGCCTGTACCCTAGGCTGCCTAAACTGTTGGGGATTATATGAAATAATCATAGGGTTCCTGCAACCAGAGGAAAGGGATTGATCAAACCAGCATGTAACATTCCTGGAAAATGCCCAAATGCCACCAGAAATGATGCCACTTGCATCATCCCACACATAGACCTGTCCTTTGAATTAGGTGACTTCATGCTGAACCCCTCCATCGACTCCAATGGGGATGGTACCAGGTTCAAGAGGCTGAAGAAACCCACAGCCACCAAATGAGACATGGTATTTTATTGAGGGATTACATACAAGGGAGAGAGTCCAGTGGTGGCAGGCTGGGCAGGAGAACTGCCTTATATACAGAAAAGGTCCAGTGGCAGTGGGCTGGACAAGATAACTACACAGCCCAGTGAAGCTCAGAAGACACATTCAGGTGAGTCTGCCATACAAGATCATTCTAATAGTATGCTTAAACTATTGCTATTAGGTAGGTTTACCATACAGTGATAAAGAGCTGAATCAAGAAAGCGCTATCCAGCTGTTAGCTAGATAATCAGAATCTCACCAGTTATCTTAACAAAAGTATCACGCTTAGATGTGATGCAAGAAGGTGAAAAAAAGAGAACTGGGAAATTCAGGAATCTAATCATAATATACCTAAATGATGGAAGGCTACACCCTCTCTAACAGTGAAACAGTTGAGAACACTACCTGTATACAGATGTAACTGAGCCTACAATTAATTCTGATTGTCTAGCTTACCAGCTGAGAAAAAGTCTAAATGCTAGTAAAAGAACTGGCTGGGGAATGCTGCCTTTCTGCCCTGAACCCAGTTTAAGATATCACAGCATATGAGGAGGTAATCTCCCATCTAGGATTTGAGGGAAATAAAGCACACCAGAGGATAAAGAAGCCTTAACCATGTTCAGTGGCCTTTGAACTGGCTGTTTTACCCAGTAAAGTGAAGGAGGCTCATAGTCGGCCAAAGAAACCAGAGGTCCTACCGTTTAATGAAAGAAGGTGGCATTGGAGTGGAGATGGGAGTATTAGTATAAACTAACAACCCTTCTCAAGGGCAACTTGACAATATGTATCAAATAAAATTTTTGAAGTAGATATACATTGACTCAGTAATTCCACTTCTAATTTATTGTAAGTGAATAATTAAGGGTGTAAGCAGAGACTTGGCTACAAGGATGCTTATCTGTGATATTTATAACATTAAAAGGTTGGGATCAACAAAAAGGTACAACAAAAGGGTACTGTAAAACATGCATACAAAAGAATTCTGTTGAATCATTAAAAGTATTGTAGAATGATTAATATGGAAAAATATCCATAATTTATTATGTGAAATGCAAATTACAGAGCAGCATATATAGCATGATACCATAATTTTAGAAAAGTTTTTATATGCATATCAAAAAACTAGATGGTGACATAAATGTTGAAGAGGTTATCTCTGGGTGGCAGAATTGAGTGGTTTTTATTTTATTTTCATTTTATTTATATTCTTATTTTCCTACAATAAACTTGTATTACCTATATTTATAATGCAATAGAAAAGCAAAAGCTGGCTATGTTAATACTTTTTTAATAAATTAGTTCAAAATTCAATTAATAGCAATCAATAAGCATCAATAACTGAAATCAGATTCTATCAGAACCTTGTGGCTTGGAAGAAGTGCCAATAAAGAGTGGAAAACATATTTTTAAAAGTCTGGAGATAAAATCCACCAACTTTAAAATACTTTCCACCCTAAGAGTAGAATATCTAGCACTACAGCAAACATTCAATATGTGTTTACTGTATGAATAATCCTGCTTACATTCAGCCAAGCATTGCAAACAAGTACTATGTTAAAATTTTTTAAAAATAAGGTCTGCTTCACTATGTTTCTAATTTTTAAAAAGTGCTAAGTTCAATTGAAAAATGAATGTATCTGTATTATATATAGTGGTCATAAGTATGTCAATATGGTGTTCATTTCTACTTTCTTGCTCACAGTTCTACCATAGATAGCTAAGACATTCCCTCAAAAGAGTTGAAAAAAGGGGAAAGATACGTACAGACAGACATGCACACACACACACACAAAATAAAAATAGTGATTTTAGGCCGGGCGCAGTGTCTCCTGCCTGTAATCCCAGCACTTTGGGAGGATCATCTGAGGTCAGGCAGGAGTTCAAGACCACCCTGGCCAACATGGCAAAACCCCATCTCCACTAAAAATTTAAAAAATTAGCTGGGTGTGGTGGCGGGCGCCTATAATCCCAGCTACGAGGGAGGCTGAGACACAAGAATCTCTTGAACCCAGGAAGCAGAGGTTGCAGTAAACTGAGATTGTACCGCTGTACTCTAGCCTGGGTGACACAGCAAGACTCTGTCTCAAAAAAAATAAAAATTAAAATTAAAATAGTGATTTTTATTTGAGGCAACGAGACCAAATTCCAGGTTTTTACCTAAATCATGTTCTTTATCATCTATCAACTATTTTCACTACACTTAACTAGTTTCTTAACAAAAAAAAAACAAAAAAAACTTTAGGTCAGACATGATGGCTCATACCTATAATCCCAGCACTTTAGGAGGCCAAGGCGGGCCAATCATTTGAGCCCAAGAGTTCAAGACTAGCCTGGACAACATGGCAAAACCCTGTCTCTACAAAAAACACAAAAATTAGCCAGGCATATGGTGGCATGCACCTGTAGTCCCAGCTGCTCAGGAGGCTGAGCTGGGAGGATAGCTTGAGCACAGAAAGCAGAGGTTGCCGTGGTGAGCCATCAGCCTGAGCAAGACAGCAAGACTCTGAGGAAGAAAAGAAAAGAAAAGAAAAAGAGAGGAGAGGAGAGAGGAGGACAGGAGAGGAGGAAAGAAGGGAAGGAGGGAAGGAGGGAAGGAGGGAAGGAAGGAAGGAAGGAAGGAAGGAAGGAAGGAAGGAAGGAAGGAGGGAAGGAAGGAAGGCAGGCAGGAAGGCAGGCAGGCGAGCGAGCACCCACAGGAGGGATGGAGGGAGGGAACCCTGCTTTATAGGGGCTTATCCCTGTTACATTTTAAGTTTCAATTACTTTAATCATACCACCATTGAAATGCAAAGAATTCAGGCAAGAAGGGTGGTAATGAAAAAACTATGGGTTGTAAAGAAAAACTTAGCTTGAATCCAGACTACTATTTGCTAGCTGTGTGACTGTGAACAAGACACTTAACCTCTCTGGGCTTCATTTTCCCTAACTAGTGCAACAGGAATAAGAACTGTTGTGACAATCCGACACAATACTGGATGCAGAACAATAGTCAAATTTCATTTCTCTTTCCTCAGGAAACAATTTTTTTTTAACTGAGGCGTAATTTTGGAACATGGAACAGTTGGTTGGTTATGGATGTGGTGGGGTTCTCGGAACTAGTATGGTACAATATGAAGGCAAAGAATAGCACATAGCTTGGAGCAGGAAACTGGGATAAGGAAGCCAAGTGTAGATATGCTACTTGTTGCAGGTTGTCATGTTTAAAACTCCTCCTGCTCAGTTCAATCTCCCCAATCTAGTTTTGTCCAGTCAAGCCTCACCTGTCACTCACTACCCCTTTCCAAGTAGGAAGAATATGCAGGAAAAATAATGAGGAAAAGCAAACAAGTGACAATATATGCTCTTGGTGACTTCCTTCCTCTGGGCTCTCATCTCCCTTCCTCTTCACCCTTTCTTATTCCTACAGTAAGTACCTTTCTTAGAAAGAGTGATCCCTATTTATGTGAATAATCTGTACAAAAATTTAACTTAAACTATAAAATTCCAAGCTCCAAGATTCTAAAAAGTTACAAATGTCTTATTTGTTTCAATGTTTTCTTTGAACGTGCACATTTCATCCGGTAAAGAAACCTTTGGGATTTTATCTTAAAACCGTTTAAAGACATAATCAAAAGGTTTAAGTATCAAACAAAAGCCACCTATCCATAACACATCCTGTTCACAAAAGCGTCCCAGAAACTCGATATAAACAAAATCCCTCTGTTTATTTCCAGGAGTTAATACTGTGGTTTTCTGTATCCAACAGTATGCCTACATACCCGGGGTTATTATGTTTTCTTCCTCTACTCAAACAGAGCATCTGCTGCTAACATTAACACTGAAGTCCAAGTTATTTTCACAGACAAAAAAGCAGCTGGTCAAGCTAATCCATTTGTTGACCAGCCACCATGAAGCTTCTGTAAGACTGTCAAGTTAGCCTCTACTGTCAGACTGCATGAGTCAGAACTTCCAATCCTCTTTCTATTAGAATGTAACAACTCTTCTCTGGCACCACCATGTGAATCGTTTCTTACAGATATAATAGCAGAAAATATGCTTTAAAAGTAAAAATGTCGGGCCGGGTGCGGTGGCTCACACCTGTAATCCCAGCACTTTGGGAGGCCGAGGCGGGCAGATCACGGGGTCAGAAGATAGAGACCATCCTAGCTAACAAGAAGAAACTCCGTCTCTACTAAAAATACAAACAATTAGCCGGGCGTGGTGGTGGACGCCTGTAGTCCCAGCTACTCGGGAGGCTGAGGCAGGAGAATGGCGTGAACCTGGGAGGTGGAGCTTGCAGTGAGCCGAGATCGTGCCACTGCACTCCAGCTTGGGCCACAGAGCGAGACTTCGTCTCAAAAAAAAAAAAAGGAAAAATGTCTATACTTAATTTTAAAAGGAGAAAGTTACTTTGAAGTTAGGATTATTAAATTAATAACAGTAGCTAACAGTATTTTTGTATGCTAGGCACTGTTAAGTGGGTTTTAAAAATGAACGCAAGACCAGGCACGGTGGCTCAAGCCTGTAATCGCAGCGCTTTGTGAGGCCAAGGCTGGCGGATCACCTGAGTGAGGTTAGGAGTTTGAGACCAGCTGGCCATCATGGTAAAACCCCGTCTCTACTAAAAATACAAAAATTAGCCAGGTGTGGTGGCGGGCGCCTGCAATCCCAGCTACTCAGGAGGCTGAGGCAGGAGAATCTCTTGAACCCAGGAGGCAGAAGTTGCAGTGAGCCAAGATTGCACCGTTGCACTCCAGCCTGGGCGACAAGAGCAAAACTCCGTCTCAAAAAAAAAAAGAACACAATCCTCACAATAATCCTGTGAGAAAATTACAATTATTGTTATCTCTATTTTACAGATGAAGAAATGGAGACACAGAGCAAACTGTCCCAGCTCATACAGCTTATAAATAGTGGAACTGGAGACCTGGCTCCAGAGCCACCCTCTTACTAATGTAAAGCCCAAATCCCAATGCCTAACAAACATTCAGGTATATATTCAGGCCTTCCTCACACTTTGCAGTACCTATTTTTCTTATACTCTACTGACTGAGGTACTACCCCTACTACTATTTTCAATGTACATTCCATAACAGAAAATAGTATCTAAAAATCATGTCTGGGGTGTACTACTGTCTTATTTAAAGAGAACAATATCCAGGTTAGATTTAAGCTTACTATTTGAGCTTGTGATTCAATATCCAGCTTACTATTTGAGGCTTGTGATTCTGCAGTAATTCACATGAGAAAAGGAAGCTCAGGTTCAGATCACTGAACTGGTTATGCACATTAATCCCGGACATTCTTTTTACAGCTATAAACCAAACGGTGTTTGTTTGTTTGTTTGTTTTTTCATTAGAAGGATTTGGTACCATCAATGAAATTCAACATATTTTCTAATATTGAGAAGCTGATTCTCAAAGATATCACAAATAAGATACATTACTACTACTAAGAAAGAGAAGCTAATTCTTTGCTACCTCTCAGGAAACTGCACGTGGTAACCTGTAGGTACCCTAACACATCATTCGAAATGAGAACAAATAGGTTCCAATCTTAGCCTTAGGGCTAGTAGCATGACCTTCCAGGAGTCACAACTCCATGTCTTGATTCCTCATTAAAGTGAGGAATAATGCATCCCTGATAAAGTATGATCAATATTAAAACACTTTTTTTTGTATTTTATGCGACACAGTATTTTAGTGCTCATACTTTGTAAATTTTAAAATACTGTGTTTTCAGAACAAACTATTTTATCAGATTTTTACTATGACACTATAAAATACTCTTACTTCTACTGCACAGATGAGGCAACAGATTAATCACAGTTAAGTGACTTGCTCCTTATCACAGAGCTAGTAAATAGCATCCTGGAACCCATGTCTCCGGACTTTGCTCCTTCACTTGACCTCTGCCAATGTCCATTCAAATATCATGACTTTTACTTTTATCTAATAAGCTGAGAGATCTTTTACATTTAAAAATGTAATTTTTAAAAAATGTCTTAAGAACAGTCATGCATTCCAAGGTGAGTTTCAAGACCAACACATACAATGAAATCCTATGCATATTTGTTAAATACTATCATAGTCAATGCTCAACACATCATTATTGTCTCATGCCCTCAGTGAAGTGATCCTCAAGGTGAATCTAGACAAAATTGTAGAAAACGTTGTTCTAAGTCTTTCCCGTGCTTTCTAATAATAGAAAAGAATAGTCTCTTAGATATGTCTTTGTTTTCCCTGCTACATTATTAATACTCCTTGTTTTTTCTTCCCTACCCTGTACTATATTTCAATTACGTTATAGTCTAACAAAGAGAACAGGGTGGTTATTTTCATATGGAGATTATGACTGAATAACTCACTTCTAACTGTATTCAAGACATTGGCTTTGTTCTCCAAATATTTCTGAATCGAACCTTTACGATTATATAACCTTTCCACAACTGTTCGGAAAGTATAAAACATTCCACAACGACCCCTAAGTAACTGTGCCCAGCAACATCAACTGGTCAGAGAGTGGGACGGCTGCCGTAACAAATGAAGTCTTTTCCCTCCATTCAACGAACACTAAGATCTACTTAGGAAAAGTCATGGGAAGGGGAGCGGGTGGGCGGTACAAAGGAGATTCGGTCCCTGACCTAAAGAGCGTGGTGCTGAGACGAGACTTGGTCGAGGAAAAAGCCCCAGCTTTTGGCGTCAGCAGGGAGACACCAAACAAGGCTGTGCCTCGGTTTCCTCATCTGCTGAGGAGTGATACACCCCTACCAGCACGCTCTCAGGCTGCTGGCATGAAAACCGGCCTAAAGCGTTGCAGAGTGGCTGATTTTAAAAGGCGGATGGCTCCCTGTTTCTCCTCAAGAGTCAGGGCCCCGGACAGCGCGCAGGGCAGAGGCCAGCCCGAGTCACCAGGCGCGGTCCAGGCATCCGTGTGGGCGCCTCTTCGCTCCCGCCCAGAGAGCGGCCGGGCGGTCTTGCCCTCCGCAGCAGCAGCCCGGACGCCCGGCCAGGCCCACCCCGCGCACCCACAGCCCACGGGCCCAGGCGCCCCGCCCACCCTGTGCCGGCCCGGCTTGTCTCGGTAGCCCCGGGCTCCCCTCCCCCGCTTACTTTCTGGGAGTCCATGGCGAGTGGCTAAGCCCACTAGGCTCGAACCCGAGACGACGAACCGTGGGAGGACGCTCAGCGAGATCGCACACCCCAAGACCGCTACTCACTGCACTGCCCCAGTCCGCACCGGCACCGCCCGGCCCCACCCGTCCGCGCCCAGCCCGCGCGCGCCGTCGTCGCGCCGCGGTTGCCAGGGTGAAAGGGCGGCCCGCAGAAGGGAGGGGCTGAGGAGCTCCCCGCGCCTGCGCGCAGCGGCCGACTGCACCCGGAAAGTGGCCGTGGAGGGTGGGGAGCGCCGCCCGTCCGTCTACCGCTAGTGCTTCTGCAGCCTGCACTCCCTTCCCCCATCCTTTTTCCTCCAGCGATAGCGGTCTCTGCGGCCGTGAAATAGGCCACTGGGCATCCAGCAGCCGGCCGGTGGGGAGGGCCCGGGAAGGAAAGAGTATCTGGTGCTGGAGACGGATTAGCCCACCCTCCACCCAGCGCGCATCTGAAGCCCCTCCCCACACTATCCTTAGAGGGGCAGCCAGGCTTGAGCGGACCCAGCGGTCCAAAGGGAGGAAAAGGGCTGGAGTAGAGATGTAGCGAAAACGTGGGAAAAGGCCTTTAGGGGATGTGGTGGAAACGTGGGAGGGGGGATATAGGGATGAGAGTGGCGGAAACGTGGGTATGGGATTAATATGAGCTTTCGGGCCTGGCACAGTTTTCCCGGGGACCCACCCATCCTCCCCGGCACCTCGCTACCTGTATGATTTTGAGCAAGTCACTCTCCCTGAGCCTGTTTCATCTGTAAAATTAGAGAAATAATGCGGACTTTGCAGAGGATTGTGAGGATGACATAACGTATGGTACATAATTAGTACTGAATAAATTACAGTCATTCTTCTTCTCTCTTTTTTTTTTTTTTTTTTTTTTTTTTTTTTGGAGTTGGAGTCTCAGTCTGTCACCGAGGCTGGAGTGCAGTGGTGCCATCTTGGCTCACTGCAACCTCTGCCTCCCGGGTTCCAGGAATTCTCGTGCCTCAGCCTCCTGAGTAGCTGGGATCACAGGCGCCCCCACCACACCTGGCTATTTTTTTGTACTTTTAGTAGAGACTGGTTCTAGACATGTTGCCTAGGATGGTCTCGAACTCCTAAGCTCAGGCAGTCCGCCCACCTCAGCCTCCCAAATTGCTAGGATTACAGGTGTGGGTTACAGGGCGTGTGCCAGGCCCATTACAGTCATTCTTAGTGGGGAGTTAGAACCTGCTCGGTGTGGCCTGAGGCGTCAGTGAAGATTTTAGAAAGCTTGGAATTTAGTAGGCTTGAGAAAGTTCTTCCTCAAGCAGACAGGCCTCATCTTCCATTTGGATGACTCTGGAGAGGCTCACAAAAGTTCAGCTGGACAGTCATTTATGATGAGTGAATAAAAGGGAAATACATATTGAGTACTTATTCTGTACCAGTTCTACAAACAAAATTCAGTAGTGGGCAAGGCCCTGTTTGTCTCACAGAGCTTACAATCTAGTATAGGAGACCAACCAAAAAAAAAAAAATATTAACGTGCTAGACGGTTATAGGTGCTAAAATTAAAAATTAGGCCAGGCATGGTGGCTCACATCTGTAATTCCAACACTTTGGGAGGCCCAATGAGTGGATCGCTTGAGTCCAGGAGTTCGAGACCAGCCTGGGCAACATGGGAAAACCCCATCTCTACAGAAATTTAAAAAAAAAAAAAATTAGCCAGACGTGGTGCTGCAAGCCTGTAGCCAGAGCCAATCAGGAGGCTGAAGCAGGAGGATCACTTGAGTCCTGGAGGCGGAGGTTGCAGTGAGCCTAGATCACACCACTGCACTCCAGCCTGGGCAACAGAGTGAGACCCCAGCTCCTAAATAAATAAACAAGGCAAATGGATTCAGAGAATTGGGAGGGTTTAATTTTCCATAGAAATGTCAGGGAAGATCTCTCTTGGAAATGACCTGAGTATAAAGTGAGAAGATGAATTGTACAAGGATCTAGGGAAGAACGTTCTAGAAAGTAGGAACAACAAATACAAAGGCCTTGTGGAGGGAAGGAGCTCTGTGTTTGAGAAACAGCATTTATTCTACAATGTTGTCATTACATCTCCGCATGGATCCCCCTGATTTTACTGTGATTTTTTTTTTGAGGGCTGAATTTCTTTTACCCCATATCTGTATCTCCAGCTCAGAGTCTGCCACATAGTATGCACTTAATACATCCTTTTTTAACTGGACAGAGATGTACAAGAAATGAAATGAAAGTTACAAAAGGGAAAAGAAGAGCTTGGCTAAGGCTGGGTGGGTAGTGCTTAAAGAGCCAGGGTCCAGGGTGGGCCTATGTGTGCCAGCTGAAAGGAGTAGTGGCATGCAGTCCTTCAAAGAGATGCCCATCTCTTAGTACCAAGGGAAGAGAGCCTCTTATTCAACCTTTCCCAACTCTGTGAGGAACAACAAGTGCAGCCAGGCGCCCAGCCATTAGCCCACTGCTGCAGCCACGAAGGTCGTTCCTCCACACTGTGTACTGCAGTTGAGTCAGTTTCCCATGAGGGAGAAATGCAGCCTGGGGATTGGAGAACATCTAAAGTCTAATCACCAGACTGCGTGCTTCCTGGCTCTGCCCCTGCTTACCACTATGGGACCCACGACTAAGCGGAGGAAACAGGGCTTGGCGATGTCCTCACTTCTCTTGCTGCAAGGACTTAACCTCATTACTGTCAGAGGGCAATTCCTAGGCACTTTATGACTGACAGGCACCACCAGAGAAAGAAGAAAGAGGCTTTTGGGGACAGTGAGTTGCAGCTGAAATGTGATCACCAGACTCTGTCACAGTCCCACACCCCAGGAGCTTACTCCTGGCTCCTTGCCTCCAGCTTCCCAAGTTCTTTCCCTGTAGCCCAGCCAGCAGACTGCAGCTTTTGACAACATCTCTACCCCATTTGGCTTCTGCCCTCACCCGATCTCTGTCTCTGGCCAGTCTGGCTCTCCTGCCCAGCTCATCCTGGGCCTTTTGCTTCCCCTCGTTCCCATCTGGGAACAGCTAGTTCCTTCTGACTGTGACTTCTGTCTTCCCCAGTTTGTACAAGTTCTCCCATCACACCACTTACCGAGCTGGGCTCTAAGTCTCCCACCCAATCCCTCCCAGTACCTCTGGCCTATAGGCAAGTCCTTTGCCTTTTCTGTACTTATTTTTTCACAGCCAAATCCATTTAGAAATTTTCAAAAGTAGTTTTACAAATAAAATAAAGCATTTTTCTTAAATGTGATCCCTGGACCAGCTGAATCCACATCACCTCATAACTTCTATGAAGTACAAATTGTCCAGCCTTATCCCTGGACCTACTGAATCAGGAACTCTTGGAGTAGAGTCCAAAAATCTGTGTTTTAACATTTCCTCTGGGTGATTCTGATGAACGCTAAGCTTGAGAGCCATTGAACTGAGAGAAAGCAAATTGTTTACCAAAAAAAAGGGGTCGGGGAGAGGACTACAGAGGCATAAAAATATCACTTCAAAACCTAGGTTTCTGATTCTTAAAAAGCCTATCTAGTCATAGACGTTTATCCTATTGAGGTCTCTGGGCCTCCAGGAACCTCTTTCTGAGGAAACCTCAAGTTAGGATAGCCTCATAGAGAGGCTGATGTAGAGAGTCTGGCAAAACTGTCTCTCCCAGAACCAGGTTCTGTATCCTCCCTGAGTGGTGCCAGGCATTGTCTGCAGCCCTGGGTTACCTCGTATATTCTGAAACTCCCCCATCTCTTAGGAGAGAAATCTCCTTCCTTTCAGTGTTGCCAGCAGTCTATCCCTTTGGGAGTCAGTACAGGGCCATCAGCATGGAGTCAGCAGTCTGAATTTAAATCCAGATGCTGCTGCTTACCAGCAGCGTAGCCTTCGGTGAGTCACTTAACCTTGCTAAACCTCAATTTCCTCATCTGTAACATACCAATCAGAATAGTAGTAATTCCCTTTTAGGGTTGCTGTGAGGATTAAAGGGGATTATGTAGGTCAAATGCTGGCTAGTATTGTTTAACAAGCAGTAGCTGTTACTAATCATTACTCTCTTACTTATCATGTCCTTCTGTTTTACCCTTGCACAGCTCTTTTTCCTTCTGGATCTTTGGGGCCTTAAAAGACCTATTCTCACCACAACTCCCCCTTTCCCTGTTATACCTGTTTTTTCTTGAGCATAATCACTAGTCAAATGCTGCCCTTTGTTGAAGCCCAAAATCTTTGCCCGTTGCTCCCTGCTACTATATCTGGCCTGAGTCTTAGCATTTGCCACCCAGCCTGGGAAGACTCCAAGCCCTCTCTAAGCCTCAGTTTCTTTAGCTCTGAAATAGGGATCATAAAAGTAGCACCTATAAGGGTTGTCGAGTGGTAAATGATATAATTCATATTAAATTTTGAGCACAGTGTCTGGCATGTAGTGAGCATTCGAAAAAATATTAGCTATTATCATCTATTCCCAACCATAGAAACCTAATTAATTCTGATTTTTTTTAACAGAGACATGGTCTTGCTGTGTTGGTCAGGGTGATTTTGAACTCCTGGCCTCAAGCAGTCCTCCCACCTTCGCCTCCCAAAGTGCTGGGAATACAGGCATGAGCCACCATGCCCGGTCTTGTTTTTCCTGCCCTTTTCTGAGTAAAAACCAAACTCACCCAAAATCCCTGCAACCCCTTGGAAGTCAGAGCAAAAATTTCTGATCCTGGGCACTCATTATAGACAGAGTCTCCCAGGAGGGTGATATGGTTTGGCTGTGTCCCCACCCAAATCTCATCTTGAACTGCAGCTCCCACAATTCCCATGTGTCATGGGAGGGACCTGGTGAGAGGTAATTGAATCATGGGGGCAGGTATTTTCTGTGTTGTTCTCATGATAGTGAATAAGCCTCATGAGATCTGATGGTTTTATGAAAGCAAGTTTCCCTGCACAAGCTCTCTTTCACCTGCTGCCAATGTAGGATGTGCCTTTCGCCTTCTGCCATGATTGTGGGGCCTCTGCAGCCACATGGAACTGTGAGTCCATTAAACTTCTTTTTCATTATAAATTACCCAGTCTCGAGTATGTCTTTATCAACGGCATGAGAACAGACTAATGCAGACGGAAAGAATGGTTCTGCCCTGATGTGGGCTGGTGCTCTCTACTTGAAGAGCTCTAAGCCAAGTGGTAAGCAGTCAGTGGACACAAACCTGACTAGTGAAGCCACGTGAGAAGAGACACAACTAAAACACCTGTTGTGAGTATTTAGCCTGAAAGGAAAAACTCAGAGTGGATATGATCATTGACTTCAAATTTCTGTAGGGCTATTGTATGGAAGATGAAGCTAACTTGTTCTCTAGCATCCCATAGGTATAATTAGACACAATTGGTGGAAGCTGCAGGAAGACGGATTTCCATTCAACAAAATGTCCAACTTTCTAACAGAGCCATAGAGAGCTGGAATAGACTGTTTGGTAGTGAAACCCCATTAGTGCAGGTATGTAAGCAGCGGCTGGACATTTGCTTAGCAGAGCATTCATAGGGGGATTCAGGCACTGGAAGGGTACCTGGTAGAAATAACTTTTTTTTTTTTTTTTTGAGGCAGGCTCAGACTCTGTCACCCAGGCTGGAGTGCAATGGTGCAATCTTGGCTCACTGCAACCTCCGCCTCCCAGGCTCAAGCCATCTTCCCACCTCAGCCTGCCGAGTAGCTGGTACCACAGGCACATGCCACCATGCCCAGCTAATTTTTTTTTTTTTTTTTTATGTTTTGTAGAGATGGGTTTTCGCCATGTTGTCCAGGCTGGTCTTAAACTCCTGAGCTCAAGCAATCTGCCCACCTTGACCTCCCAAACTTCTGGGATTACAGGCATGAGCCACCGTGCCCAGCAGAGATGACTTTTAACAACTTCCTGAACTGTAAGGTTATATCATTCTCTAAACTGGAGGGCAAAACCATTCATTTCCTTTCTGACTCAGTTTTGTAATTATACTCACGTTTGGAAGGCTCTCTGAATCTCCTCTCCCCACCCTCACTCCCATGTAGTCCATTGCAAGAAGCCCCACTCCTTCCTGGGAGAAGGCCTGGGAGGGATAGTTAATTAAACCCTAGCCATTATGATGTGATTGTGTCACAATACCTTCTCCATGTGTAATGGCCTACTTTATGCTGGCACTAGGGACACCGAAATGATTAAGGCCTAGAAGGCACAAGTGCTTTCAGTCTACCCTGCCATGGCTCTGGTCATGCCTCTGAACTCGTCATATTCAGAGAATGATCAAGGACAAAGCAAATTTATCTGCCTACCAATCTCCTCATTGTGAAAGCATGGTGGCCCCCAGCCAGGTTGCTCTAACACAGAGGAATAGACTCAGTGTTCCTAGGAAGAACACTGCACAGCAGCCCCTATCCCTCTGCATATACTCTGAAAATGTTAAGGGCTGCATTGAGACTGGGGAGATAAAGAGCCATCGCAAATTCACTGCACTTATATTTCATTGGCTAAGCACCCAGACTCTGGTGCCAGACTGTCTGAATTCAAATCCCAAGTTTTGCCAGTTGTGTCTTTGGGCAATTTCTTATCCTTTCTGTACCTCAATTTTCTCATTTCTAAAATAAGAGTATTAACAATATCCACTTGATAGGTTTGTTATGAAGATAAATGACTTAATGTATATAAGATGCTTAGAATAATGGCAGACATATAGAAAATACATAATATATGTGAGCTATCTATTAGCATTTTCTAAAACAAACTGTTCTTCTAAGCACAGCACCAGGAAATAGTAGTGTCTGTGAGCCCTTTGGTACTGCAATGCCATTGCTGCTGGTGAAGATGGTACTGTGTCAGCACTTCCGGGGAAAAAAAGCCTCTTGAAATCCATCCTTCATTATGAAGGTCAATCTGTACTTTTCCATAACAAAGAGTTTGAGGGAGAAAGGTGATAGGACTTATGCTAGAAGGGAAGGACTTAAGACAAGGAGATAGAAAGGGAAGATTGGATCCTTTCTAAGCCAAAGAAACAGCCTGAGCAACGATGGGCAACAATGGAAGAACAATCCCAAGAAATGGAGGTAGGGGATGAAATGAGTGGAAAGTGCAACCTTCGGTGCCCAAATATTGGGAAGCATTAGGAGGACTTTAGAACATACAGGAGATGAAATGTTCTACAGCCATGAAAAGTATTTTTAAGAAAAATACATAGTAGTGAGAGAGTTTATAATATTACAAATTTTTTAAATAGCTAGAATAATTTTTCTTTTTCTTTTGAGACAGAGTCTCGCTCTGTCACCCAGGCTGGAGTGCAATGGCGTGGTCTTAGCTCACTGCAACCTCCGCCTTGCAGGTTCAAGCAATTCTCCTGCCTCAGCCTCCCGTGTAGCTGGGATTACAGGTGGCTGCCACCATGCCTGGCAAATTTTTTTTTGTATTTTTAGTAGAGACAGGGTTTCACCATGTTGGCCAGGCTGGTCTCGAACTGCTGACCTCATGATTTGCCCACCTCGGCCTCCCAAAGTGCTGGGATTACAGGCATGAGCCACCACACCCGGCCGAAAAATACCTAGAATAATTTTTCTAAATACAATTGGATAATGCCTACTATAGAAAAGTAACCAATGCATTTATAAGTTTTTATTTTGTTTATACCTTTTAGCTCAGGTGAAGTGACATCATATATGAAAGCTCAGCCTGGCTTCCTGTGATCAAATACAACACTGTTTTTTTTGTGTTGTTTTTGTTTTGAGATGGAGTCTTTCTCTGTCGCCCAGGGTTGGGGTGCAATGGTGTGATCTTGGCTCACTGCAACCTCTGGCTCCCAGGTTCAAGTGATTCTCCCCCGTCTCAGCCTCCTGAGTAGCTAGGAATACAGGTGCCCACCACCACACCCAGCTAATTTTTGTATTTTTAGTAGAGACGGGGTTTCGCCATATTGGCCAGGATGGTCTTGAACTCCTGACCTCAAGTGATCTGCCCACCTCAGCCTCCCAAAGTGCTGGGATTACAGGCGTGAGCCACCGCGCTTGGCCACAACACTGTTTTGGTTCAAATGTTTGGGTCTCCACAAAATCCATTTGTTGAAATCTTAACCCCCAAGATGATAATAATAGGAAGTGGGGCCTTTGGAAAGTGATTAGGTCAGAGGCAGAGCCCTCATGAATGGCATGAATGGAAGAGTCCTGAGAGAAACCCCTCAGTCCTTCCACCAGGTGGGGATGCATGCAGTGAGAAGGTTCCATCTGTGAACCAGGAGGCAGCCCTTTACAAGACGCTGAATCTGCCAGCACCTTGATCTTGAACTTCCCAGCCTCCAGACCTGTGAGAAATAAATTTCTGTTTTTTCTAAGCCACCCAGTCTGTGGTATTTTGTTACAGCCACCAAAAAGGACTAAAACAAACACCTACAAGTAGTATATGTTTATTTTTCTGCTACATAAAAGTGAATCAAAGACAAGCAAATTGGCTTTGATATATAAACTCAAATTTGGCATGATTTCCTCATGATGAAAAAAAAAGGAAAAGGGAAAAAGTGGGTGGAGAGAGAGATTAATAGGGGTCAAACTGTAATGGTCTCTGAATTCCAGGCCAAGGTGTTGGTTTCTGAGCATGTTGTGTGGGGGAAGCCACTTGCATGTTTATGAGCAATGAGTTATTTTAGGACAGTTGATTTGGCAGGAGAAATAGGAAGGACATGAGTGGGAGGAGTCTGGGGTGAGGAGTTGACTGAGGATCCAGAGGCCCAGCCCTCTCCTATTCCCTGCCGCTTCCCTTTCCTGGTTAGATCCCTACAGCCCCGCTCACCTCCCACTCCGTCACCACAACCACCACCACCACCACCATTAGAATGCAGTAGTTACCTTAGCATTATAAATCTTTAAGTACTTTTTCAGTCAAATGGAAAAAATAATACATTGGCCTGAATGAAGATGGTTGACTTTCTTCCAAAGTCATCTAAAACAGAGGTTGGCACACTTTTTGTGAAAGGGCCAAATAGTCAACATTTTAAGCTTTGGGAGCCATATGGAATCTGTGACAACTATGCAACTCAATCACTGTAGGGCAGAAGCAGCCATAGACATGAAGGATTGGGTGTGGCTGTGTTCCCAGTAAAACTTGATTTACAAAAATAGCTGGAGGCCATATTTTATCAACTCCTGATCTCAAAGAATATTGTGTTTTTTTTAAGAAGATGATTCTGTGATTCTTTTCTGCCTCTAAAGACTCCCTGGTCCTCCATCTCAGATACTTCCCACATACCTACACTGCCATCATGAGAGGAAGTATAGCATTGATAAGGCATTGGGGTAATTATCTTTGGAGCAATAATAAGCAAAACAATGTTAGTGTGGAGAGCTTTGGAGTTAGAACTAGATTTGAATCCTGACTCTGACAACTGTGTGATCTTACACATCGCATGCAAACTCTCTGAGTCTCCGTTTCTTCGTGGTCAAAGTGGAGATAATAGGTGCAACCTTACAGGGCTATTGTGAGGATTAAACGTATGTAAAGCACCCAGCCTAATACTTGGCATGGAACGGGCACTCAATAAATAGTAGTTATTAACCCACATTGGCTCTATAAATAGCAGAGTCAAAGTCAACAGACCCAGCCTGAACAAGAATATCGCTGGGGATCTAGCCTTCAGGCCAGTATTGGCACTAGAGTGAGAAAAGGGAATCATTTAAACATCCCCGAGGCTAGAAGAGAAAGCAACATTAAATGTGAAGACAGTGCTGCAAGACAGATTTCTATCAAATGCTCTTGATTATTTATTAGACAGCCGCACTGTACCAAATCCACTTGGCTGTTTGTGGTTTGAGAACCTTGTTACATGCTTTCATTGAAGTAATAAGATCCCGCTCTTCATAATCGCAGACTCTCAACAGCTGTTGAGTGGGAGAACCTCATGTAAACAACCTCCTCTGAGTTCATTCTTCCGGGCTCATGAGACCAGTCACCTTTTCTTCAGCTGAAAAATCAACACATCAAGAAAATGAATGCTTCTGTCCTAGGGGAACATGACCACAATGAGAAGTAATCAATAACTAGAAATAGTGTGGGATCGTCTTTAAAGAAAACATTATGAAATGTAAGAAGGCTACACACACACACACACACACACACACACACACACCACACACACACACAGATTAACAAATTTAAAAAGATATCCCAGAGATCCCCATATCAACTGTGTATTCATGCACAAGTTATTTAAAATCTGTGCCTACATTTCCCAATGTATAAAATTGAGATAATTATGGTTTCCTTAAGGTTGTTGTAAGGATTAAATGCATTGGTAAATACAAGGTACTTAAAACACTGTCTGACACATATCGAGGAAGGCTAGATTAGTGTTTGCCATTGTTGGCATTAGTATTATTCTTTGACAAAGAGGTTTTTAGAATAGTTGAACTGAATCAAACAAACCCATGATGAGTCAAATTCAAAGCTGATCTGCAAAACTTGATTCTATGGTACTCTCAAAGACCAAAACCTGAAATGCAAATGAAACTTTGAATTTTTCACTCCTGTAATTCTGTTAGCAGTGGGTCAGGTCAGACCAGGATAATGGGTGTTCTAATAGTTTGGTTCAATTCAAGAAATAGTGACTAAGTAAATGAACTGAAGGTAAGAAGTATAATGTGGTTCTTTTAAATGGATATTCTTATTCCTAGGAAATACACATTGAAGTATTTAGGACTAAAGGGCAATGATGTATATACATTATTCTCAAATGATCCAAAAGTATTAGGTATATACTATATACCTAATAGATATGTGTGTATATATATATAGAGAGAGAGTATGGACCTAGTATTCTCTGTATATATCTATATCAATCTATCTAGATACTTATCTAGAAAACTATCTATCTAGATCTCAATAGCTAGATATATCTATATCTAGCTATAGAGATCTATATCTAGCTATAGATCTCAATAGCTAGATATATCTAGATATCTATCTATAGATCTCAATAGCTAGATATATCTAGATATCTATCTATAGACATAGATATAGATATATCTATAGATAGATATCGAGATCTAGATAGATATAGAGAGAGAATGGATGAGCATATGGGGTAAAATACATGTTTAACAAAGGTGTAACAATATGTAGCATGGTGTTCTATGTACCATTCTTATTCTTGCAGCATTTCTGTAAGTTTAAAATCATTTCCAAATAAAAAAGCCCCATTAGGATGGGTTAAAAATTAAAAATAAGGGTAGGCTCAGTTTGATTATCAAATAAGCCCAGAGCCACTGCAGGATAAGCAGAAGTAACAAGATACAGTCCTAACCACAAGATGCCAGGAGAGCTTGGACTTGGAAGAAGGGGGTATGAAATAGTTCTATGATTCAGATATCTAAAGAAGTCAGGTGAAGATCTGATACATCTGTCTCCACAAGAGGCTATGCTTGTCTGCAGGTGCTTAAAACAGGTCACATGTGGCACTAAGAATAACGTTGCTCGAAACCCTTACCAAAAGTTTCATTTTAGGGTTTTAGTCTTGAGATTTTAGTACATGCCACTTATTGCTGATCCCCTGGCCTCAGATTTTTCCCAACTTCAATCCATTTGGCAGGCTGCCGATGGAATAAATCCCTAAATTGTTGCTTTCGCGACATTATTTCCTCACTCAAGAAATTAGCAATGGCTTCCTATTTTCCACAACACCTCACCTAAACTTTGCTGTCTTATCAGTTTCATTTTATTTATTTATTTATTTGAGACAAGGTCTTGCTCTGTCACCCAGAATGGAGTGCAGTGGCATGATCATAGCTCACTGTAACCTCAAACTCCTGAGCTCGAGCAATCCTCCCACTTCAGCCTCCTCAGTAGCTGGGACTATAGGAGCTCCATGCCACATGCTACTCCATTTTTATGATTTTACATACTTTGACTTGCAGTTTCAACTTTCATGATTTTTTCCCCTTTACTGAAAATAACAGGACCTATGATTAGACTGACATCTGACTGATTGTTGCTTGGTTATGATCATGTGGCCTAGTCACTAGACTTATGCCAAAGTTGTGATTTGTGTGATGTTAAGATAAAAGTTCTTTCTTCCTATTTTTCTATTTAAATAAACTTTTTTTTTGTTTTCTGTTTTTGAGATAGAGTCTTGCTTTGTCGCCCAGGCTGGGGTGCAGTGGCACAATCTCAGCTCACAGCAGCCTCTGCTGCCCGGCTTCCAGCGATTCTCCTGCCTCAGCCTCCTGGGTAGCTGGGATTACAGGCGCACACCACCATGCCAGGCCAATTTTTGTATTTTCAGTAGAGATGGGGTTTTGACATATTGGCCAGGCTGGTCACAAACTCCTGACCTCAGGTGATCCGCCGGCCTTGGCCTCCCAAAGTGTTGAGATTACAGGCGTGAGCCACCGTGCCCAGCCAAATAAACTTTTTAATTTTAGAATAGTTCTAGGTTTACAGAAAAGTTGCAAAGATAATATAGAGTTCCCATCTACCTCATGCCTAGTTTCCCCTATTGCTAACCTCTTACATTACTATGATACATTTGTCACAACTAGTGAACCAGCACTGGTACACAGCTATTAGCTAAACTCCATACTGTAAGGTCCTCTGAACAGGCTACACCACGGTCGAGCCATTGTGACCCCTGTGACCCACACATACAGGCCTCCTGGAGTCACAAAGCCTGGAGCAACAGGAGAACCACTCAAGAAGAAGAAACAGCTAGTTCCTGCCTTAACTGATTAACCGACCTTGCAGCATTCCACCATTGTGATATGTTCCTGCCCTGCCCTAACTAATCAATCAACCTTGTGATATCATGCCTTGTGACCTCCCCCCACCTCATGACTATGCACCTTGTGACATTCTTCCCCTGTCCAAAAAACGGCCCCTAACTGTAACTTTCCATTACCTACCCCAAACCTATAAAACCAGTTCCACTCCCACCACTCTTTGCTGACTCCTTTCTCGGACTCAGCCCACTTGTACCCAGCCTTGTTGCAACAGCCTTGTTGCTCACACTTAGCCTGTTTGGGTAGTCTCTTCAATTAGGCACACGCATAACACATACTTTATTCAGATTCCATAAATTTTATCTGATGTCCTTTTCAGTTCCCCAGTCCTATCCAGGAAACTATATTATATTCAGCTTTCTTCCTTTTGTTTTGTTTTGTTTTGTTTTTTGAAACAAACTCCTGCTTTGTTGCCTAGGTTGCAGTGCAGTTGCACGATAACAGCTCATTGCAGCCTCGACCTCCCGGGCTCAATCGATCCTCCCGCCTCAGCCTTCTGAGTAGCTGGGGCTACAGGCCTGCGCCACCACACCTGGTTACTTTTTTTGTATTTTTTGTAGAGATGGGATTACACCATGTTGCCTAGGCTGGTCTTAAACTCCTGGGCTCAAGCAATCCGCCTATCTTGGCATCCCAAAGTGCTGGGATTATAGGCATGAGCCATTGTGCCTGGCTCTCTTCCTATTTTTAAATTTTAAAATATTATTTACAAAGCTAAATGCAACCCTTAAGACTAAAGTATACAGTCTGATAAATGTGATTTCATTACACTTGGATGCTGTGTCTTTCCTACTACTCTTGAACATGAAAACTCAGCATAATCTAGCTCATCCCAATGAGTGACTGGAAGATTCAATTCAAAGCTTCCTGCATCTTCTCTTTGTGTCAGATCCCTTGGGAGCCCAGAACATCCTTCTCCAACTTCAAGTCCAAGACTACATCTAATTAACTGGTCCAAACAAGTTTTCCTTCTATAAATGTGTGGTATAAAGGAATTATTATATGGATATTGAATCCCCTGGAATGAATCTCTACTTTTATCTTTTCCATCTTATTTTTGCCCTACTTTCTAAGAGACTTCCTTAAATTCATCTTTCAACCCTTCTATGAGTTTTACACTTTTTTCTATTTTAAATTTTTTTGTTCTCTGAATCTTCCTCTTTTAAATAGCAAACTATTTTGTTTCCTTTTTTTTTTTTTGAGATGGAGTCTCGCTCTGTCACCCAGGCTGGAGTGCAGTGGTGGTCTCTGCTCACTGCAACCTCTGTCTCCAGGGGTTCAAACGACTCTCCTCCCTCAGCCTCCCAAGTAGCTGGGATTACGGGCATGCATGACCATGCCCAGTTAATTTTTGTATTTATTTAACAGAGACGGGGTTTCACCATGTTGGCTAAACTGGTCTCAAACTCCTTAACTCAAATGATCCGTCCGCCTTGGCCTCCCAAAGTGCTGGGATTACAGGCATGAGCCACCGACCAGCCTCAATAGCAAACTAGTTTTTTGATTACAATCCTTTCTATTATCTGAGTTTAGTAATTTACAGTTTTCTTCTACCTTTTAGTCTATTTCCTCTAAGTTGCTTTGTTGTTGTCTTTCACTTTGTTTTGATCTCTGTCTTTCAGGGTAGAGACTTGCCCCAAGGGTCTGGTAATTGTTATTTAAGAAAGCAGCACTAAAATTAACTGGAAGTTTTTATTCGTGGGTAGATCTTGTCATTGAAATGCTTCACTGTATAACGACTTGATTGGACTTTCTAGCTAGAGAACCCCCTGTGTGAGCATCTTTAGGCATTTTCCTTTGGGCTGGTCAGATTCCCTGGAGAATACTTTTCAGTTTCCTGCTTGGTGGGTAAGGGCCTGGTTGTGAGAATTCTAGTAGCTGGGTGGGGCGGGCGGTGGGGTGAAGCGGGGGCGGCGGGGGAGTGGGGTGGGGGGTGGGGGGGGCAGCGGGAGGGGGTGTGGTGTCTTAATCTCCCTGACTTAATATGATACCTCTGTTTTGGATGCTCCTCCCTTAAGATCTGTCTTAACCTCTTCAGAGAATACCTCTCTGTCTGCTGAGGATGAGAAAAGCCAGTTGCCTGACTGCACAGAGTAGGGGATGGTGTCTGAAGATGTTAAGCATCATTTCATATGCTCTATCCTTTTGGCTATCCCCTTTTGTGGGGTACCCATTTAAATCTTTCATCCATTTAGGTTGCCTTTTTCTTATTGATTTACGAAAGTTTTTTGTTTGTTTGTTTGTTTGTTTTTTTGAGATGGATTCTCGCTCCCATCGCGCAGGCTGGAGTGCAGTGGTGCGATCTTGGCTCACTGCAACCTCCACCTCCTGGGTTCAAGCAATTATCCTTCCTCAGCCTCCCGAGTAGCTGGGATTACAGGCGCACACTACCATACCCGGCTAATTTTTGTATTTTTAGTAGAGACAGGGTTTCTCCACGTTGGCCAGGCTGGTCTTGAACTCCTGACCTCAGGTGATCCACCTCCCCTTTCGGCCTCCCAAAGTGCTAGGATTACAGGAGTAAGCCACCGCACCCGGCGATTTGTAAAAGTTTTTATAAATTTTAATTTGGAGTCCTTTACCAAATATGTACTTTGCAAATATCCTTTTCTAGTCTGTGGCTTGCCTTTTCTCTCGTTTAATGGTGTCTTTTGATGAACTGAAGTTCTTGTTTTTTTACAGTGTCAAATGGAAGCCTCAAACGACTCTCCTGCCTCAGCCTCAATTTTAGCAACTTAAAAAGGAATAATGTAATTCAGAAGTCTGGCTATCTTTCTGAGCTTGCTGTAATAACGCTGCAATAGTACTCGCACTGAGCAGAAAACCATCTTTGTTCCAAGGTTCGGGGTTATGTTTCTTGTGCCAGCTGTCATCAAGATTAAACATTACCAGACACAAACTATACCTTGCTATTCTAGGATCTCTGGCACCAGTAAACAGGAAGAAAGGGATCAATCTTGGATTGTTATGGCAGACCATATGGCAACAAAGCTTTGGTCCCTAAAGACAGAAGGATGAAGCTTCCAGGCCCAGGGAATAATTGTCTCTGCTTCCCTTCTTTACAACTTGCATGTTAACCTAATATCATTTTGGATAAATTTAATGCAATCCTGCAGATATCTCGCCACTCCTACCTTCAACAAAGCAAAACAGAAAGACCAAACATTCCGTTATACACAAATGATAAGGTTGTATTACCTTTAACAAGGAGTGGCTTGAAGAGACAGTTGGCCTACTGGCTAATTATTGACAAAGAGAAGGGCTATAAATCAACTTTTCAAAAATAAGAGCCACCATTCAACTGTTTTTGGCCTATAACAATGATAACTTCAGGCCAGATGCAGTGGTTCACCCCTGTAATCCCAACACTTTGAGAGCCTGAGGTGGGCGGATCACTTGAGGTCAGGAGTTCGAGACGAGCCTGGCCAAAATGGTGAAACTCCGTCTCTACTAAAAATAAAAAAATTAGCCAGGAGTGGTGGCGCATGCCTGTAATCCCAGTTACTCAGGAAGCTGAGGCACAAGAATTGCTGAACCCAGGAAGCAGAGGTTGCGGTGAGCCAAGATTGCACCACTGCACTAAAGCCTGGGCGACAGAGTGAGACCCTGTCTCAATAAATAAATAAATAATGATACCTTCATACAATCAGCTTACTGTCTTTGGCAACTTTGCTGCAAGTAGTTTGTTGGAAGAATGCCAGGAAATAAAAGTCCTCAAATTAAAGCTGCTTTGTTGTACACAGCACAGAATAGGGACTCCATAAATATTTATCAGGTGAATTTGCGGGTGCTGAGATGGGTGTATGAGTTATACTCGCCTAAAAATTACTAGGCTTCAAATTATTTTAGCCAAGCTATATGGACTGGAATTTGGACCTTATTTGTCTTTTTGTCTCTATGGAGACTCTTGGAGCTGACCAGAGGTACGAACTATTTTCAGGCACACGCCCTTCTTATGATCCTCATGTCTCAGAGGAGGCTGTCAATCTCTTACTCATGCTAGCTGACAGGTAAGCAGCATGGGCCAGTTAGTGTTCAGCTATACTCCAGGCACTTGTTAGAGAATGAAATATACTCATCTCATGCCAGTATTTATCAAGAGCTCAACTAAGACCTATAGACCAATGGAATAGAATTGCAAATCTAGAAATAAACCTATATATCTATGGCCAATTGATTTGGACATTGACAAGATATCAAGACCATTCATTTGGAAAAAAATAGTTGTTCAACAAAGAGTGATGGGACAACTGGATATCCACATGCAAAAGAAGAAAGTTGGACATCTACAAATATGTCATACATATACACCTACATATACTCCATATATGACATATATAAAATTAATTCAAAATAGATCAATGACCTAAATGTATGAGCTAAAACTATACAACTCTCAGAAGATAAACTTAAGGCTAAATATGTATGACCTTGGATTAAACAATGATTTCTGAGTCATGACAACAAAAGAACAAGCAACCAAGGAAAATACAGATAATTTGACTTCATCATATGAATATATGAAAAGGTGCTTAACATCATTAGTCATAAGGAAAATGCAAAACAAAACCACACTGAGATACAACTTCACACTCACTGGATGTCTATAATCAAAAAGATGGAAACTTACACTTGTCGAGGATGTAGAAAAATTGGAACCCTCATACATTGCTGGTGGGAATGTAAAATGGGGCAGCTGCTATGTAAATCAATTTGGCATTCCTCAAAAAGTTAAATACAGGATTACCATATGACCTAGGAATTCCACTCCTACGTATATAACCAAAAGAATTGAAAACATATGTCCACACAAAAACTTGTATACGAATGTTCATAGCAGCATTATTCAGAATAGCAAAAAGGTGCAAATCCAATCTAATGAATGAATGAACAAAATATAATATATCACACATCAGAACATTATTCAGCCATAAAAAGAGATGAAATACTGGTATATGCTACAACATTATTGAAACTTGAAATCATGCTGAGTGAAAAGCTGACAAAAATAATTCTACATATTGTATAATTTCTTTCACATGAATCCAAAATAGGCAAATCCACAGCAAAATAAAGTAGAATAGTGGTTTCCAGGGGCTGGGTGAGGGGAGTAGGCACTGACTGCTAAAAGGCGTGGGATTTCTCTTTGGGCCAATGAAATGTTCTAGAGTCAGATGGTGGTCATAGTTGCACAGCTTTGTACATATGCCAAAAACCATGAAGTAAACACTTTAAAATGGTCAGTTTTATGATACGTAAATGATGTCTTAATTTTTAAAAGAAGAGAAAGAAAATAACTATGAAAGAGTTTAGATTACTAAGAACTATAGTTAGGCCAGGCGTGGTGGCTCATGCCTGTAATTCAGGCATGGGGAAGCCAAGGGAAGAGGATTGCTTGAGCCAAGGAGTTGGAGACATAGAGGGACCATGTCTCTATAAAAAATTAAAAAATTTGCCGGGCATTGGCGGCACATGCCTTAGTCCCGGCTACTCGGGGGGCTGAGGCAGGAGGATCACTTGAGCCTGGAAGGGTCAAAGCCGTGGTGAGCCGTAATCATGCCACTGCACTCCAGTCTGAGCAACAAAATGAGACCCTGTCTCAAAAAATATATATACTTGTAATTTTACATCCTATAATTAAGGTATACACATGCATAAAGAAATATGAAAGAAGATTTAAATAAAATTGAGATCATACCAAATTTCTGCATACCTTGAAATGGTTCCTAAAAGTCTTCTCCATATTTGAAGATTTAAGTGTTAATGTTTTTACTATTTGCAATAAATTCTAAATCTTGGATGATGATTAATTTGTAACTTCGTTGAGGTAAGCACTTTTTCCAAGGGTACGTCTTTATTGTTTTCCCCTCAGTATACATAATTATTGTCAAAAATTAAAGTAATACAGAAGGGCCAGGTGCGGTGGTGCATGCCTATAATCCCAGCAGTTTGAGAGGCCAAGGCGGGAGGATAGCTTGAGCCCAGGAGTTTGAGACCAGCCTGTGCAACATGGCAAAACCTCGTCTCTACAGAAAATTCAAAAATTAGCCAGGCATGGTGGTGCACACTTGTAGTCCCAGCTACTCGGGAGGCTGAGGTGGGAGGATGGCTTCAGCCCAGAAGGTGGAGGTTGCAGCAAGCCGTGATCATGCCACTGCACTCCAGCCTGGATGACAGAGCCAGACCTTGTCTCAAAACAAAAACAAAACAAACAAAAAAGATTAAAGTAATACAGAAAAGCCCTACTCCTAAATCACTCCAACCTTTGAGATAATCTGGTTTTGTATCCTTTCAGTTCTTCCTTTTAAGGCAAGATATAAATTGTGTGCCCTGTGGATGTGAAAGTGTATCACTTACCTGTGAGTGAGACAAGCAAACAGCCACTGTGGAGATGTGAATGTGGCTTTCTTTTATTTTTTGACCATATGCCCAGTAACTCATTAAAAGTTTGAAGTGAGTGCTCCTGCATCATTCAAGAATATCAGAATTTATTAAAGTTATGAATAACCAGCTGGGCGTGGTGGCTCATGCCTGTAATCCCAGCACTTTCGGAGGCTGGGGCAGGCAGATCACAAGGTCAGGAGATTGACACCATCCTGGCCAACATGGTGAAACCTGGTCTCTATTAAAAATACAAAAATTAGCTGGGCATGGTGGAGCGTGCCTGTAGTCCCAGCTACTCCAGAGGGTGAGGTAGGAGAATCGCTTGAACCCGGGAGGCGGAGGTTGCAGTGAGCCGAGATCACGCCACTGCACTCCAGCCTGGCGACAGAGTGACACTCCGTCTCAAAAAAAAAAAAAGTTATGAATAACTTCATCGATATCATAGTCATAATTCTAGTAGTGAATGCGTACTGTACTGAATGTTTCCAAGGTAGCACAGCCCATGCTGACTGTTCTGCATGCTCAGGATAATGGAATCCTCCCAAAAATCCCTCTTTTACAGATGGGGAAAATGAGAATTAGATGGGCTAAGTAACTTGCCCAGGACCAAAAAGATGGCAGAGCTAGGATCTCAACCCAGATGTGGTTGATCACAGAGTCTAAACTCTGAACAACTACACTTAGAATATCATAGATCTACTCCATATGACAAAATATTCACACAAGTCAATGGGGGAAGGAATAAATTACATAACAAATGGGCCTTACTCTATATTGTATAACAAAATTATTTCTAGCTATTAATTAGTATAAAAAGTGAAAGAAAACCGTTAAAAATAGAATATAAACTGTACCTTAATTTATAAAAGAAAATAATTTTTTAAAAATAGAAAATATAGGTAACTATTTTACTGATTTGGGAACTTAAGGAAATTATCAATAATTTTACAGATTTGGGGGCTTAAGGAAATTATCAAAAATTTAAATCATATAGATTATAGGTAAAAGTATAACCAACAAAATTAAAAGACAAACTACGAAGAAGGAGAAAGACTTGCTACTAATATGACTGAAAAAGTGCTAGTATCCCTAATATATAAAAATCTTTTATTCAACAGTAGGAAAAATGGTGACATCTCAATAACAAAATGGCAAAGGACATGAATACAGAATTTACGGAAGAGAAAATATAAAGGACTAATAAATTACTATAAAATATTCAGTTCACTAAGAAAAAACACAAAATAACAAGGGACTGTCATCTTTTGCCGTTAATATTACCAAAAGTGATAAGAATGATGACATGAGTATCTGCCGGATGTGGAAAATGGTGACCTTCATACACTTTAGTACAAAGGATTGGTAGAGCCTTTCTGGGGAGCAATTTGGCAATATGCATCAACATTCATAGAGTACCTTCACCTCTTGATGTAGCATTCCCTTTCCAGAAGTCGATCTAAAGGAAAGAATTAGCAGGGTGGCAAAGATATCTCTATAATAAAAAGATTATAAATAAAAGTTTAATAAAAGGGAATATACTTCCACTATTAAAAATCATATTTCTGAGGTCGGGTGCAGTGGCTCACCCCTGAATCCAAGCATTTTGGGAGGCTGAGGCAGGAGACTTGCTTGAGCCCAGGAGTTCGAGACCAGCCTGAGCAACGTACTGAGACCTCTGTCTCTATAGAAAAATAAATTAAAGACATCATATTTCTATACAAAGATGAACATTATAGCATTATTAATAATCCCTTAATTTTGAGAGGAAATTGCTGAATTCAATTATAGGAGAATTATTGAATAGAATATAGTACGTTCAAATGAAAGGATATTATAACTCGGTCCTGCTTTCAAGGAAGTTTTAACACCATTGGGAAATTCTAATATGTTAAGGGAAAGAGAAGATAGGCCAGGTGCAGTGGCTCACGCCTTTAATCTCAGCACTTTGGGAGGCCGAGGCGAGCAGATGGCTTGAGCTCAGGAGTTCAAGACTAGCTTGGCTAAAACACTGCCTCTACTAAAAAATACAAAAAATTAGCTGAGCACGGTGGGCCTGTAGTCCCAGCTACTCCGGAGGCTGAGATGGGAGAATTGCTTGAGCCTAGGAGGCGGAGGCTGCAGGGAGCCGTGATCGCACCACTGTACTCCAGCCTGGGCGACAAAGCAAGATTTTGTCTCAAAGAAAAAAAAAGAAAGAAAAAAGAAAAACAGAAGCTAGAAATTATTTAATATGTATCTTGTCTTTATCTTTGGGTTATGAGAATATTATTTTGTCATGCTTGCATATTTTGGGTTATATTTTTTACTTGGTTGTAACTAATATTTTATCTATAATGAGCAAACAATTTATTCAATTCATCTATGTATATCACCCTGTTTACTCATTCATTTATTTGCTTATTTACCAATTTATCCACTTAATAATTTGTTTATAGAGACTGGGCTTGAATTCAGATTCTGGCAGATAACTGTGACTTTGGGCAAATTACGAATCTTCCCTAGTCTCTGTTTTCTTGTCTATAAATGAGAAGAAATACATCTACTCTGCATGAGTAAATGAGGTAATGTATATAAATACTCAGCACGATAACTCACTCCTAAAAGGTGCCCAAGAAATAGCAATTGATATTATTTTATTATTGCTATTTTTTAAGTAGATGCAAAGAAATAGTGGGGAACCAAAAATGTGTGGGCAGAGACCTTCACATTCTCCCAGTCAAGGGAGTTATTGAAATTATAATTTTAAAACAAGAACTGTAAAATATATTACATTTTTGGAACTTAAAGGGAATGTAAATGTCAATGTAAATCAAGGATCAAACATTGAAAAAATATAACCTTAGAAATAATGCAGTGCACTGAGTAACCCCAGGACATTCTCCAGTGTTGCTTAACAACTATGCCATTGCCACCTAGTGGAATTAGTGATGCATTACATAGCGCAGAAAATTTGAGATTTTATTTTGAAGTATTAAATGGTTTATATAGAAAGACCAAATTACACAAATATTCTCCTATATATCCCCATCATCTCCTTTGGACTACTGAAATACTCGTCTAACTAGTCTTTCGTCTTACATCAGAGCCCCAATCCACTCTCCTACACAGAACAGGCAGAGTAAGCTTTCTAAAATATAAATCAGATCATGTTACTTACACAGATTGAAAATGCAAAACACCTTGCATGGCATGGAAGGTCTCCAGCTTCATCTGTCCCAGCCTCGCTGAGTATGAGTCCCAGTGACCATCTTTCCAGTAAGAATTTTCCGCCTCAAGGCTCCCAAATATACAGGGTTTTTTGTTTGTTTGTTTGTTTGTTTGTTTTTTGACAGAGTCTTGCTCTGCCGCCCAGGCTGGAGCGCAGTGGCATGATCTCAGCTCACTGCAATCTCTGCCTCCCAGGTTCAAGCGATTCTCTTGCCTCAGCCTCCCAAGTAGCTGGGATTACAGGCACCTGCCATCATGCCCGGCTAATTTTTGTATTTTTAGTAGAGACGGAGTTTCGCCATGTTGGCCAGGTTGGTTTCGAACTCCTGACCTCAGGTGATCTGCCCGCCTTGGCCTCCCAAAGTGCTGAGATTACAGGCATGAGCCACTACGCCTGGCCCCAAATATACAGTTCTTTCTGCCTAGAATGTTCTTCCTCAGCTTTTTACATGCCAAATTCGTCATCCTTCAAGACCAAACTTGTTTCCCTCAGACAGATCTTTCTGCAACTACATTATGTACCTCTATTATTTTCTCTCATAGTATTCTGTTCTTTTCCTTTATGACATTTCATCACATATTATGCTCAGTTATTTTTTCCTGTTTGGTTAATACCTGTTTCCCCCTTCAAACTGTATGCACCATGTTTAACAATGTATATGTCAAAGCTTAGTACTGTGTAGTACAATAGTACGTGTGCATTAAGGAATCCATATAATGGAATGTCATTTAGTCATCAAAAATAGTGTGTTCGATGGGTATTACTGTCATAGAATGTTGTACATGATATAACTTTAAGTGAAAAAAGTAGGTTTTATGGTAATACAATCATTTTTATTTTTAAAATGTGAATATATACTACATACATATTTACCATATATTCCAAATATATGTGTTTAAAAATCTGCAAGGTGTTACCATGGTTATTTAAGTTAACAAAATGTGAGTGTAGTTAATTTTCTTTCTTTCTTTTTTTTTTTTTTTTTTGAGATGGAGTCTTACTCTGTTGCCCAGGCTGGAGTGCAATGGTCTGATCTTGGCTCACTGCAACCTCCGCCTCTTGGGTTCAAGCGATTCTCCTGCCTCAGCCTCCCAAGTATCTGAGACTGCAGGTGTGAACCATCACGCCTGGCTAATTTTTGTATTTTTGGTAGAGATGGGGTTTCACCTTGTTGGCCAGGCTGGTCTTGAACTCCTGACCTCAAGTGATCTGCCCGCCTCGGCCTCCCAAACTGCTGGGATTACAGGCGTGAGCCACTGTACCCGACCAATTTTCTTATTTTTGCTTATCTTTTAAAATACTAATTGTTTATCACCTTTGTAGCTATAATAGTTGAAGTTGAGATCTAATGGGATCATATCCTATATGGGACTGAGAGAGTTAGTTAGTATGACTAGTTAGCAGTAAACATTGCATTCAGGATGACTACTAACATTAGTGAGGTCTGAGGCAAGAGGACAAATGGAAGACTCTGCTCCCATTCTCTTCCCACGCCTCGCCCCAGCCCACACTAGGAGGGGCTGCTCACGCTTACCTGTGGACACCTGAGCCCACAAGGGCAAGCTCCAGCCACATCCCCTGCTACAATCACAGCCAGTATCCATCCTTAGGAAGAAGTACCTTGAGAAGAAACTCATACAGGCCTTGTCTTGGGAGGGAGTTCTAGGGTCCTAGGTTTCTGGAGAGTGGTCTTAGGCTTAGGGTGGGCATGTTCCCTTAATCCCATGGTGGACTCCTTGCCCCATGGAAGAGGATCAGAGAGAGGAGGGCAAGAGCAGGGATCCTGGTGTTCAGGATCTAAAGATTGTACTGATTGCATCTAATCAAAATTAACTCTGAAAAATTTCTTAAATCATCCATAAAGTACAATACTGTACATATGTTTTATGTATGCAGCCCTATATTATTATTTTTAATTTTTCCTTGTCCATGTTTCCCTATGGCTCTCAATTAATTTAATTTCATCTTCCATGATATTGGAATCAACACCCACTTACCTGGTTACTTGAACAATGTTTCCTTCTATCTCCATGGTGAGTAAACCCTTAAAAGCATTCAGATTTTCCTGATAGATTGGCTTTTAGGCTTGATGACATCTATTGCTCTCTTAAGTTAATACATCTATAAGATGACTCCTTGTATATTTTGGAAAACGACAGGACTCGAAATGACAAGTTGAAAGAAAGGGAAATTTAATGATTCTAGCTTACCAGCTTGAACAACTGGTTTAACAGTGTTACTATTTACTGAGATAGGAAAGGTTAGAGGAAGAAGCGGTGTAGATGTATTATAATTCATTCACCTGATTCTCTATTGTTGGGTATTTAGGTTGGCTGCCATATTTTATAACAAGGAACAATAGTCTGATTTGCAGCAAAATCTTTTCACATGTCCTTAATTTCTAAACACAGAATTGCTGGGTAAAAATGTGCACATTCTTGAGATTTTATTTTATTTTATGAGATCGAACCTCGCTCTGTTGCCCAGGCTGGAGTGCAATGGGGCAATCTCGGCTCACTGCAACCTTCGTCTCCTGGGTTTAAGTGATTCTCCCTGCCTCAGCCTCTTGGACTAGCTGGGATTACAGGCATGTGCCACCATACCTGGCTAATTTTTGTATTTTTAGTAGAGACAGGGTTTCACCATGTTGGCCAGGCTGGTCTCGAACTCCTGACCTCAGGTGATCCGCCCGCCCCGGCCTCCCAAAGTGTTGCGATTACAGGCGTGAGCCACCACGCCTGGCCCATTCTTGAGATTTTTAATACACGTTTCCAAATGACTTTCAAAAGAGCTGTTTCCTCACACTGTTAACATGAGAGTAGATTTCAAACACTGTAGTTCTAAGTCTCCCTCCTTCTTTCCTTCCCCCCAACTTTTCCTTTGTTCATTCAGTAAGTACCTACTATGTCCCACACAGGGCCTGACATAAATCTAACTTTGCTCCTTGTTAGGGGTTAGGAGATGATTGGGGAGAAGGAAGTGTGATGGAGAACTCTAGAATTTTTAATATGAGTGACTTGGATATTCTACCCACAAACTTGTTTGACTCTGGAAACCAGACAAGATAAGCTAAAATTCTTTCTTTATTTAAATTGGTGGTGCCACTGAGAGTTTGTAAGAGAAAAATGTTCAACTTCGCGCAAACCAGAAGTAGGACACTGAAAAAAATAGGCTTTGCCCCCAGGGAATTATAATTTAGTGGGTACCATTTTACAATGCAAATTTGGCCCTCTAATTAGCCAAATGGCCACAGCAATTCTCTAGCATATGAGGTAGGTCTGTCCTATCCAGGGATCTGTCTCATGGCAGCTGATAAAGGATGGGGCTGGGCACGGTGGCTCACGCCTGTAATTCCAGCACTTTAGGAGGCCGAGGGGACGGATCACCAGTTTAAGAGATCGAGACCATCCTGGCCAACATGGTGAAACCCCGTCTCTACTAAAAATACAAAAATTAGCTGGGTGTGGTGGCGCGGGCCTGTAGTTCCAGCTACTCAGGAGGCTGAGACAGGAGAATTGCTTGAACCCGGGATGCAGAGGTTGCAGTGAGCCAAGATGGTGCCACTTCACTCCAGCCTGGCTACAGAGTAAGACTCTGCCTCAAAAAAAAAAAAAAAAAAAAAAAAAAAAAAAGGTTAAAAAAAAAAAGGATGGAGCAGGAGGCCCAAGGTCAGGGCAGGAGTCCCGCATTATGAGATCATGAGCGCCCCTTTCTGTGCAGTACAGAGGGACCAGCTTCCACCCTGCTGATTTGAGGGGAAATTTCTAACTACTTCGCTTGAGTACCTAAGTTGCTAGATATAACTCTGACCTTGAGGAAAAAAGGAAGTTGGTGGTCTTCATTATTGTCATAACTCAGGTAGAAGAGTCCAACCTAACGCTATCACCTCTCTCAAGTGGCACTCAGTGAAACACTTGAATATGCTCAGTACTGTAGTCACTTCTACCAGAGGTCCGAACTTACTGGAAAAGTTAGGCCTGTGCAAGACTGAAAACTACTGACAACGCACCAATGTGCTGAAGGAATTCAAAGGAGATTCCTGGGCGGGCTCGGTGGCTCGCTCCTGTAATCCCAGCACTTTGGGAGGCCGAGGCGGGTGGATCAAGAGGTCAGGAGATCGAGACCATCCTGGTTAACATGGTGAAACCCCGCCTCTACTAAAAATACAAAAAATTAGCCGGGTGCCGTGGTAGGTGCCTGTAGTCCCAGCTACTCAGGAGGCTGAGGCAGGAGAATGGCGTGAACCCGGGAAGCGGAGCTTGCAGTGAGCCGAGATTGCGCCACTGCACTCTGTCTGCCTTGGTGACAGAGCGAAACTTTGTCTCAAAAAAAAAAAAAAAAAAAAAGGAAATTTCTGAAGTCTTGTGAACCTAATGAAAGACTGGATTATGTGTGTTGTTGCTCTATTCTCTGAATGTGGGTTACTATATAAACTCCTGTAATCCAGAACTCTTTTAACAACTGTGGCTCTAATGCTTAGTTAAATAACTTGCCAGAGGCTCTCTGACCTCTAGTAGTATAACTTAAGTTTCTGAGTCATTGTGCTCTCAACTTTAAAATGGGAACGACTCTCTGTCTCATGATTCTTACAAGGATTTAAAGATAATGCCTAGAAAGCCCTTAGCACAGTGGATTTTGCTTACTAGGCAAAAGGAGAAAAAGTGTTCAGTAAATGATAGCTGTTCCAGGAGCAATGTATGCCATTCCAGCACATCTAATTCATAAAATATTAATGCATTCCATTTATCACATCATATATTTGAAAACCAGAGGAACCACTTCCAGGTATTGTTTTATAAGGAAAATAAATAATTTTAAGGTGAAATAATTTTTAAAAGGCTTAACACCTGCCTTTTAAAAATATATGATATGGTTAAACCTATGGAACTCTGGATATTTGTTACTTTATTCAACATTTTCTGAATTGTTTTTATTTATCAAAATTATGCTATGTATCTGTGTCTTTCTGAATGGACTCTTGCAGTGCTTAACTCAGTAGGACATCAAAGCAACACAACAGCACGTCTATCTAGACCATCCTTTTTTTTTTTTTTTTTTTTTTGAGATGGAGTTTCACTCTTGTTGCCCAGGCTGGAGTGCAATGGCGCGATCTCAGCTCACCGCAACCTCCGCCTCCCGGGTTCAAGTGATTCTCCTGCCTCAGCCTCCCGAGTATCTGTGATTACAGGCATGCACCACTACGCCCGGCTAATTTTGTATTTTTAGTAGAGAGGGGGTTTCTCCCTATTGGTCAGGTTGGTCTCGAACTCCCAACCTCAGGTGATCCGCCCACCTCAGCCTCCCAAAGTGCTGAGATTACAGGCATGAGCCACCGCACCTGGCCTAGAACATCCATTTTGGATAAGCTTGGCACCGACTCATAGTCAGCTCAAAATCAGCTCAACTTTCTGGCACATTTTTAATTTGAAAGAAAAGAAAGAGATATATTAAAAAGGGATGCATGATTCTCAGTGAAAGAAAAGAGTCTTTGTAACTCTCCCTTATACCTCACCATGCACATGTCTCCGGGACAAAGGAAAGAGTGTTTGTAACTTTAATTTCCCATGCCTGATAGGACGCCGACATTTTGTAAATAAAAAAAGTCACCAATTTTCCTGACTTTTATTTAATCAAGTGTTTTCACTGCTTTGGTCTTTCTAGGACTCTAACAAGAAGTAAAATAGGACATTTGGCCTCTTCCCTCTGTTCCTGCCAAAACCTTGAGGTGAGGCAAGGCAATAGGGTGCATTCTGCTAGGGTCAGGGTCAGGGGATCCTGGATGGGGAGGGCTTGGAGACTATGCATTTGTTCTGAATAATGGCAGACAAAAGAGACCTCTAATCAAATGCTTCCTCTAATCAAATGCTCAAAGAACTGCTGAACAGCACAGGCACCTGCTGTTCCAGAAGACAGAGCAAGGAGCACTGCATGGGAGGTAGGAAGCAACAGATTTTGCTCTCAACTCTCAGAGCAGGCAGCATGGAAACACATTGCACTCTTTTTTTTTTGAGATGGAGTTTCACTATTACGGCCCAGGCTGGAGTGCAGTGGTGCAATCTCGGCTCACTGCCACCTCTGACTCCCGGGTTCAAATGATTCTCCTGTCTCAGCCTCCGGAGTAGCTGGATTACAAGCACATGCCACTATGCCTGGCTAATTTTTATATTTTTAGTAGAGATGAGGTTTCATCATATTGGTCAGGCTGGTCGCGAACTCCTGACCTCAGGTGATCCACCCAACTCGGTCTCCCAAAGTGGTAGGATTACAGGCGTGGGCCAGCGCGCCCAGCTAGAAATACAGTCTTTTAAGAGAACTTCTGAACTAGGTAGAAGGTAGAAATTACTAAATTAATTTATATTAATAATTAACAATTGGCTATACCTGTAAGTTGGGAGTTCCAAAGCAAATAAGAGGCGCTTCTCAGAGTCTAGATGTTCAAACCTTCTAATTCTCAGATTGCAACATATGGTCTTTCCAAAGGCTGGTTTTCCTGTCTTGTGTATGTCTTGAAAGATACTCTCTTTATAAAACTACAGTGAAGGCACAATCTCCTTTCTTATCCGGTGAGCTTATTAAACACAGATAAAATTTACTTTGAACATACTTTAAAATCCTTCAAGTACAAATACAGCAGGGTAATATTTCAGGATCATCATTATCTCCCCATAACAGGCACCAGCTTTGTCTTGCAGCCACACTTGGGCAGGCATTTATATTAGTGCTGTTCTGTGCTAACAGCTTTGCAAACTCGCATTTTTTTTATAACCATATGTCTCTATGCTAACTCTAGCGTTCTTCAGCTTGTAAGTCTTTTTCTTTTGTGTCTTTTCAAACTTTTGTCACTTGGCTCTATTTTGATTGTCAAGTTCACTGCCAAATTTTGTTCAGTTAAAATCTGCCAACATCTTGGCATTTCCAGGATATTACATTAAGAGCAGATGAGTGCAAACAGAGCAAACTATGTGCAATGAAGACTGTCCCCCAAAATGTTGTCCCTCTAAGTCAAAGATTAACTTTTGACAAATTTTTGAGAGTAAGGTCCTTTAGGCTGTTGACTTGGCCAATGAGCAAGAAACCACAGTCTGTTAGGCAATATCTGCTAATAAGAAAGTCACATTTCAGCACGAGTGGCTAAGAGATCCTCTCCTGATTTGGGGGCAGGCCAGTCAGGCACAAGCTGCTTATCTGTGCAATTGGGGCAGCTTAACCCATAGGCCAGGAAAGCCTGGCTTTGGGAATCACATCAGGGTTGTGGCCCATGTCTAGTGGTGAGCAAATATTGACAGAACTGGGGTCCTCTTGGAACAACAGGGGAGTGGGAAAGGTGGGGGCTAGTTAATGACTGTCAGACTCCATACCCAAAACAGGTCAAAATCTTTACAAAGATATCGAGACGGAAAGTCTGTAAGCTAAGAAGAGTGATTTTATTTAATTAACCTGTTCCAGAGGTAAGCCCCATAGGACAACACTGAACAGCATGATCTAATGGCCAGTTACTACTGTTGCAGTCTGAGCTGAAGGCTGTGAGCTTCCTGGTCTTTTAAAAATTATTTACTTCTAATTATCTTTTTCTTTCTTTCTTTCTTTTTTTTTTTTTTTTTTTTGAGATGGAGTTTTGCTCTTGTTGCCCAGGCTGGAGTGCAATGGCGCGATCTCGGCTCATTGCAACCTCCTCTTCCAGGGTTCAAGCGATTCTCCTGCCTCAGCCTCCCGAGTAGCTGGGATTACAGGCATGCACCGCCACACCCAGCTAATTTTTTGTATTTTTAGTAGAGACAGGGTTTCACCATGGCCAGGCTGGTCTTGAACTCTTGACCTCAGGTGATCCGCCCGCCTCAGCCTCCCAGAGTACTGGGATTACAGGCGTGAGCCACTGCGCCCAGACTATTATCATTATTTTTAGAGACAGAGTCTCATTTTGTTGGCTAGACTGGACTGTAGAGGTACAATCATAGTTCATTGTAGCCTCAAACTCCTGGGCTCAAGCAAAACTCCTGCCTCAGTCCTCTGAGTAGCTGGGACTGTAGGCACGTGCCACCACGTCTGGCTAATTAAATTTTTTTTTTTTGTGTGGGGATGAGATCTTACTATGTTGCCCAGGCTGGTCTCAAACTCCTGACTACAAGTGATCCTCCAGCCTCAGCCTCCTGAGTAGCTGGGATTACAGGTATAAGCCACCATGACTGGCTGCTTCCTGGCCTTCTGATGGCTCACTGATATCAAGGGCAAGATAGAAAAAGAATGGAAAGGACCAGCATTTATTAAGAATCTGCCGTGTGTTGGGCACTGGTTTCAGGATATAATCACACTTTTCACTCAGTCTTCAAGAGAAGGCATTATTAGCTCCTTTTGCCAGGTAAAGAAAGAGGAGAAGTTAAGGAACTGGGCAAGGTGATGGAGTGGGCAAGATCCAAACTCAAGTCCATCAGATTCCAAATTCCATGCTTTTCCACAGGACCATGATAAGTGCATAAAGAACTGCATGGTATGGCTGAAGACCAAGCAGGAGGGAGAAGGGTGAAACAAAGGGATCATTTATCCTTCTTCCATGAGGGAAGGTCCTGATCACGTGTACGACCACAAAGTGAGCATCTTATCCTGTTGTGAAAGGCAACATGGTAATATTTCCATTATCACTTATTATTTAAAAAGCATGCGAAATTATGCAGAAAACAATGAATTTGTTTATTTCATGCCTCAGGTTCTAGGAACCAGTGCTCAGCGTTTGGCCCCAGTAAGGACACCGATGGGATTTTCTGGGGTCTGTGTGAGGGGAATGCTGTGTGTGAGTCCCTGTCAGGACAAGGAGAGGAGGCAGTGCAGCAGCTCACACATAAAAGGCACAGAAATTCAGCTCTGTTAAATATCTACATTAAAACTAAAACCAAAACCTTTCACAGCACACAGGTCAAATGTAATTACCAGAATGCTAAGATACTTTCCAAAGGGACTGGGACTTTTTGTGTTTAATCTGCATGAAATTCTCAATTAATAGATATAATCTTAGGCCTTTTGACTTAGTTTTGACCACTGTCAGATAAATAGGAGGTTCTATACTTTGTGCATTGATATTCCAGTGGGATAAACGACCTGATAAAAAGCAAATCTTAAATTTAAACTATTCTGTGGTTATTCACCACCTGCAGGATAAAATCTAACCTTCTCGGCAGGTGGGTGAGACGTGGCCTGACTTCTTGGCCTCATCTCTTATCATTCCCAGCCTCACACTTTATTAAGAACATATTATTTGGAGGTTACTCCTTTCCAAGTGCATATGCCACAAATGCTATTTCACACCTTTATGCCCTAGCACACATGAGTCTCTTTTCTGGGAACTTCAGATCTGGCAATGTCTGTGGAGGATTTAGAAGATCACACTATTCCCCTAGGCCTCAACTTATTCCTTGACCCACCCCAATGGAATGAATTGTTGCCCCCACCCTCAACTGCTTTGATACATTATACACACTTCCATTGCTACACTGACCACACCTATCCCCTCTCCATCCCTCAACTGTGAGCCTCCCTGAGAGGAAGACTGGCATATAGTAGGTGCTCAGGAAAGTAGAGGAACCAATTTTTCTCTAAGATATCATGGTAGCTGGTACCTTTTTTTTTTTTTTTAATCTTGCCTGGAGTCTTTGATGTCAGATAAGAATTAGCTTCTTCTTATTTCCATAAAACAATAACAGAAAACAAATTCCCTAGTCAAAAAGTCCAGTAGGCCGGGTGCGGTGGCTCACGCCTGTGATCCCAGCCCTTTGGGAGGCCAAGGTGGGTGGATCATTTGGGGTCAGGAGTTCTAGACCAGCCTGGCCAACATGGTGAAACCCACCTCTACTAAAAATACAAAAACTAGCTGGGTGTGGTGGCGGGCACCCGTAGTCCCAGCTACTCAGGAGGCTGAGGCAGGAGAATCGCTTGAACCCGGGAGGTCGAGGTTGCAGTGAGCCGAGATCGCGCCACTGCACTTCAACCTGGGCAACAGAGCAAGATACTATCTCAAAAAAAAAAAAAAAAAAAAGTTCAGCAAATCCTTTCAGAGAATATCCAAAAGTTAGTCTTTTTTCAAATGAACGTAAAACAGGAACATTCATTCTAAGAAACATATAAGATAATCGAAGGGCAATATTCTTCAAGTATATATTGCTTCTACCTGAAAGCTAGTGAAAAGAGGATACACATATAAACGTTAGTGTCCCATACCTGGGGCTTTGGGTATGTTAATTACTGCTGTTAGAATGCAAACACTAAATGCCTTTAGTATTGGAGGTCCCATTAGAGAAAACACCTGTGTAGTTTCGGGGGTTGTTAATTGTCACTCTCAACCAGCAGGTGTCGCTAGAGACAAGCACATGTACTATGGCTGCCCTCTCAAGGACGACCACCCCAAAATCCTGCTCCAGCTGGAACTCCTGCCTCCCTCTAAGGTTCCGTCCCTTCGTGGAAACTTCAGCTGGAACAGCATGTGTGTCTATAGTTCTCAAAGTTTCTTATGCAGCAGAATCCTCTAGACTGGGTTGGGGTTTGTTAAAATGCAGATTTCTGTCTGCCGGCTGCAGAGATTCTGGTTCAGCAGGTAGAAGTGAGACCCTGAATAATTTCTGTTTTAAACACTGCCTTTTTGCCTTCCCTGCACCCCCTATTGTGATGCATTTTGAGAAACACTGATTTCTATCCTGTGTGGACTGTTCAAAATCATCTCATAGCGTCTACTCAGAAACAATCAGGCTGCCAAAGGATTCATTTGTTGATTCACTCAATAAACCTCTATTGTGCCCTTAATAGCTTTCCAGTTACCCTTGGCTACCTTCACAAAGTTGTGCAGCTCATCCTCCTATCTCAGGCTTGGGATCAACCATAGAATCCAGTAAAGTCTTGACCTTTCCTTTCTTATGTTTGGTGGGTGAGTATCCCACCAAAGAACCTGGCTTCCACTCTGAGAGGAAAAAAAAATCTCTCATCAAGAGCATTCATATATTTACAGAAACTCTGCCAATAAATGGATCCCTAATGGTTAGTTTATAGGACATAAACATTCCAAAGTGGTGAAAATGCATCTTATTCCTATGGCTTTTTTTCTTTTTTGTTCTAGCAGGGTCTCGCCATGTTGCCCAGGCTGGAGTACAGTGGCTATTCACAGGTGTGTTCATCACGTACTACAGCCTAGAACTCCTGGGCTCAAGAGATCTTCCTGCCTTAGTGTTTTGAGTAGCTGGCACTACAGTTGTGCACCACGGTGCCCAGATTACTATGATTTTAAACACAGATAAAAATAATAAATCCATTACTATCTAAAAATTAAAATGCTGGTATGTTTTACAGCAATATTAACTTTGTAAATCCAAGATAAATAAAAATTCTAGTAGTTAAAAAAGGGATAAATTAGATTGCTACAAATAAATTACAACAAAAAATTCATTAGAAACTTAAAATTGCTATAATATGTTTACCCACGGGGTGCTGAGGGAGCATGCATTCTTAAGAACTTTAATGAAAATCGTGGATCCAAATGCAGACTACAGTTAAAAAACACTAACTGTCGGCTGGGCGCGGTGGCTCACACCTGTAATCCCAGCACTTTGGGAGGCTGAGGCGGGCGGATCACGAGATCAGGAGATAGAGACCATCCTGGCTAACACGGTGAAACCCCATCTCTACTACCAAAAATTAGCCAGGCATGGTAGGTGTGCCTGTAATCCCAGCTACTTGGGAGGCTGAGGCAGAAGAATTGCTTGAACCCTGGAGGCAGAGGTTGCAATGAGCCAAGATTGTGCCACTGCACTCCAGCCTGGGCGACAAAGCAAGACTCTGTCTCAAAAAAACAAAAATACAAAAAAAAACAAACACTAACTGTCCAGCGAAAGCTTAGCATGCCCTGAGTCTATTTTTTTCTTTAACTTTCTGACTCTTAGAAAAATTTTTGCACTAGAATAACCTTTCACTCTGTACTCAGTACTGCTTTACTATTTCCCAGCTGCAAAAGTACCACCCAGCCTCTACACACATTCTTTTGTAGTCACGGGGATCACATCTTCTCTTGGGGTTAAGTCCATCTTGGTCGTGTTCCAGTTTTTAGGAAGTCTTCCTCATGTTCTGTCTGATAGGCAGGAAAAGCCAGTGACTCCACTAGGCGGCCTTTCCCCTCCTAGGACTTAGCATAGTGCCTGGGTTAGGACTGCATCTCAGCTGCATTTAACAGAAACTTATTACAGTGGCTTAAACAAGAAAGGGATTCATTCTTCTCATGTAACAGTAAGCCCAGAAGACAGCAAGCCCAGCTGTGGAGAAATTAGGCAAGAATGCTTTCTGGGAACCAGGCTCCGTCTATCTTTTGGTTCTGCCATCTTTGGTCTGTGGTTTTGTTGGTGTTTGTAATATGTCTTTTGTTCCTTCAAGTAGGATCACATCTGCATTCCAGACAGGCCAGAGAAGGGGAAAACCAGGAAGATGGGCGGCACCTATATTGGGAAGGCGAAATTTTCTTGGAAATTGCCATTATTCTTCAGGTTATATCTCATTGGGCAGAACTATGTCATATGGCCACTTCAAACTTCAGGGAAGTATGGAAAGGAGAGTATTTTATTAAGGCATTTTGCTAACCAGAATGATATCTGGGTTATATTCATGAAAAAGATGGGCAGAAGATCAATAGCAGGGCAATCAGCACTCACTGCCGCAGCCTGATAGTAATAGGTGATTAACATATGTTAATGACTGATGAAACAGAAGTCTCTTTTTCCAACCATTAGAACCCTTTAGGGGCTTAGGACATGACTATAGACCATTTTTTCTACAACATCCCTTTAGATATTTGAATACAGTAATCATTGCTTTTCCCTTTCTCTACCCCAAGATGTCTCTTTTCCCAGTAGATATCTTCTCTAGGCTTGTCTCTGAAAACACTCTCATTTGTTTATATTCCAGGTGTGGATTGACCTATAAAAAGTAATGCAGAGTAGGCAGGGCACGGTGACTCACGCCTGTAATCCTAGCACTTTGGGAAGCCAAGGCGGGTGGATCATCTGAGGTCAGGAGTTCGAGATCAGCCTGGCCAACATGGTGAAAACTGGTCTCTACTAAAAATACAAAAAAATTACCCAGGCGTGGCGGCAGGTGTCTGTAATCCCAACTACTCGGGAGGCTGAGGCAGGAGAATCACTAGAACCCAGGGGGCGGAGGTTGCAGTGAGCTGAGATGGCGTCACTGCACTCCAGCCTGGGTGACAGAGTGAGACTCCATCTCAAAAAAAAAAAAAAGTAATTCAGTCATTTCCTTTCTCCTGCTGTACACCACGTGGTCACTATTATCAAATAGCTACCACAAAGAGCACATATTGTGCCCAGACCTTGGTTTCCAAATACCAGTTTCCATTAAAAGGAACCAGGGCTCACTTGAAGACTTAGCTGATTACAGAGTTGAGACCAGGAAAGCACAAGATGAGCTTGGAACATCTGGCTGTGTCAGTAAACAAGGAAGAACTCAAAGAATGATGGGGACAGATCAAAAGTACAGGAGCCAGCTTGAATGGGCTCCTATTGGCTAAATCTGAGACAATGTGGGCATAAAAATAAATGAGGATAACAGAAAAAAGTAACAATCTGGGATTTGATATTTATTTATTTGATGAATAATCAATATTTATTCAACAAATAAATATGTATTTGATGAGTAATTAAAACTTTATTTGACATATATTTATTTGATGAATAAATATTTATTTGATGAAAAACTAAGTGGATGAGAAGAGAAAGATTTTCCTTACAGTAGAACACCAGCTAATAAATATAGGAAGAATGATGAAATTAGAAAATCATCATTATATGAAAACACCAGTAATAGCTGTTTCAGAGAAGAATGTGAATAGATATGTGAAAAGTTGATGAGAAATAGGATTTTTACATAGTCCCAAAATATCTCTCCACAAGATACTTATTAATTACAAGGGGAAAAACAGTACATTTACATTGGAGAGACCAGGAAGATCCACCTTAGCCAAATGATCAAAGTTAGCACACAGTAATGGGGCAAATGAGATCATGTGCCTCCTGATATGATGCACTGAGAAGGACACAGTTATGCCTTCTGTGGTATTCCTGCCAAAAAGGCATACCTTGGATCTAATCATGAGGAAGCTTTAGACAAACTGAAATTGAAGGTCATTCTAGAAAATAAATGGCCTGACTCTTCAAATATATCAAGGTCATGAATGACAACAAAAGACTGCAATTGCTCCAAGTTAAAAGAGATTAAAGAGACATGAAAATGAAATGCAATGTGTGATCCTAGATTGGATTGTTGACCAGGAAAAAAAACGTTTTTTCCATAAAGAACATTAGTGGGACAACTGTTAAAATTTAAAGGTCTGTAAAATGCACACACATACACACACACACACACACACACACACACACACACGGAGAGACAGAGACCAAGAGAGATGGAGACAGAGAGAAATGGAGACAGAGCGAGAGGGAGGGAGAGGTAGGAAAAGGGAAGCAGGGGAAGGGGAAGGAGAAGGGAAGAAGGATAGAGGAGTGGAAATGAGGAGAAAAAGCAAATGCATTAAAATACTAACATTTAGGGAATGTAGATGAAGGGTATATATAAAAATTCTTCGAACTGTTCTTCTAACTTTTCTGTATGTCTTTATTTTTATTCTGGTAAAATATATATAACATAAAATTTACCATTTTAACCATTTTAAAGTGTACAATTCAGTGGTATTTAGTTCATCCACAAAGTTTTGCACCCATCACTACTATACAGTTCCAGAATATTTTCATTACCCAAAAAGGAAACCCTATTTCCAATAAGCAGTAATTCCCCATTTCCCCAGTGCCTGATAACCATGAATATGCTTTCTGTCTCTATGGATTTTGCCTATTTTAGATATTTCATATACATGGAATCATACAATATGTGGCCTTTTGTGTCTGGCTTTTTCCCCTTAGCATCATGTTTTCAAGGTTCGTCCATGTTGTTGCATGTATCAGTACCTAATTTCTTTTTACAGCTGAGTAGTATTTTGTTGTATGGATATACAACATTTTGCATATCATTCATCAGCTGATGGACATTAGTTATTTCTACTTTTTGGTTATCGTGAATAATGCTACTATGAACATTTATGAGCAAGTTTTTCTTTGAACACCTGTTTTCAATCATTTGGGGTATATACCTGCATCCCATGGTAATTCTATGTTTAACTTATTGAGAAACTGCCAAACTGTTTTCCAAGTGGCGGCGCCATTTTACATTCTCACCAGCAATGTATGAGTGTTCTCGTCAACACTTCTTATTGTCTATTTGCTTGAGTATAGTCATTCTAGTGGGTTTGAAGTGGTATCTGCTTGTGGTTCTGATTTGCAATTCCCCAATGACATTGAGCATCTTCTTATGTGCTTCATGGCCATTTTTAAACTTCTTTGAAGAAATATCTCTTCAAGTCCTTTGCTCATTATTGGTTGTTTGTTTTTTTGTTGTTAAGTAGTAAGAGTTGTTCATATATTCTGGACAGTAGACCTTTATCAGATATATGATTTGCAAATATTTTCTCCCATTTTGTGGGTTGTCTTTTTGTACTTTTGATTATGTCCCTTGAGGCAAAAATTTTTCAATTTTGATGAAGTCCAATTTATCTATTTTTCTTTCATTGCTTGTGTTTTTGGTTTCATAGCCAAGAAACCATGGCCTAATCCAAGGTCATGAAGATTTACTCCTATGAGTTCTTCTAAGAGGTTTAGGGTTTTAGCTCTTATATTTAGGTCCATTTTGAGGTAATTTCCTTGTTATTCTGATAACATTTTGAGTCAATTTCCTTGTTATTTATTTCTAATTTCATTCTATTTTGACCTAGAATATACTTTATATGATTTAAATCTTTTAAAATTTACTGCGATTTGTTTTGTGGCCTAACATGGTTTAGCCTTGGAATGATCCATGTGCACTTCAAAAGAATAGTGTTGAATAAAGTGCTCTACACATGTCTATTATGTCTAGTTGGTGTATGATGCTCTTCAAGTCTTCTATTTTCTTCTTGATCTTCTGTCTATTCTATCCATTTTGAAAATGAAATATTGAAGTCTCAACTATTATTGTTGATTTGTCCATTTCTCCATTTAATTACTTTCTGTTTCATGTACTGTGGATTCTCTTATTAGATGCACATATGCTTATTTTTTATTTTGTCACCAAGGTTGGAGTGCAGTGGCATGATCACAGCTCACTGCAACCTCGACCTCCTGGGCTCAAGGGATCTTCCCACCTTAGCCTTCTGAGTAGCTAGAACTACCAGCACACGCCACTACACCTGGCTAATTTTAAAACTTTTTGTAGAGACAGGGTCTTGTTTTGTTGCTGAGGCTGGTCTCGAACACCTGGGCTCAAGTGACCCTCCCACTTTGGCCTCCCAAAGTGTTGGGATTACAAGGGTGAGCTAATGTACCTGGCCCACATATGTTTATAATTGCTATATGTTATTGATGGATTGTTCCTTTTAAGACTATAAAATGTCCTCTCTAGTAACAATTTTTGTCTTACTAGCTGTTTCGTCTGATATTTGTATAGCCACTTCAGTTCTCTTTTGATGACTATTTGCATGGAATATCTTTTTCCATCTTTTCACTTTCATCCTATTTGTGTCTTTGGATGTAAATTGAGTCTCTTGTAGATATTATATAGTTGGATTATGTTTTTTAATCTATTTCACTAACTGCCTTTTAACTGAAGAGTTTAATCCATTTACATTTTAGAAAACTGGTAAGTGAGGCCTTGCTTCTGCCGTTTTGTTGTTTATTTTCTTTATATCATATCTGTGTCTTCTCTTATGTTTAATTGACTTTTCTAGTGTATTATTTTGGTTCTCATTTCCTTTTATGAATGTATATTTTTAGTTATTTTGTTAATGTTACCTTCGGGGTTATAATTAACATCCTAAATTTATAATAATTTAGTTTGAATTAATACCAATTTAGCTTAAATAATGTACAAACACTGTTCCTATGTAGCTCCACCTTCTCCCTTTATGTTGTTATTGTCATACATTATATCTTTATACATTGTGTGTTCATTCAGATACATTCATAATTATTGTTTTATGCATTTGCCTTTTAAATCATATAGAAAAAAAAGTGAGTGACAGGCCGGGTGCAGTGGCTCACGCCTGTAATCCCAGCACTTTGGGAAGCTGAGGTGGGTGGATCACCTGAGGTCAGGAGTTCGAGACCAGCCTGGGCAACATGGTAAAACCCTGTCTCTACTAAAAAATACAAAAATTAGCCAGGTGTGGTGGCATGCACCTGTAGTCCCAGCTACTCAGGAGGCTGAAGTGGGAGAATCACTTGAACCTGGGAGATGGAGGTTGCAGTGAGCTGAGATCATGCCACTACACTCAGCCTGAGCAACAGAGCAAGACTCCGTCTCAAATACAACAACAACAACAACAACAGCAAAAAATGAGTGACAAACAAAAAATACAATAATACTAGCTTTTATGTTTACCTATGTAGTTTCCTTACTGATGTTTTTATTTTTTATTTTTTTGTATAGCTAGAGTTACTTGTGTTCTTTCATTTCTTCCTGAATAATTTCCCTTAGCATTTCTCATAGGGCAGGTCTACTAGAAGCAAACTTCCTCAACTTTTTTTTATATGAGAATGTCTTGAGTTCTTTCAGTTTTTTATTTTTATTTTATTTTATTTTTTGAGATGGAATCTCGCTCTGTCGCCCAAGCTGGAGTGCAGTGGCAAGATCTCGGCTCACAGCAGCCTCCACCTCCCAGGTTCAAGCAATTCTCCTGCCTCAGCTGGGATTACAGGCGCCCACCACTACGCCAGCTAATTTTTGTATCTTTAGTATAGACAGGGTTTCACCATGTTGGCCAGGCTGGTCTCCAACTCCTGACCTCAGGTGATCCACCTACCTCGGCCTCCCAAAGTGCTGGGATTACAGGTATGAGCCACCATGCCTGGCCTTATTTTTATTTTTTGAGACAGAATCTTGGTCTGTTGTCCAGGCTGGAGTGCAGTGGCATGATCTCAGCTCACTGTAACCTCCACCTCCCAGGTTCAAGTGATTCTCCTGCTTCAGCCTCCCAAGTAGCTGGGATTACAGACATGTGCCATCATGCCCAGCTAATTTTTGTATTTTTAGTATAGACAAGGTTTCCCCATGTTGGCCAGGCTGGTCTTGAACTCCTGACCTCAGGTGATCCGCTTGCCTCAGCCTCCCAAAGTGCTGAGATTACAGTGGGATTACAGGTGTGAGCCACTGTGCCTGGACTTCTTTCAGTTTTGGTGGAGAATTTTATTGAATACAGGATTCTTGATTAACAATTGTTTTTCTTTCAGGGTTACTATACATCATCCCTCATTCTGATAAATCAGGGAATAATCTTATTAAGGATCACTTGTATGTAGTGAGCTGCTTCCCTCTTGCTGCAATCAATATTTTCTATTTTTCTTTGTCAACAATTTGGTTATAATCTGTTTGAGTGTGGCTCTCTTTAGGTTTATTTTATGTGGAGTTTGTTGAGCTTCTTAGATGTGCATTCATGTCTTTATCACTTTTGAGAAGTTTTCAACCATTATTTCTTCAAGTATTTTTTTTTTATAGCCCAGACCTTATAAGACAATATTTCTTCAAATATTCTTTCTGCTCCTTTCTTTCTCTCTTCTCTTTCTGGGACTCCCATTCTGCGTATGTTGGTAGGCTTGAGGGTATCCCACAGGTCTCTTAGACTCTGTTCAGTTTTCTTCACTCTTTTCTTTTTCTGCTCCTTAGACTGAATAATCTCAGTTGATCTATCTTCAAATTTGGTGATTCTTTCTTCTGCCTGCTCAAATGTGCTACTGAACCCCTCTTAGTGAATTTTTGATATCAGTTATTTTCAACTCCAGGTTTTCTATTTGGTTCCCTTTTTTATCATTTCTATATTTTTATTGATGTTTTCTGTTAGGTAAAACATTGTTCTCTTGATTTTCTTTAGTTCTTTGTCCTTCACTTTCTTTGTGTCTTTGAGCATATTTAAGACAGTTGATTTAAAGTCCCTGTTTAGTAAGTCAAATATCTGGGCTTCTTCAAAGAGTTTCTTTTTTAAGAAATGTTTTTTTAAAGAGATGAAGTCTTGCTCTGTCACCCGGGCTGGAGTGCAGTGGCTCAATCTCAGCTCACTGCGGCCTTGAACTCCTGGGCTTAAGGAAGCCTCCCACCTCAGCCTCCTGAGTAGGTGGGACTACAGATGCACGCCACCATGTTTGGCTAATTTTTATATTTTTTGGTAGACATGGGGTCTCACTATGTTGCCCAGGCTGGTCTTGAACTCCTGGCCTCAAGCGATCCTCCTGCCTCAGCCTCCCAAGGTATTGAGATTATAGGTGTGAGCCACCACGTCTGGCCAGTTTCTGTTAATTTCTACTGTTAATAGGCTGTACTTTCTTATTTCTTTGTGTACCTTGTAATTTCTTGTTGTTGAAAACTGGACATTTTGCATATTATAATGTGGTAACTCTGGAAATCAGATTCTTCCTCCTCCCTAGGGTTTGTTGTTGCTGGCTTATTGTGGGTTATAGTTGTTTATTTGTTTAATGACTTTTCTGAACTATTTCTTGAAGAGACTGTATTCTTTGGTGTGTGTGTAGTCACTGAAGTCTCTGTTTTGTTAGTTTATGGTCAGCTAGTGATTTGACAGAGTTTTCCTTAAATACCTGGAGCCACAAAAAAAAAAGAGATCACCTTCTAGTCTTTGCACATTCATTCTTATGGGGGCACTGCTTAACACTTAGCAAGACTGTTTACAACTCTGCTCTAGCCTTTACTTCCTGCTTGCATTGAAAGGTTAGCCAGAAGCGAACGATTGTGGTCTTCTCAGGTCCTTCCTGTGTCAAGCCCTGGGCATGTGTGTGGCTTTGGACATTTCCTAGTATATGCAGGAGCTTTTGAAAGCTGTTATTCCTCTGTGTATGTCTTTTTCTAGCCTCTTCTTTCCCAGGCTTCCATCTGTCTGCTGTTTGCCGCATCTGTTATTCCTCACCACAGGTTGCTGCAGCTACTATATAAGCCTTTAAGTGCTATTGACAAATGTCACTTGGGAGATCACTTCAGTCCTAAGAAGCTTCTGAGGCATGTGACACAAAGATAAACCCCTGAGTTGATCATTCAGGGAGCCACCAGACAATTCAAAACACACAACCACAATTTTTTTTTTTGAGAACAAGGTCTAACCACACATTGCTTACTTGGGCACTGGCAAGCCACATCAGAAACAAGAGCCACCACTTTCACAGATGCTGCTAAGCTGGTGAGTGGAGATGGTATGCAAATAAGTTAACATGCCTCAGTGCTCTTACTGAAACGTCTTTATTTAGCATTTGCCTAGGTGTGTAAGTTCTTTATTAGATTCTAGAATTTGGTAAAAATTGATTGGACCGTTTTTGCCAATTTGATCATTGTTTTTGTGGAATGATGGAGTTCTGGAATTTCCTGCTCTGCCATTTCAATCATATCATCCCACCATTAGCTTTTTTTTTTTTTTTTTTTTAAATGGAGTCTTGCTGTGTCGCCCAGGCTGGAGTGCAGTGGCACAATCTCAGCTCACTGCAACCTCCACCTCCCTGATTCAAGAGATTCTCCTGCCTCAGCCTCCCGAGTAGCTGGGATTGCAGGTGACTGCCATCACACGCCCGGCTAATTTTTTGTATTTTTAGTAGAGACGGGGTTTCACCATGTTGCCCAGGCTGGTTTCGAACTCCTCACCTCAAGTGATCCACCCGCCTTGGCCTCCCAAAGTCCTAGGATTACAGATGTGAGCCACCGCGCCTGGCCACCATTAGCTTTTATACATAAAACTAGAATGGAGACTCCAGCTTGTTCTGTTCACTTTTATATTCTTGGCTTCTAACACATAGTAGGTACTCATTAAATATGTTAGGTAATGTATGAGTGAAATGAACAAATTATCATTGTCTTACACAATCCCTATAAAACATGACTATTCCCATTTTACAAAGGAAGATTCTGAGCCTCAAAAAGGTTTTGTGGCTTTCGCAGGTTACCCAGCTTCTACAACAAGCGGCAGAGACAGATTCAAATCTATATCCATAATCCCAAACCTTTGTTCTCTTCCTTATATGATGCTATCTCCTTTAGGCATCAGAAAATAAGGGGATAACAACTCTGTTGTGTTTAACTGCTTTCAAAGCATATTCCTATCCCCTAAGTTCATTTATTTATCATTGTAGTCCTACAGCACAGGCTGAGCATATTCCATTTTATAGTCAAGAAAACAAGCAGAGAGGACAAACAACCCATGATCGGACTGGAGGCACTGGCGATAAATCCAAATACTCCAAATCCTATGTCAGTGCTTTTTCTGTTATTTTATTGTGTCTTTATTAAAGTAAATACGGCTTCATCTTAACGTGGTTCTTTCCAGGTGAAAAGTAAATTATTTTCCAATGCAGCATTGCATGCAAACCAGGACCTGGAGATCACGCTTCACTCCTGTCTTTCTTTCACTTGGCCCCTTACACTAACCCATCATCCATTTCTGATGATTCTATCCCTCCATTAGCTTTTAAATATATCCCTTTCTCTCCATTCTTTTTTTTTTTTTTTTTGGGATGAGTCCTGCTCTGTCACCCAGGCTGGAGTGCAGTGGCGCAATCTTAGCTCACTGCAACCTCCGCCTCCCAGGTTCAAGCGATTCTCCTGCCTTTTCTCTCCATTTTTATTGCTAGTGCCCTAGTTGGAATTCTCATTCTGAATCACGTGGTATATTACAATGGTCTCTTCACTTTGTTTTCCTGGCCCAGAAGCAGCTCATTCCATGCCATACTCCCCACTGTTGTCAGGGTAATTTTTTCCCCCTAAAGGCAAATATCTCCAAACATTCCTTTGGTTAAAATCTTTCAGCGAGTCCTCATTTTCTGCAGCATAAAATCAAGACCCTTAGGGTGGCCTGCAAGACCCTCGAGATCTGATCCCTACTGATCGCTCCAATTTCATGTCCCCACACCTACACTTCAGTACAGATTCACAGATACATCATCATTTCTTCACACACGCTATTCCTCCTTGGAACACTCTCTACTTCCCTTTCCCCAAAGGCTTATTTACTTATTACAGCCCCATCTCCCTGCCCCTCCCACCTTCAGGTGGGTCTCCCTGCTACTCCTGAGTTAACTCTGTTAGAGTGGCTGGCACACTAGATTACAATCATCTGCTTACTCCTTTGCTTCCTAAATAGGGTGTGAGTTTTCAGAGGGCAGAGGCTGGGTCTCTTATTCTGGTATTCTTAGCTAATATAGAACTCAGTGAATGTATCTGAAATAAATGAAGACCTATCTTTCTGTTTTATTTACACTCAAGAACCATGTCGTGTAACTCATAGTAGAAACAGATCTAAATAAGGTATGAGGTAACAACTTCAATTAAAGCATCAGGAAATTACATGCTGGGACTTCCCCAGCTTAGCATCCCCAAATCCCAATTTAAGAGCCATACGTGGGTTATTTTTGCTTCCACAGTAAATTGAAGAATGCATAAACCTTCTTCTACCAGAGAATAAAATTCTATAGATCTTTGTGTTTTCCTTTCCTATCAGGTTGCTAAGAAAGCTGAAAGAATTTAAGGCTTCAATGCACTGTGACCATATTAGTCCTAGAATCTAGCATATTTGTTTCTTCCTGTTTATGTCTTTGCTTTTATATTTTTAGTTTAGTAATCTTTTTGGGCTGGGCATGGTGGCTCACACCTGTAATCTCAGCACTTTGGGAGTCTGAGTTGGGAAGATTGCTTGAATCCAGGAGTTGGGACACCAACCTGGGCAACAAAACGAGACCCTGCCTCTCCAAAAAAAAAAAAAAAAAAAAGCTGGGTGTGAAGGTGCATGCCTGTAGTCTCAGCTATTCTAGAGGCTGAGGTGGGAGGATCGCTTGAGCTATGGAGTTTGAGGCTGCAGTGAGCTATGATGGGATCACTGCACTCCAGCCTGGGGTTAAAAAAAATCTTTTTTTATATATGCCTTTTTGGAAAACAAAAGCAGCATAAATATACAAACATATGCTAAAAACATATTGCATGTTATTTCTTGTTAGCATAGAAGCACACCAATGGTTAGCGTGACAATGTAGAAGAGTAGAGTTGGAGTCATTGAGAGAAAGTTTGCCTGCAACTACCTAAGCGACACACGCCATTGTTATGTGGGAAGCTGAAAACCAGAAATCATTATCACGGAGTGGAAAACATTTTTTGCTGGCACAGATAAATATTTTCAGGATCTCTAACTGTTCTTTAATGGACTCCTTATCACTACGGAGATTTTACAACAGTTAGCATGGAGCAGAAAAGGTAAATATTTCCAATATTCAATGAAGTAGAGAATCAGAGCTTAGATGAATTTGACCATCTGGCAAAAGCCCCTGTCTCTAAATGAAGAGATGGCACACATCATCCTGAGAATAGGCCTTCATGATTTATTTTCCCTTTCCCTCCAATTTCATTAGTCACCAAGCCTGTTGGATTTCCCGCTGGAATCCTCCTCTTTTCCAGTCTTCCTCTTAGGCCCCGGCTCAGGCTTCCTTCCTCCCAAGTCTTTCTCTTCTAGATTTCCACCCTCAATGCAGTCTCCATATGGCTAGATTGCTCCTCTGCTTAGAACCTGTCACAGGCTCCCCATAACTCACACTTTAGATCTGAACACACATGTAAGACTCCTGTATCCTCTCCAGGGTCACCTCTTGGTGCAAACCCACATCTTCTTTGCTCTGGACATCCTGAATGACTTGTGTTCCTCATGTTGCTACATGAGTGCCAAAGCGCTTCTATTCTGGGTAGAATCACCCTCCCACCCCTTCATCATCTGGCTAATCCCTGCTTACCCTTCAAGACTCAGCTGAGACAGCTTCTCCTAATGACCTCAACACCTTCCTGTGTGCTCCAAAGCACTCTCTACTATTATTGCTCTCTGTGTCCCTCATTAGGCTGTGAGCTACTTAAGATCAAGGAGTATTTAGAACTGAGCTCCCAGAATATAACTCTGGCTGACCAGAAGAGGTCTCGGGAAATGCTTGTTGAATGAAAGCATACTGCTTTCATTTAGCATACTGCTGTGAGCATGCTTAGGAAATGCATCTGAAATGGGCCTCGTGCATCACAATTTCCACCAAATGTGAGATGTGCATCTTCCTAATCCCCACCTATCATTTCCATCATCCTATTATTTCAAGTCTATCATTTCTATTATTTCTTCTAATCTTTCTAATTTTATCAGATCCTCTCCACTCCTTCTCCTGACCTTTCCCTGGTCTAATAATAATAATAATAAAATCCTAAATCCATTTAGATTTGACTTAGATTTGTTTTCAAATTGAAAGCCCATTGTCCTAAATTACAATTTATTAAATGGACTCTTTCCTTCCTTATTCATTTTAGGTATATTCTATTTTAGGTATAATCCCTTATAAATAATACGATTTGTTTTCGAAACTTTCTCTTCTATTCCATTGGCCTATTATCACACTGGTTTAGTTACTATCATTTTATTATCTTACCCAGCTATTTGTGTTTAATGTAATTTTTTCCTGTTAAAAACTATAGAGGAATATTTTAAATATACAAATAAGCAAAGGAAAAGCTGAAATTACTCATAGTCCCACAAAACAGAGATAACCATAATCATCATTTTTATGTAACTAGATGGCTTTCATAGCTGGCTTTCACTTAACCATTTTGCCAAATAAACTGATCTTTTCCAAGCTTCTGTAGAATGTACTGGCTGATGACTGTCATATGCTGAATATTCCTGGAGAGGGGCTTCCACTGAGAGGCCTGTGTTCCGTGTTCTCATTCTCAGCATCAGGAGGTTGTGCTAACAAGGGTCAGGTGTGTATATTTCAACATGTTATGCCAGGTGTAGTGGTTACACTACTGCCAGGATTATTTAAATATTATGTATATTGATAAAAACAATGAATATGAAAAGAGTAGTTTCTATAAAAATTAACCCTTTGAAAAGTTGAATACCTTGCAAATGTTCAATAAAGGTAAATGCTAAAACTACTACTCTCAAGTTAAGTGTAGGTGAGAAATACAAACATTGCAAAGAAATTATAAAAACTATAAAAACCTGGGAACCTATATTCAGTGGGCTTTGTAAGCATTTCTAAACTTTTTAATCCATTTTAATAAATCAATATTTCATATTATTGCACTTCCGGGAGGTTACATTATTGGTGTCTTTAATGCCAAAGACAGTAGACAACTTCAGAAGAGTCAGGAGTCAGAATATACCTATGTCAACAACTGGCCAATAAACATTGACATATTGTAGTTTAAAACAATTTTCTTTTTCTTTTTCTTTTTTTCTGAGATGGCATCTCGCTCTGTCGCCAGGCTGGAGTGCAGTGGCACAATCTCGGCTCACTGCAACCTCCACCTCCCTGGTTCAAGCAATTCTCCTGCCTCAGCCTCCCGAGTAGCTGGGACTACAGGCATGCACCACCACACTCAGCTAATTTTTGTATTTTTAGTTGAGACGGGGTTTCACCATGTTGGCCAGGATGGTCTTGATCTTTTGATCTGGTGATCCATCCGCCTCAGCCTCCCAAAGTGGTGGGATTACAGGCGTGAGCCACCGCGCCCAGCCTTCTTTTTCTTTTGAGGCGGAGTTTCACTCTTGCTGCCCAGGCTGGAGTGCAATGGCACGATCTCGGCTCACCGCAACGTATGCCTCCCGGGTTCAAGCAGTTCTTCTGCCTCAGCCTCGAGTAGCTGGGATTACAGGCAGGTGACACTGTGCCCGGATAATTCTGTATTTTTGGTAGAGACGGGGTTTCTCCATGTTGGTCAGGCTGGTCTCAAACACCTTACCTCAGGTGATCCACCCATGTCGGCCACCCAAAATGCTGGGATTACAGGCATGAGCCACTGCACCTGGCCAAAAATTTTCATTTTTAATGATTCTCCTCCTTAACCCAATTTTTCAATTAACCAGTTAACTACCAGTGCCTACAGGACTGAGAGAGCACCTACTATACTTTAAGATGTGTAAGAAAATTTATTTCATATAAATGAGATCATGCATTGCTTGAGCCCCTGCTTTCTTCACTAACTATATTATAAACATTAATCCAATGTATTAAATATTATTTACATCATTGTGAATGCCTGCCCAGTCCTTCCTATTGAACTTTTATTTATGCTTTTTAAAATTTAACATTAAATATGTACCTTTCTTGATTTCCTCTTTGACAGGACTGACAGGAAGCTTGGAATTTAGTCATATGCCTAGCCTGGGATTCTTACATAGCTAATCTCCTTTTCTCAATTTTTTTCCATTTGCTTATTACACAACTTGTGTGTGTGTGTGTTAAAATTGTTTTATTTTGTTGTAAGCTGTGAGAATCCTTTCTGGAAGATGGAGTGAGCAGACCAACCTTAAATACCTAATAGCCTGTCTCCCAGTGTGAGGTTACAGGATGCAACCTGAGACTGACTGAAAGCCGCTTTGTTTTGCCTTGAAGGCCGTTCCTTACTGTTGCCTCTCTAGTCTGACAGTCTTGGCCAGGGAGCTTGTAAGTACCTACAGCGCTTTAAGATTTCTATTGAAATTGCTGATAAGCCCGTGAAATGGTCTAATAGCTTAGCTTTACTTTTTCTGGAATCCTAAATTTAACCTAGGTGAATCTGCTAAAATTATTTTTCTTGGAATTGGGACAGTAAATGAGGCACATCAAATTAAAAGCATAAAGCATTTCTTATTTTCACTACTACTTGCCACAAGTGAAAAAACAATGTGTAGAGCTTGTCCAACCCACGGCCCGCGAGACACATGCAGCCCAGGACGGCTTTGAATGCAGCCTGACACAAATTCGTAAACTTTTTAAAAAGATTTTTTGTGTGTGTGATTTTTTTTTTTCCTTAGCTTATCAGCTGTGGTTAGTGTTAGCGTATTTTATGTGCGGCCCAAGACAATTCTTCCGCTTCCCGTGTGGCCCAGGAAAGCCAAAAGATTGGACGCCCCTGGTAGAGGCAGAAACCCACTGGGTTAGTTCTACAGCATCTGATCAAAGATATGAGGCCAAAGAGCCTCTCGAGGTACTGGCTTCTTTCTGAACCCTTCAACATCTGTAAGAGTTTTGAGCTGTACAGCTATTTAAAGCAGCTAAAATTTTAATCACTACTTACATATTAAGATAGGGTGCGTAAGTTTTGTGCCATCTGAAATAATCCTCTAGATTTTTCTTTATTTCCTTCAATTTGAGGTTAAATACAGAGTACGCTTTCCATAGTCAAACAGAAAGAAAAGACTTTCAGGTACCTTTCAGATGTGAGGCTTTTCACAGGCTCTTTAATCATTAGGTGGTCTATATAATAGAAATTACGTAAATCTGCATCAGAACCACTCAGAAAAAGAAAGAACAGTCCAGATTGGTTAATATTCTACAGAATCTCAAATTCCTCCAGTGTTTAAGACTCCTCACAATTATTCTGTAACAACTCTTTTTGGCAGGATGGTGTAAACAACCAGGACTATCATCAGCTCACATTTGCTAATAAAAGGCAGTTTACAGTGCAGCCGCTCAAGAAAAATCCAAAATAACAAAACAAATTAGGAGAGGTTTACGGTATTGCAAAAGGTCTTCCACTTAAGAAGAACATCCCTTCCTTCGTCCCTAACATTACCTAAAATTATTGGTTTTTAAAAAGCTTGATTTTTCTAAACTTTAAATGGGGCACAGCTACTGCCTAAATGATGGCACACCACACAGTTTCACAAACGCACTAAACTCATTACAGATCCAGGCTCCAATTCACGTGCAGGGCACTGTACCAGGCACAATGAATGTTTTCCATGATGGACACTGTCCAGCGGAGGCTTTTTTTTTTGAGACGGAGTCTCGCTATGACCCCCAGGCTGGAGTGCGGTGACGCGATCTTGGCTCACTGCAAGCTCCGCCTCCCGGGTTCAGGCCATTCTCCTGCCTCAGCCTCCAGAGTAGCTGGGACTACAGGCGACCGCCACCACGCCCGGCTTATTTTTTTGTATATTTTTAGTAGAGACGGGGTTTCACCGTGTTAGCCAGGATGGTCTCGATCTCCTCATCTTGTGATCCGTCCGCCTCGGCCTCCCAAAGTGCTGGGATTACAGGCATGAGCCGCCGCGCCCGGCCCAGTGGAGGCTTTGCTACTCTGCCTGATGACTGAGTTCAGTTGCAATCTTAGCATTCACATGGCAACTCAGACTCCAGCTACGAAGCCTGGCCGGGCAGTGGATGAACTTTGTACTTCAGAAATTGGTTTTAGTACATTTATAGTTGCTATTCCGAAGCCCTCAGAACATGCTGTGAGAGACAGAAAGGAACAGCTGGGAAATTCTGGGGCACGCTTGCAGCATACTGACCTAATTTGAAACGAAGATGTTGCCCATGATTTTATCATTCACCACCATGGGCATGGGGAAGTGTTACAACACAGTAGACAATAACATTCTTTCCTATAAAATTTTATTTATTACATAAAAAATTCTATACATTTGTTAGACTAAAATACAGTTTTCATTATAATTCTGGCAACTGAGTCAGTACACAGAGAAAACTTAGCATTAGATCAGCACTTTTCTTTCTAGTTCATATTTCTGCACAAGAAAAACATTTCAAAGCTCCATTTCATATAGGCTGATTGTTCTCTGAAGCCAGATGGAATTCCATCCAATTCAGAGCTCTTGGAAGTTAATTTCCCAGCAAGATTTGATAACTCCAACTCCAGAAAGTTAATTGCTTAATATACATATTTTTAAAGTCCTCTGAGAGCATAATGCTCCATCTGCACTGTGTCAATAACGACTGTCACAAATACTAGGGCTACAACTGTGTCTGTGGGGCATGTTCAAGCACCTACATGTTTGTTCCCCCACATGAATACAGTGTAGTGACACTGTAATAAGAAAAAAATCCAAAATAATGGTAAGGTAAATGATTCCAAACTATGAATTCATGGAAGGCTTAACTGTGATCCTCCAGTTTATAACGGACAAAGACAAGACGAGATACAAAAATTCATTTTGGCACTACGAAATAGGATGCAGATGGCAAAAAAAAAAAAAAAAAGACAAAAAGGCATCAGATTGAGAAATATGTGGCAACATACTTCTCATGCCACACTACACAGCTGTGAGAAACCAAGACACACTGATGTGTGTTTTCTGCTCATATCACCCCATATGCTGGGCTGGGCTTGACACTGGATATGAAGACTCAGTGCCTGAGAGATCAATAGCAGGTCCCTACTGTATTGACTAATCTTTAAATTTGGCTGCCTTATTATTCTAGGAGCTCTATTCTAAACTCAAGGAGTTCAGAAAGGCTGTGCCAGCCAGTAAGTAAAGTTGGACCTTTGGTCTTCAGAAGATAGGGTTTTGTCTTTGGTTGTTTTTTAAAGCCCCTATCATTTTGCTTGATGCCCTTCACACTTTTCTCCCTGCCTTTTTGTTAAAGTTTTTTTCCTCCTGTAATAAAATCAGTTAATAACCACTGAACTAACTTCTTTAGATTTAAGCTCTATTAGAAGTGCATTCAGTGGTCCAGAATATTCTGAGAAAGTATAACAACTTCTTTCATTATGGAGCTTTTAGTACCTTTATATAGGGAAGAAGTCAGAAAACTCCAACAACACAACACAGTCTAGTAGCACTAAGGCAACAGAGCAGAAGAAAAGTTAACTGTCCCCATGTGATCATCTCTGAAAATCAAAATAGGCAAAAACAATAGGGGCCAAAAACTAAGCTCTGAGCACAGCCTACAGGAACCCAGAGGATGGGGAAAATCTACTGAATAGTCCCTGTTTCAAATCACCAGCCCCCAAAGCTATCCTATTATTGTCACATTCCTGTGCAGTATCTAATACAATTTATGAAAAAAAAAGTCACCACCTGATTATCAACATGGTAAATGAAGAAGGAGCTCACATTTTCTAGGGGCAAGTAGAATGATCCATGGAACCCATTCTATCTGCCCAATTATTCCCAAGTCTTCTTTTCCAATGCCTACTTTTTTTTCACTCATATGATTTAACACATGCTCCTGAAATGACCGCTCAAATTATAATCCTAGCTGACAGGATGGGTGGATCAGATTCATACACGAAGGTCAGAATATTCCCTTTAAGTCTTACACTTCTGTGACAAAAGGACATATCAAATTTAGATACTTACACTGGACTTAGGCCCTTTTCTATCCAATATGGGAATTTCCACTACTGGTCTCTGCATTTACTACTGTGGAAGGTTCATTAAAACTCTTCTAGGCTGGGCGTGGTGGCTCATGCCTGTAATCCCAGCACTTTGGGAGGCTGAGGCGGGTGGATCACCTGAGGTCAGGAGTTCGAGATCAGCCTGGCCAACGTGGTGAAACCCCATCTCTACTAAAAATACAAAAATTAGCTGGGTGTGGTGGCACATGCCTGTGGTCCCAGCTACTCAGGAGGCTGATGCAAGAGAATCACTTGAACCTGGGAGGTGGAGGTTGCAGTGAGCTAAGATTGTGCCACTGCACTCTAAGCTGGCGATAGAGCGAGACTCCGTATCAAAAACAAAACAAAACAAAACAAAAAAAACACAAACAAACAAAAAAACACCAAAAACAAACAAAAAAACCCCAAACTTTTCTAGGAGTGTGGGGCGGGATAGGGAGCTGACTTTTCTCCTTTCTTCACCAGCCAGTTATGATATTTCCACTTTCTTCAGCCTGAAAAGTTAGGAAACGGTTTGATACCTGACTATAAATCATGAGCCACTGGGATCAAATTTCACAAGAACTTCAAACCCCTTGATGAGTTTCTGCCTGCTTTTTCAAGGGCCCAGGGAGCCTTCCATGTAGATGCAGCACCCTTACCTAATAGTAAGGTGCAGATGTGAAGAAATCCACATGCTTCCCTAAAGAAAATAGAGTAGGTAAGGGACTGGGGGCGGAGTTCTATTGGCAGAGCAGTCCAAAGCTGCTCTAGTGGGTGACTGGAAAACACTAAAACAGAAAACACCTCCCTGATTTATGCAGGGAGAAAAAACACCTTTTGCATTTCTACCTTCAGCATCTGCTCCTCCAACTTTCTACCAAATTTATTTTTTTGCCAACTATGGACTACCCTTGAGTTTGCTAATTTATCATCATCTTCAACTGTTGTTGGAACTGGACATGTTGACAAATATATTTTAAGACAGTAGTATACTGATAACACTAAGCCACATAATGTCATAGCTGAGCTACAATAAAAAGAATCAAGTGTTTTGGTAGAAGGATTAATTACAAGGATTCCCTATTTATTTCTTCTTGGATTTTTATTTTTTTGGCTCATTGCAAATAATCTGGTACCTTGCCCCCAAATAACCCCCAGGACACACACACACACACACACACACACACACACCCTCATACCTCCAAGGAAAGAAAATCTTACTGTCATGAAGATTCAGTGTTGATCATCTTGTTATTCCTTCAGATTAGTGTGGTTTCTATTCCCTAACCTGCTACTAAATTACATAAAGTCTTTAAGTTATAAAAATGATTCCAGGTCAGAAGGTGGTAAGCATCATCTCAAAAGTATCTCTAGTGGAGGCCTAATCACTTCCTCACTTCAAAACACATTATCAGAACAACTTTAGAGCAGGCTTTTGACTTGGGTTCATTAGCCCCTGAGGGGGTACAGGGGTGGGAGCTGGCAGTCTGAGGGCCCTGAAATTCTATGAGCATTTTGAGTGTTCACAGACATGCGATGTGCATTTGAAAGAAAGAGTCCATAGCTTTCTTAAGCTCAAAGAGACCCATTGCCCCTTCAAAATTACTTGTTTTTGAGTATCAAATATTAAATTCAGGTCTTAGCAAATAAAAGTGAGAAATTTCTGAGACATTCGTAAATTACAATGTTTCCATGTTCAACTAGATCTTCACTAGACCATTAATAAAAGTTTTATTATTCTGAGCTCTGTGTCCTGGAGAAAATCATTTAAGTTGTAAAACTGAGCATCAAAACTGAAGAATAGCCTAACGGGTCTCGAACAATCTCACATATTTTTCACAAATTTACTGATGAATTTCCTTAGAACACATTCTGTCCATATAATTTACAAAGTGGCAATTGTTCATGCAATATTGAAACTGAATCATCATTTGTCTTTACACGTACAAAATCAAGAAGGGGAGGAAGAAAGGGCACTATAGTATTTCTATAGAAAAGAAAGGTTTTCCACAGAAATCAGTAAATTTAAAAACTGCATTAAAGTTTTCTATAAGAAAGATATTTTCAAAGATTTAAATCTTGGATTAAAATTATCCTCTTAAAATTAAAACATGGAGTATAAGAATTTGGCTCAAATGTATGAAATCTGAATGGAAAAAGTGTGCTATTCTAAATTCATAAGTGTACACGACATGTGTAATTTTTGTTTTGTTTTTTAAGTTTGCTAGCTTTAGATTTTCTCTTGGCATATTCAAGGGTCTTGCTTTTTTAAAATTTGGACTATGTGCCACTAAGTTAACAAAGATGAGTTAATTCCAAGAAGCTACTGTGTATGAATAGTGCCTACTTTTCAAAAGGGCTAACATGCATTCTTAGTACACAAAGATACATGAATATGCATTTAAAGCAAAAGGCAGCCTACGCTGTGAATACAGAATACACAAATATCTGCGTTATGCTTTTACTTATGAACCCACATTTTTTCAATATATATTCACAGACCACTTCTTACCAATTCTAGGCAAGCCATTATTGTGCACTCTTGTCAGATGGAATGTATGAAAAGAATACAGAAATTAACTGTGGCAGGTGCACTGATAAGCCTCCAGACTCTGAGAGTTTTATTTGTTGTTGTTGTTTTTTTTTTAAAGTAGCAGTAGAAAAGCAGTAAAGAACTTACTTATTGAAAAGTGAAAGCTTAAAGACCTTTCTGGAGGAAACTTCTCAGAGGCCATGTTAAGGCTATTGGAAAGTCCGATTTAAATGACAAGGTTACTGACCAAAAATCAAATAAAATATTCAAGTCACCATTACTGGCAGTTCTGGTTTTGGAACTGATTCCAGAATTCTACCTTGCGGGCTAGGAGATCTCTTAAAATGGCTGTTAGTAGCTAGTGATAGTGCATGGTGGAAATGGCTGTTAGTAGCTAGTGATAGTGCATGGTGGAAATGGTTGAAGCCTCAGGGGCAGTGATGTGGCCTCACACATATGTGCTGCCTGCAGTTCCTGTAGCTGTTTTGAAGAGGGAGGGAGAGGTATTAACTCTGCTCTAAAGCAGTTTGGGTCCAGAATAAAGGGGTCAGTGCCTCATACCTCCTACTAGGGTGAAATCCTAAAACTGCCTAGGGAAGGCAAGGAAGCCCTTGACAGATACCAAGATCAGTGGTATTGGAAACAACTTACAATCAGCAGCTTAATGCCCTTCATGGAAAAAAAGAAAAAAAAAAAAAAAAAAGAGAGAGAGAGAGCGAGAGCATCTCTACAAAAGAAAAACATTTCTAGCATAACTTTAAAATAAACTCAGTAAGTGCCTCCTCCTTAACCATTATGGAAAAAGTTTGGGGACCAACATACAGTTAAGCTACTTAAGTTGTAGTGACTTAGGACTTAATTATCTTATAGGATAAAATAAAAACTTTAATCCTAAACATTAGCCATTGCATTAAATGGTTTAAAGGAACAACTGGCTTTGAGCTCTGCTCATCCATGCAAGGATTATACAATCTCAGTGCTCTAGCTAAATTGCTGATGTTTTATTACTAATGCACTGGTAAGCCTCTCATAGAAGATGGGTCTCTTGGATTTACACTGAAATATAACTTTTCTCTTCCATATTATGGAAGACCTTATTCTTCAGGCAGGAGCTTAGAAAGTCTAAATTTTGCACCAGGGCCTTAATTATCTGATGGCAGAAACCATGATACTCTGGTCACTACTACAATTGACAATAGAGGACCCCAACTAAAACTCGAGAAATATGAGTCCTGAATGTAGTTTTGAAGATTCACCACAGAAGAAGACAAAAACCACCACACAGAATCACTGATTTATGAAATTATTCGGGTATCCACATTTCACAGAGAAATTTCTGTTCTTCATCTATTCTTCTCACTTGGGCAGAAGATGGAAGCAGTGAGCGAATAGCAATAAGGCAGCCCATAGCTAGCTGAAGAATGACTTGAAATGAATGAAAAGAGGCAGCAGGAATATCCAAACATAACCTCAACACATTTAAATATTGCTTAAAATCCTCTGTGAGGCTTTATCAAATTAATCAAGGAATAAAGCTCATGAGAGAGTGATATTCCACATATTAAATATCTTTCTGTGTGCCTGTGTAATGCATATCTGTGTATTTCTACATGGCACATGAATTTACTTAAGGAAAACAGCCTGGCAATTAATTTGCAACTCAAATGACATGGTTACACATAGATTATAATTTCTAAACACAATGTTAGTAAAACAAAATTTATTTGTAAAACAGGACCTGTTATATAAAATGGCACACAATCAAGTTATACAAAAATACAAAATTTCTTTCTGATTACAGTTCTAGTTGCAAATGATAATTAGAAAGCATTCCTGGTGGCTTCCAAATAGCTGAGATTGCGAGCATATGGAACAGGGAGCAGCAACAGTCCATGATGCAGGGATGTCCAAGTGAGTAGAACCTAATTTCCAAGTTCAGGACTTCCATCAGGTCACTTTGGAGGGACACCTCTTAACATTGCTAGCTCCTGGAATGTCTTCTGTTTTGATACCCATCTTCTAGACTTTTGCCAATTCTAAATTTAGTTCCCAATGTTTGTGAAAGTCCAAAATCTGTGTGGCTATGAAACAGATGGTATTCTGAATTTTCTCACATGATTTGCTCTCTCATCTATTTGGACAATTGTTAGTTACATAATTATATTTATTCCATTTCAAATGAATAAAAGAGAACAGCGATGCTGTTTGGTGATACTAGATGTTAGATGTTAACTTCTGGAGAATTATTCTTTCAAAATAGCTACTCTTGCAATGTTGGTTTCCCAGATCTTGCTAAGACATGAGCTCTTAATTGTGTGTATGTATGTGTTTTTTAAAATCCAGACTCTTATTGCAAATATTCTGAAAAATCAGAAATATTACATGAACTTTTAAAAGAAACCAAGGCATTTAGCAAATTTTAGCCTAGCTAGAGTAAAGAACACCAATACTTAAAAAAAAATACAATTTACCTTTTGCAGAAATTTAAAGGTCCAACCCTTTGAAAGGAAGCACATTAGCAAACAGCTGCTTATTAAGCCCTAGTGACATTACTTGTATGCATTTCCATAATACCGATCTTATTCACTGTCTAGTTCTGGTAGGAGGCAATGCTTTCTTTCAAAAGATTCTCCTTCCATGGAATGATAAAATGCTGAGGCTTTTTTTTTTTTTTTTGTACAGAGCCTGTATTTAGTGCAATAAGTTTAAAAAATTTGCTCTGAAATATTTACTTTACATTAACAAAAATAGCTTTTTTTAAAAAAATTGTAACAAAAAGGAGTTATCGCATAAACAGATCATGAATTATTCTTAGCAAATTACACTTTTTTTTCTTAAAGCATTCACCATTACAATAAGCAGAACAATGGAATATTAGCCATTCATATCTGGTAAGCTTCAGGAATAAAAAAGCAAAAAACCCCAAACCCACACCCAAACAAAAACAACAGTCACACTGGAGGATCAAAACATTAGCCAATTCTTCAGTTAAACATCGTAGAACTCTGGATACTCAATGAATTGCCAAGGAGAGGAGCACCTGCCAGTGTGTTTTCAGATTGTATAGCAAGCATTTGAATAAAATGGCCGTTTAACCCTAACCACTGCAGTTACTCTGAAGCCGAAGCCCAAGCACCGGAATTTTCAATGCTTTATGTTCCATGTTTCTGTCCCTTCTTTATTCCTCCCAGCATTACTTAATCTGCAAATCAATACACAGAAACTTAAAGGCTAAATTCGCTGGGTGCCCCAGCTTCCTTTCAAATCAGGCACACAAATGTGTGGAGGATGCTACTAAAGTCAAAAAGGAAAGAAAGACAAAATATAAGGGAAAAGTTTGCATACGAAAGATTATCTACCCTTTTCTTTTTTTACCTACTTTCTTTTAAAGAAGCGTTAGGGTAAACTACAAATACCTGAGGAGTTGGTTACCTTTTAATGTTGGCTGACAAACGTATGAACTGTTATGAAAATTCCCATATTGGGCCCACTTGTATGTTTCTAAAAGTAAAATGACATGGCTTCTTTGATTGGGGAAAACTGATTGGAGTAATTCCTTATTTATCTGAAAGCATATGCCTAGTCTTGACCCACTAGGACTTATGCATCAGTAAAACAAGATCTTGATTTTATACACACATCAGGGAAATTACCCCTGAATAAAATTTAGACATAATTAGGTACAATAATTTTACCTATTTTTAAATAAAGTTAAAATCTCCTCTAAGTTATTAAAAATGTTAATCAGATATGAATTTCAACATTTCCATTAAGACAATTACAGTTGAAAACATTAAATGACGGAAGTTGCCTTGTAAAAGCCACCCGTATGAAAGGAGTACATGTTTGACAAAAATAAGCATAAAAAAGGTATTAAATCCCTGTTCCTTTTCTCAGATTTTGGCTGATTTATGTGTGTGTGTGTATATATATATACATATATACACACATACATATACATATATACACACACCCACACACACAAATACATAGTTATGTGTATATATTGTTTTGGAATGTCAATGGGTTTCCATAACCGTCGGCTAGGTTCAAGCAGAACTTGCTCCCGAAGCCTAGAAAACAAAGTCATACAGAGTATAATCTTAGACAATTACCATTAAAAGGAGATCATGAATGATGTTACAAATATACACACGGTCACAAACAGCAAGACAGCAAAATGGACTGAGAATCCTTCTCCCCTGAATTCCTGGAGCTGAAATTCTTACGAATGTTGAAAGTCACACTTTCTCCAGGATCATCTCTGAGATAACAGAGCATACTTCTCTAGCCCATGTTCCTACAGTGTCTAGGATTTTCCCTCCCTTTTCTCTTTAAGTTCTTTCCTATATGATAGCAAGCAGACAGTCAGAAAATCTCTTTCCTAAACCTCTTCATCACTTTTGGTACATTTTTCCAAAATCACTTTCAAAGAATCATAAGAAAATTCATAAATCTTTAAAGTTTCCTTAACTAGTGAGCCTCTCTCAGGGAAAAGTTCAAGAACAAAAGTGGAAGTTCTCATGTTTAGTTCAATGATCTCCTGTCAAAAGGAAAATACAAAACCTCATTTTACTGAACATTATTTTATAGGCTAAAAATGAAGCCCAAATTAAAATATCTCATTGAGGAGGGAGGAAGATAGTGAATTCAAACAGCAGCAATGTTTCTAGAGCTATTGCAAAATAGCCATGATGCTCTTTTATAGAACTTTCATCTACAGCAACAATATGTGAATTATATCAAACAAATACAAATAAGCAATCCTAAATTCTATCAATCCCCAAATTTTCAGTAGAAATTTCTCAAATAGTTTTTTAGAAACACATGCAAAGGAATGGTGTTAGTAGGGGCCAACTCTAATCATGCATACTATGGAAGAGAAATAAAGAAAGTACTGAGGTGCCGAAAAAATAAAACTACTCTGTGAGCAGCATTTCACACTTGTCTTCTGGGAGCTTTTTAACCATTTAAAACATAATTCTTAGGGACCCAATGCTACAACGTCCAAAGCACCAGAACAATGCACATAGAAGATGTATTTTGGGATGCAGCAGAGGGTTTTTGCCATTAATCTGCAAGCAATGAACTGATGAACAACATAAAATGAAAGCAAAAATTAAATGAAGATTTTAATGCATTGTTTGAAGTAAGGGACACTATTTCAAAACTGAAAATACTAATAGGAAAGAACTCTTTCTAAAACATTTGGCATCTGGTAGAATGCCACATAACCTGGGCAATTCTCCCAGGATTATTACCTATAAATTAGGAGTTTAGGTAAGGAAAGTATACTTGCATTCTGATCTACTACAATTCATCTACCATTCATTAAAGAATACTATAGAAATCTGTGCCAACTCATGGCCAAATTACCTAGTCTTCAACCTCGAAATATTTCTCCCTTTCTTTAAATGCTTATTACTGAGTGATGTAATGAAAGCTTCAATCACTGGAAAGACAGAAAAGGGGGAAAATATATATATATATATATATATATATATATATATATATATATATTTTGAGATGGAGTCTCGCTCTGTCGCCCAGGCTGGAATGCAATGGCGCGATCTTGGCTCACTGCAACCTCCGCCTCCCAGGTTCAAGCAATTCTCCTGCCTCAGCCTCCCAAGTAACTGGGATTACAGGCACACGCCGCCACGCCCAGCTGATTTTTTTTTTTTTTTTTTTTTGGTATTTTAGTAGAGACAGGGTTTCACTGTTTTGCCCAGGCTGGTCTCAAACTACTGAGCTCAGGCAATCCACCTGCCTCGGCCTCCCGAAGTGCTAGGATTACAGACATGAGCCACCATGCCCAGCCTACTTTAATGAACTTATTTTATACCATATATTTTAAAGTTGAAAACCTACAAATCAGGGGTATCCAATCTTTTGGCTTCCCCAGGCCACCCTGGAAGAAGAATTGACTTGGGCCGCATATAAAATACATTAAGGATAGCTGATGGGCTTAGCTGATGGGCTTTAAAAAAAAAAGGCAAAAAATCTCATGTTCTAATAAAGTTTACGAATTTGCGTTGAAAGCCTTCCTAAGCCGTATGCGGCCCACAGGCAGCAAGTTGGACAAACTTGCTATAAATCAAATCATTTATTAAAGTGTAAAGAAGACAGAAAGGAAAGTCCTTACCTCACACTTTTGAACATTATATGCAGTCAGGGGACACATTGTTTAAAATTATTTAAGGATGCAGACAATTATATAATATTTGAAAATAAAAAAAATACGTGTTTAAATTAGGAAGTAATTAGACCAATATATGATAGAGGCATCTGTTGCTACGTTATAGTGACAATATCCATGTGAAAAGCAGCTCAAGGTTCTCTTACGCTCATTAAGCTGCTTTTTTCAAATAAAAGTGGAGTAGAGAGATATATTTGTGTATATATACATATATAATATCAATTACCAGAAATAATTTATCTATCTCACAATTAAACTGGGAGAAGACTAGATTGTCTGAGTGGGAACGTGGGTATTGATGAAAACAGCCTTGTTTGCTACTGAAAAATAGCTTAAGAAACAAAGAAAGTACAACCTAGGCAACAGAAGAAAAAGTCAGCCAAGGGAAAAGGACAGCAATGTAAACAGAACCATATTTTTAAAAGGGGGAGTATGCATTTTAGCAAGTTGAAAGGAATTGCTATGATCACCTTCCAAAATGATAAAAATCAAACCGTCAGTTCAACTGTACACCAAAATGTTCAGTCTGATGAAAGCCAAACACTGACAGTTAAAAAGGAAACAAGAGTAACGGCAGTTTTACCTTAGGGAAAAAACTATCATTCCCCACCCGCCCCCACTGAGCACTGACGAGGATGCTGTTCCTTTCAGCTTACTTTTACAGAAGGTGGTCTCAGTTGTGACAAGAATTCTGCCATCCAAGTGATGGGTAAGCACACAAACAGAAAGAGCAGCACGTCCTGCGTGATACAGATAACAAAAGCTTCTCCTGAAGAAGTGCAGTCAGTGAAGACAGAGAGAGAGAGGAAGTGAAAGTGAAATTCTTGGAGGGCAGCCACCTCCTCATCTCCACCTACCATCGGCTTTAGCTCTCTGGCATCAGCAACGCCTCCCTTACCAGCTTCTTTCATTGCTTTCCTACTGTTTTCCACAAACTCCTGCAAAATATGGACCATATTGAATAAATTCTTGGGTCCTTTCAGATTTGTTAGTAGATGAATTCTAAAGAAATTTACATTTTTGACTCGATCTTAGTAAATGGATGGCCTAAAAACACAGCAATAAATAATGTTTAGTATCACACATGAGAGCTGCTAAATTTGTAGGAATGGACTCTGCAATCCGCTGATTAAAAAAATCTTCTTTCCATCCATTCATTGTGACAATCTTACTAAGGCTCCAAGAGATAACGTTAGTTCTATCTGGAAGAGAAAATACCTAACATTTTTAAGAGGCTATTTTCTCATACTCAGAATATCATTTTATTTGTTGTTGTTTTTTTCTATATCTAGGTTAAATGAAACAACAAGAACACGTTACTCCATAAGCCTCCACTTTTAAATAGCCATAGAAGGTAAAAGAACACATTGATATTGCTAAGCACATAATGCTTTTTTTCTTAACCAAACCATAAACGAACTACTCTTTTTAAGAAGTGTCAATCTGACCATGACATTACTTCATAAAGCAGGAAGACAGGGTGTATCAACCAGAACCTATGGTTAGTAGTAGTCGAAATGGGAATGTGCCCAAAGGGAACATTTCTATTCTGTCAACGTTTACAGAGCACTTCTTCATTAAATATCCTCACCATTCCTACAGAGAAAACTGAAGGGTGGAAAACAGTTATTTTTTACTCTGCTTTTGATCAGTGACTTAAAAAACAGTAACACTCTTCTAAATGCTTTAATCCAAAAGAGATGCAATAATCATGATCAAATTCCACTAAGAAAATAACCAGTTAGAATTAGACATTAAGAAAATGTCCGCAATTTAGCTGATGTTGCCAGAAAAAGAGAAAATCAATGCCAAATAGGTCAGCTAAATCATTTGGAATTCTTGCTATTGAAAAAAAAAAAATCTAGGCTGGGCATGGTGGCTCACACCTGTAATCCTAGCATTTTGGAAGGCTGAGGCAGGCAGATCACCTAAGGACAAGAGTTCAAGACCAGCCTGGCCAACATGGTAAAACCCCGTCTCTACTAAAAATACAAAAATTAGCCAGGAGTGGTGGTGCACGCATGTAATCCCAGCTACTTGGGAGGCTGAGGGAGAACTGCTTGAACCTGGGAGGTGGAGGTTGCAGAGCCAAGACCATGCCACTGCACTGCAGTCTGGGTGACAAAGCAAGACTCCGTCTCAGAAAAAAAAAAAAAAAAATCTAGCTTATTTATTAATACACTTATTTTAGATTTAACTGGATAAAATATGCTCCTGGAAAATGACTTGTTATTTCAATGTATAATGCTTAGCATTCAATGTTACCCATTTTGAGATAGAAATATTTCACAGCTTAATAGCAAACTACTATTATTTAGAAAGCATCTTTACTTTGGTAACATTTAACACTGATTATAACGGTACTTAAACCATTTAATAAGGTTTTCAAATTTTTAAAGAAATTTAATTGAGGTTCTAATATGAAAAATCTGCATATAATATCTGTGTAAAGGTTCAGATCTTGACTAATAAATAACTATACATTCTATCAGTCATGGGTCTGTTATCGGTATTCATCACAAAATGCTTTCAATTTGGCCTACCATATTTAAGATGATGAGTTTTAACCAGGGTTGACAGCAGTAATGTTTGGGGCAGTGGTGGATAGAGAAAGACAGGTAGGCACTAGGACCTGGGAAACAGGATATTTTGTCTTTAAGCCCCATTTCAGGAAAAGGCTAGAAGCTAGTTTAAAAAGTCAATTCAAATCTATCTAACTGCAGAGAGAGGGGCAGCAGGAACAGGGTGAACTTAGGACTATTAACGAGTACTGCTCTAGCTAGGTGGATCTGAAATGATCTTGTCCATGCCAAGAAGCCTTCCTCCCTGACTTACCCAAGATTAACCTCATTCATGAGTCAGTGCTAAGGGGTTAATTCTAAATTACTCAGCTGCATATAGTGTGAATTAAATATAGAGAATGTTTTACAAAACATTTTTATTGGTATTTTTATCCCTAAAATAGGAAAGGGAATTTGAAGTACTTACCATCAGCACTTTATCCATATAGAATTCTCTGCCAGGGCTCCCATCATTGTATTTTGTATCAATGGCAAAACACAAGAATAATACATCCACTACCATTTCATAAATAGACAGGAAGCAATGAGCGACTAGGAAAGCAAAGAGGCAGACGATGATCAGAGGCAGCACCCATACTGTGTAGTCCTGCTGGTAGTTGAGCAGCATAATCCCAGCTAAACCTGTGCTGCAGACTATCAGCACCTGAAGCAGAGAGAACAAAGATCACATTTAATATCCTACTGAAGAAAGCCACTCTTTTTTCACCATTTGCAGACTTAAAATTCTACTATTTATAAATGATGGTTGCATGAGGCCATTCCATCTCAAATGAGGAAATATAATCCACATATTCTCATATACACCCAGAGTTATACATGCGTATCATATAATATAAATTTTAAAATCATACTTTAAATGATTCTGGTTTAAAGATAATTAAGTTTTCCAAATGCTATGCTGCACCCTAAAACTTAACCTATTTAGAATCTGTGACAATTTTTAAGATAAGTATATGCATATTTTAGAAAAAATTTACACACTCTTAGCACTCAGAAAAAAAGTGATATTTCAGTGTAATGGTATGTATTTTTTTCTAAGCATTTTCACATATATGAAATAGTATTATATAAACAAATCACTATAAGCTTTTCATTAATATATATAGAAGTATCATTATGAATGCTTCATATTTACTCAGCTACACAATTTCATTTTATGAGTGATTTAAAATACATTTAACCATTCTCTTACTGTTGGAAATTTATATTGTTTTCAGATATAAATAATGCTGCAACAAACATCTATAGTCTTAGAACTTTTTCTGTGTTTCATATTTTATTTCACATAGAATATGTTGTAAATTTAATATAATTTGCCATGAAGTGTATATTTGGACTCTCTGTGAAGAAAGAGGTTGCCAAAAACATTCATGCTAAAAGAATAAAAGAAATAGCCAATTTAGTTATTGTCAAGAACCACCCACTCTGATGCTGCATCATTTCACATGCAGCATTTTAAATTTTTTGTGGTTTTTAAAATACATTTTATTCCAGCTTTTCAATAACCCTATGAATGGTTTATGGCTAATATTAGCATCCCATTTTATAGACTAGGAAACAACACTTACAGATGCCAGCTGACCTGAGTAGAAAAAAAAGAGTAGACCCAAGGTCAAGGTCATAAGAGTAGAAAAAAAGAATAGATCTTACTCAAATAATGGTCTTATGATGTCAACTCCGGTGCTCTTTCCAGATAAAAACTCAGAAATATTTGGATATTGATCCACAGCAGTAATGGATTCTACTGAATTCTAGACACACTCTTTCCCAGACCTTTATTTTGTCTTGTATAAGGCTTTAAGTAAAGGGAAAAAAGAGACCCCTAGAATCATGGCAGCCTCTTCTTGTCTAGCATTAAGAATAGGCAGAATGAGAATTCTTCTTTGGCATTTTCTCCAATATTTATCAACATCAAGGCATTTCTCATTCACCATTATCTTAACTCGGAGTTAAAATGCATTAGATGATACATTGGTTAAACTATAAATTGATCCCTCTCTCAGATGCTTCTAGGGAGCAAATCTGGGTCTGCCCAAGCTTTGGAAGACTCCTCACTATTTTTGTAGCAACACACTTATGAATCTTCTCTTATAGTGACTTATTTTCTGGGGTTATTTCCATAGATGGTTAATTACTTCCATTTTATTTTCTTTCTCATTTTCTGGGGTTATTTCCACAGATGGTTAATTACTTCTATTTTCTTTTCTTTTTCTTCTTTTTTTTTTTTGAGACAGAGTCTTGCTCTGTTGCCCAGGCTGGAGTGCAGTGGCATGATCTTGGCTCACTGCAACCTCCACCTCCTGGGTTCAAGCAATTCTTCGCCTCAGCCTCCCAAGTAGCTGGGACTACAGGCGCTCGTCGCCACACCTGGCTAATTTTTTTTTTTGTATTTTTTAGTAGAGATAGGGTTTCACCATGTTGGCCAGGCTGGTCTCGATCTCCTGACCTCAGGTGATCCACCCGCCAGGGCCTCCCAAAGTGCTGGGATTACAGGCGTGAGCCACCACGCCCGGTCATTACTTCCATTTTCTTCCACTCTCCTGGTTTCAGTTTTAGAGTGAGTTACTTCCTATACTCTCCAAATCTTGCACATTCACCCTACTGGAGGGCTGAGGTTCTTCACGCTCTCACCATGCCATTAAAAGTTAAACCCCTTTGAAATGGTAAAGTTAGTTACAGAAAAAAGGTATGGCTCAAACACACTAGATGTTGAGACAAAAAGCTGGTGAGATGGAAGGTTAGATATTCTCATGCAGGAGGTGACTTCAACAATTAGTGATGTTTAGCCAAAAAAATGTAGTAGTTACTCCCAAATATAATGAAAGAGTGTTATGCACTTATTCAAACAGATACATTAATGGTTCTCAAACTGTAGAAAGGCTAAGAATGCAGATTCCTGGGCCCTAATCCCAGAGTCTGGTTGGTTGGATCCATGATAAAGCTCAGTAGTTTGCATTTAAAAAGTATGCCAGGTGCTGATAAAGCCTATGTCTCAAGAAGTACTGGTCTATATCAGTGATCTCCATGGTGGAGTACCCACATCCTAGGGAGTATTTAACAAGATCACCTGGGACTTCTATTATATTTCTCATACATTTAAAATGTCTTCTTTAGTATGCTTTATAAGGCATATATTAGTAACAGCTATATATATATATATATATATATATATATATATAGTTGATAAATAAATGTAAATATATTGAACAACTGTGATCAAACTTTTTTCTTAATAGGGCGCATGACATTAGAAGTTAAGAGATCCCTAGCTGGGGATGGTGGCTCACACCTACAGTCCCAGATATTTGGGAGGCTGAGGCAGGAGGATTGCTTGAGCCCGACTTCACGACCAGCCTGGGCACAAAACAAGATTACGTCTCAAAAAAAGAAAAAAAAATAGACATTCCTGTTTTAGAGGATAAATTATTGGAATGCAGTAGAAGAGATTCATGCTTTAGGTAGGATGTGGGAAGCAGGAAGCAAAGGATACTAGTTTTGGAGTCAGAAAGATGTAGATTTGAATTACAGAATTAGTACTTAGTTTTGTAACTCTAAGCAAGTTCATTTAACCATTCTGAGCCTGTTTTTCCATCTTTAAAAGAGACATAATAATACATACATCCCACGATTGTTAAAATAAGCATTCTAAAAGTATTTAATGCAATGCCTGGCAATGTTTCTCCCTCTCTCCCTTCCTTTCTTTTTTTGCCATAATAAGTGCAACACTTATGATGCTCTTTCTCTAGAGAACCTACATTTTGAAAGATATTATTTACCAATAAAATAGCATTTATAAGTAATAGTTCATATTCTCAATTTTTATTAACCCAAGTCAAATAAATTGTCAACTAGAAGATATAATTAGTGTGAGAAAAGATATTACCAAATGGAGGTAAAATAATTTCATACAGAAGCAAAGAAATTTGAGATTGAGGGGTTTTGGGATGGCTTAATTAGGACAAATATCAATACTTAAAAATATTTAAATTGGATTATAAACCTCTATTCTTACCTTTAGGACCCTATTGGCCAGTGACCATACGTTACAAGTCACTAAACTGGAAGAGCTAAGGTCCCTTACAAATCTAATTCACACTCCATAAAAACTATTAGAGTACCATAGAAATGGAACCCATAATGATGTCTTTTTATAATTTTTAAATTCAGAGTTTTAAAATTGAATTTTAAATTTCGAGGTAATTGTGAATTCACATGCAGTTGTAAGAAATAGTAGAATGGTTGGTTCCATGTACCCTTTCCCCAATTTCCTTCAATGATAACATCTTGTAAAACTATAGCATATTGATGTCACAACCATGATATTGACATTGATACTGTGAAGATGCAGAATATATCCATCATCACTGGAACCCTTCACTTTGTTATTTTATAGCTATTTCCCCTCCTCCTCAACCCGATCTCTAACCACAGATCCATTCTCCATTTCCATACTCTTGTCATTTTACTTTTTTTCTTTTTGAGAAAGAGTCTGGCTCTGTCACCCAGACTGGAATGCAGCAGTGTGATCACAGCTCACTGCAGCCTCTGCCTCTGGGCTGAAGCGATCCTCCCACCTCAGCCTCCCGAGTAGCTGGGAATACAGGCGCACCCCATCATGCCAGGAAAATTTTTGTATTTTTTTGTAGAGATGGGGTTTTGCCATGTTGTTCAAGCTGGTCTTGGACTCCTGGGCTCAAGCGATCCACCCTCCTTGGCCTCCCAAAGTGTTGGGATTACAGGCATGAGCCACAGAGCCCAGCCTTGTTGTCATTTCTACTATATAAAAGGAATTAATCTTCTGGGATTAGATTTTTTCGCTCAGCATAATTCCCTCAAGATTCATTCAAGTTGCTATGTATATGAACAATTCATTTCTGGCATCATGTTTTATAATGTTTATTATGATCTATTAGTTGAACTACCTGATTAGAAACAAATTCTGCATGCTAGCAGCCATTGAATTGTAATGAAAAACTCTTTTCAACAGATTTACTGTATTCTATGATCAGAACTATATTTTTAGGAAAGAAAAACTAAAGAACATTTATATTAAAACGTTAGAAACCCAGAAGATTTCTCTTCCTCTTATTTTTCTCTTTTCTGAATTTCTCAATTAAAAAAATGTATTTATCTTTTATGGTTTTTAAAGTCACTTGAGATATTATAAATATTACATTATTAAAGATATATCTTTCTGGAAAGCAATCTGGCAATGCACATCAAGAATCCTAATTAATTCTAATTCTAGGATTCTGGCCTCAGGAAATAAAGATTGATGGGGGCAAGATTTATACACAAATACAAACTTCAGGTAAGTAAAAAATTGAGCCCAGCTCAACTGTAAAAAACAGAAAACCTGAGGATTGATTAAATAAATGACACAACAGTTGTATAACCATAGTTAGAAAAGTTTTAAGAGAACAAGAAATGCTCATAATGTAACACCAAGTGAAAAGAGGGATACAAAACTACCTTCTCTACTAGGTTTCTTTTGTTTTTGTTTTTGAGACAGAGTCTCGCTTTGTCATCCGGGCTGCAGTGCAGTGGCGCTATCTCAGCTCACTGCAACCTCCACCTCCCAGATTCAACCAATTCTCGTGCCTCAGCTTCCGAGTAGCTGGGATTACAGGCATGTACCACTATACGTCTGGCTAATTTTTGTATTTTTAGTGGAGACAGGGTTTCCCCATGTTGGCCAGGCTGGTCTCGAACTCCTGACCTCAAGTGTTGAGGTCACCTTAGCCTCCCAAAGTGTTGGGATTATTGGCGTGAGCCACCGTGCCCGGCCCTCTACTAGATTTTAAATTCTATGTATTGATCAGTATATAACCAGGACCTATAATAGTCCTTACCACATTACTAGTAGGCAGTCTATAAAGATACGAATAAAAAGATATGATAAAAAGTTTTAACAGGTCACTAGGCTGCTAAAAAAAGCCAATTTTAGAACATTGTGTTTTATCATCTTTATATTTTTCTCTCTCTTTTTTTTTTTTAGACAGAGTCTTGCTCTGTCGCCTAGGCTGGAGTGTAGTGGTGCAATCTCGGCTCACTGCAAACCCTGCCTCCTGGGTTCAAGCGATTCTCTGCTTCAGCCTCCCAAGTAGCTGGGACTACAGCCGCTCGCCACCACGCCCGGCTAATTTTTTTTTTTTGTATTTTTTAGTAGAGATGAGGTTTTACCACATCGTTGGCCAGGCTGGTCTTGAACTCCTGACCTGAGGTGATCTGCCCGCCTCGGCCTCCCAAAGTGCTGGGATTATAGGCATGAGCCACAGAGCCCAACTCATCTTTTTATTTTTCATTAAAAAAATAATGCACACTCAATATAGAGACCATTATCTTACTACAATAAAGTGGGGTAGGGGTTTGGAATTATCTATATTTTCAATATCCAAAAGCAATCATTGTTAACATCTTGAGATATTCATTTCCATTCTTTTTCTTATAAACATTTTTAAACACTACTAAAGCCTAGTAGTTTTACTCAGCTTTTTCATTTATTACATTATATGCATTTCTTCATATTGTAAACTCTTAATAAAAAACATGGCTTAGTAGGTGAATAACAGTCTATTGACTATTATTCCCAACCATTTCTCTATTGTTAGGCATCAGATTGTTTACAATTGGTCACTATATAAATAATGCTGTATTTGTTTGCAGTTACTATTACCAGGAGTGGCTTATCATTGACTCAGAATTACTGAGTCAAAAGGCTTTTTAAAAAAATTTTTAAAAGGCCCAAGGACAAATTTAATGTCAGCTGAGGCAATTATAGCACACAGTGATTAATAACTTAGAAGTCAGACAGACCTGAGTTTGAACGGCCACATTCTAGTTCTCTAAATTTGGCCAATTTAATTTTTCTCTAAACTTTATTTTAGAGTAGAGAAAACCAAAGATAATACTAGTAGCTCACCTTACAGGGGAGGACCAAATGTAACACTTAACAAAAGCCCTTCACTCAGTGCCTGGTACCCAAAGTATCTTAAACAGAGTTTACTAAAATCATCGTCATCAAATATTGCCACTTAGTATCTCCCTTATTCTTCTAAATGGCTTCTTATTTCCCTTTGTGAAAAACACTGTGGGCAGTGGTTCATGCCTGTAATCCCAGCACTTTGGGAGGCCGAGATGGGCAGATCACCTGAGGTCGGGAGTTTGAGACCAGCCTGACCAACATGGAGAAACATTGTCTCTACTAAAAATACAAAAATTAGATGGGCATGGTGGTGCATGCCTGTAGTCCCAGCTACTCGGGAGGCTAAGGCAGGAGAATCGCTTGAACCCAGGACGCAGAGGTTGTGGTGAGCTGAAATTGTGCCATTGCACTCCAGCCTGGGCAATAAGAGTGAAACTCTATCTGGAAAAAAAAAAAGCAGTGTGTGTAGTGTGTGTGTGTGTATACATATATATACTTTTATTCTAAGTTGCTTCATATCTTTCTTAGCTGTAGGGATAAATTATAAATACATAAACAAAAATAAAAATAAAGACGGTGAATTCTGAATCAGCTGTAGAGAACCGACCCACTTCATCACACACAATGCTATATATACTTCTCCATGCCAAACATATTTTCTTTACAAAAACACTTAAAAAATACAGTTGGCTAGAGCAACCTAAGGGTTCAATAGTAAGAGAGTGTTTACAAATAGTATTTGGTGGATATTTACCATGGTAATAATGAATAATTGTAAAGATTATCAAAACAAGATGGAAAATGTATATGATGTAATGTAAAGAGAAATGGGCGGGACAAACAGGTACGTATGCTATGATTGTTATACTGTAGAAATACAAGCCGATAAAAAAAAAATGGGAAGAATTATATAGAAATAAGTTATTTAGTTGTGGTGGTAGTATAAGCCTTTTTCTTTCCTCAATTTAAAAAATGTTCTGAGTATTTTATGGTTTAATACTCAGATACAATGAAATCTAATTATGTTATTGAATATTTTGCAGTATTTTAATAGTATAGAATAAACTACCTCTTGTTCGACACTTCTAAGGAAAGTATAAGTCTCGTTCTCTAATAGCTCTATTTTAAAGGGGCCTATACATAATACTATAATAATAATGATGACAACTAACATTCACTGAGAACTTAAAATGTGTCAAGCACTCTCCTAGATACCCTACATGTATTAACAATGCATTAATCTCATGAGCCTAGGAGTTTGGCACTATTATATTCCAATTTTACAGATGAGCAAACTGAGGCACAGAGTGATTCCCTTATCTAACCTGCCCAGGTCACACAACTATCAGTGATAGAGTCAGAACTGAAATCCAGGCAGTCAGGCTCCAGTTGCAGTACCACTAACCAGGAGGAAGACTATTTCCCAATTCTTTACAGTTCAAAACACGTAAAGAGGGCCGGGTGCAGTGGCTCACGCCTGTAATCCCGGCACTTTGGGAGGCCAAGGCGGGTAGATCACCTGAGCTCAGGAGTTAGAGACCAGCCTGGCCGACATGGGGAAACCCTGTCTCTACTAATAATACAAAAATTAGCCGGGCATGGTGGCACACCTGTAATCCCAGCTACTCGGGAGGCTGAAGCAGGAGAATTGCTTGAACCCAGGAGGCGGAGGTTGCAGTGAGCTGAGATAGCACCATTGTATTCCAGCCTGGGCGACAAGAGTGAAACTCCATTTCAAAAAACAAACAAATGACAACAAAAAAAAACAACACAGAAAGAGAAACATAGGCATATGACTTAGCCTCTCCATGCCTCAGTTTCCCTCTCTGTAAAATGAGGATAATAATGGAACTTACCTTAAAAATTTATTGTGAGGATTAAATGAGCACAATATATGTCAAGTACTTATCACAATGCTGGACACACAGTAAGGGCTTTCTAAGTACTTGCTATATATTACTTTTAGTTTTTTGGTGGCCTGGATATTTTTTAAATAAAAGCAAATAAATATATGCAAAATTTTACTGTATGTTGCAGAAAAAATACTTGGTCTTACCTTGCCGAGGAATAACATAAAATCTCCTACTGTGTTGATGGTAGCCACTCGCAAAGCATTCTCCACCAGAATAACAAAGGCATCCTTTGCTGAGGTGCAGAAGTTGGTGCTGTTGATAGCTGTGGCTGTGTATGCATTCTGGACAAAAGCAAAAACAACATTTTCATCAACAATTGAAACTTGCTTTGTAAAGATATAAACTGAGCATAGCTAAAACATAGCTTTTAAAAATATTTCAGTCAAACACATGGCACCCTTTAATGAGGTACAGATCGAGACTGAGTACAAGGAAATATAAGATTTAAAGCCTCATATGGTAAAAATAACTTTCCATTCGGCTTAGTTTTGGTCCTTTAAAAACATTGTCATTTATTAAAACATACACAAACCTTTCTAACACCCATTAACTTCTTCCCTGTCTTAGTAAATCAAACATAATTTAATCTTTCCTAGATGTCTCAGGGTTGTGACTGTGAACATCAGCAGTGCACTGTAATCATTTAGGTGATGCCTTAAAAGCTGAAGAGGTAGGTGTGAGCATCAGATTGCTGTGGTGTTTTATCTGGACTATCCACTATCTCCTCCTTGGTGGCTTTCTTCTATCCTCTCACTTCTCACAGCTCTTGTAGTACACAGCGCTTTGATGGCTGGCATTTTATACCCCTCCTCTTCCTGGGAGCAGAACCCTAAATCTTTTTTGAGAAAACAGTCTTACCCCATTCCCTGTCTCAGTCCCAGTGAGACTGTCACTACCTCCAGCTCTGGGGATGGGTCTTGACTGACAAGCCAATTAGCATACTATACCTACTGGTCACAATGATTGGTTCAGAATTGGTGAATAAACCAATCAGAGCCAATGAAAGCAAAAGTGATGTTCCCTGGGGCTTCTGGGAAAAAAAGGCTTTCTTTCTCTTCCATAGGTTCTCTTGAAGGTGTGAGGGTTTGAATGGCTATAGCTGTTTCACTAACATAATGAGAAGAGCTGCTGAAGGCCACAGTGTAAAACTGAGGGTAAGGCCAACACCATGAAGTCAGAGCAGGGAGAACCAGGTACTTCAACTTGGTGACAGTTGGGACATTGGGAACTTGCCAGATTTCTGAACTTTTCAGTTATAGAAGCTAATAAATTGCTAAGAATCCCAGCTCTTCCCTGCTCCACATTCCCCTCCCTTTCCCTTGTTCAGGTCAGATTGAGCTGAGCTTTCTGTTCCTTAAAATACTGAGTTCTAGCTGATACGCTTTCATTCAATTATACCTGCTTCTGCTGCCCCATGTGCTCTTTGACCTACTAGTCATAGACTGATTTTTTTTTCCATTCTTTTTTATGTTACATCTAGAACAGCATTGATGTTTTCTGGGAAATGTGAAAAAGTATTATAACATCAAATATGTTTGAGTCTTAGGAAGGAAAAGTATATGAACTTTGTGACTAAAACTTTTGGTCCTGAGGAATTTGGGTTTAGTGCTGACTTAAATTGTCTCTAGGTCCCAAATGGTGGGATTGCTGGGAAACTGTTGGAGATAAAGGGCTTACTTTATACTGTGTTGTCTATAAAGCTTTAACCATTGAGCCCAGGAGAGATAGTCTACAATTTACGAATATTCTAATTATAAGCTTGTTAGATATTAGGAGTCTGTAATGAAGATGAGGTTTGAATTACCAAAAATTTAACTTGCCATTATATGATTAAATTCACTGATTAAAAATGCAGAACATTTCAGAGCCAAAGAGAGTATTGTACTGAGCAGGTCACTATCTGTGGTTCTTAAGCTTTTTTCAGTAATGGGGCAATAGGAAATAAATTATGGTGCTCTTTTAAGAAACACAGTATAAAGATGGGCGTGGTGGCTCACGCTTGTAATCCCAGCACTTTGGGAGGTCGAGGCGGGTGGACTGCCTGAGGTCAGGAGTTCAAGACCAGTCTGGCCAACATGATGAAACCCCGTCTCTACTAAAAATACAAAAAAATTAGCTGGGCGTGCTGGCATGCGCCTGTAATCCCAGCTACTTGGAGGCTGAGGCAGGAGAGTTGCTTGAACCAGGGAGGTGGAGGTTGCAGTGAGCCGAGATCGCGCCACTGCCCTCCATCCTGGGCCACAGAGTGAGACTCCATCTCCAAAAAAAGAAAAACAGAACAGAAATACAGTATGATTTTGGTATATAGAATTCCATCATACAAATTGGGGAAGTTTATTATCATTAGAATATTATTACTATATTATGTTTGTAAGTCTTTTTATCTCAAAAACTAAAATACAGAACATCTTAAAGAAATCATACTAAGTGTTTCTGTTAGCATCCACCTGCTTCTTGCTCCCTTATATTGTCATCTGTCAGTGCTTCTTATCAGATAAAAGATAGCAGGCACCACAGAGTTAACTATCTAACTGCAGTGGTCCAAGTGTTTTTTTCCATCTTCTACAAAAGCTTCTTTTGAAATACTCTGCCAAGTGCCTCAATGAAGTAAAAATAACCTATACTTTTGATCTTGTGTAACATTAACCTTGCTGAAAAACGATGAAGAAGAACTGCCCCAGCCAGTTCTATTCTGAAACAACACAGATTGGTTCCCAGTTCACACCAGTTCCCTAAGTACTCACAAAAACACCCAGTTAACAATTTATTCTATAGCAGGGGTGGTCAACCTACCACCTGCAGGCCATATCTGGCCTGCCAATTACTTTTTTTTTTCTTTTTTTTTAAAAATTTAGTCTCACTCTGTCGCCCAGGCTGAAGTGCAGAGGCACAATCTCAGCTCACTGCAAGCTCTGCCTCCTGGGTTCACGCCATTCTCCTGCCTCAGCCTCCCGAGTAGCTGGGACTACAGGCACCCGCCACAACGCCCGGCTAATTTTTTGTATTTTTAGTAGAGACGGGGTTTCACTGTGTTAGCCAGGATGGTCTCAACCTCCTGGCCTTGTGATCCGCCCTCCTTGGCCTCCCAAAGTGCTGGGATTACAGGCGTGAGCCACCACACCCGGCCTGCCAATTACTTTTGTAAATAAAGTTTTACTGGCACACAGCTGTGCTTATTGTTTACATATTGTCTATGGCTGCTTTCATGCTACAGTGATGGAACTGTGCAGTCGTGAAAGATCCTGTATGGCCCACAAAGCCAAAAATATTTACTCTCTGGTCCCTCACAGAGAAAGCTTGCTGACCTCCTGTTCTAGAGTACTGCCAAGGATTAATATCAACCTCATCTACTCACTCATCTACTGTATGTGGAACCCACCCTCTTACTGGAAATACAAACCACATTTGCTCATTTCAAGTTTTAGTAACTTCCTCCACAACTTCCAGTCTTTCAGCATCTTTCACTGTAATTCTTCAGTTCAACAATTTAATTGACAAAGGTCTTCAGTGATCTGGGATATAACTCCTTTGAAGAGAAATACCTTATTTCCCACATTCTAAGATATAATCAAGAGACTAATGAGCCAGTTATTCATAACAAGTTTTCAGGAGAAAATATCCTACCATATTAAATATACATATTGATTATGAGATGCATCCTGATGCTAAATAGCTTCATAATGTCTAGAATCAAGGAAATGGGACAGCCCATTTAAATCAACTAGGTACTAGCTTATGTTCACTCCCATCCTCAATGGGAACAACTCACTCTTAACTACAGTGTTCTGCCCTTTCCAGTTCACCATGAATTTCCTTGAGACGGAAGCAAGAAAGGACCCACACGTCTCCATTCTCTCTCCTCTGTTATCATCAGACCAGCTTATATGAGGAGAATGCCCAACACCTCCAAACTAAATTATAAAAGCTTTTTTGTTTCCCTCATTAGTTTTTAGAAGCTTCATTTCATTGAGAATTATTATTATTCCTCTTTTGCTTATTTCTTATCACCCCACCCTGCCCCATCCCATCTGCTTTTAGGGCAGAAGTCTATTTGTTTGTAGATAAAGAAGCAGCAATAATTTCTTTTCTCCACCCCTCTGAGAAATTTCTGTGAGGGTCGAATGTCCAGAAATTTAGCCTTTTAAAAAGCAATATTTCTATGGATCTATGCAATTCCTTTGTATTCAACCCAACTGAAAAAAAGTAGGTGGATATTTTGCAAGCTCTTTCACTCACTCCCAAGGTACGAAGATGAACTGGACACACAAAGGTCAAGATGACCTCTTCAGGAAGAAAAATGTGCTGCAGATCATAGCAGGCCAATGAAAATTCCCTCCTTTTCTATACTTCCTAGTCTAAAAAAATTCTTGCTTAAGTTCTTAGGAATTTCGGAGTCCTTTGTGGCTTTCCCTGATAACTATTCTCTGAGCTTTCTTCAGACTTCTTGGTTGAGATTTTTAGAGTCCACCCACCTTCTCAGACAGCCTTCCTTATCTGGAGTTAAATTGCCCACAGACAGACATCACTGATTAACATTTAGCCCACGCTCAACATTTGCTTGGGCAGGACACAAGCTTGAGAATATTCAACCCCCAGGAGCAAGGTGAAGGATGACCACCATCCAGGAATCTTTTTAAAGCATGCCTGTTAGCCTACGCAATCCCTGGTTGTACTTTTGTGTGACGGGATATAGTTAAAAAGTACTGATCATGTGAAAGAAAATATGTTAGGGCAGAGGGTCACCATGCATGGAACAGGCCTGTGTGGCCATCTGTCCCAGAATACAACTTCTTCATTTTCATATCTTCTTTCCTTTCTCTAGTGAAGGACCCAGAAATTCTCTTAAAGTTTAAAATATTTACATAATGACTCACTTAATAGGGGCAAGCTAGACAGCAATGCTAAGGGAATATAGGGTATGTGCAGTTCTGTGTAGATTCGTATAAATTAAATAAATGAAAGGGTAATTACAATTATTCCTTTCTTATTTGAGGCAAAGGGGAGAAGGGGAATGCTCTGGTCTGAAAATTTGTGTCTTCTCAAAGTTCGTATGTTGAAACATAGTCAGCAAGGTAATGGTATTAGTAGGTAGGGTCTTCGGGAGGTGATTAGGTCATGAGGGCTCTACTCTCATGAATGGATTAGTGCCCTTATTTAAAAAAATACCCCAACGAGCTGTTTTGTCTCTTCCACCATGTGAAGTCACAGCAAGAAAGCACCATCTCTCAACCAGGAAACAGGCCCACACAAACCACTGAATTTGCTGGTGCCTTGATCTTGGATTTCCCAGCCTCTAGAACTATGGGAATAGTTCTCATCAACTACATAACTATGAAAAATAAATTCCTGTTGTTTAGAAGCCACCTAGTGTATGGTATTTCGTTATAGAAGCCTGAACAGATTAAGACAGGGCACAAAGTCAAACCCATACTGTAGGCTTTATCTAATTTTGTTCTAAATTCTTAGACTTTTTCAAGGTCATAAAAATTACAAGTGTGTTGCAAATCTTAATTTCAACAGGCCTTCTTTCTTTCTTTTTTCTTGACAGAGTCTCGCTCTGTTGCCCAGGCTGGAATGCAATGGCTCAATCTCGGCTCACTACAACCTCCGCCTCCCAGGTTCAAGTGACTCTCCTGCCTCAGCCTCCAGAGTAGCTGGGACTACAGGCACGAGCCAGCACACCTGGCTAATTTTTGTATTTTTAGTAGAGATGGGGTTTCACCATGTTGGCCAGGATGGTCTCGAACTCCTGACCTCAAATGATCCACCTGCCTCGGCCTCCAAAAGTGTTGGGATTACAGGCGTGAGCCACCGTGCCTGACCTCAATAGATTTTCTTTAAAAACATCATTGTCTTAGTTTACAGAATGAATCATTAAAATTTGAGATGTCTGCATATTTTCTATAATAAACCATATTTTTGTTTGTTTATGCCACTCAGAAATGTGTATATATTTATATGTATATGAGTGTGATATAATGGCAGCAGGGTGATATACTGGAAAGAGCGAAGCAAAATGATTTGAAAACTTCTTCCACCTTTAGGTCTCGTGATTTGCCACAAGATGCCAGTCTCAATTTTCTCATCTATGAAACAGATGAGAAAATAATGTTCGCCTTACAGAGCTGTGTTGACCACATTTCAAATGTGGCATTTCCTATGAGCCCAGGAGACATGAAGCACTGCAGGTAATCAGTCCCCACATTGTAGCACTTTGTATTCCCAAACAGAAATACAAAGTATGAGTTCCGAATAACTCTCCCTAAGCCTTTCCTCACATGTTTGATTTACTACTATTTTAATGTTCCACTTAAAACTTCAAACATCATGCCTACAAAATGCTGATCCAAAATGGACAAAACCTGTAAAAAAAAAAAAGACCAACATCTCAGGGTTGTTGGTACTAAATCACTGACTAATGTTTAGATTGCGATATGCTGAAAACCTTTGATTTTTTAACCTTTTATCGACTATCTTGATATCATATGATTTGTTTTCTTCCTTCAGTATAACTGCACATCTCCTTTTCAAGATTTTTATAGTTTTGTATCACCCTGTTAGTCTTTTTGAGTCTAAATATTCACTAATATAATTAACAGTTCATTCAGAAAACACTTAAAGACCACCTATTGTATATTGGGCACTGTGTTACCTTCTGAGGAGACCAAGAAAAAGAAGATCTTTACTTTAAAGGAGCTAGAAGTTTAAAGGTAAAGTTAACAAATAACTTCGATATAGTGTTGTTAGTATTTGAATACTAAGGTATGACCTAGTGTTAGAAGCTCAGCAGAGGGGCTGGGGTGAAGAGGGATGGCTTCTTGGAGGTGATGCTCAGGCAGAATCATTAAGATTCAGTAGGAACTAGTCAGGTGTTGGAAGTCATTCCAGGCACATTTGGAAAACTGCAAAAGCAAAAGGTGCCTGGGGGTACGGCAGTAGGATTGAGACTAGAGATCTGGGCTTAGCGCATCTCTATGAGGATAAGCTATTTAGTGATGGGTATAAAAATGCAATTATGATCATCTTTAGTGTATCCATCAACTTTCTGATAAAGATGACTTAGCCTCAAACCAATTTTAAAGAACACAATTTTTCAGGTTGTTATAGCCTTACTAATTATTTTAAGAATGAGCTTCCAAACACTTGTACATCCATAGGGAATATTATGACCTATAAGAATGTATTTTGCTAATGAAACATCATACCTACTTTCTCATATTAACCATAGAACCCAATAAAACAAAGTCCAGGCATGCTCAATACCATGGGCATAGAACTATCAACCTGTGACTATCTTGGAGTGAATGGAAAGTGCAATGCTACTCTTCAATCACTTAGCAGTAAATGGTGAGAAAGTCAATTTTATCTCTGGCCTATTAGGTGAGGGCATTAATGCATTAGAATTGATTTTTAGGGAATGGAAAAGTAACTTAAAAAAATAAAAGAAGGAAGGAGTGCCCCACAGAGACTCCTAGATCCTCAGATATAGAAAGATAGAGGACTAATCCATTCCCCTAGGCCCTTTTATCCTATAAATATCAATTCTTCCATTCAACCTTATAAGTAGTACTTCCTTTGATAATATTTCCCAGGCCAATATCATAGTGTTTAGCAGTTGGGTCAAAAAAAAAAAAAAAAAAAGTATCAGCATAGAGAGCACACTAGTTCGAATGATAGTAGCTAGTTGCAAAGAGGGATAAAGTGTCACAAGAGCTTTACACTGAAGTTTTCAAACAACATTTTTAAAAATGAAAGGGTAATCATAGCCACAGTAGTCAGATTCTTAGGAAAAACTTAAAAAATGAAGGTATGTGAATTAAGGGATAAGAGATAAATGTTTTTCCTGAAAGATGAACCCTAGTGATGTTTTATCTATTTATTAAAATAAAAATAACAACATATGTAACAAATCTGTACATGTACTCCCTAAACCTAAAAGTTGGAAAAAATTAAAATAATAATGAGCCTTGGTAAGCACATACATTAATTTAAAAAATAAGAATATGATTGAAATAGACACACTTTATCAAGGTACAATGTACAATACCACAATAAAAACATAACATCTTTCAATTAAGTTTATCTTGGGAGAAGAAACAATGAACCTATCTTTGAAAGTAAATATTAGATTTATTTTTAAAATATTTTACCTGATTTAAATAATTTAGGCACTTTTCAAGACACCAAAGGCAACAAATGCAAGATTTCAGCACACATCGTGCACAAGCATTTTCCTGGATGGGGGAAAAATGGAAATAATCAAAAAACCAAAGAATCAAACTGTCACATAGAAGACTTCAAACATTCAAAAAATAAATAAAAATTTAAAAATCACAATTTATGCTTCAAAGCTTCCATACTTGTCCACTTCCTCCTTAAAACATGACTGAATTATTTTTAATAAGTTCAATTAAATATTTATTTAGTCTCTATTGCATATACAGTGAAGTTTATAACACCTGCAAGGAACTTACAATCTAGTAGGAGAAAAAAAATACTAAACACAAAAAAGGTTAGAATCAGAATATAGTATAGATACTAAGTGTTATGAGAGTGGAGAACAAAGAGGCAGCATTGTTTGGGAGATGGGAGGAATCAGGAAAGGTTTCTACAAAGGGGTAGAATTTGAGCTAAACTATGTTGAAATGCATGTTATTCCCACAGTCAAGGATAGGGAAGAAGTTCTAAGGAGGAAGGTATGTGAGTCAACAGAGAGGAAGAGCATCACAGGATACTTTTAATTATTAGTGATTGGATGAATTTTGCCAGAGCATATGGAGTGCATGAGTGGGAGACAAGGGAGAAGGGCTGGATTTTGCCTTGTAAAGACTTTGAAGAAAACACAAGTTTGTATTTAACATTATTGGGTGCTTTACTACATGCAGAACTGAGGTCTGGAATGTGCCCATAGAAAGTACAGAAATGCATTTTCCCCTTACCTTTCCTTTGAGCTGACTGTGAATATACATGAGGATCATTCGCGGAATTTTGACTAATGTGATAATGAAAGATCCTTTTGCCACCGTACCTAGGTGGTAACGAATAAGGCGATTTACTGATGCCAAAATAGGTGTAAATGGCAAATTCCTTTTATCCCTATTTAAAAAATGACCAAAAAGACAATTAAAACAAAGCCTAGATCAGGATGGAAACACAGGTATGGTTTAGAGTCCAATGCAGTGAAAAAAAAAAATCAGCTCATCATTCTTATTTTAGCTTTATGACAAAATGGCCAAGTGATATATAACTATTACAAATGCTACAGACATGCTATATAAAATTAATGTCATTGCTCTATGGTACTTTCATGGGGTTCTGATGCTCTAATACTTCAAGTTAAAACTGTGCTCTGAAAGTTTTTATTAGTGAATACTTATGGGGTTAATTATATAATCAGAAAACAGAATTTAAAAAGATGTTCAATTTAGACTTGGCATCTAATTATAATAGAAAATTATGAGGCCTAAAGCTTTCATATTTGGCTCTAAAGTTAGCAAAGGGAACTCACACTTGTTCCGGTCTAAACAAACTAAAAAGACTTGTCCTTTGATGGACTTTTATATAAAGTAAAAGTACATATGGCAGCACTATAAGATTTATTCTTCTGCTAAATACAATTTGTGACATCACAATAAATTTTATTAGACAACTGCAGAAAAGTATAAAGAATAAAACAACAATCTCTCATTTGACCACCTCCCAGAATTATCAACTATATATAACACTCTGTCGTATTCATTTCTAATTATTTTGTTAAAGAAATGAAACTCCTGCCAGCCCCAGTATGATTCCCTTCCCCTCCAGCCTGAGGACACCATCCCTTAGATGAACTTGAGTTTTCTAATAACAACAAATTCTTACCTAGTAAAATAGTATGTTACCACAGCTCCTGCCACTGTCATCTGCTGACATGCTAGAATAAATTCACTGATCCAAATCAGGCCCACCACATGGTACCACCACATGTACTGCAGAGGCCCAGAAATTTTGAACTCCACAAAGCCTTGCTCATTCTGAACAGGACTGCCTAGGAAAATATCAAGGAAGGAAAGAAGAAGCACATGAAGTACAAATCCAGAAATACGGCAGTTAAATAGAAGGCAATAGGGCCCTACCCCAAGCCACAAACCTTCTGATCCGTATGGTATTTCATAAAGGGACAAAAATAACTATCACTTGAAAAGTTGTGAAATTAAGAATTGTACTATTATGCATTTTGATGTCCTCAAAAGCATCATATAAAGCTTTTAAAAGTTGTTCTATTTAATAAAATTCTTCTTATATTATCAATTATTTAGTTTAAGCATGAATTTTCAAACACTTCAGTTTTTTTCAAGACCTATTATTTATCCAATCATTATAGATTTCTTCGCAAAGTACAGAAATTATTATTATATTCAGTTGCTAAGTGTGTGTGCTGAATGGACAGATAAGTTACTTAGTTACATAAAAGTTTACTATCCTTATGATACTCTTTACAATTAGTTCCATTTAAGCTTAACCTTTGATATTCAGTATGGCTGTAAGAAAGTCTGAGTGTCTAACTATGAACTATATCATCACTTGGAGCTCTAGCTAGGGTCAGATCATTTCCAAACTAGAAATCCCAAGGAAGTAAGTAGATCCTTGGCTATACCTGGGATTTGAGGTAACTCCTGAGTGACATTGCATTCACTGGTTCATCTTAGAATGAATCTAAATGTCTGAGTCAGTACTGGAACTTACTTCAAATTCATGATCATTTCAAAATTAGAATGCAATTTCAGGCCTTCCCTGATCTAGACTTACATTGCTAGGATGTTCTAAAAAATCATGAATATGGGCTGGGCACGCTGGCTCACGCCTGTAATCCCAGCACTTTGGGAGGCCGAGGTGGATGGATCACATGAGGCCAGGAGTTCGACAGCAGCCTGGGCAACATGGAGAAACCCTGTCTCTACTAAAGATACAAAAATTAGCCAGGCATGGTGGTGCATACCTGTAGTGCCAGCTGCTCGGGAGGCTGAGGCAGGACAATTGCTTAAAAAAAAAAAAAAAAGGGCCAGGTGCAGTGGCTCACGCCTATAATCCCAACACTTTGGGAGGCCAAGGCAGGCGGATCATGAGGTCAGGAGTTCCAGACCAGCCTGGCCAATATGGTGAAACCCCGTCTCTACTAAAAATACAAAAATTAGCCAGGCATGGTGGCATGTGCCTGTAGTCCCAGCTACTCAGGAGGCTGAGGCAGAAGAATCGCTTGAACCCAGGAGGTGGAGGTTGCAGTGAGCCAAGAGAGTGCCACTGCACTCCAGCCTGGGTGACAGAGCAAGACTCCGTCTCAAAAAAAAAAGATGAATATGAAGTAGGTTGTTGAGAAGCCATAACCACTACAAGTTCTGATGGCTATTGGACCTTCATCAACAAACGTGTGAAGAATTACCTCTCTGATGTTCTAAAATACTGGAATGCAAATCACGTTTGTCACTAAGAAAAAGAAGCCTATCTTCTTACCGGTAGTGCCAAGAAAAAGAAGTGTCATGATCCAGTACACCCAAAACAAGACAAGAGCAAAGAAAGTCCAGAAGGGTTGGAAGACTAGCAGTGGCAAGTGAATGAAGACCTTGCCAGCTACGTGGAACAAGGCGATGGTAAGAGCAACACGTTTGCGCATAACCAACATTATCAGGAATAAGATCACCTGTATGGAGAGAATGGTTTCAGTTATTATTATAAGTAGTGAAAACAGAAACCGAAAATAGTAGAAATTTTTAACATAACCCTTCAGCCCCAAACCTGGAGGTAGCATTCTTTGAATTTCAATAATATTTTATCAGTAAGTATCTCTCTTGCAATATTCATTGTCAATTTTATATTATGGTTACCAAGTGTCCTTTAAAGCAAAACATAAAAGGATTTCTCAACTTATTAATACATTCTAGAATTTTTTTCCTGTTCCCTTTGCCACTCATTATGAATCAAAACATACTGTCAGTCAAGATGAGACTCTTAATTTATTTAAACAGATATACCACAAAAACGAGGTTTTTATTTGTATCTTCCTTATTAGACCAACAGCTCCTTAAAAGTGGGATCTGTGTCAGATTCACCCTTTGACTCCTCCCACCCCCACGTCCCATCTTCAGCAGCAAATTGTACCTGAAATGAGATTTCATTCATATTTTGTTGTAATATCTGTATAACAATAACTAACAAATATCTTTTGGCACCAATGGTTTTACGATGGCTTTATTTTTTGTTTCTGATGCTCAATAAAAAGCTTGGGATTGCTCTTAGAAGTAGACTGATTTTTTTTCTTTTTTCAGAGAGAAGACGATGATGAACCAAAGGTATACATATAAATTATTTAACCACATATTAATTAGTAATTTTATTGCTTAATACCTAAGCAGCAAATCTCACACACACACACACACACACACGCACACACACACACACACAAACACATATATATATTTTGGAGACAAGGTCTCAGTTGCCCAGGCTGTAATGCAGTGACACAATCATGGCTCAAGTGACCCTCCCACCTCTGCCTCCCGAGTAGCTGGGACCACAGGTGCACACCACCAGGCTCAGCTGATTTTAATTTTTTGTGAAGACAGGGTCTCACTATCTTGCCCAGGTTGGTCTAGAACTTGTGGACTCAAGTGATCCTCCTACTTCAGTCTCCCAAAGTGCTTGCATTATAGGCATAAGCCACTGTACCTGACCACACCTATATTTTTGAAATAACGCCATATTGTTAAATGAAAAGTTTGAAAGACAAATGGGAAGATAATTAGCGAACAAGTAAATGGAATGATATATTTTTTAACATACTTTTCTACAGTAAAGGGAACCATTTTTAAAAAGTAATTATCTTATAACAATAAGAAATATGTTCTTGTAAGCAAATGGTAATGTAAATATTCTAGGTGAAAATCTTCTCTCAAAAAGCAGACAGGGTAGAAAAAATGTTTCATCAAATAGCACTCATCCATGAGGGAAGCCTTCAAGAGACTTTTTAGTGTTTCACGCACTATGGCACAGAGATATTATCTACTGGAGATCAGGGTTAGGAATGCAAAAGCTAGATTTGAGTTTCTGCTCCATTAATGATCTCCTGCAAACAAAAACACAAAACCGAAAGACACGCCAAAGCCTAAACTCACTGTGAACACTGTAGCTGAAATGGCATAAATGAGGAGGGCCCGAAGATTGTCTTCAGCTATCTGAAGCTGCTCAGGAGTAACAGTTTCTTTGGGAGACCTTCTTTGCTTTGCATACAGCCACCATAGTACACCTGTGCCTCCTGGAGACAAAAGACCCAATTGTTAATGCAATAATTAGCATAAGAAAATGTGTAACATAAATTCTCAAGTTTCTTGACCCTTCCTACAGATCATCATGGGACTAATGCAGTGACAATCCATTTGGCTGGGAAGTACATAGCTATAACTTTTTGCCAGCATAAAGAAAGTGTCCATTGCTCTATTATCATCCTCCACATTAAGCACTTATAAATCCTTCAGTGTATCAAATAAGCTTCCTTCAAATGTATTTATTATTGACTATGAAGCTAAGAGCGAGCCAGTAGAAACATACACCCCTGGCAGGAATTGATCACAAAGAAAGAGCCTCAGCATTTAAGCTGAGGAGGCTGGAGGAAGGAAATAAGCATCACAGAAAACATCAATGAAGCTTAAAGAGGGCAAGGATCTTCTCTGTTGTACTCATCACAGATACCTCTGTGACTTGCACTGACACAGTAATGCAGTTGATTAAGTATTTGTACAATGAATAAATGCAAATCAAAAGAACAGTTCCCACCAAAGGGAGGAACAAAGAGGAAATCTCTGATAGTGGTGGGTGCTAGGGACGAGCATTTTTAAATCTCCAACACCAGTTGAGAGATTCAAAGAACAAGACTGAAGAGGGAGACAAACCTACCTCCACATATGAGAGTTGACTTATATACCTACATTCAACCCATTCAGCAAACATTTTGAATGCTACAGCACCTATTGTTCTAGCTGGAGATGGAACAGTAAACAAAGCCAAGTCCTTACTCTTGCTGCTCATGGAACTTATATAATAATAGGGAAACAAAAAAATAAGAAAACAAGGAAAAATACAGTATATTAAGCCTAAAGAAAAAACGATCTCCTGGTAAGAAGGATATAGAGTGTTTGGGTAGGGAAAGCTTTGCAATTTTATATAAGATGGGTAAGCAAGGCCTCACTGGTATTAGTAAGATGATATCTGAGCAACGGAATCAAAGACAGAGAGCAATCTATGACACTATCTAAGGAAAGAGTGTCCCCGGCAAAGTTCAAAGAGAATGAGGTAGAACCATGCCTAGTATGAGAGAAAGAAGACCATTGTGGCTACTGCAATGAACAATGCGGAAAGTGGTAGAGATGTGGGTAGAGAGGTAGCTGTGGACCAGACCACACTGTAAGGCCTTGTAGGTCACAGTGAAAAAATGGATGATTCAGAGTAGAGATATGTGTGTGTGTGGCTGATATGATAAATGTCTGGGAAATAAAAAACTGAAGTAAAGTCTATGTATATCAACATCTGCACTCAAGAGTTAATGAGGACAAAGGCAAATTCCATTACCTATTTGTTGGCAAATACCAAGTACAAATTTTCCATCTGTTGAAGAGGAGGAAACATATCAAAACTACCAGAAACTGGTGAAAAACATTTTAGAGCAAGGAGAATGTTTCCATTTTGAAGTCTTGCAGGTACAAGAAAATTGTTTGTAAAAATGCTTAATATATTCAGAAAATGGAAGAAAATATGTTACCTACATACAGAAATGAATTATAGGAGAAAAGCGGAAGTTAAAAAAATAGGATGAAATTGAAATAATGATGTCAAGGAGGAAGCTGTTCACAATAGCCGTGGTAGACAGTATTTATTATTAAAATTTAAATTTGTGTTAGGAACTGTGATAAGTCCTTTATAGATGTGATCTAATTTAATCATCACAACACTATTAATATCTAGAGTTTTAAAGTTTTGTCTAATTCTGAATCTTAATTAAATTTGCCTATGATCTTTTGGGGGAATCTTTCAATTCTGAAATTTTTTATTTCTGCATTTGATTATTGTTTCTGTTCCATTGGTTTTTTTCTCCTAAGGTCATTGTTTATTCTTCTGCTATCATCTAACTTACCAGCTTACTTTTTTGGTAATTTTCCTTTACATTCAGGAAGACTTCTTCAAATTTATTTCCAAATAACGGATTTAATTTTCCTTACTAGCAGTTCTGTACTACTTTATGGAAGAAGGACCAGTAGTTCCTACTAAAACTAGTCCAGGAAAACGTAAATGTAAATATAATTATAAAAGTTTTTAAGGCAAAGATAAACAAGATTTTTAAAAAGATACAGCAGGTGAAAGTAATATTTTAACTTTAATTATAACCTGAGTACAAAAGCTCAGACTATTTAACAAGGGCGAAAAGTGGGAGGGAGCAGAAGAGAGTAGGGGATGAAAGGAAGGAAAGTTTATGTTAAATTTAAGGGAGGCAGGGGAGAACTCAACATATATCATCTTATTTCTTTTTTATTTTTTTAATTTTATTATTATTATACTTTAAGTTTTAGGGTACATGTGCACAATGTGCAGGTTAGTTACATATGTACACATGTGCCATGCTGGTGTGCTGCACCCATTAACTCGTCATTTAGCATTAGGTATATCTCCTAAAGTTATCCCTCCCCCCTCCCCCCATCCCACAACAGTCCCCAGAGTGTGATGTTCCCCTTCCTGTGTCCATGTGTTCTCGTTGTTCAATTCCCACCTATGAGTGAGAATATGCGGTGTTTGGTTTTTTGTTCTTGTGATAGTTTACTGAGAATGATGATTTCCAATTTCATCCATGTCCCTACAAAGGACATGAACTCATCATTTTTTATGGCTGCATAGTATTCCATGGTGTATATGTGCCACATTTTCTTAATCCAGTCTATCATGGTTGGACATTTGGGTTGGTTCCAAGTCTTTGCTATTGTGAATAATGCCGCAATAAACATACGTGTGCATGTGTCTTTATAGCAGCATGACTTATAGTCCTTTGGGTATATACCCAGTAATGGGATGGCTAGGTCAAATGGTATTTCTACTTCTAGATCCCTGAGGAATCGCCACACTGACTTCCACAAGGGTTGAACTAGCTTACAATCCCACTAACAGTGTAAAAGTGTTCCTATTTCTCCACATCCTCTCCAGCACCTGTTGTTTCCTGACTTTTTAATGATTGCCATTCTAACTGGTGTGAGACGGTATCTCATTGTGGTTTTGATTTGCATTTCTCTGATGGCCAGTGATGGTGAGCATTTTATATCATCTTATTTCTGACTTTAATAATCACAGTAGTCTGAAGAATATTTTCTGAAAACAACTGTAGAAGTGAAAATGTAATGTATACCATCAAAGCAAGGGTGAAGATAACCAAAGAAAACATAGTTCGTGTAGCAAAGAGAGAAAACAAGAAAGAATGAATTTCAAGAAAGACAGAACAGATGAGAACAGTAAGACCAAACATACCAGTGAAGATTATAAATGTAATGAGAACAAATTCCATTACTAAAAGGTTTCATATTCAGCTGGTAAAATTTAACTATATATGTTCATATACATATGCATAGAAAAAAGGTCTGGACTTCAAATGCCAAAAGTGATGAAATGAGGGGAGGGGCAAATATAATTATGAGAAATTTTAAGGCAAAAATTAACAGTCTTCCTTGAAGATATAGCTTGTGAAAATAAAATTTATTTTCTTCTTTATATTTCTATTTTCTACCAAAGTAGTTAAAAGGCTGAGGTAGAAAACAAAGAAATAAATAGCTTACCAAGTGAACCGAGTATGACCAGAATCGTTAAGATCCACACAAGTACTCTTGATATGTACCTGATTATCACCATCAAAATCATGGATAGAACTGCAGGGAAAATAGAGAACATATAGAATATTATTTGAAAATGCAGGTAAATATAAATGAAAACCCTTTAAATGGCTGCTTTTTTCCCCAGGGAAATAATCTGTTGCTATTGACCACAATTTAGATAAGGAAGGAAACTAGCCGCTGTTGTATTTGACTTTGCTACCTGTACCACTTAAATAGCATCACTCGAAACCAAAGTCACCTGACTGTGGGTTTATAAACTACAGAAAAAAATACATGCAAATGCACATGGTGACTCAAAAACAGCACAAGACTGTTGTGGATTCACCACGGGGAAGACATCAGACATGCAAACATACATGCCAGCACACAAAGTGTAGAGAATGACATGTCGGTGACAAGAAAAATTACTGCACATAGACAGAGATCAGTTAAATTAGGAGCTACGCTTTATTGAGTAATCTATGTATTTCAGGAGCAACTAACTTCTCTGACAGTCAGTCAAGAAGCTAAATGGCATCTTATCCTTTTCTGGGTATTTCTCCTCTAGAACTCCAAAGGATGGTCTGACCCTGTGGAATAACATCCTGAAGCCTACTATGGCCGAACTTCCTCTGTCTAATTTCTCAACTGAGGTCAGGGGTCCCAGGTGAGGAGACCTTCCTCAAAAAGGAGCAAAGCTGTTTGAGTTATACAGCCAGTTCTTCTACCTGCCCCAAGCTAAATCTGATGTTCTATAATCCTGAGTAAAACTCTTAAAGAAGAAAGGAAAGATTTAACCCTTGCATGGGAAATACGTTTCTGAAATAATAATTTATAAATTTCTTAATTATCTAAAGGCCCATTCCACAAACAAATGAACAAAGATTTTTTAAGTTTATACTACACTCTTAAGCCTCAAAAGAGAATCATTCTAATAAAAAATAGAATTCTGATGGCTTAACATTATTGGCACTATTTTTTAATTGGATCTTTAGTTTTTGGTTAAAGTTTTAACTATTTCAAAAACCAAATAATTTTGATACAAAGCTAGACTAACAGTTAAGTTTCTTTGGGCCACTTGCAAAGCCAAATAAATGGTTGGGATTTGTGTCTAGGTAACATTATTAAGGTACTCACTTTTGCAATAAATGTACAGGAACCAAAAACAGATGGGAGCCTTTCAAATATCACAGAAATAGATTTTCATATGGACAGCATTATTTCAATTGAGTCAAGTACTACCTAAGCAAAAAGAAAATACTCTCTAATGACAGGAAAGATGGAAATACAGCTTGTATCTTCTCAATGGCTATAATTGTTAACAGGCATAAATACTAAGTTTACTTATATAATGAAATAGCTGTTGGTTCCTACCATAGCTTACTTCTCCCAACTAAGAAGGCCTATACATTCTGATAAGGTACATATAGTTCTAGAATAATATAGGGAGTTTTAATCTTGAAAATAACATTTTTGTTTGATTTATTATCCATTTATTGACTAGAAAACTCAGTGGCTAATAGGTGGAGATTTCCTAATTTTTCCAGCAATACAGTGATACTATGCACTGTAGCAATGAAAAAAAAATTACATACTTCAAAAGTAATCTATCAGAAATCTATGTTCTTAGATGGGAATATATAAGAGAATATGTTGCCTCCTTTATAAGTAAATATACCTTTTAGGAATCATAACTAAAAACAGAGGGTTGTTGATTCATTAAAAGAAGCCTCCTGCTATCATATTAAAGTAGCTATAGACTTAGTAACCAATGTTTGGGAAAACACCAGTTTTCTCCAATGAAAGAAAAAAAGAAGGGAATGAGTTTCAGATATATATACATACTTATATGTACATATTCTTAACTATATATAATCTGAAACAATGATTTTGGCTATGGGAAGTTAAACATTTTACAAGTATCCCCAGTTGTATTCATATTTTGGCTAAAAGACAAAACAGTCTTCTACTGCAATACTATGCAATAGCTAATAATGAGAAAAACAATTACCTAGTGATAACAAGCAAAGTCCCAATATAATTTCTTTGCTGGTCATTACTCCACTAATCAGCCTGTGTAAGACACTATTGTCACTGACAAAGGTGATCAGGGCCTCTGCAAACTTGGCATAGCAGGAAATGTTCACAGGAGCACAGCGATGGAAGAATGGAATAGGTGCACTGGTGACACAAGAAAAAAAAATCAGAAAAAAAATTACTCCTACTTAATATAAATGCCACATCAAACACACAAATGAAAGGTGAATATGGCTGCAATACTCTCCACCCTCCACACATCATTATGGGAGCTAAGAGCTGTGTGCTTAATGCTATGAGGATGACTGTCATGGGTAGTGATGCAAATCTTACCACAAGCCTTATCAAAGAGGGTGGAGTGCATGTTCCAACAGAAGACATTACCCTCCCCTTCTGAAAAGAAACGCACACACACACACACATACACACACACAACTACCAAAAGCAAAACCAAACACTTAAAACTCCTTAGCCTGCACATCTACCAGTCAAAGGGCAGATGACAAAGCTTACAAACACATACTTTATTGAACTGAAAATGAATTTTTGCCATAAGCGATTTAAAAATAAAAAGCACGTGCTTTTACTTGAAATGTGCCACCATTAAGAGAATGTTTCCTCTAACAAAACAGCATACAAAATCTCAGATTAATAAAGGTGTTTACAGCATAAGCTTAATACCTCTCATATAAACAAAGTCATGCTGAGACATCAACAAACAGCGTAATAGGCAGCTATTTAAAACAGTAACCATGAGTACTAATATATGGAAATGCTTATAATGTAATAATAGAAGGGGAAAAGTATATCTAATGTGATATCTCTGCATAAAAGATTACACATAATCATGAGAACAGAAAATAATTAACAAGTGAAAAATACTGGACTTGTTAGGATCACAGAATTCTGGGCTATTTTCCTTTTATCAGTTACTATTAATCTAAGATTATCTGTGTCTAAAAAGATGTAAAATAACGAATTACTTAGTCATTTATATTAGGCTTACATGGACTGAAACTTTTACTTGTGAAAGACTACAGCTATGTGTAAACTGTGACATTAATCTGGTTTGTTACAACATGGTTCAACTTCTGAGAGGATAGTATACACTAATCAATGAGAGATTTTAAACAAAGAACTACGAATATGCCTTTGGTTGTGATTTACTCGGATTCTACGAGAGCCATACGTATGTCCATGCATAAATACACACTTATATGTGCATTATGTTAAAATTTAGCCATCGTTAACGTGAATCCCACATTTCCAGAATTGTTCTTATAACTTTTTTTAAATGGTATCCATGAAAATATGTTCATAGAACTTTAAGTCCCAGCTACAACTACATTTTTAACTGGAATGATACAAATGTGTTCTCAGTCTTGGTTGGCACTGTATTTTGGTCCAATGAGTGGATAAAATTACATGGTTGGGCACTACAAGGTTTGTAATCTCAGCAAAGCAACTTTGTATGACCTGAAGCAAAACACTATCCTTGTTTCCTTCCTCGAAAAATGTTTCTTTTCAAATAAGAATATAAGCACACTATGTATCAGTTTCCCTTAAATGTTAGTAAATGAGCACCACTGGTGGTAAGAATGAGTAACATCTTCCATGCTGTCATAGTTGGTGGAACGTTAAAATAATATAATTTTAAAGATCTAGCCTTGCCTTAGTCTTGCTTTAGTAAATATATCAAAAAATGATAACATAACAATATGACATGAATATTCATTTTTTTAAATTGCCTCTTGGATCCCTGTGTATTTGTGTCAACCTCCAAAATGATATTAGTGAAAGTTAATGCCAAAGGTTTGATATTGTATCAGAAAGCGCAGGAAGCCAGAGCATTCTAAGAAATGCTTGAATTATAGGTATTCAAATCATTGTTTTTTTTAACCAAAAAGTGCTTCACTAATGATGCAAAAAGATATTAAATTATAGAATACCTTTAAGTGAAGTAGATTTAGTTAAAAATATTATGAGAATCAAAAAGGATTAACTGTAAATTTCTAAGTCAATAGAAGCTGATTTGTGACAGAAACCTTTAAACTGACAACTTTGTCATGATGAAGCTTCTTTTTTGATGTTGTCTAGATGCCATCTCTACAAGTTAATGTCTCTGCCTAAGGACCCTTCTAACCGTATTTTTAAAATAAAGCCTGGTTCTCTATCCTTCAAAACTAAAATCCTCTCGTTTCATGATTATCTATAACTCCATCCTCTTTATTTATTACCCTATCATGTGATTTAGTCTCTGTTTAACTCACTTGCCTCCAACCTTGAACATAAAATATATTCACTTAAGGATACTGATGTCTTTTTCTTGTTTTCAGTACCCACTATTTTTCTCAGCCCTGCCTTCCTGTTTTCTTTTTCCTGCTAGGCAACTATAAAAGCCCCAATTCTTCTAACCTTGCACCCTGCCTGTAACTCCATCTCTCTCTCTTACTTTCTCCATTGGTTAGCTGAAAGAGTAGGAGTAAGCACTCTGTAAGTCTCTTCAGATCATCATCATCATCATCCAAGAGGGCACCCATAAATCGATGATACAAAATTATATAGGAACAGGATGCCCAATATGTTCAGTGTTTTTTTTCTTTTCAAATTTAGGATGAGAATAGATTATTTTAAAAGAGAATGACCAGAACTCTCAAAATGAAAATCCTTCATTTTTATTTAGGAGGAAATGCTGGGTAATATCTGCCCTGAACTTAACCTTTCAAACATTTTTACACTGTTTATTAACAGTTGGCCAACTGGAAAAAACACTTTTATAAGTATTCTTCAAAGAACCGGAGCAAAATAACAACAGTCCTTTGCACCAAAATTCAATCGATGTCAGTTAAAAAAAAAACAACAACCTGATGCTCTAAATTTAAAGGTATAAAATTAGCACATGCTGATTAACTACATTGTCTAGCTGATAGTCAAAATCTGTTCCTAGTAGTAATGAGTAACAAAAATAGAAGGCAAACATAAGAAGAAATAATATATAGGCACATTATTCAAAAATAAGATGAAATACTTAGCTTTAAAGTAAAAAGCACTAGATTCCCTTGTTTGAAATCTAAACAAACTAGATTTCCTTATTTGTCATTCTTTTTCTCAACTTTTCCCCAAACAAAAACAACTCTGCTAGCCACAGGGTTTTGATACTTGAATTGTTTTCTTATAAAAAAAAATTAAGTAATAATCATGTCATTGAAATGGTTTGTTTTATATTTTAGCATTTAAATCCCATGTGATTTAATGAATTTAGGTGGAGGTGAATTCACCGATTTCATATACCTCTGAGAAAATAATACTTTTGAGGAGCTAGTATTATGAGATCATTTCTACTTTAGTATCTTACCTAAATGACACATTTTGTGCTTCTTAATTAAAAGGACAAGCATAAAGTATTCTATATACAGTAAGTTTTTCTACCTTCCACCAAATATTGAATCTTTAATAAGTCGATGTAGTCACATTAGGAAGTGATGCTGTTTTACTTGCTGAAGCAGTCAACAAGAACAAAATGAACTTATAATGAATCTTTTAAAAATTTTTACATTAGTCCCTCATATGAAAATTATATCTTACCTTGGCAAACATACTGTCCATTTACCTTTAAGTTCAGATCATCACAGTTAATAAGCTCCCTAAAGTATGATGACAAACAATGCCTAATACCACTTGCCCATTTGCCTTCACAAGAAGGCAGGGGTCTGCATCTCATATAATTACTTTAGAACCTCAGGTTATAAATAAACAATTACACATGATTTCTAGCCAAAGTTTTATTTAAGTAAGTATAACAATAAAGTATTCTGGCAATATCTCTATAGTACAGTAAAGGCAGGAATTACGAGTCTAAATATGGAGTGGTGTTTCTTTTTTCTCTTCTTTCCCCCTTTTTAAAACATTTTTATTATTCATTTATTTATGTTTTATAGAGAGAGAGGGTCTTGTTATGTTGCTCAGGCTGGTTTTGAACTTCCAGACTCAAGCGATCCTTCCACTTTGGTCTCCCAGAGTGTTGGGATTACAGGCATGAGCCACTGTGCCCAGCCTTCTTTCACTCCTATACTCTGTTGTTGTTGAACACTCACTGTGGTATAGACTACAACATCCTGGATTCAAATTCCAATTTGCAACAGTTAGTTGTATGGCTTTAGATAACCTCTCTCATCTTCTTTTTCCTCATCTACAAATTGGGGGCAATATCTTGACAGATTTTTGTGAAGGTTAAATGAGATAATATATATGAGAGATACTGTGGGATAGCTGGCACGTAGTAGATGATTTGTAAGTGTTAATTTATCCTTGAATCCTCCATTGAAAAATATGAACAGACAACATTTTCTTCTTGGTTATTAATTTCTTTCTTTCTTTCTCTCTTTTTTTGAGACAGGGTCTTGCTCTGTTGCCCAGGCTGGAGTGCAATGGCACAATCTTGGCTCACTACAATTCCACCTCCCAGGTTCAAGCGATTCTCATGTCTCAGCCTTCTGAGTAGCTGGGATTACAGGCATGCACCACCATGCCCAGCTAATTTTTGTGTTTTTGGTAGAGACGAGGTTCTACCATGTTGGCCAGGCTGGTCTCAAACTCCTGGCCTCGAGCAATCCACCTGCCTTGGCCTCCCAAAGTGCTGGGATTACAAGCATAAGCCACTGCATCTGGCCTTTGGCTATTAATTTGTCATCTCTACATTATTGTATCATTAATTCCCCAGCACCTAGTAACCTTTCTGGCATCCAGAGGTGCCCAAATACATGATGAATAAACTGAATTTATGTAATTTGTTTCTACTATTGCTGTTTTCTCTGGCTATTTCTAAAAGCACTGTAAGCATACCGGCTAGCTATTTCCCATATTGCCACCATGGTTGGCATTTTCACCTATAGAGAGTTATGAATTTGGATAAAATACAACTCTTTCTAGGCATTTGTTTTTAAAATTCAAAAGCTTTTAGGAATGGTAATCATCTGGTTATTATATGTCACTAATGCTTCATTGAAAATTAGTTTACAAATGCTTTTTTCTAAAACAGGTGCTGCTTTTAGCTGTAGAAGGCCCCTGGATTCCCAAGAAAGATGGGCCAAAAGAAGAGGTTCTAGACGTTTAAAGAAATACCTCCTAAGTCAAGGGCCAAGCACACAGATGTTTAATTACACTGTTTTTATATTATCTTGTTTAATTCTTACAATTCCTTGAGGGGAATATGACTATTCCCACTTCACACATGAGGAAACTTGGTTTACAGAGAGGTTAAGAGACTTGCTCAGGGTGACAAACAGAAAGTAATTATATGGAATTCACCCCAGACTTATCTCAAAGTTCACGTCCTTCTGTCCCAGTAGTATGCTCCTAGAAGGACACCAAAAGAGATGTGAAGGATGCTGAGGGGTACTTGCCTGCCTCATAGTTTTGCCTGGTGCTGGTCTTTTGCCATTAAAAAAAGTCACCAAAAACATAGTCCCTACTAGACTACGAGTTTAAAGACAGAGACTAGGTCTTACTCATCTTTGGAGACTTGGTATCTAATACAACGATGGGTGGAATGGGGTGATGCCCCAAGTCTTTTTATTAAAACAAATTTATTCTTATTCTCAGATCCTTTCAGTTTGTTTATCTAATACTATATAGCTCTGGTATTTACAAGATTTGCCTTCTTTCTATCAAATGTTCTTCTCTTTTACTTTCCAACTGGCTTAGTTCAGACAAAAGTGATAACATACTTAGACTGTGATGTACTAAAATAAGTAAAACATAAGGATCTTTAAACACAGCATAAACACAGCATGCAGTCAGTTTTCAGATGGTATAGGTTCAGCACTGCATTTTAGATTAGTGAGATATTAGATGATGACCTTGTTAGAAGCCATTTCTGTCCATCTCTAAAATCTTCTCCCCTAATACTATTCTTTGTCTTCCAGTGAATACCCCTAGGACATTGTGAGATGCATGTGTGTACCAAAAACTGGAAAACCTAAAATAACCAGGAACAGGCAGTCCTCAACATAGTGGCATCAGAGGTCAGAGGCAGGGAAGGATGTGCAGGATGAGCTGAGCTGCCCCCACCTGACATCCTGCCCCCACCTGACATCCTGCCCCCATTACACAGGAGCAGAGACCTCCCTCTCACACCCAGGCTTTCTGGCTATCCTGTCATAATATGTTTTAAATCTTGAGAGCATGATTCTATATTCAAAGAATATATTTAAAACAGACTTTACCAGTTGGATAGATAAGGGTATAGAGCTTTTCTCATTTTTATATGGATAAATTTTCTCCTAAGACTATTCAAAGGATCCCCTTTTCTTTACTGCCACAGCCTCCCTAATATTCTCAATTTATATGAATGTAATCTCTGTAGCTGTTGGTTTAAGGCCATAATTTGTAGGTCTCTCTTACTATCTTTTAAAATAGTCCCTTTAGTTTTATGTCTACAGGCTTTAAATTTTGATTTTTCAATAGCAACTTGACAAGATTAATGAGCTGAAAATATATTTAACTGATATATCTTTTTTCTACTTTCAACAGAAAATTTCAAATTCAAGTTAATAAAACCCAAGTTACACCCATAAGTAATCCAAAAGAAAGTAGACATGAGTCTCAAAATTTTTTATACAACAGCTTCCTATAATATATTGAGATACAATTAAAGTGGCCTCAAGTACATTTTCCTGGAGAAGTTGACTCATGTTACACATAGTTGGCAATGTACGCTAAGGTTGTGATCTGACCAATACTCCAAAGTGTGTGGGGGTGTGTGTGTGCACAAATATACATACACACACATACAGATACATATACCTACCTAATTCTGAGCATATATTTTACAATGCTTGATAATTCATTTCCTTTCAAAAAATCTATTTATAATTTTAAATGTTGCTTTACTTATCACTACTTTGAGATCCTTCCAAAGAACATTTCTTGTTTCATCTTTGTATCCATTATGCACAGTAGGTACTTAATAATAAATGTTTGTTGAAGAAGACCTTGGATAAGATATAGCAAACAACCTAATACAGAGAATGTTACTTTAAAAATATAACCTGAAAGAAACTATGGGGAATAATCACTGGCAGACTTCCTAAATTTACAAAGTAAATTTAAAACAATCCCAGTAAATATTACCAGGATAAATCAAAAAAACTCTTTGGAGATTGTGAGACTTGGTTTCTAAGTTTGTTGCAGATTTTACAGCAATTCAGTGCTTTTGTGCACTTAAAAATTTTGGCATGAAAATAAAAACAAAAAAAACAAGCCCCTGAAAGAAATTTAAAATATCTCAGAACAAGAAAAGTTGGTTGCCTATGTGTTGTTTTTAAATATTAAATATATAATGTCATTTCTATTGCTACTTTAAAATTTTTTTGTATAAAAGTATTGGACCTGGCCAACAGGTATCAAATGACTATTTTCTCAGAATAACATATATTGTTCAAAATTTACCTACAAAAACAACAGTCACAAGTTAACAACTTTGCAATAAAATTTACCTCGCTGGAACTGGTAGTTTGGGGCAGAGAACAGAAGATTTTGGAGATGTAGTGTATTCAGAAGGCTTTAGGTTGTAGCTACATAGTGCTGAACCTGTTGAAAGAAAAATTATACATTAGCTGGCAGAACAGTCTGAAAAAATTCTCTTACTATTCATTTTAATTTTGTATTATTCAACATATGCAACTTTCCAAACATTATAGAATTCATAAAATTCTGATTTGATCCATATTATAAGTCCTCAATCATTTAAAACTGATTCTTCTCTAAAATTACTATTAATGTAATTCATGTACAAATTTTAATTAATATTAAAGGTAATAATAATAAGTACTAGAACTACCTTTATTGAGTGTCAGGTTCTCTGCAAGATGACATTTATGTATTATACAATTTACTATAATTCTATCAGGCAGGTATTATTAAGCCTACTTTAGAGAGAAGGAAATACAGGCTAAGAGATAAGGTAAATAACTTGCCTAAGAACACAGAGCTAGTAGGAGTAGAACTGGGATTAAACACCACATCTCTTTCACTACAAAGCCTGTGCTCAACTACATATTATGCCTGTTTTTCCTATACTTTCCATTACTAAATGTTTACAATTACTGCATATAACACATGTAAATTAAGATAATACATTACTTATTTAAAAAGCAGGAAACATTCCTAACTGTAAATAAACTGAACAAATTGATAAAACTGATAAATTGATAAAAGTGATTCCTAGTTTTCAGAGTTTAAGACAGCTTAAATTCAACTTTAGATTGGTTATGCAAAAAAATTAATTTTTCTGATTATATGGCCAACACATATCTAATATATGTAAAATGTACACAATGTAAAATTTACATAATACCTTTATGTATTATATAATTTACTATAACTCCATAAAGCTGGTATATACATTGATTTCCTTAGTATAGAAAATTGAGATGGATACAGTCCACTAAATCCAATATAAGTCTTATTTTCCTGATCCGTTAATTTTAAAATACAGCAACTAGAATACTGGAAGGTTCATTATATAATATATTTCTAAGTGAGGAGACCCAGGCTCCAGTTCTAATTTTGCTGCATTTCATCACATAAACTATTTATATTTGATTAACTGATGTTCCTACCAGATTACTAATTTGGTCAAATACTTTATTATTAAATAAACAGAATAGCTTTGCATTTGTATTATGATGATACTGAACTTTTATATTGTACCACCATAGAAAAAGCTTAAAATATAATGTGAACAGCAGACTGCAACACTGAGTTAATTATGGAAAAGGCATGTGACCATATGAGAAGGAACTGGAAGGGAATATAGAAAAAAGAATATAGCTTGATTTAATGGGACAACAAAATTGGGAGCAAATTTATTTCATTTATATCTTGTCCTATCAATCAAAATAATTTTTAGAAAGGCACAAACCACCATTTAATTTAGCAATGCTGCCCCAAACCAGCAAAAAACCTAAGTGATTAAATATGTGAGCCTTAATAGCATACTGAAATGAGTGCATGTAGCATATATTTTATATAACAATAATCTGAGTAATCTGACAATGCAAAATATTTTTAAGGCGATAATTACAAGTTACCTGGCACTGTTCTTCAAGCTTTTTAAGCTTAAGGTAGGCTCAATAAGAAACTAAGTTTTAAAAATTGTGCTTGACTATTCTTTTCCATTTTAATGATCTATTTTTTAAAAAGCTAAGCATGAATATTAAATATTTAACTCTTCTAAGAGTACTGTCTTTCATACTTGAATATAATGCCACTAGATTACATTTATAGCAATTTTGCAGAAAACATGACAACAATGGCAAGCAAACATTTTAGACTAGTCCTGAAATAGCCAGGAGTCCTAGTATAGAATTGCTCATGAAAAATAGCAACTGTGCCAATAAGTGCAGAGCACCCAATGTGATTATCAACTTCCTGATCTGAATTGTCAACTTATTTCTTTCAGAGTCCAAGATGGAATCGATTTGCACAAAACAAAAGGCCCTAACTAAAGCACTGTGTGTCAGTGTTGCCAAATACACTGCTTCATCTGAATCCAGTTAGCATAATCTCTATCCCCACCCTTTCTTCATTTAAAAAAGGAGGTCAGCAGGTGCAACGGAGTTCAATTTTATAAATACTTTCCCAGGATAATACTCAATGAGAGGATAATAGCCTTATCTCTGATGGTATTCCGGGACACAGGCCAGTACTAAATAGATCCTGTACTAAATAGATTAAAGGAAAAAGATCTTTACAATTTGTTAGTAGTAATAATCATAAGAAACCTTATACTGCTTCCTGCTCAAAGGGTTGATGAACAGAGAAGCCTCAATGAAGAACATTAAAACAATGCAGTAACGGCAAACATTTTACAACTGTTTTTCTTTTCATGTTCATTAGCTAAGGCATTTTCAGTTAACATTTTGAAGGTAGTATTTTTTTTTTTTTTCAGTGAAAGTATAAAAAATACTTAGCACAAGAGGTTTGGATATAACCAGTAAGACAAAGTTTTCCTTCTAATGCAAAAGCAGGTAAAAGTTATACATGAGTAATGAAAAGTAGAAAACTAAGAACAAAAGCTTATCTAAAGCACACCAGAGGCAATCCATGCAACTCAGCCGATGTTACTCAAAGACTATCAAAATGAGTGACCTTAGGAACCTAACTTTAGTGTATAAACATTTATCATGGTAAATGGTTGCTATGGCCCCCAGAATGTTTAACTACTACAATTTTTCAAATGCTGTATAATAGTCAATTATTTAGTCTTAGTTTATTATTCTTTAGCTCAGTATCAGTTATATCAACTCCCCTAAGTGGTATGTTTCCATCACCACACTCCAAACATTACAGATAAAAAAAAAAAAGTAATACTTCCAAGGCCTTAAACACAATCACTGGCATATTTAGAAGTAGAATTCTTTGCCCCTAAGCTGCCATGCTTCCTTTGTGCCATTGCTAATACTCATAATTGGGCAAGTATTCAATAAACTCCTGGGCCAAAAAACATACATTCTACAGATACCTCAAAAAGAACATCTTTGGAGAAAAATTAGTTCCACCATGTACTTTCTGATTTTATATTTTCTGTCCTGGCTAATGGTTCCATCATCCGTGAAACATAAGTTATCCTACATCTTTTTTATCTACTGTTTTCCTGTACCATTCAAGAGATACCACATCCTGACATTAGACCGTCTTATGTTATCTCAGACCTTCATGATCTCCTACTGTGTCAGTTAAAATACTGTAAAGTGTTTCTCATCTCCATTCTGCATATAACCATCAGAATGGTCTTTGTACAATGCAGATTAGTCATATCATATCCCTATCCTCAGGATGAAGTCCAACTATCCTGGATTCAAGTCCTCCTAAAGCAGGTCTCTACCTAAAACTCCAGACTCATCTCAACATAACAAACAACAAACAATCAATGCTTGCTGTTTAACAATCTTCCAGGCTTTCACACATGCTGTTCCCTCTGCTTGCGCTGTCCTTTCCCAGCTAGGACCTGAGTGTTGACGTCTGAGCAGAATTTCTACACAATACTCAAACTTCATCTCTTCTGTCAAGCCTTCTCTGACCAACCCAACAAAGCTATTTACTACTTAGCTCTATGATAAAACATGGCATATTCTTTTGTAATTTTTTGTTTATATATCATTTCTATTTTTATAATGCAAACTCTTTGAGAACTCGAACCTTATGCCTTTGAAATGTCTGGAACCTATATTTCCTGATACATGGATGTCATCCAAAAGCCTTCTGTTGAATAAAACAGATATCTTGAGTGGAGAAAAAATGAAATAACTGTTTTTAATATCTTATGTTTTGGTGTTATATGTTATATACAATGTTCGGATGCTTTTCACCATTTGCTACAAATATACTACCTAAAACAACATTCCTCAGTCTTGGTATTATGACATTTTGTGCTGGACAATTCTTGGTTGTAGGGGGCTGTCCTGTGCATTGCAAGATGTTTAGCAACATCCCTGCCTCTATCCACAAGATTTCAGTAGCCTCCCGCTAAGCTCTCACCCAATGTGACAGCCAAAAATGTCTCCAGACATTGCCAATTATCTTTGAGGAGGCAAAAGCACTTTTAATTGTGAACCAATGGTTTAAAACATCACATTATTTGAAATAAAGATACAAAACAAAGAGTTTCTATGCTGGGGGCTAATTTTTCTTGCTTTAAAATTTTGTTTAATTTACCACCACAATATTTTCAGGATAGATTAAAATCAAGGAAAAATGTCCCTTAAAATATGATTTAAAAATATGCAATTAATAAGAAAGTCTGTCAATGCAGAACAGTTTTTATTATGAAAGATTTCCATTGCCTTGTGATGTCTAATGAATTTAAGCTCTTTTTCACTAATTAAGAAACACTATTTATATGCTGGGAGAATGGAAGATAATTTTCCAATTTTAATTCCTAGTAACCCATGAAAAATATGGACATATTTGCAATTCTCAAGAAGCATCCACCTACAGAAATTAGCCAGGTAAGAATGTGGCATCGTCTGTCAACCACTGTTGGCACACACTAGGCACACATAATAAATATTTGCTGAGTGAATTAATTTTGAACATCTATGTACAAGATTTCTACTAGGTGTTGTGGAGGATAAGGAGAATTCCGACTCAACTATACTGCAAACTCCTTAAATGTGGGGACTGTACTTTGTATCTGATGCATACTTAATGGGTACTAAGTATTTGTTGAATGAAAGAATTAGTTTAAACTGCATTATCAAATGTAAGGATTTTCCTTCTTTTTAAACAACCAAGCATCATTGCTGATCTCTGACTTGGAGACAATTAAATCAGTTGCTAGAGTTGATCATTTCATTCATTTATAAATGATATCAAGTCAAATCTTTTGGCTTACTGTGCCAAAAAGAATACATAATTACTCTGGGGTTTAAATTTTATTCATACTGACTGGTAAGAAAAAGGGTAATATATTGATCATCTATTGATACTGATTAATCTAACAACCAGATAACAATAATCAAAAAGACTTATTAGTATTCACAATTAGCATTATCTGAATGGATCACATAATCTGTTAAAGTTTTTAATGGCTAAACAGTAATCATTAAGAAAACACAAGCTTCATGGCTCTACTCAAAATGTGAACACTGTCTCAAGGGCAGGTTATAAAGCTCTCGAATTTTTTTCAAAATATAGTACATTGAAGAAGCACTCATAAATGGGAGTGCTTTTTCCATATACTATAAATGGGAGGCAAACAAAAGGAAAATAAGATTTCTGCCAGACTTTACTACTGTGTTAGGGAAGATAAAACATGTATTATAAAACACTTTGATAAGAATAATGGAAAAGGTAATAAAAATTCCATGTGAACTCTTAGCACTGAGAATCTATAGTCAGCCCCTAACTTACTCACAGGTTATGTTCATTTCTATTTATGTATTTATTTATTTATTTATTTATTTTTTTAGAGACAAGGATCTTGCTATGTTGCCCAGGCTGGCTTTGAACTCCTGAGCTCAAGTGATCCTCCCGCCTTGGCCTCTCAGTAGGCTGGGAATACAGGCACGCATCACTACACTTGGAAGATTGTGCTCATTTCTAAACTGCCATTTAGAATTTAGATAGCAAGTGCAAAAATCAAAACAATATGCAAAGTATCTGGTGCAGTCCATGGCATACAATAGGTACCAATAAATGGTATGTTGAAACAAAACTCACGGCTTAAGTCTGATGTTTCTATTCCAATCCAGATGCCCATGCTGAACAACGAGGACAGTGGAATGAAGTGAAGGGTGGTCTATGGACCAGAGATGCTGGGTCAGAATTAGAGTGGGGAGAGAGAAAGGAGAAGAACTGTCTGAGCAGGCATTGTCTTCCCCTTCCCTTCACCACCTGTCTTGGTATGGCTGGGTTGAGATGAAAGCTGAAGGAGGGAGATTCTTCTCTCCCACTACAATGTACATAGTTCCCTCTGATCCATGGGAATACATTCCAAGACCCCTCGGTGGATGCCCGAAGCTGTGGATAGTACCAAACCCTCTATATGCTATGTCTTTTTGATCTGATAACTGATAGGGCTACTAAGAGGCTAACTGGTGGGTAGCATACACAGTGTGGATATGCTGGAGAAAGGGATGATCTGTGTCTGGGTGGGATGGGGCAGGTCCGTGCAAGATTTCATCATGCTACTAAGCAAAGTGCACAATGTAAAACTTATGAATTATTTTTGGAATTTTCCATTAAATATTTTCAGACTGCAATTGACCATGGGTAACTGAAATTGAACAGTAAAACTATGGATAAGGGAGAACTACTGTATGTGTTATTTGAATTTTCAAAAATAATGATAATAAGGAGGAAAGTAGCCTGTTCATCAGACTGAAGAGAAGGAAAGTGAAAGTAAGATGGAATTCATGCCCTGCTGAAAATAAGAACTCAGATGAGAGCATTCACCAGATGGTTTCAGTTTTCTCTGTAGGGCATAAGTTTTGGAAAGAGGACAAACAAGAGGGCTTAAGAGAAGAAGAGATATGAATAATCACTTGGATAGTATGTATAAGGGAGATAAATGAATGAATAAAATGAGTTATTTAGAGATGAATAAAAATAACTGATTTCACAGAAATACTGGTTAGATTGGAGAACAATTTACCTGCTGGTGTCAACTCACACAGATACAGAATTGAGGATAAAGTGTTCTGTGAGTATGAGAAATTATTAAGTGGCAATAGAGGAGAATAGGGAAATCCAGCCCATCGTTCTTTCAAAAAACATTTATGGATATCTACTTATCTACTACGTGAGCCTCTATATTAGCGCCTGGATATTCCCAGATGAATAGAGCATGAGCTTGCCCCTAGGAAATTCATACACAACTGCAAGAAGTTTGATACTGAGTCCTTATGGTATTTGGCAACTTCAATTTTTTAAAGGCAATTTTTAAACTGTTTTCTTCTCTAGCATTATGTATTTATAATATTTGTGTTATATGAATTATGAACCATAAAAATAAATGCACATTTGTACCCCTACCACCCAACTCATGTACTAGCATTCACAATTCTTTTATTATTATTATTATTATTTTCTTTTTCTTTTTTTTTTTTTTTTGAGACGAAGTTTCGTTCTTGTTGCCCAGGCTGGAGTGCAGTGGCACAATCTCAGCTCAGTGCAACCTCCACCTCCCAGGTTCAAGCAATTCTCCTATCTCAGCCTCCCAAGTAGCTGGGACTACAGGCGCATGCCACCACGCCCAGCTAATTTTTGTATTTTTAGTAGAGATGAGGTTTCACCATGTTGGCCAGGCTGGTCTTGAACTCCTGACCTCAGGTGATCCACCCACCTTGGCCACTCAAAGTGCTGGGATTATAGGTGTGAGCCATGCGCCTGGCCAGCCCTCACATTTTTATATTTGTCTGTCTGCCTTTAAAAGCCTTTGTAATATGACAGCATCTCCACAATACCAATCTAATTTCCAGTTATTTCTTCCAAACTGTCTATTGTAGTCATACTTGACAGGGGCATTCCACAAACTCTAAGTGCCCAAGAAAACAACTCCTTTTTCTTGTTTAAAAGAAACAAAGATTTGAGGAAATAATTTATTTGCCTAGCAAATACATTTCCTACAACTACCACCATAGGAACTAAGAGCTTCTTCCCCTTTAATTTCTAGAGGTAATAAAATTTCATGTGAATGGATGGTTGTAAGTGCTAAAAAGTATTTTCAAATGTTGTCATGGAAACTTAAAATTCTTTGAAAAGGATTTATATTATCTTCTCATTCTAGTAAGAAACATGTTATATTGCCTTGCATCTTAAAATAAGGCATAAAATTAGCACTTAAACAGTTACTACCTCAAATGGGACTCTTCTCTTTCATGAACTTAATAAAAATTATGATAAAATAAAGACAACATAAAATTACCATCTTAATCATTTGTAAGTGTACAGTTCAGCGACATTAAGTTCATTCAAACTGTTGTGCAAGAATCACCACCATCCATCTCCAGAACTCTCTTCATCTTACAAAACTAAAACTCTTCACCCATTAGACAATATCCCCCTTTCACTCTCCCTGCCTCCCTGGCAACTATCATTCTACTTTCTGTCTATATAAATTTGACTACTCCAGGGTGGAATCATACAGTATTTGTCCTTTTGTGACTGGCTTACTTCACTTCGCATAATGTCCTCAAGGTTCATCCATGTTATGGCATGTGTCAGAATTTATTTTCCTATTTCTTATTGTGGTAAAAAATGCATAACATATAATTGACTGTCTTCACTATTTTTAAGTGTACAGTACAGCACTATTAACTATATGCATATTGTGGTACAACAGATTTTTAGAACTTTTTCATCTTGTAAATCTGAAAACTCTAGTCATTGAACCACAACTCCCTTTTTCCCTCTCCTTCAGTTCCTGGCAACCACACTTCTACTTTTTGTTTCATGTAAGAGGAATTATACAGTCTCTTTCTTTTTATGACTGACTTATTTGACTTAGCATAGTGTCCTCAATTTTCATGCAAGTTGTAGCATATGACATTCTTTCCTCTTTTTTTAAGGCTAAAATAATATTCCATTGTATGTATACACCACATTTTCTTTGTTTTTGAGGTTTTTTTGAGACAGGGTCTCACTCTATCACCTAGGCTAGAGTGCAGTGGCATAATCTCAGCTCACTGCAACCTCCTGGGCTCAAGCGATCCTCCTGCCTCAGCCTCCCAAGTAGCTGGGACTATAAGTGCATGCCACCATGCCTGGGTAATTTTACTTTTCGTAGAGACGAGATCTCACTACGTTGTGCAGGCTGGTCTTGAACTCCTGAACTCAAGTGATCTTCCTGCCTCAGTTTCCCAAAGTTCTGGGACTACAGGTGTGAGCCACCACGACTGGCAGTTCACCATATTTTCTTTATCCATTTATTGGTCTACCGACATTAGGTTGCTTCCACCTCTTGGCTATTGTGAATAATGCTACAATGAACATGATTGTGCAAATATCTCTTTAAGATCCTATCTTCAATTCTTTTGGATATATTCTCAGAAGTGGGACTGCTGTATCATATGCTAATTTTATCTTTAATTTTCTGAGGAATCTCCATACTATTTTCCATAGCAGCTGCACTGTTTTACACTCCCATCAACGGTACACAAAGGTTCCAATTGTCTACATCCTCACCAACACTTGTGTGATTTTCAGTGTTTTTTTTTTTATAGTAGATCTTCACATAGTCTAGATATTAACTGCTTACCAGATATCTGATTTATAAATATCTTCTATGGGTTGACTTTTCATTCTGTTGATTTTTGTCCTTTGATGTACAGTTTTTAATTGATGTAATCCAATTTATGTATTTTTTCTTTTGTTGCCTGTGTTTTTGGTGCAATTTGGTGCCATCCAAGAAATTATTGCCAAATGCAATGCCACGCAGCTTTCTCCTACATTTTCTTCTAAGAGTTTTTGCAGTTTTAGCTCTTACATTTAGGCTCTTTCATGGACCTTTAACTAGCCCCTCTTACTGATTTGAAAATTTCCCACTTAAGTTTGAATTATATATTAAAGATATTCCTCTCTGAAATTAATGATTGAGGTCTATATATTTGAGGCTAAAGGGTCTGTGTATTTTCTAACAGAAATATGCTGTGACAACATGCAGACACGGATTCTAATAAAAATTATTTGCTACTCTTGAATCAACTTGCACCCCAAATGATAGAAAGGATAACTGAATGGCCAGATGTCTGGCTCATACCTGCAATCCCAGCACTTTGAGAGGCCGAGGAGGGAGGATCACTTAAGGCTAGGAGTTTGACAACAGCCTAGACAACACAGCAATACCTCACTGTCATATAAAGTAAAAAAATTATCTGGGCATGGTGACACATGCCTGTAGTCCCAGCTACTCAGGAGGCTGAAGCAGGAGAACCACTTGAGCCCAGAAGTACAAGGCTGCAATGAACCATGATTGTGCCACTGTACTACAGCCTAGACCACTGCGCTTCAGCCTGTCTTTTAAGCAGGAAGAAAAAGAAAAAAACAGATAACTTAAAAAGACAAAAGAAGGAAAAATAATGCAAAAAGCAGAGAAATAATTCTCTCAGTGATAAGGATAATATTGGAATTAAATCTTACCAGGTCTAGTTTTAAGTCACCAATTTAAACAGCAGGATAGGTTCTTTTGAGAAATTCAGAAATTTCAACTTAGGGTTGCTACTCAAATAAGGTATTTAGGCCCCTATACCAAAGGCTCTCTCTCTGATATAATTTTATAGCTTTTCTATTTGCCTGTTAAAATTTTGTCTTCTCTATCCTCCATTGTTGTGCTTCTGGTGCTGTCATTTTTTATGGCTACCTTATTGACTTACTATTCATACAGCTGGCACAAAACCCTAATGGTACCTTTGTAGCTAGGCACCAATTTAAGAAGTCTGTTTGCTGAAATAATGTTTATTCATTAATACATCTTGAGCACCTACTTTGTGCAAGACACAGTGAGAAATACAAAGCTGTAAAACCTACCAGGAGGGTCTTCTTAACTAGACCTGAACAGGCCACAGTCAGTATCATATTCACTTAGAAGAATACCAGCCTGGAAACAAAGCATACCAGCAGGGGACCATAGGGCGTTTCTCCTCCAGTGAACATCTCAGCAGGCCACACAGCCAACAAGGACCTAGTTCTCTTCTAGCCCTCCAGATGACAGCTCAGGTTCAAGGGACCAAGACTCACATCCAGTGGATTTGAGAAGATATATTGGAAGACAGTTCAAGACTAGATCATAGCTTTGAATGATAGTATAAGACATACAGACTTTTATTTTTTACTATGGATGATTTCCGAGCAAGGGGTTAGCATTGATTGAAGCTCTAGGAATATTAATATGTCAGTAGTATGTAAGAGAGCTAAAACTAGAGACAGACTGGAGGCAGAAAGACTATTACATTCCATTAGTAGAATAATAATATTAATAATTATAATGATAATAGCAGCAGCCAATAATTTTTCTTAGCAACTTAATATTTGCCAGATACTGTTCTAAGCATTGTTCATGTATCAAGTCGCATTACAATCCTATGAAGTATAGGTACGAATATTGTCCCTATTTCATAGATGTGGAAACTGAGGCAAGGAGAAGTCAAGTAATTTGCCCAGGGTCTCACAGCCAGTAAGTGGTAGGAGCAACATCTGAACCCAAACAATAGGACTCCGGAGCATATACTTTTAACCACTCAACCACACCACTTGCCAGAGTATACTCACATTGTCTAAAATTCTGGAAAAACCCTTAAGGAAGGGCTCACCCCTCCCTAAGAAACCTTATAATGATGAGGCTGGTAGTTCTGGTATGAGGCTCAGCAACAACACATGTGGGGATACAATATGGGAATAAAAAATGAGATCGTGAAGAGTGGTTGGCACTTGTTTATTCAAGTACCTACCAAGTGTCCAGTATTCTTCATACATCATCTTATTTAATCCTCATAACAACTTCTGAGGGAGTATTATTTTTAATCCACATTTTTTTCAGATGAGGAAACCTAGGCTCAGAGAACTTTTACCCTTTACCCTCATTACAGAGCCAGTCAGTGACAGTCAGCACTGGAATCCAGACCCAAATCAACCCATGTTATCCTATGCTGAGGGCATGGAACAATGGAACAGGGATACTGCCAGCCTGGAAGGCTGCAGTCCTCCCGCCTTCAGAAGGCTAGCATCCCCAACTGGAAGACACTGGAGCCATGCTAGTGTGTGTAGAGCTATGGTTCCAGGCTGTCTGTCCACCCAGCTAGAAGCTGTACCCACTGGATACTTGGGTTGGTCCTTGTTCCAAGCAACCAGCACTAGCCTGTGGATCTGGGCAGGATCAAGGCAGCTCTGAGGATTCCTACACACAAAATACATGCATGAAACCTCAAGGAAATTCAAAAACACAGGCCTCTACAAAGGGTGGTTAAAAAAATGATTCTCTGAAGAGAACTGAGGCAAGCCATGTGGACCTGAGGATGGTACCTAGAGATAAAATGCCTCAGAGAACAGAGCTAGATTTCAGGAAACTATGTTAGTTTTCTCAGCTAATTCCTCTATGTTTAAGCCTCAAAGTTGCTCACAATTATTATCAGAAAAAGAGCTATGACAGAACGTTAAATTTAAAAAGCAGAACACAAAACTATATACACACCGACTCATTGAAAAAGTACTGATGCTAGAATTTAAATTTCTACTTCTTATTTTTTCTGAACTTTTCAAATTTCCTATAATATGTATATGTTACATTGCTAACCAGGGAGATATATATATACACACACACACGCACACACACACGTATGTATATATATTATTTCAATATATAAAACTTGTTTCAATTTATATATATGTGAATTGAAATACTTTTAACCAATACTTGGGAAGGGGGAACAAGAAACAAATTTTACATAGAGTGGTTTAGTAATTTCCAAATACTCAATAGACTACATCAAAGTCACCTGAGATATTTATTTTAAAAATATTAACTTCCAGAGCACAAAGATCCACTCAGTCAGAATTTCACTGGATGGGGCCCAGGAATCTGGAGTTTAACAAGCTCCCTGGGTGACTATAATATTTTTTAGCAAGGAAGTCCAAAATTACTTCAATTATCTAAGGTTCCTAGATAATTTATTTAACACTAGGGCAAATTTATACTTAACAAAGAGAACAAGGTGACAGGACATAGATTTGGATGGCCTAATGTCTCACCATTCATCTCTGCAAACTTCTGAACATCACTCAGAGTTTTCAGTTCTTGCCTTGGACATGCTGCTACACACAGTGCTACAGACTTAATCTTCCGGTTTATCAAGTCCAGGTTGCATGGATCCAAAAAGAATACATACCTAAAGCATGGAGAAAAAAACTGATATATTATTTCACAAAACACATTGTGGGTCCCTGCATATTTGACTAAGCCTAGAGCAAAGAACATCTATTCCACATTCCTCCACGATAAAAATCTCATCATAAATACATTTTTAAAAGATTGCTTATTAACAGACTAACAGTGGGAATAGGGGAATTGTAGGACTTATAATTTTCATGTTCTATGTTTCTAATATTTAAATCTTTGTATTGTGCACATGCATATTTTATAATCAGAAATCATCTATTTTAGTTTTCTTCAAATCATTAATTTTTTCTTATTTTGTCAAACTTGTACCAAAAAAAATTATTGGAATATCATAATACTGCTATGTAATATAGCATGAATAACAGTTTATATATAAACTGTAAACTTTAGTTAATAAATATAATTCATTCATTATATATAATTCATATGAACAGAATTATATAATTCCAAAAATGAATATATATTATAGATATCAATGAATATATACAACTGAATATACAAAGTTAAATGGGGACTAGAGGGAAATACACCAACATTTCAACTACAGTCATCTCTGGTTGTTAAAATAAAGTGATTTTTAATTTATTTTACCTTTCAGAATCCGCATCTTCTAGAAAGAATGCCAATTACTTTTGAACTGATATAACTGCAGTAAATATTGTTTATTAATAGTTTAAATACTGTCCATTACAGATAGACAAAATAATCCCCAAATCTGAAATTATACCCTTTACGTCCTGTATACTTGTATTTTAGGAAAGGGAAGATTAATTAGAAAGCACGCTAAAGCATGTATTTTTAATGTTATAAAGTAGATGAGATGATAAAGATTGTAGATGCTAACATTTGCTCAAAGAGAAAGTAAGGGCTAAACATTCTCAACTGAGATAAGCTAAGTGCAATAATACGGATCAAGGAAGGGAGTACAAGAAGGAATGCTTCCACCTAAAATGAATCTCCAGCCAGGGTTCAATTCCAATGAGTCCATAGGAAGTTTTATAAAATCATGCATCTGTCAATAGCCTTTCACACAGTTAAACTCTGTTGCTATGCAAAATCTGGTTTCAAATCTGGAACAGGAAATATAACCTAATATAAAAATTAGGAGAACAAACTGAAAAGCAGAAAAGGTAAAGTCAATACACATACTAAAATGGAAACTATAAAGGAAAAAAAAATAAGTAGGAAAAAAAAGGGGGGCTACTACAGAGGCCTTTGCAGATCAAGTAACACTGCACACTTCAGTGCAGCAAGGGGAGTGGGAACCCGGCATGAAGGTCAGGTATAACTTACCAAACTAAAAAAAAAAAAAAAATGTGTGTGACCCTGTCAGTGACTCCAAACCCATTAATGTTCTATCTATGCAGACAGAAGGAAAGAAAAAAAGCCAGGCAGAAAGATGAGGTTTAGAAGTAGGTTTTGTGGACTGTTTCCATGGCTGATAACAAGGAAGCAGGGCATACAGAGAATTGTTTCTGGCAACTTCTGAGTAGAAACAAGCATTCTCTTACTAATTCTCCCTCCTATCCTGGGCATCTGACTAAGCATGTCTATGCCTGTGACCCTGTATAACGAATTGCACAAAGACAGATTCTGGAAAGGGAACAATCAGGTCCTTGAGAAACGTGTCATAAAACCTTTGAATCAACCACTACTGCTACCACCACCACCACCACTATCACTGCTACCATTGCCATCACCACCACCATCACTACTAAGAATACTTTTTTTTTTTTTTTGAGATGGAGTTCTGCTCTGTTGCACAGGCTGGAGTGCAATGGCGTGGTCTCAGCTGACTGCAACCTCAGCCTCCCAGGTTCAAACGATTCTCCTGCCTCAGCCTCCTGAGTAGCTGGAATTACAGGCACCTACTACCACACCCGGCTAATTTTTGTATTTTTAGTAGAGACGGGGTTTCACCATGTTGGCCAGGCTGGTCTTGAACTCCTGACCTCAGGTGATCCACCTGCCTTGGCCTCCTAAAGTGCTGGGATTACAGATATGATGAGCCACTGCGCCTGGCCTAATAATACTTAATGATAAAGACTTTTTAAAATGATAGCCAATTTTATTGAGTACTTATTATTTATCAGACACTGTATTAAACCCTTTACATGTATTAACTCATTTAATTCTCACAGTAATTCTGTTGTATGTTTCTCTATGGGGTGGGAGATGGGCAGTGGAACTGGGATGGGAGAGAGGCATCGAGTACACAGTTCTAAGTGATGAGCAATGCCTTGAGAACCATCTGGGGAAATCACATCACAGTAGAAAAAGAAGCTTAGGGAAAAGGAAAAAAAAGCCAGAAGCTGCCAGGGCCTTGCTGCTGGGCCTAGGCTGGATCAATGACAACCTCCTGAGAATAGATGCACTGTCTGTCCTGTAGGCTTCAGCCTTCTCCAAGGGCAAAAGTATCCCTATTATATTTCTAACTTCTTTCATACCTTAAAACATATTCCTTTGATTTATGCTAGTGACTGGGCAGCAACCTTATCCCTTGCTTTAGTCAGACCAATGTGAACTTGCTTTCTGGTTCTCTCTTAATAGTTCTCTGACCTTGGAAAATATATTTATCCTTCTGAGCCTCAGTTTCCTTATCTGAAAAATTACATATCACCTATTTTATAGTTTGTTGTAATGTGATCAATAATATATATAAAGCACCTAACATAGTATGCACTCAGTGATTCGTGTCATTACCATTAAGAATACTATTTGCTTTCCATACATTTTACACTTCATTTTACATTTCTTATATGGGCATAAAACAGAGATACAATACTAACATTCAGTTTTCATTTAGGAAAAGAAAATCTTTGTAGGAGTATTCATGACTAAGGGTAAGGTCATTACCCTTGAGAACCAAGTAGGCCCCCAAAACAGATTCAGCACAAGGAAAACAAGAACAGGAGGGTGAGAAGAATGCTAACATGACTACAACACTGTGAAATTAACACTGCACATTTTTCAGCCTGTGTATATGGTTTGAAAAGATCTAAAAACTTATTTGAATAAGAAATACACACCTTCAAGAAATACACACTCACATAGATCACATGTTTACACTCTGTATCTTACCTGCCCTCCACAGTCTAAGAATATATTAAGCTGACCAGGCACAGTGGCTCAAGCCTGCAAACCCAGCACTTTGGGACGCCAAGGCAGGCAGATCATTTAAGGTCAGGAGTTGGAGACAAGCCTGGACAACATGGTGAAACCCCATCTCTACCAAAAACACAAAAATTAGCTGAGTATGGTGGCAGGCACCTGTAATTCCAGCTACTTGGGAAGCTGAGGCAGGAGAATCGCTTGAACCCGGGAGGCGGAGATTGCAGTGAGCCGAGATCGCACCACTGCACTCCAGCCTGGGCAACAGAGCGAGACTGTGTCTCAAAAAAGAAAGAAAGAAAGAAGGAAAAGAAAAGATATTAAGCTTAATTCCCTATGCATTTCACATATTCAAATGCACACACATAAAGTTAAAAATAACATAAGACCTTGACTTTAGGTTCAGGTTCTATTAACATTTGTTGGGTGTGTAGGTATTAGTCACTGTCACATTCAAGACCTTATTTGATCTTTGCAACAACTCTGTGAGGTAGGGGCCATAACCATTCTAAAGATGTTAAAACTGAGGCCTTGAGGCCTAACCACCAGGCCCAAGAGAGCTAGTAGATGCCAAAGCATGAATTCAAACCTAGCACCTCTGATTCTGAGTTTCACTGTTTCCATTCTGCACTATTCCGAAATATTTCCTACAAATATCATTAGTAAATTTAACTGTTCTCTATTAACTTTGAATATTCTGTTTCCAGCATTCTGAAGTTCATCCAATCCATGGCAACATGCTTAAAAGTAACTATACTTTAACTAATTCATATTTAACTGAATATTTACAGGAGGCCAAGTGCTTGTATCAAACCAATTTATGATTTATTAAAACTGTACTTTCTTGCCTTTTGATTGGAAAATGTCCTTAACCAGGTAAATAAATGCTTACATTAGTTTTTCAGTTTTCACTTTAAACAAAATGAACTGATAGTTTTATTTTTAATTTTTGACAATGAAACAATAATCGTAATAAGCATGGTATTGACAAACCAGATTATTGTAACTGAAAACTACAGATGAGTATTTCAGCAGAGAGGGTAACACGCAGTATCCGCCTACTTTTACTCCCAACAGGGCAAGGATCAGGAAAGAGATGCAGCACATACATTTTGAAAAAGCTTCTCAGGCCTTGGCCTCCATACCTCCTCCTTCCCTACGCCATCTCCAAGGTAGAGAGCCCATGTCACAGATAATCCATAAACCTAAGTTAAGAGCAAGTTTGTCGTTGTTATCCTCAGTGAATCTTTTACTGAGCTTATTAATAACTTAAATACAGCTTTAATTTTCATATCCTTTAGAGGAACAGGAATAAATAAAATACCAAAAGTGAGAATGAAAGACAAGAAGCAGTAAGAGAAAAATATAAACAAAACAGCCTAGACACCTGCAGGCACTGGCATATACAATATGCACATAGCATGATCAGATGATACAGAAATGCATTTGCAAAGGGAATTGCAAAACAGCCCAAGTAAGCTTTGAACTTAAAAGGCAGATGGGAATGGAGAAAAATGCTCAGACCAAACTGCAAAGCAAACATTACAGAGGACAGCAGGTAAGGCAAGTAAATGTGTATTTATTACAGTTGGGGTGGTTTCCAGAAATTATTTGAGGAAGAGAAAAAGGTTTATTTTTAAATGGATATTTTTGAGATACAGTAACAAATTATCCCAAAAGGCAGGAAAAGGAGAGATGTCTGAATAAAATGCTCTGTCTACAAGGTGAACGAGGGGGACAGATGCACCAAAGATGAAAACAGGGAAACCAGACAAAGGTGGGACATTATATCACTGAAACTCAGGAAAAAGGATAAGAGCCACAAAAGAAGTGACTTTTAAAGCTGCACTCAGAGCAAGATGAAAATGAATGATATGATGCCACAGAAGGTTTAAAACTGGTTTAAACTTCTGTTTTGCTTTTACTTTCTTTACTGAAGATAGGAGAAGGTAAAGAAAATAACATTCACCAATAATTTACTTTGAGTCACAAAGCATTACAGGCTTTAGCCTCATAACATCCTAATTCAACAAATGATGGAACTGACTGGCAAGCTGGGTGACTAACCTAACTTTCCAGTTCAAACTGTAAAGTGAGAATAAATGCAAAGGAAAGTGAGTTACAGACCAGTCAAGTCAGTTGATTAAATCAGTGCAATCTTCTGGGATCCCTGGAGATCCCTAATCTTCTGGGATCACTGGCAGACAAAGCCCTACCTGTACATGATATAGGGCTGTACTCTATGTGGTATGCAACACTCACATGACAGGAATTAAATAGGATAAGAAAAACTTCATTTATAACAAACATTACTAGGTGTATACTCCTGGGCTAGACCCTTTGGATACCAAATTCATAAAATATAGTCCTTGAACGCAAGTAAGTTACAATCTAGAGAAGAACACACAAAAATATATACAGTCGTTTAAAACCCATGTGATAGGAGGCCAGGCTGAGATGGCAGTGGAAATTGTGTAATTCTGCATGGAGGATAAGGGGTTAGAGAAACCATTAAGGAGGAGGAGGCAGTATCTAAGCCATATTTTGAAACTGAGTAGGAATTTTCCAGACAGATGGGGGAAGGGAGCACTCTAGGCAGAGGAAACTGCATGTCTAAAAGCACAGAATCATGAAAGAGCATATTTAAGGAACTGCAAATAATCTGATAAAGTCGACTATGGGATGGGGTATCAAAGAGCTATGCACCAAGGAGAAGCAAGGGATAGAAGATGTAGCCATCCCTAGAATGTGGAAGATCTTACAGCTCTTCCATTAGGCAACATGTACTCAAATGGCCACAGAACAGTGATACCTTGGTATGGCCAGCCCCTCGAATTGAAGGCTAGAGACGGAATGGCTGGGGAACAGCAGCGCTGCTCCAGAGATGAGCCTTTGCCATTAAATTGCCTCCTGCTGCCATGGCAACTCTGCGACAAGGCTTTTTGGAGCAGAAGGTGGCAAGCAGATACTAGGTCTGCTGGCCGCCTCCTGCCGAATTTGGCTGCTCTCCTCTCTAATCAGGATGGAAGCACTGCAGCACTAAAGCTGGAAAGCAGGCTGAAAAATCCCTCTGTCACCTTCTGCTTTAGTGATTCCTGACATGTGTCTTCCCCAGAGGGGAATAAAAATGGAGTCTGATCATTTTTCCAATTATTACCTCATATCAATTTACAATTTATAGCCCCTTTCCACAGAGAGTGTTGCCATAAGTGAATCATACCAAACTGAAAACCATGACAGCCTAGCAGAGGCTTGCTATTGCTAAACATAGGCTACAGAGAGCCCCGCAGATCTGTATGTACTCCACCCACAGTGGAATTCTGCCCAGAGGAGGCTTCTTATTTCCAGAGGGGCTGGTGTTGGGGTGCCAGCAAGGCAAGTCCAGTCATCCAATCTGGGGTGGGACCCAAATGCCCCCAGAAGAGCCCTGTTATACTAGGAGAGAACTATGGGGCCAGCACACCAGAGTTGGTGAAACCCAAGAAACCCAACCCATGAGGTTGCTGACAGGGGTGTGCCTTTCCCCACTGCTTCCTCAATCCTAATTAGGAAGAGGCAAAAATCTCCTAAGGAAGAGGTGCCACTTGTTAAAACTAAAACCTAAGGATCCATCTCACCAACCCCCAAAGAGACAATTGAATTCTAAACAGCATGGCAGCCTCCTCCGCCAGCACTTCTGTAGACCTTGATTTACAGGCAACTGCTAAGAAGAGAAATTTTCATGGCCCTTTCTGGTAATTCACAGCACTGAGAGCTGAAAATAACTTTAAACTGCAGAGGAAGCCCAAGGATCAGACTAAGACAGCAATACTCAGAGAATGTGCACCTCTCTAACCTCACCTTCGCCTGGTCTCCCACTGTTTTCCTTTCTGTTCCTCAAGCAACCTGGCACACTCTCACCTTGGGGCTGCTGCACTGCCTGTCTGCCTGGAATGTTCTTTTTCTAGATAGCAACAGAGCTAGCTCCTTCCCTCCTTTCAGGTCTTCACTCAAAAGACATCTTCTCAGTGAAGCCTTCGCTGGCCAACCTGTCTAAAACACCAACTTTCCACTCTGATGTGCCTTCATCTGTCCTTCTTTGTTTCTCCTCAGACTTACACTCGCTCACACACTGTGTATTTTACTTATTTATCTGTTTATTTTCCACCACCACCACTAGTAGAATATCAGCTCCAACAAGGCAGAGATATTTGACTGCTTAATTCATCCCTACATCCTTAGTGCCTAAAATGATGCCTGGAATAAACAAGAAGCTGCATATTTCCCAAATTAATAAACAGATGGTAATTATATAAGATTTTGCTAAGTGGGGCCAGAGGGGAGTGAAGGTAGGGAAGAAGATATTTCAGGAACAGAGAAATACTCTCGTTTATTCAAAAGAATTTTATTAAACACCTATTCTGCCAGGTGTAGGCCTAAATAAGTACTAAAGATACGATGATAAATAAGACCACACAGGTAAGTGTCTCCCTTCTTAGTGTTCACAATCCAGAGAGTAAGAAGACAATTACAAACAGTGTGCTAGTGCTAGAGCAGGGAAAACAGGATTATAGAGGAGGCATCAAACGTACCCCATTAATGGAAAATCAGGATAGGTGTCTTGAGGAAGGGATATCTAAAGCTGGGACCTAAAGAATGAGTAAGAGTTAACCAGTATGGATGAAAGGGGGTAGGAACAGGGCAGGAACAGAGCAGGCAAAGGCAAAAAGGTGAAAGGGAGCATGGCACAGCTGAAAACAAGAAAATGGTCAGGATGATTCATAGACGGCTGGACAGGCAAGCTGATGCTTGATCATGCAGGGCCTTATAAATGGTACACCTGCAAATCCCAGCACTTTGGGAGGCCGAGGTGGGCGGATCACTTGAGGTCAGGAGTTCAAGACCAGCCTGGCCAACATGGTGAAACCCTGTCTCTACTAAAAATACAGAAATTAGCCAGGTGTGGTGGTGTGCACCTGTAATCCCAGCTACTTGGGAAGCTGAGGCAGGAGAATTGCTTGAACCTGGGAAGTGGAGGTTGCAGTGAGCTGAGATTGCACCACTGTACTCCAGCCTGGGTGACAGAGTGAGACTCAGACTCAAAAAAAAAGATGTTAGAAAGTTTGGAGTTCATCTTAAAGACACTGGGAAGCCACTGGGAGCTCACCAGCTGCAAGGTGCAGGATGAGTCAGAGGGCAAGCAAGAGAAAAGAGACTGGCCAGGAGGCTACTAAATTTCTACCAAGAAATGATGACTTGAATTAGGGTGGGAATGTGAATAAAAAGGAGATTTCAAAAGTTTAGACCCAATGAAGAAAACTTTATGAATGATTATACATAGGGGGAAAGGAAAAAAATTAAAGATAATGCTTAGCATCTCAGACTAAATGGCTAGGACATTCTGGTTTGGAATCCTGCTCAATTCTGTGAGATAGGGGACTCAGGAGGAGGACCAGAGTACCGAAGGACAAGGATGACGTTTCAACTGAAGACAATTTAAGTTGGAGATGCCTATGAAGTGTCCAAATGGACCTATACAGTTGGCTGTAGGGTTCTAGCAGAGAAATCTGGACAGGCGACAGTGATTTTGGAATAATCAGCATATAAATGGTAGCTTTCCCCTGGGAGTGCATGAGATCACCAAAGTCAGTGTGTAGGGTTAAGATTCTTAACCTGGGTGAAATCTGTGAGCCTCCAGAGATCATAAGCAAAATCTGATGTGCAAATCCATATGTATTTTTCTGAAGACAGATTTTATACTTCATCATTTCGAATAGATTGTCAAAGGCCTTGTAAGAGTAAAAAGCAAGATGACGAAAGAGCCAAAGAAGATACTAACATTGCAAAGCAAAGGCATAGAACTGGAAAAGCACAGGGGAAGACTCTCCTATTTAGCTACAATGCCTGTCTCCTGCTTATCCATGTACCATGGAGGGAGACATAATTGTCAGAATGGCAACCAAGAGTCACTTATAGCAAATGATATTACTTATAATAAACCGAGGCAAGAAAGTAAATTAAAACAACTTTAGCTGGGTGCATTAGCTCTTGTCTGTAATCCCAGTACTTTGGGAGACAAGGGCAGCAGGATCACTTGAGGCCAGGAGTTTGAGACTAGCCTGGGCAACATAGCCAGACCCCATCCCTACAAAAAATACAAAAATTAGCCAGATGTGGTGACACACACCTGTAGTCCCAGCTACTTGGGAGGCTGAGGTGGGAGGATTACTTAAGCCCAAGAGGTTGAGGCTGCAGTGAGCGATGGTGGTACCACTGCACTCCAGCCTAGGTGACAAAGTAAGACCTGGTCTCTTAAAAAAGAACATTTCACTTGAAAAAAACAATTTTCTACTTAGTCCAATAAACTGAAAGAACACTCCTAAACCAACTTGTTTCAGCACTCATACTGAGAAATAATATGTGTCATGGGCCAATGGCCAGAAATTTCATTTTCTTTTTAGTTTATCAGCTTCTTTGAAATATAATTAACATACCATAAAATTCACCTGTGTAAACTGTGCAATTCAATGTTTTAAGTATATTTGACGGAGTTGTTCATCCCATTACTACAATCTAATTTTAGAACCTTTTGTCACCCCCAAAAGAAACCTCCTATCCATTAGAATTACTCCTAATCTGTTATGGTATAAATATTTGTCCCCTCCAAAACTCATGTTGAAATTTAATCCCCAGTGTGGCAGTATTGAGAGGTGGTGCCTTTAAGAGGTGATTGGATTATGAGAGTTCCACCCTTGTTAATGGATTAATGGATTATCATGGGAGGGGAATTGGTGGCTTTGTAAGAAGAGAGATATGAGCTAGCATATTAGCACACTTGACCCCCTCATCATGTGATACCCTGAGCTATCTCAGGACTCTGCACAGAGTCCCCACCAGCAAAAGGCTCTCATCAGATGTAGACCCTCCATCTTGGACTTCTCAACCTCCATAATTATAAAAAATACATTCCTTTTTCTTTATAAATTACCCAGTTGCAGGTATTCTGCTGTAGGCAACAGAAAACAAGTGAATACATCATCCTTCCATGTCCACCTACTCCCCAGCCCTAGGCAACTACTAATCTATCTTATGTCTCTATACATTTGTCTATTCTATACATTTCACATAAAGAGAATTGTACCATATGTGGCTGGCTTCTTTTATGTAGTATAACACTTTCAAGGTTCATCCATGCCATGGCATATATAAGCACTTCATTCCTTTTAATGGCTGAATAACTTTTCATTGTGTGGATATACCACATTTTGTTTATCCTGTCATCAGTTGATGTACATTTGTGCTGTTTTCTGTTTTTGGCTATTAGATGCTGCAGCTGATATGAATGTTCATGTACAAGTCTTTGTGGGGACATCTGTTTTTAGTTCTCTTGGGTAGATACGAAGGAGTGGAACTGCTGGATCATGTGGTAACTCTATATTTGATATTTTGATGGACTGTCAGATTGTTTACAAGAGCAGCTATCACATTTTACATTCCCAGCAGCAACGTATGAGGGCTCCAATTTCTCCACATCCTCACCAACATCTGTAACTGCCTTTTTATTATAATTATTCTAGTGGATGTGAAATAGTAACTTATTGTATTTTTGATTTGCATTTCTTGATAGCTAATGATGTTGGTTATCTTTTCATGTGCCTCTTAGCCATTCATATAGCTGTTTTGGAGAAATGTCCCTTGGAATCCTTTGCCTATCACAGATTTCTTTCAGATCTCTGAGTAAGACAGAGTAAGGCACAGATATTCACTAAATATTGTCACAACATTATGAAAAAATTATATTACAACAAAAAGCAAGGATGACAGTAGAGTAAAAAAGAGCACTTGGAGGGCAGGCGTGGTGGCTTATGCCTGCAATCCCAGCACTTTGGGAGGCCGAGGCAGGTGGAGTGCTTGAGGCCAGGAGTTTGAGACCAGCCTGGCCAACACAGTGAAACCCCATCTCTACAAAAAAAATACAAAAATTGGCCAGGTGTGGTGGCACACAACTGTAATCTCAGCTACTCAGGAGGCTAAGGCAGGAGAATCACTTGAACCCAGGAGGTGGAGGTTGCAGTGAGCTGAGATCGCCCCATTGCACTCCCACCTAGACCACAGAGTGAGACTCTGTCTTTAAAAAAAAAAAAAAAAAATGCCGGGTGCAGTGAATCACGCCTGTAATCCCAGCACTTTGGAAGGCCAAGGAGGGCGGATCACGAGGTCAGGAGATCGAGACCATCCTGACTAACACGGTGAAACCCCGTCTCTACTAAAAATACAAAAAATTAGCCGGGTGCAGTGCCAGGCGCCTGTAGTCCCAGCTACTCGGGAGGCTGAGGCAGAGGAATGGCGTGAACCCGGGAGGCGGAGCTTGCAGTGAGCCTAGATCGCACCACTGCACTCCAGCCTGGGTGACAGAGCAAGACTCCGTCAAAACCAAACAAACAAACAAAAAACAAAAAGCACTTGGGAGAAAGTACAGGAGTCAAAGGACGAGAGGTCGAAGAATGGCTGCAGTGGGCAAAAAAGGACATGCAATGCAAGATGGAAGGAGAGAAGCCCATGGTGAGAGTGGGGGAAGTTTAGAATTACTCTGAATTGATTTTATAGGTAGAACAATTAAGGGTGATGACAAAGACCAAGCTGTGTCTATGAAAAACGGAACCCTGAAAGCCTCCCCTGAGAAAAAATTTAAGCAGTTCCCAGGGATAGTGAGAATCAATGAGACAGAATATGTGAGAGTACTTTGTAAACTACATAAATGTAACAGTTGGTTAAAATAGCTGTGTTTTCCCCATCCACGTTAAAAAGGGACGAAGCCTTGATAAGTAACTTTGAAGCTTGTTTTGGATGATGATAACAAAGATGATTATAACAAACAACAGTTAATGTTCACAATACCAGACACTGCGCTAAGCAGTATACATGATTTATGATCTTTACTCCTCTAAAACACCTAAGGAAGTACTGCTATTATTTTCATTTTACAAATGAAGATCTTTAGGCCAAACATTACTGTTGTTATTTTCAACAGTGTAACCTGTCCTTTGATTATCTGCCTACTGGATCTACTCATACAGATACATCCCCAATTGCATGAAAAATCTTACCTATTATAGAAAAACTCTAAATGTTGTTCCCATTGTATTGCTTTTATATCACAGAATCAAATTTTTGATAATCAAACATGCCTACCTTGGTATTATTTAATTTCTTTTTTTTTTTTTTCTTTTTGAGACGGAGTTTCGCTCTGTTGCCCAGGCTGTAGTGCAATGGCGCGATCTCGGCTCACTGCAACCTCTGCCTCCTGGGTTCAAGCAATTCAAGCAATTCTCCTGTCTCAGCCTTCCAAGTAGCTGGGATTACAGGTGCCCACCACCACGCCTGGTGGTGTATTTTTTTTTTTTAATAGACAGGGGGGTTGGCCAGGCTGGTCTCAAACTCCTGACCTCAAGTAATCCGCTCGCCTTGACCTCCCAAAGTGCTGGGATTACAGACATGAGCCACCGTGCCCAGCCTTATTTAATTTCTTTGTTGCCTCAACAATGTATCAATTATTGAAATTATACAAAGTATAATATTCATTTATAATATTGAAATTATACAAAATATAACAACAATTAAAGTATAATATTCATTCAATTATACAAAGTAGAACATTGATTTTAAAATATTTAACCCATGTGGAACTTATTTTGCATGGTATGAGATTAAAGTAGATCTAAATGTAGCTTTCTTCACAATATCACTCAACCCAATATTTTTTGTTAAACACTGACTACTTTCACAGTATTTATTTCTGCTGTTTCTATTTTGTTCCCATCACTGTTCTTAACCTATGTCCAGGTAGTCTTGTTGTTGTTGTTTGGAACAGGTTTCGGCCTAGAATAGCAATACCCCTTTCATTCTCCTCTAAGTGACACAATTATTAATTAGATAATGACAACTACAGATACACGATCTGTACTCACACAATGAGTAACCCTTCACTCTCACCTTTTATTTGGCTAGTATGCTAACTGCCAACATTTAAAATCATAACTGCCAACATTTAAAAATCATAAGACTGATACACTCTTCTTCTCATTAACAGACTTCCGGCTTCTTTTGAAAACTTAGCATCACTGGCCCCATCTACCCATATGCCAAAACTCACTCCAATTAGCAGCTATCTCTTTTACATGGGGCACACACACATAAAGTTCAAAGTGTCCAATATTCCCTGTTGTCTTATACCCAACCCATGGTGAAACCCATATGTTTCCCTTCCTGCCTTCAAAACCAGAAAGTTCACAGCTAATTTAGTGCTTTATGTCAGTAACTACACTTAGCCTAGATTTCTGGTCTCATCTCTTCTCTGCTTCCACTGTGTGCCTCCTGATCTTTTTTATTCCCATTTCATTGTCTTACAATATATGCACCTACTTCTAATCCTTTCAAATTATTTTGTGAATGAGAAACAATTTAAAAACATTTCTCCTCTGAAATTCTTCCCTGATCCTTTACTCTGTGATTTATACTATCAATCAAGTTCAATGCACATCCTACTGGGATCTTAACTGGCACTTTATTAAACCTATAAATTAACTTTGTTAGTATTGTCATCTTTACTATATTAAGACTACTCAACCAGAAGTAGATTATATCTCTCTTGTTTTTTTTTTAATTAAAATACTATAACTCTCTGTATTTGGTCCCACATATATCTTGTTAGATTTTATTTTAATAAAACAGGTATTATATTTTTCATTGTATTTTCTGTGCACTGATAAGACAAACAACTGACTTTAGTTAGGCATCTGTTTTATAACCTATAATTTAAGTGCCTCATTTCAAGATACGTTTTTGTTGAATCTCCTAAAGATTCCAGGTCATAGTCCCTTGTCACTGGCAAATAGTATTATTTTTCTTTCTAACCACCTATACATATTCTATTTATCTCTTTTATTATGATTTGCTGCAACTGATTATTTAAAATAGTGCTATTAAAAAGATGATGTCCTTGCTTATTTAATTTGAGGTAAACTATTTCTATTTCTCCACAATACTGGTAGCTGCTATTACTAGAAACTCCATCAGCCTCCTTTCATGCCATCAAACCTATAATAAAATCTATTTTTGACAAAGGTGGCAAAGTAATTCAATGGGGCAGATAGTCTTTCAATAAATGCTTCTGGAATAACTGTATTTTTGTATGGGAGAAAAAAGATAAACCTTGACTTTTCTTCCAACCATAATCAAAAATTAAATCAAAATGAATCACATATATAAACATAAGAGCTAACTAAAAGACTTTCAGTAGAAAGCACAAAAAAAATCATTGTGAATTTGGGGTAAGGCAGTAATTTCTCAGATAGTACACAAAAAACATGAGCCATTAATAAAAACAAACAAATTCAACTTTATCAAAATGTAAAACTTTTGCTCATCAAAACATGCCATTAAGAAAACAAAAAGCAAACCAAAGATCAGAAAAAATAATTGCAAAACACTTACCTAACAAAGGTCTTGTATACAGATTTAGTGCTTATAACTCATTAAGACTAACCAGTTTGTTTTAAAATATGCAAGATATGAATACTTCACAAAAGAAAACAGATGGATGGTCAACCAGCACTTAAAAAGATGGTCATTAGAAACATCATCGGTCATTAGAAACATGCAATTAAAACCACAATGAGATACCACTACAGATTCACTAGAATGGCTAAGAATAAAAAGAACAGAGACATGCATGGTGATCTGTACCTATAGTCCCAGCTATTTGGGAGCCTCAGGGTCACTTAAGGCCAGGAATTCGAGGCTATAGTGTGCTATAATCATGCCAATGAATAGCCATGGCACTCCAAACTGTGAATATAGTGAGATCCTATCTCTAAAAAAAAAAATAAAATAAAATATAACAAATAACAAAAAGTCTCATAATACAAAATGTTAGGAGGAAGTGAAGCAAATATAACCTTCCTACTATTGTAGTGGGAATGCAAAATAGTGCAGCAACCACTTTGGGAAACAGCTTGATAATTTCTTATAAAGTTAAACATCCTTACCACATGACTCTGCAATCTCAATGCTATATATCTAACTCTCCAAGAGTAATGAAATATATAAAATTACATACACAAATTGTTAAAGCAGTATTACTCACAATAGTAAAAAAAAAAAAAGTTAAATATTGAAATAACCCAAATAGCAAAAAACCTAGCGAACAGATAAACTGTGTTATATCCACACAATGGAATATTTCTCAGTAATTTAAAAGGAACTAACCACTGATATATTTAATAACATGCATGAATCTCAGTAGCATTATTATGTTTTAAAAGGCAGACACAAAATACTATATAATATATAATTCTTTGTATATGACATTCTAGAAAAAACAAAACTATACTATGAAAAGCAGATCAGTGGTTGTCTAGGGACAAGAATGGGGGCAAGGACTGACTACAAAGGGGTACAAGGTAATTTTCTAAGAGCAAAAGAAGTATGGATTGTGGCGGAGGATGCATGACTGCATATAGTTACCAAATTCAAACTACATTTGAATGAGTAAATTTTACTATATGTACGTTATAACTCAACAAAACTATAAATATGAAATATTTTTAAATTTCTTCCTGAAAATCAACTTTACAAAATCCAATTTAATTTAATGAGCCCTAGTGTGTAGTAAGAATTTAACCTTACTCAGAAAGAGATCTGGACTTTGCCCTTCACTTCCAGGAGTTAATTTCTAAGCCTTATAGGAGTGTCTTTGTTTACTTGGTGCTCTTGGGTCACAGACGTCTAACAATGTGTTTTAGGGTCGGGGTAGACCACTCCACATAGTATTTAGGGTGGGCGTCGACCACCCTAGAAAGACCAACAATGTTGTTTAGATTAGGAGTTTGGGATCACATGGTATCAAATTGACCAGAGGAGCTGGAGACTGGAGCCTGAGTCAGCCATATAATGGAGTACCAACAAAAATTATGAACACTGAGGCTTAGGTGAGCTTCTTTGGTTAGCCATACTCTGTGTATTGTCACACACTGACACTGAGAAAGTACTGTGCTCTGACTCCGCATACTCCACTCTCCCCAAGGGAGACAACAATGGAAGCTCTACCCCATGCACTCCTTTTGTTGGCTGATTTTACTCTATATCGTTTCCTAAAAATAAACCATAACCATGAGTACAGTAGCGTTCAGTGAGTTCTGCAAGTCTTCCTGGCAAATTATTTGCCAGGAAATAGGTGGTTTTATGGACCCCTGATCTTGCAATTGGGGTCAGATATAAGGGTGGTTGTGTGTGGACTGTGTGCCCTCTAACTTCTTAGGTGCCCTCAACTCTCACACCCAGGTAAACACAAGTGGGTGGCAAACCAATTGCCATCAAACTCATAGTTGAAGCAGTTAATAATTACCTTAAGTATATTACAAAGGTCATTGTCTATCAGCTCATGAACAATGACTAAAACTTGTAAAAATATTTACAGGTGTCAGGAAATCTAGAACCAACTCAAGTAGTGAGACTTCGGATTGAGCATTTGTATCAGCTGTTTAATTTAGACATGGCAAATATATACACCTAGTCAAACAACATGGAGAAAAACCAATCATCCCTTCCTTGCCGCCTAGCTGCATACATGTCATCTAGTTCTGTTGCCTAGCTGCATACATGTCATCTAGTTCTGTTAAATAGCTTTTCACTTCCCTACTTAGAATTGGCAAAACATTTTGACTTTCAACTCCTGCATTTTCTAAGGTATGTAGCTGGATCTCCTCTTTCAAATTGCTAGCAGTATTTTCCACAGCAAGTATTATCCTAAAGGCAGAATTACACTAGCAATACAGATGTTACCTTTGTAAAGAGTTTAAAAATTTAGGCTAAAGAGTAGTATGGTCACAAAATATGACAAAAAATCTCCATAAATTTACCGTCTGAAAATTTAGTTAGCGTCTTTACAACTTCTAATATTTTCCATGAGAGAGAATGAAAGTTTAGAAAAAAACTGTATAGGCCGGGTGTAGTGGCTCACGCCTATAATCCCAGCACTTTGGGAGGCTGAGGTTGGGGGAATATTGAGGTCAGGAGTTCAAGACCGGCCTGGCCAACATGGTGAAACTCCATCTCTACTAAAAATACAAAAATTAGCTGGGTGTGGTGGCAGGTGCTTGTGATCCCAGCTACTCAGGAGGCTAAGGCAGGAGAATCTATTGAACTCGGGAGGCAGAGGTTGCAGTGAGCTGAGATCTTGCCATTGCACTCCAGCCTGGGTGACAGGGCAAGACTCCATCTCAAAAGCAAACAAACAAAAAAACCTGTAAAAATAATACAATAAGTTTTCATTCAGAATGTCACAGATGTTACTATTTCCAAATGCTTGTAAATTTGGGGGGAAATAAGTTCTCAAATACGAGTTTATGTGAGGTATCTATCTAGGCTGCTCTTTTTCACTTTATGCTAAAGTAGGAGTGATAGTAGGTTAGAGTTAGAATCAGAGAGTACTGACAGGAGACAGAGAGAGGAGTGCTTTCCCTCAAAGCAAAGCCAAATTCGTCAAAGGCTTAGAGCATCTCCATTTGTTTAAATGTATCCCTAAGTGTGGGAAGAAGCAGGTGAGCTACGGGGCTGCTCTGAGGAATACCTTGACAACAGGTAGGGAGAATACTCTGTAAAACTTAAGAATTAGTCCAATGGACAAATGTATACCTCTCTTCTTCTGAGCTTCTACAACTCCACAAGATAGAGTCAGGAGTATAAGACAGAGTCAGGAGCACCTTCCTGTGTGTGCCAGTCTTCTCTGGGTTTTAGGATGGCCAACAAGAATTCCAACCTGTAGACTCAACCACACTATTCCTCAGACGGTGAGAACCAAGCTTGGTATTCTAATCAGAATTCCATCTTCACCAGAAGATGGGCTCTTGGAGCCACCTCTCAGTCCCCAAACCCTCAAAACCATCTATTCACCTCTTCGTCCAATCACCATTATGTGTACCACCCTTCCACAGCCGACTTTACTTGACTTTACCCTGATAAAATGCAAGCCCTGCCTTGAACCCCCAAAATACGACAAAAAATATTTTCAAAGACGTCTCCATAAACTTACCTTCTGAAAATTTAGTTAGCATCTTTATACCTAAATGAGGCTCCAAAACTCTGCCTAAAATTACCCTGTCCCTGAACCCCTGTCACTGGCTGAGAGTCTTCAACTCACATGTACAACCTGCAACCAAGATGCTGCCCTAAGGGGAGGTCAGAGAGATTCAAGACTGAGAATCTGACCCAATTTTGCTGGAGGAAGGGAGTCATGAGCCATAGAATATATGCTATAGAATATAGGTTACCTCTAGAAGCTGAAAATGACTCTCAGTTTATAGCCAGCAAGGAGATAGGAACTCAGTCCTACAGCCATGCGAAACTGAATTCTGGCAAGAGCCTCAATGAGCTTGGAAGAGGATTCATTCCCTAGAACCTCAAGAAAAAAATCACAGCCCTGTCAACACTTTGATTTCTGCCTTCAAAACCCACAGCAGAGAACCAGCTAAGCCATGCTGTGCACAGACTCCTGATTTACAGAACTTCATTGTTTAAAGCTTCTTACTTTATGGTAATTTGTTACAGCAACATTAGGAAAGTAATACAGTGGTGGTTCCAGTACTATCACCAAATTGCCTTCTTTTCCTCTCCCCACCAGCCTGCTGTTAGGAACTCAGGAAAGTGGAGTCACTCAGCTTTCAACAGACAACACTTTTACATTATGTTCCATCACGGAACTGTCATAATTTCTCTATGTATTTTGTCTTCCCCACTAGAATGCAAGGTCTTCAAGGACAGGGACTACAGATGTCTTTTTATCCTTTTTTTTTCATTACCCAAGTAATATATATTGATTATAGAAAACTTAGGAAAAAAAGAGATAAGTATAAAACCATCCATAATTCAACAGCTAATCACACAGTTGACATTTTCATGTCATTCTATACTTTTCTATGTACATGTCTATTTTTACATTTTATTTTTCCCTTAATAATGTTATGCATATATTGCATGTTATGGACATACTTCTACAGCATCATTTTTACTGACTCCACAGTGTCTCAGACCGGGCCAGGACCTCCCATTGTAACCTCTCTCATGGCCTTCCCATTATAACCTCTCATACCCTTATACCTCTCTCTTCAAAACACTTCCTATAGCTATAATAATTTGTGCTTGTATGAAGATTTTATTGTTGTCTCCACAAAACTGTAATTCCCATGAGATTTAAAAAAAATAAAAAAGTACGCTTATTTTGCTCAAGACTGTAATCTCAAGTGCCTAACTCAAAGAAGATGGCCAGGAAACAGAGTTCACAAATGAATGAATGAATGAATGAATTTAACCAAACCCTTTTTTCAACCACTTAGGTTGCTTGTTATTTTAGTATTCGTAATAGTGGTCTGTAGCACACAGTTGATTTTCAATAAATATTTGCTGAGGGCTAAATAAAATAATAAACATAATTTTCAAAAATGGCGAAGGATAGTCACTCAGTAAACAGCAATATGATTTAAATTATCACGAGAAAGAGAAGTCCTAGTCACATAATGAAAAACTGTACAAGTACTTAGCTGATAAGAGGACCTTCCATGCAAATATTTTAGCATATTTTATCTGTATTTTTCTAGTTCTTTTTCAAACAGGAACAGGTATGCACAGGCGATAAGATTCAATAACTCTTTAAAAAGTCTTCAAAAGAGGCATGTTTTACATGCTGACTAATTAAAGAATAATATTCTCCCTAAAATAGACGGTTATGTGGTGTAGTACAGGCCCAGAAAGTTTGGCAATCATTTAAAGTGTGAGCACAGTATTCATATTGGTACAATCCCCTAAATAATCCTCTGCATAAGTTAATATGTGATCACGGGGTAGACTGAACCAGAGTCACTAAAGATACAGGACTCTGACTTTAAAGAAGGTGATCAGTGGCCACTAAAGTCCAATTCTGTATATGTGTAGACACTGTAAAAATGGAGTTTCCTTAAAATAAGACCACTGTTTATTAAACAATCAATTATCTTACTTAAAAAAACCCTACTAACAATTTGAAGCTAAGTATTTTTCAGTAAATATTGAAAACATACAAATGGTAAAAAAACAAAACAAAACAAAACAAAACAAAAAACGCAGTTCATCATCACAATTCATATTCTTTATTTGACAGAGAAAGAAATAGACAAAATTGCCTTCAAATTACTCAAAGCCTTCCTAGATTGTATAAGGGCTTTGGTTCCTTTCAAAGTTTTTTTAATGTGAATGGGGACTCATCAAGTTCCCCTAAAAATTTCTTTCATCTTTAAACGTTGGGAGGGAGAAACCCCCAAAGCAAAAAAGGTGGGAAACTGGAATTACCATACAGCTCACCAGATCTATTTTAGTGTATGATGCGAAGAGCACCAACTGAGGGTGAGAATTGAGTGCTGGTCTGTCTCCATCAAGTCACTCATGTTTCCTAGACTCAGTTTCTTCACCTGTAATATGATCTCAAGGATCGTTTTAGCACAAACATTTTAAGCTTTGAGTATCTTGCCAATGAGAACAATTAAGAGAAAGAAGTAAAACTCACACTCTGATTCTGTTTTTACTAGGTACTCTGGTAAAGATTATGCAGGAAATTGAAAAGAGCTCAAATAAAATGCACCCCCTATAGATTTTACTCATACATAGATGCTATCATCCTCCCCAGACCTCTAGTTCTTTACACCCTGTTAATACAGATTATCTGACATTGGAGAGGCATTTTAGGGCAATGAAGACTTTATCAGTGATTGGGACTTTAAATGGCTTCCTTGGAAGAAAGACAAAAAGATAAAAAAGAAAATTAGATTTGTGCAAAAATATATCTTTAAAACCTCTATGGAAGAATTGATACTGATGTGTGAGATACACTGGGAAAACTTCTTGGAGTAACAAAGAAAGCAGACACTAAGCTCTGTGTTAGGACTGTTTGAAGAATGAGGGAAAAGTTCTAATAATGATTTAATACTTATGTCAAAAAGATTAAGAGCAGTTCCTTACTTACTGTCACCCAGTTTTACAATGATGACCTATGCTTACTAAGAGCTACCACCACTTTGCCATATCTTCTCCCATCTCAGGCACCCAGCACATGGGAGCATCTTTGATAGAAGCACAACACTCCTGCCCTCACCCCAATCTTCTCCCCAGAGGCAAACAAAGCTAGACCTTTTGTCCCAGCTCAGTCCACACACTCACTAATTCAGGCATCTTGCAACTAAACAGGACCATTTCTGCTCTGTCCAAATTGATGTGGAAGACAGCGAGCTTCCTCTCTGGCAATAATAACAATCATAGTAATAAGGCTGGGCACAGTGGCGCATGCCTGTAATCCTAGCACTTTGGGAGGTCTAGGTGGACAGACTGCCTGAGCTCAGGAGTTCGAGACCAGCCTGGGCAACATGGCGAAACCCAGTCTCTATTAAAAATACAAAAAAAATTAGCCAGGCATGGTGGTGCATGCCTGTGGTCCCAGCTAACTCAGGAGGCTGAGGCAGGAGAATCGCTTGAACCCAGGAGGCGGAGGTTGCAGTGAACCAAGATCACGCCATTGCACTCCAGCCTGGGTGACAGAGAAAGACTCTGCCTCCAATAATAATAATAATAATGATAATAATTTTGTATCTAAAATTGACATATATACTCTAAGGCTACTTATATATTATAGACCTAAAGATTGTAGACAATCTAGAATGCGACAGAAAAAGTATGTTTTTGGAATTCCCAATCAGAGTTCAAAATATATGACTAACACCCTGATCCCACCATCAAAAAAATGGCAGCCAGCAAGGAACAAAGGCCCTCAGTCCAACAGCCCTCAAGGAACTGTATGCTGCCAACAACCACAGGAGCTTAGAAGGGGAACCTCCCTTCATTGAGCCTCAGATGGAATCCCAGCCCTGACCAACAACTTAAGTAGCAGCCTCATGAAAGACTCTGTGGCTGAAGACCCAGGTAAGCCACATCCAGATTTCTGACCTACAGAAAGTGATCACAAATGTGTCTTGTTTTAAGCCACTAAGTTTACAGTAATACTGTTACCTAGCAACTGCCAATTAATACAGACAGATGAGAAACACACAATATAATTAGAGTGCAAACTGAAGGCAGCAGAATAACAAGTATAACATAGGAAAGTTCAGGTAATCAAATTAAAGGAAAGCTCACTACGGATAAGGTTAGTTTTGAAACATTTCATACAGAGGTTAGTTATGAGACGCATCTTAAGTGCTTCAAGAATTCAGACTGGCAGAAAGGTAGAAGGAACAGCAAAGAAGGAAGAATCAATTGAATGTCCCAGACAATAAGAACATCACACTGAGGAACAGTGGGAGGAGACTGAATAGGTGAAACGGGTCCAGATCACAAGAGTCCTGGAAAGGCAGGGCTGAGTGGGCTCTTCTTTGATGCTATAGACAACACCACCAAAGGAAAGGCTCTTGAGGAGGGAAACGATAACGTAAGAGCCCTATTTTAAACAACTTAATCTTATCACAGTATAAAGGATGAAGCAGATTAGAGATAAGACGACCAAGAATAGATACGCTAGCACAACAGTCTTCATGAAAGGCTAACAAACATGGGGAAAAAAGGTTCACACTCATTAATAATCAAAGACATGCAAATTAAAACTATAAAACACCATTTTCTGGCTTAAAAAATTAGTAAATAATAAAAACTAATAATAGTAGCAAAGATAAAGCAATCTCAAACACTGTTGGTGGGAATATAAATGGAACGGTCTTTATGGAAAGCCATTCAGTAATATGCATTAATAATTTTAAAATATACAAATCCTCAGAATCACTAATTTACTTCTTAAAACATATTCTAAAGAAATAAATTGATTTATCCATTCAACAAGCATTTAAATGTGTGCCTACTATGCTCTAGGCAGTGAACTAGGATCTGAGACATAGCAGCAAATCAAATATACCTCATTTCTTCTCTCATGGCACTTAGAATACACATTTAACAAATAATCAGAAAATAAGTATATAATTACACATATTACAGGATATAATGAGAGTACTTTTGAATATTGGATTTAAATTATGGGAACAAAAAGACCTCTCTGGGAAGTGACATTTATGCTGAGAGCTGAAGGATGAGTAGAGTTTAGCCATGTGCAGATTGGGAGGAATTTTTTTTCAGATAGAAGAAACAATATTCATGAAGGCAAGAAAGAGTTATAGTTGAGATTTTAGAGGACTGATTTGTTGACTTTTTCAACAAATATGTATAAAGGTCTTAGTAAGACCAGCTACTGTACTAGCGGCTGACAGTAAGGAACGGGAGAAAGTGATCAAGGTTAGGCTGAAGCATTAGAAGACAAAACAGGTGTAAAAATACTATATAGCTACACAAGGGCCTACAGTTCATAAGGAAGCAAAGAAGTACGAGGAAATAGGTGTAAAGGAAGGAAACCAATGCATTTTCAGGAGAAAGAAGAGGATGGAATGAAGGTGACAAACACAAAGTCTGCTGCTTTTCTGTCTGTTTTCAGATCGAAATATTATAGACTTATCTGAGAAAGGTAAAAAAAAGTCTGTTCATTTTTTTACAAAAACACTTATAGACAGAAATACTTAAGTAGGTTAGCAATAAAAAGGTCATATAGTAAGAGAAGATGAAGTAGAAATCAAAAATAAATTTTAAACGTGTACATGAATTAAGGAACATCTACACCTGGGAAACTATTTTCCCTCTATATGAATGGCTCTTGACTATGCTGAACATTCAGGGAATAGTGACCACTTTTTCAGAATAATAAGTAGCCTCTCTTGGAAGAGGCCGAAAGGTACACAGAATAATCCAAGTATTTGCAGTCTGCTCTACTGAACAGATGAATCACCACAAGGTTAAATATGAAGAGTAGCATTTACACAAACTTTATGGTGAGAACAGTCTTGGAGTCACGGCAAGTTATGAAAGGAGCCATAAAAATGATTCCAATCCCATGTAAGCAGAAGACCTAAGGGAGCAGATCCCTTTTCCTCTTATCTCCTCAATTATCCAAATTGTAATATTTTATATTTGATACATGTCAGCAGCATTAAAGAGTTAAATAATATTTTGCAGAGTAGATGCTATCTACAAAAAATAGTACTGTGGAACTCTGTACTATATTTGCAACTTCTATGAGTCTAAAGTTATTTCAAAATAAAAATAAACAAAAAAATGGTAGTCTTGCTACAAGAAATAACATACAGTCTAAAATTTGCATTAGTTTCATGAAGCAATCACAAAGAAGAAGAAACGTAACAATTCTTCAAATTGCTAAGAGTCCAACTTTCACTTCTCTCAATGGATGCAGGTGCATATCAAGAGAAAAACTCATCTTCTGGGCTGGATATTCTACAGCCCACCAGACATGTGACTTTGGGAAAAGTACTTCAATCTTCCAAGCCTCTGTTTCACCTACCTCACAGGGTGGTATCACATGCTAGTTGACTTTGGGATGCTATACAAACACTCATCGTTGTTATTTACAATTTTGTTTATTTAAACTGCATTATCTTATCTTCATTAATGGGAGGAATAACGCTGAGAAATTAACTATTTGGATTTCTTCAGGTTTGTGACATTAACAAATTAATCTTATACTTCCCACTAGGGGCCCAGATTTAACCGACAGATTTATATAACAATAAATACAGTTATTACATACTACCTTCCTGGAAAATGCTTTATAATAGACCTATAACCTTAAAAATGATACCTGCTTAGCCTTTTCCTATAAAGTGCATTAACTGGATTAGTTAGCCTACTACCTTAAAATTAGTTTTGTTAATTCTGAAGAACAAGTTAGATACTTAAAATGCCTAATAAGGTTTCATGGGGCATAAATATATAGTCTGTACAAATATATTAGCATCATACATAAAATATGCTAGATGAAATCTATTTTCCCCACAGGTATTAAAAACAAAATGATAGCTCTTTTGAAGAAAAAGTCAATTAAGTCAGGAATTTCATGAAATCTAAAAGATGAATATTGAGAATTCAAAGCAAATTTTAAAGTCTGACAAAATGTATCTTTTATAAAGTTGGAAACTGATGTATACTTATAAATGATACAATATAAAATATTTTCTATAATGTTAATATTTCTAAATCCATTATCATCCCTCTGTCTCCCATTAAGCATAATCTTAGAGGAAAAAATGTTACAGGGTTAAAACTAGTGTATAACTTAAAGGCTAATGAAAAAAAAAGAGTAAAAGAATAACCCTTTCAAATCAAGCCTTCACCCATTAACATGGGTAAAGGTAGCCCATTTTAACATGGTAGCTAATTCTGTTTCCTGAAGAATGTATTTGTAGACCAAAAAGAAGAATCATTCAAGGGTTCAGTGAAAAAAAATCAAACACACCAACAGAAGTCACATAAAAATAATATTTGGTAAGATATTATCTTCAAAACAGTAAGAACAGCAGGATTTTCTCTGTGCCTCTTTCAAAGTTTCCATGTGTTCATCATTCAGCAAGTCTACTCACTTCCGCTGGGTGTGGTCCATGCCACTGTTTGGTATTGCTTCCAACTTTGTATTTTTCTGCCCACAGATATTTCCATAGCTGTCGTATCCTGACACTAGTCTTGCTGCTGCACCTGTTGCTATTGAAAAGCCACAAATAAATCCCTAGGAAAGAAACAGAAAAAAACATACAAATAAACCATTTCAATAGCCAACAGTCACTAGTTGATACGATAATGAGCTTCTTTTGTCTGCTGAAGGGAACAAAGAGCTATCTTTCCTTACTGCAAACACTATTCCACTGTTTTCCTTGGATTGCACATAAACAGTACAAAGAAATCCATAGGGAAACACTATTTACTACCATAACAAAACAAATCCCAACCTTTACATCATAAGGTCAACTTTGAATTTTATAATAATAATAATAATAGTAATAACAGCAGCTCCTCTTTACAGAATATCTGCTCTGTGCCAGTTTGTCTACTCTTAATAGGTGCTTGTAGTACGTTATCTCTAATCCTCATGATGAAGAAACTGAGGCCTAGAGATGTTAAGTTATCCAAGGCCATCAAAGCTAGTAAAGATCAGAGCATAGAATCAAACCCAGCTTCCCTCATTCTCTAGTTTCATTTGGTTGTAAAGGGGTTTCGTTAAGTGAACATCAGCAAAGGATGAAAGAAAAAAATTCAAAGAACAATAGGAACGTGGGTTTTGAATCATTATCGCTTCAGTGCACCCAATACTTCTGTTTCCTTCCTGCAATAAAGCTGTATACAAGTCAAAGAATTACATGGTGAAGCACTGCCATGCTCTTAATATTGAAGACTGGAGGAGAGTAAGGCACTGGCTTTGTATACTGCAAAGGTCACTTCATTTTATGGGAATATGCTTCATCATAGTACTAAAGGCAAATGGTAGATACTTCAGAAGCACATCATGCTTGCTAAGTCAAGCATGCACTGACCAAAACAAAGCAATAAAAGCCTACGCTTGACACCAAGCTACTAGCCAGAGGAACAGAAAGTGAATCACTACTGATAAATTGATTGTACTGGGGGGAAAGACTGAGGTTAAGAACTATTCTTGCAACCTGATAGTTAAAAGGTTACGTTTTTATTATCTTTAGTAAACTGGCTAAGAAGGCAGAGACTATCATTATTTAATTAATCACAGCCAAGTATCACAAGTAGTACTTATGTAAATAGCCCTGCTAGATCCAAGGCCTACAGTGGAAAATACTATACTCATATGCAATTCCTGAGAGAAAAGTATTTCCCCTTTAAATATACTTACCCAAAAAGGCAAACAAACTGTTTTCGAAATAAGCCCTGTACTTTCATTGTGCAGGTAAGGGAGCTACAAGGAAAGAATAGAGAGCGTAGCTACAGTCAGTAGAAACTTCGTGAAGCTATACTTCGTAAAAAAGTAGACTGAGAGTAGAGACTAGCCCTGATTTGCTACTCACTAGCTTCAACTTTCTGTCTCAATTTACTCATCTGTAAAATTGAGATAATTGTAGCTCGTCGGGCTGTTGTGAGGATTAAATGATGTAATCCAGTAAAGTGGTAAAAAACCTGCCTGGCATATACTAAGAGCTCAATAAAGTCTTCGCTATTATAGTTGTTAGGTACTATTATTAGAAATGAGAATATGCTATAAGGGAAAGATGGTGGGCTTTGGGGTCAGAAAAGCCTGCGTTGATCAATGGAATACTGATGAATCCATTTTCTTCTTGGGTGACCTTGGACAAACTTACTTAATTCTATGCCTCAGTTTGCCATCTAAAAGTTAATGTTAAAACCACTTACCACAAAGGCTGTTGTGAGAATTACATGAAATAATACATGTTACACGTAAAGTGCATGTCTTAATACATGTTAGTCTCCTTCTGCCTCCAAGCAGCACAAACTGCTAGCAGTAGGGTTAGACACAGCTGGTCAGTACTTACTCATTCACACTCACCCTGTTGCCCCTCTCCCCCTCTCCTGACTCCTCCAACGACACTGTAGGGCAATCAATCCCACCTCAGAACTTCAACCCAATGCTAAGACATGGAAAAAAAATATTTAATCCTCTGCATACATATTTGCGTATTTACATGTGTGAATCAGCATACCATTTTACGCATATCTTTGAATTCCAAATTAGGAAGCCCTGTGCTGAGTAAAAACTGGAAAAGGAGGTTAAGTATTAGGAGGTTTAATAGCTAACCTTTCCAACACATTTTTTTTTTTTTTTAAGATGGAGTCTAGCTCTGTCACCCAGGCTGGAATACAGTGGCACGATCTCAGCTCACTGCAGCCTCTGCCCTCCAGGTTCAAGCGATTCTCCTGCATCAGCCTCCTGAGCAGCTGGGATGACAGGCATGCACCACCACATGCAGCTAATTTTTGTATCTTTAGTAGAGACAGGGTTTCACCATATTGCCCAGGCTGGTCTCAAACTCCTGACCTCAAGTGATCCATCTGCCTCGGCCTCCCAAAGTGCTGGGATTACATGCGTGAGCCACCACGCGTGGCCTCCAACACATGTTTTAACAAGAAGACTCAGATTAATGGTAAGGGAATGGACTTCGTATTCAGTAAGACCTGGATTCAAACCCTCACTCTGCCAATCACTATCTGTGTAATTTTGATCTAATTACATACTTAGACTCTGTTCCCTCCTCATCTCTAATACAGAGTAATACCATCTATTTCACAGCCTAATGATGAGAACTAAATGAAATAATGCATATCTGATCCCTAGCTGAATGTCTGGTACACAGCAGGTGATCAATAAATGGTAGCTGCTAGCGGTGAATTTGAATGGGAAAGTCAGACTAAAGAGGTTAACAACAGTAATTGGACACTAACAAAAACCCCTTTGGTTCCCTATTTTAGAACAAAAATTTCTAGGGGGAACAGTGAGAATGTCAGCAATTTTGTTACCATACAAAAATATTTTCAGACCACAATTACAATCTTCTTTCACTACTAATCTAAAATAGCAAAGTTGTTACATAATTAAAAGGTTATGTTCTTCTTTTACTTTTTATAGGAATTTTCTTCTTATGTTTGATAAGTACATTGTGTTACAGATTCCTTTAAGTGGTTTCTGGTTTCCTTTTCTGACTATTTTGAACAGTACTGTTGGACATGTGGGTTTTTTTCTTTATCATCATAAGCCACCTCACAACCCTCTCGGATGTAGGCAGGGGTATAAATTGTAAATGTTACATATATATGCTAAAATGGGACACTGACATATTTTCACATAGGCCACTCAAACTTCTTAGTAGCTTCCAGAAGCATTAGAGAGGGTGGGAAGCTGCCAGGGGTGGGGGGTGGGCAAGGAGAATAATAAGCTAATAAGATGGGAAAAAAACCATGACTATCATCCTAGGGACTTCTCATACGGTACCAGCATTGACAATGGGGAACTAGGCCAAATATAATTAAAAATACAATCTCTTTAAAAAGAAAAATTCTAAAATCCAAATGTGGGAAGCAATATAGTTTCAGAAAGGAAAAAATGTGGCACATGAAATTAAAGTGGGGTGAGAGAAACTTTACAGAATACACTCAATAATTTAATGGTTCAGCAGAGAGAGAGGGAAAAGGCATTCAACAGAAGGAAAAATCACATTAATGAAGCAAATGATAAGGGGATAAGGAAGGCTTTCCATAAGCATGGAGTAGGAAGCAATCTTAGAGAGAAAGTAAGACTATTAGCAAGGAAGAAAACCATGGCTAAAATGTTCAAATGACTGAGCTATGGAAGTGCTTTCAGCACTGCTATTTTAAGAGAGAGAAGAGGAACAGACAAATTTATTCACAAATAGGAGGTGACTCAAATCAGATGAAGGCATACAGGGATAGTGGGTCAGAGGCATGACCTAGCAACTCATAAGTACCAACTGCCTAAGTGGGAGAAAGACAATTTACTCATTAATGAACTGTGCTCATTTTCCCTTCATATCACAAGGTCTAGTTGTACCTAAGTAAGGGCTTTTGCTTAGTTTTATTTGCTATTAGTAAAAAAAAAAAAAAAAAAAAAAAAAAAGGACACACTTTTATTTCACAAGCATGTTTGAATTTTACATAGAGCTTTTACTAAGTAACTGAGCAAAGCAGAAGGACTAAATTTAGTTTTGAAAAAAATGGTCAACAAAAACATGTATAGAGTGGGTAGGAGATGGTGTATGAATATGGCAAAATGTTTCAAAATAAAAAGATAGGGAAAAAAGGAGTTCTGCTTAAAGCCCTCTCCCCTGGAATTAATGAAAACATATATTGACTCTCTTTTTCTCAGATACCACCTCCTTCACTTCACCTCTATAAAGCCCGTATCTCATCAGTGCTTGGGCTCGAGCTCATAATAACTGATTTGTAAAATCTTGTAACATTTGCCTTCTGTTTCTCCTCTTTTGAGAACCTTAAGATACGGAGGGCTATTAGGACCCAGCAGATAGGGCAGGATACTAATCCTGCCCTAGAAAAGGCCTGATGCAGAGTGAATATTTATGTAAACAAATTAAACAAAATTAATTATAAACTTGTATCAATCTGTCAGATTTCCAGACTTCTAAAAAAATGTAATAGGATGCCTCTCTCTAAGAATGAGGAAAGAAGAAGGAAAAGAAAAAGAATGAAGCCAGGAGCAATGGTTCATCCCTGTAATTCCAGCACTTTGGGAGGCTGAGGTTGGAGAATTACTTGAGGCCAGGAGTTCGAGACCAGCTTGGGCAACATAGTGAGACCCTGTCTCTACAAAAATAAAAATATTAGCCAGGCGTGGTGGCACATGCCTGTAGTACCAGCTACTCAGGAGGCTGAAGCAGGAGGATTGCTTGAACCCAGGAGTTCAAGACTGCAGTGAGCCATGATCATGCTACTGCATTCCAGCCTGGGCAATAGAGTGAGACCTTGACTCTGAAAAAAAAAAAAAAAAAGAATGATAGAAAGTCTAGGGAATAACTACTCAATAAGCATTTATTGAGCATATACAAATGCAAGGTTTACCCTAAAAGAACTGAAATGTTCTCAAGAGGGAAAAAAATAATGGGCATGAGGGAGTGAAATCATAGGTTCAATTTCATGGGCAGCTAAAACAATGAAAAGAACACAGACAAGGAAGACTGAAAACTGACCCTCACTTTGCTATGAACACTCCTTACCATCATGAGCAAGTAACTTTTTATTCCCTGAGCCTCAGTTTCCTTATCATCACAAGGATAGAATTAGATGAATCTCTAAAGCCCTTCCTCTTCAAAACTATTATGATTCTAAGGGAAAGCAGACACAGAGTACAATTTTTAAGAGTATACTTGCAGGGAGAAGTTCACACCCGTTTGGTTTACTACAGTGACTGAGAATAAATAAAGCAAAAGCAGATTAAAAACAAATGAATTTAACTGAACTACATACTTAAAAATGGTTAAAATGGTAAATATTATGTTAGGTACATTAATAAGTAATAATCACAATATTAAAATAAAGAAAGGAAACAGACAATAGAAAGTAGAAAGTCATTTGGATCAGGTAACCTTATGGTAATTTTTGGAATGTTGTTGTTCTTATTTCTGTGATCTCAGCAAAGAACAGCCCATCAAACAGGTAACTAAATACTGCAGTGAATCTCTCACTCTGTTCTGCATGCTCAACAACAGTTAATGAGGTAGAAACATCATGCCCTGGGAAGTAAACCAATGCTATAGAATAGAAAAGGTCCTTCCTTGAAAGCAGTCTGAAGGGACAAACTATGAGATGATATCCCCTAAATCCAACTCTAGTCCAGATCATTCTCCAAGATTCCAACTTTGCATTTCCAACTGCTTCTCCTTACTCACAAATTCTACATGTCCACAACTCTTTTTCTCATTTGACACTTCCCTTTCCTCCATATACTCTATCTCCATTGGTGGCACCACTTATCTACTAGATGGCACACACAAGATACGAAGTGGAAGACTGCAGTCTCCTTTCTCCATGCTTCTGCCCCTCACCCTAGCTTCCTAACAACACACTAGAGGAAGAGGTGATGCCAAGCGATTTGGTCAGAGCCTGAGATACTGATGAGACCACGTTTCACTGGCAAGCAAGGTTACTGTGTCCTACAGGTCCATGTTCTGAACAACTTTTTCTGTTGTCCTCAATTCCAGGCAACAGAGTGGGGTCTACCTCTTGAGGCCTCCCCTTCTCCCTCTTCTCTTCTGGGTTCAGTGCTGCCACTATGTAATCTTAGACAGTTATTGAGCTTATCTCTATGCCTCTGTTTCCTTCTCTGTAAAATGGGAATGTGATAACAACAATGTATACATCCTTGAGCAGGTGTGAGAATTAAATGAGTTTCTATATGTCAAGTGCTAAGAACAGTGTCTAGCTCATAGTAAGCAGCGATAACTACTAGGGTAAGTAAGTTGTAGGGGGTCTCTGTATCTTCTATTTTCCATGGTAAGCACTCTTGTTAGGGCCATCCAGCCTCCTCCCTTCTTGCCTTTTTGTGGTAAGCTGATCTGGGCAGATTTCATCCAGGTAGATCTCCATTCTCTCTTCTTCTCCTTTTCTGACAAATACCTCTCCTTGAGACAGAATGAAGTCAGACCATCCTAGATGGGAAGGAACTTTAGCCTTTTGGGCCCAAGCTTCATTCCACAAGTTATTTTTACCAGGGAGTACCTTATTGGGCATAATCAGGTATCTACTAATAAAGTGGTGCTTTATTTATCCATCCCACTCTTGTTTCCTGATGTATACAGAAACCGTGGTTGAGAACCCAGGAGGAGCTGGGGTGGGATGTGAGCTGAGAAACCTATCCTGAACCCCTAACACAAGAACCTCTTAGTCATCCTTGATCTGTCTCTCACTTGTCTGCAACACCGATAACACCAATGATAAATGTTATGGATCCTAATTCTTCAATCTCTCTCTTCCTCTCCTTTAGCACTACTTTATTTCAGGTTTTTCACCTCTTATCTGGACTATTACATCAGCCTCCAGAGTGATCTGCCTGAAACATCTTTCCACCTTCCAAGCCATCTTTAACATTAGCTGCCAGCGCCATCTTTCTAAACCCACTCATATCACTTCTTGCTCAATACTTTTCAGTGGTTTATCTGTGCCTATAATAGCGGGTCTCAACTTTGGCTGAACATCAGGTTTGCAGAGATTATATGAGAATCACTGAGGTAGGGCTGAGGAATTAAGTTTTTTTTTTTTTTTAGAAAAGATCCCAGCTAATTCTAGGCTGGGGACAGTGGCTCACACCTGTAATTCCAGCACTTTGGGAGGCCGAGGCATGCAGATCACTTGAGGTCAGGAGTTCAAGACCACCTGGCCAACATGGTGAAATTCCATCTCTACTGAAAATGCAAAAATTAACCAAGAGTGGTGCTGGGTGCCTGTAATCTCAGCTACTCAGGAGGCCGAGGCAAGAAAATTGCTTGAACCTGGGAAGCAGAGGTTGCAGTGAGCCAAGATCGCACCCTGCACTCTAGCCTGAATGACAGAGCAAGACTCTGTCTCAAAAAAAAAGAAAAGAAAAAAAAGAAGAGATCCCAGCTAATTCCAATGTATAGCTAGGGCTAAAAACCACTTGTTTACTGCCTTAATGAAATATACAAATTTATATTTGTATATTTATACAAATGTGCAATGTTACAAGTAATTTTTTGAAGCAGAGTTAAGTATATGCCCAGTAATTCCAAAATAGTGAAGAAAGTTCAAATGTAGAAGATAGCACTTAAGAAGGCTGATAGCAACTTGCTTTGAAAAACACTCTAAGTTCTAGACAATTCAAGCATTAGGAACCTTGAAACTAAGGGAAGAAATAAAAGAGAAGTACAAATATTGATGAAGAGATGAACATGTGTAAGATTTAATGGTAGAGATGAGTGAAAGATGACAAGATCTTAGAATATTTAAGAACTAGACCATAGGTATCAAAAAATGAGCAAAAAACTGCAAATAAAGTCAGAGAATAAAGGTATGGTTTGAGTGTCGGGCTGCAAGATTACTAAGAAGAAATAATCTGTAAGAGAAGCAGGCAGCTGGGCCACTCGATTAAAAGGACATAGCCAGAAAGTTCCAGTTCCTATTCTATCTTTGCCACTTATTTCCAGCAGTATATTCTTAGACAAGCTAATATTTAACCTTGTTATACTTTGTCTATAAGCAGGGGATAAAACCTATTTCATTGAAAAAAATTAAAAAGATACATACAGATATATATATATATATACACGTACTAAAGTGTTGAGCATAGATTAATGCCCAACAAATGTTTGTTAAATGTTTATTTTAAAAGTACTATAGAATGAAATCCAAAGAGGGAGAAATCTTCTAAAAATCATTTAAAACAAATACTCAGAAGCCAAAAAATGCTGAGTCTCTGTTGTGCCAGGGAATAGAACTTTGAGATTTCTTATTTCCACATGGCAAAATACGATGTTAGCTCAATTCCATGAAGGTAATCCATTAAAAGAATCATTCGAAAACAAATAATGCTATGCCAACATTTAAAAGTACATACAGTGGGTCTTAATTACCATCATACTGAAATCAACATTATATTAATTACCATTGCATTAAAATGTTTCAGTAAACAAATAACTCCTTAGTCTCAAGTCACTCCCAAATCAGCCTATTAACATTAATGATTGCACTTTCCTGACCTATTTTAGCACAGAAAATCCAAAGCACCTCGGGTAGCATGGTATATGTTTTTGTAAACAATTTTGAAAGGTCAGCTGCTATTTGTCCCAGGGTTACATTCAGGGAGTGGGGAAAGGCTGTGGACTAATTCTTTTATCAAAGAATCTTTCTATGGCAGGGTGCGGTGGCTCACGCCTGTAATCCCAGCACTTTGGGAGACCGAGATGGGTGGATCACCTGAGGTCAGGAGTTTGAGATCAGCCTGGCCAACATAGTGAACCCCCATCTAAAAATTCAAAATTAGCTGGGCATGGTGGTACATGCCTGTAATCCCAGCTACTTGGGAGGCTGTGTCAGGAGAATCATTTGAACCTGGCAGGTGGAGGCTGCAGTGAGCCGAGATCACACCATGCACTCCAGCATGGGCAACAAGAGCGAAATTCTGTCTCAAAAAAAAAAAAAAAATTTTTTTTTCTCCACACGCTGCATAAACATTCATGCATGTTATATTTCAGCTGTCATTCCATTAAACTAAGGAAACTTTTGAGCAATATCTTTTAAGTCATTAAGTTAGGAGATGAGTATTTTGACCTTTCCTAAATATCCTAAATTTGGTGAAACTGTGCTTTTATCTTTAAAATAAACACTCCTTATTTTACTGGATTTATCGTATCTCATTAAAATGTATTGCTTTCTTTTCCTTTTCTCAGAGGCAGAACTGGTACCTACAATTGTGCCTGTTAGCCAAGATTACAGTTGTTCTGCGATTCACAAATGGCGCTGGCCTGGTGAGCAGTCAGAGGAGACAAAGAGCAAGATTTTCATAAAGAAACTCTATAAAAGGTATAGTAAGAAGGGGGTTAAAAATACACATGAGTAGGAACAAGGCTGCCTGAGGTAGTATAATTGCATTTTGAATGGTAGAAGACTAAGAGAGAGAGAGCAATAATGTATGTGCAGGGTCCCCTTGAGGAAGAGGAAATGGGGTGTTAGAAAATAGCATTGATCTGGAAGTGAACAGACCTGGGCTCTGTTCTCAGCTCTGTCATGAACTAGCAGTGTAGCCTTGGGATAATAATTTCCATCTCTGAGTTTGATGTTTTTAATCTGTAAAATAAGGGTGATGGACTAGATGAGGATTTCCATGTCCTTTCTACTTCTAAATATCAGACCGCTTTAAAAATAGCAGTTTTCTATCTTTTTTCCAGCCCAGCACACTGGCAGGGACTCTAATGCCACTGAAGTCTGTGTCAGAAACTCCTGTAGGGCAGAGTGGGTATGCAATTGAATGTACACATCCTTAATACCTTGTACCAGCAACTCTGCTCCTCCATTCTCTATACCCACTGGAAAATCACCAGGTCCCTTGATCTCTAATTGAAAGATGTCACTCATTACAGTAGACACAGCAGGCAGCAGGGGCCATTGGAAAACCACCAGGTCCCTTCATCTCCAATCGAAAGATGCCACTCATTACAGTAGACACAGAAGGCAGCAGGGGCCTAGGACAGGCAGAAGGAGGAAGGAGCAGTGAGCAACCAGCCTCCCATCTAGGAAGAACTGTGGAACACCAAGTCCCTGAGAGGAAATGACTACCCTAAAGATAACCAACAAGTTGGTGTGACTGGGTTGGATGAATACGCAGGGCTCGTGACTCATGGTCACTGTTTTGCTCACCACTCTATCAAGATCAACATTCAGAGACTTACATCAAATGATTTGCTTTCTGAAATGGTCTATTGAATGACATATGAGTCCCAGCTGCTCCTTAATTTGAGCTCAGTTTTCATGTAGAAAAACAAATCAAGAGTGACACCAAATACCACTGAATTGTATGAGGACTGGTATATTCCACAACTGCCCTCATTAAAACAACTCCTCGTCATTCCCTTGGATCATGAGTCCAGTTTGGACCATCTGTGAGAGTTTCCTTACCATCCCAATGCAGAAGAGAATGAAGAGCAGCAGCCATGGTATGTCTGTGCAGCTACGGTCCTCCAGCGGCTTCCATTCTCGTTTGGAGCTCTAATTGGAAATACAAAATAAGAGAGTGTTAAATGCTAAGTTTAGTTAAAGTTAGAAGGGCACAAATACACCAGCTATAGGTAGAGCCCTTCTTTGCCAAACAAGTTTCTATTGAACCTTTAAGACACAACTCAAATATTTGTCACCTTTTCTGTGACGTTTATGCTAACCCCCACAGCTAATAACTCCACTGGCCCTACTCCCACCCCTCTTCCTGGCCAGGCCCGGTACTGAGTTCATCGCTTTTTTGGTACCTGTATTAGAGTTTTTAGCAGGCTAAATTGTCATTCTTATTTGTTATGCTGTGTCCCAGCAGACTGTGAGTTTCATAAGGGAAGAGACCAGGCTTATTTCTCGGCATCTAACATGATGCCTGAGGGTTCATAATATGTACTCAGTGAGGGCTTTTTAAAAATGAATAAATAAATAAATACACTCTTCCAACTTCAGTCTTAATGCTAGCTTTTTCTTTGTGTGTGCAGATGCTAAACTTAAAAAAAAACAAAAAAAGTTAGAATGTGCTGTTTATATATATGTTCTCTTCTAGGAAAGATGCCCATCAAAATGGATTCCTATTCAGGCCAGGCCTGGTGGCTCACATCTGTAATCCCAGCACTTTGGGAGGCCGAGGTGGGCAGATCACCTGAGGTCAGGAGTTTGAGACCAGCCTGGCCAACATGGCGAAACCCCGTCTCTACTAAAAATACAAACATTAGCTGGGCGTGGTGGTGGGCTGTAATTCCAGCTACTCGGGAGGCTGAGGCAGGAGAACCGCTTGAATTCAAGAGGCGGAGGTTGCAGTGAGCCGAGATCGTGCCACTGCACTCCAGCCTGGGCAACAAGAGCAAAACTCCATCTCAAAAACAAACAAACAACAACAACAACAACAACAAAAAAACGGGATTCCTATTCAGGGGTAGATTTTTCTAAGTCAAAAAAAATTCAGTTTCTATAGACAGATCTGTGCAACTCCTAAACAATCCATGCATTTTCATTTTGTTCCTAGAAAATGTTAGTTTCTAGATCAAACACAGAGAATCCTGAACTACAGAACTAGCGGCATTCTAAAAGTTAACTTGCAAAGTATTGACTGGAATTCCAACTGCATTTTTTTTTTCTTATCTCAATAGTCTTAGGATCTCGGGTCAGCTCACAAATCCCTTTTAATGGAAATCTAACTGAAATAACCCCCCTGAGCTTTCTAATGAATAAAAATGCCCGAGTCTCACACCCTCTCCTAGAAAAAGTAAGCAGCGAAGGGAGAAAGAAGGTATCCTTGGGAAACCTATGGGAAAGGTTCCTCTGAGAAGGTTCAGGCCTCCAGTGGCTTCCGTGACAAGATCCAGGAAGCTATTTGGAAAAGTCTTGTCAGGACGAAACGGTATCAGCAGGAAGGGGCTGGAGATAAGGGAGCCCTCTGGTACAATTAGTATAGAGTGCAACCAGGCTTAGTTCTCTCTCCCTCTAAAACCATAGTGTTGAACTATGTATCCTTTGATAACCTGATGAAAACTACAGATTCTTTTCTTAATATGTAAGCACAGGCCAGGCATGGTGGCTCATGCCTGTAATCCCAGCACTTTGGGAGGCCAAGGCGGGCGGATCACCTGAGGTCGGGAGCTCGAGACCAGTCTGACCAACATGGAGAAACCGCGTCTCTACTAAAAATACAAAGTTAAACAGGTGTGGTGGTGCATGCCAGTAATCCCAGCTACGTGGGAGGCTGAGGCAGGAGAATCGCTTGAACCCGGGAGGTGGAGGTTGTGGTAAGCCAAAATCGCGCCATTGCATGCCAGCCTGAGCAACAAGAGTGCAACTCCATCTCAAAAACAAACAAACAAAAAAAGTAAGCATATATTCACATAATTTTCATAAGAATTTAGGGAATTCAAACCCCAGATTAAAAAACACAACTTTAAAATACCTGCCTATCAACAATGAGGGCAGAGAATTGGAGTTAAAACAATTTCTTCCTAACCCCTAAAGTGTTAAACAAATGCTTTGTTATTGCCTTACACTGTACAATTGTTATGAACAGAACAAAACAAAAAACACAACCAGTTAGCTTGTTCCCAAACACCCACACAGAAAACAAAAGAGCACTAGTTAGTCATGGAAAAAAATCTTACCCTAAGACTCTAACTAGCATTAAAAACCAAGAATGAGTAGGCAGGTTTTTTTCCAGAGGAATGTAGCACTGTGGCATAATAGATGAAGGACTGGTTCTCTCCCTGGCTCTGTCATTAGTTAGCCACATGACTTTAGATAAATTGCTTCATATCTCTGGGTGGCAGGAAAGAGTTAGTCTGGATCTCTTAGGTTCCTTCCAACTCTAAAATCTATGATCAAGAATGCACTTTTGTGGAAACTTTGTTATGACTAGGAAAAACTACAAAATAATTTGACATAATTCTCTGTATTATTCATATAAGAATGCCTGTATTGTGGTCTGTATTTTGGAAGACAGTTGCTCACAGTGTGAATAAAGAACGTTTCTTTGTATTAAATAATTTCAGTCTTGAATAATACCCATTACAGTAAAACTGCTTCCAAACAGAGAATTTGGACACATCTTTGATATTCATTATATTTACTCTATGGTAATTTATAAAGCAAAAGCTACTTTGAAATGCTGTATTTGTTTGTCTTAACAAACAGCATGTATGGGGAGGGAAGAAAGGGAGAAGCCTCAGGTTAATTGTACAGTTTCTTTATCCACAACTATTTTCTTAGTATTTTTACCTTAGACCAACATTCAATTCATTAATGCCTAAATTTTCATCTATAACTTACAGAGATAGTTCATTTTTGACCAGAAAAATACAAAGATTCAACATCTCAACAAGTCCATTCAACTTGCTGTGGGTCACTTTTGTGCCAAATACACAGAAATTCTTTCACTGGGAGTGAGAAGTGGAGAGAGGGTAGGAGTTACATATTAAAAAATATTGACAGAGTCTTAAGTAGTGTGGAAGAACAAAAGTGATCACCCTCACTTGGACAAAGGAACACTTAGCAGAGGAGGGTTGGCTTACTTCACAGGGCTGTTTTGAGAAGTAAATGTGAGCACCAGTCACACAGCATGCACTCAATTCTTGGTTATTATTATTCGTCAATATTTTTCAGTTAACCTTCTCTCTGTTATTAAAATATCCTTTTACCAAGTGGACCTTCCCACTAAAAAGGATATAAAGAATATTAAACTCTTTTTCCCTTATACTTACTAAAATTTTGACTTAATGGTGGCAGATTTCATTTTAGCTGCCATTGTTAATGCCATCAGTTATTGATTACTATTAATCAGACATTAGACTCAAAGCTTTACAGACATGTCTTCTACATTCAAAACAGCTCATGTAGGTATCATCTCTATTTCACAGATGAGGAAACTCAGCTCAGAAGTTAAATAATCAGCCTAAGGTTTCACACCTGCACAATCAGTCTTTGGGCCACCCCCCCGCCCCCCGCCCCAAGTCTGTCACTCCAAAGCCTATTCCAATGACTATTTTTTATTTGCACTAGTTAGTAAAAAGCAATAACCTCAATTAGTTTCTCCTCACATTGAAAAATTTGGGAGCCAACTCAATAATTTTAAATCCTGTTGGTACAGGGAAAGCAAGTGAGATGTGTTATGAGCCATGAAGTTTCTCAAGTGAGTCAGAAAACCCAAGAGTTGAAAATTTTTAATAATTCTTTAACAGATTTAACCAAGTGGCAACAGGATTTAATGCTGTTTCTTCCAATTAAAATTCTGCATAGAACTAGCAAAAGTAAACTGTTTTGCAACAGCACTTTTTAAATGTGATTTTACCCCTTTCTCAGATTCTACATGAGATTAATACCAGGCTTTCAGTAAATGTTAGGTCTCTCCCCTTCACAGGATCTTGCAGTTTAGGAACTAAATAGTACCAAAGTAATCATATAATCCAAGCCTTTAGTTAGAGTGATTGAAACCCAGAGAAGAGAAGGGGCTTGCCCAAGGGCATACATTTATATTATCTATGACCGCATTTGATTCCTAAAACAATTCTGTTAATTACTATATACTCCTGACTTTTCTATTTTATAGAATAGGAAAACAAAAATCAAAGAAAACAAGTGGAAAATCTATGTCTGAAACCTGAGTCCTCAAACTCTAGCAGAAAAACAGGAACTGTAAGACAGGATCCAGGGATACTAAAAACAAACAAACAAACATGGTAACAAAGATGAAGAATGCCTTTCTCAGGCTCATCAGTTTACTAAACACAGGCAAGGAAAAAAATCAGTACACTCAAAGACAGGTTAACAGAAATCATCCAAAATGAAACACACACACACACACACACACACACACACACTCAAAATTTAAAAACCAGAATAGAGCATCCAAGAACTATAAGATAATAACAAATGATGTGGCATATGTGTAATTGAAATCCAAGAAGAAGACAGAATGAGGCAGAGGAAATATTTGAAAAAAAATGACTGCAAATTTTCCAAACATAATGAAAGAAATCAAAGCACAGATCCAAGAAGTTCAGAGGATCCCAAGCAGAATAAATACACAAACACACACCCCCTACACCTATTATACTCAAACCCTTGAAAGCCAAAGATACAAAGATCTTCTTGAAGGCAGCCAGAGGGGTAAAAAAAAGACACATCACATACAGGAAAACAAAGACTACAGTAGTCTTCTTGTTAGAAACTATGAAAAGTAGAAAACCACAGAATGACATCTTTAAATCGCTGAAAGGAAAATGAAAACAAAAAAAACTACCAACCCCAAATTCTATGCTGACAGAAGATATCTCTCAGACACGAACACTTTTCAAACCAAAAAACGTGACAGAATTTAATAGCCACAGATCTGAACTGTAAGAAATGTTAAGGAAAGTTCTTCAGGCACAAGGAATTGATACCAGACAAACTTGGAGGTACAAAAGAAAGATTTAAAAGATTTCCAAAAATGGCTAAAATGAAGGTTTGAGATTTTCCATAATAAAAAGTTTTTTAATGTTTAAAAATAAGTGTGTGAATATATTCCTATAACAATATCCACAGTACAAGCTTTTTTCGCACACATATACAAGGTTAGTAATCTAGAAGGCAGAATTACAATTTCTAATACTACTACTGGAGAATTAAAGAACAATTCTAAGTCAGACCACAGCTGGCACATACCTCTTCTTTGTACATTTATATCCTTAAAGTTAGGGAGGAACAATGTGTAACACCTTCACATGCCTTCCTATATTTTGTACAGCATAGATATCTAATTTTTTAGCTTCCATGGTATCTCTTATAGAAGTCATAGTACTACTATGTCTTAGACTCCACATTCACTATGAGCCCTAATAACTAAACCCAAGGCCTTCTGGTGAATTTGATATGCTATAGTAAGGGTGTATAGTAAGGGTGTATTTTTTTTAGTAAATAAATCTGTAAAATGTTTTAATCTAAATTTCCATGTTATTGCAAATAAAGATACAGTTGTTGAATAAATGTATTTGTAGATAATAGTAAAACACAGAGGTTTTGGTAAGTGATATGTTATAAACAATTAGGTCAAATTAGCCGCCACTGGAGGGATCAACAGTAATATGGCAGGCAGGGTGGGCCAAGGCCAGGGGCCAATTAAGTAGGAAAAGGTCTGGCAATTCTGCATCAAGTGCACAGAATTAGGCCAGGCCGGCAGGATTAGGAAGGTATCAAAAGATCAGACAAGCGTTATCAACGATTCAGATTACATACAAAAAGAGTTAACTAGGTCTCAAATATGGAGGCAGGTAGGGTCCAAAACCCTGGAAGTCAGAAGACATCTGGGTAATATCTAAAGGCAGAGACTGAATATTCCTGCTCCCTTTTCATACTCTGTGCTTACTGCCTGTATGACTCTCTCCTAATTAAGACAGAAGTACAAAGCTTCCCAAAAAATTCTTATAAGTAATATGAGTACTACCTAATGCTATCAATCTTTCCTTCATACACCAGGTTTTAAAATAATGGAAAATGTGCTATAAAAAGGTTAGAGTCAATTATATGAAGTTGCTTGATTTTCAGAAAATATTCTTTTTTTTCGAGACAGGATCTTGCTCATTCACCCAGGCTGGAGTGCAATGGCACAATCACAGTTCACTGCAGCCTTGATCTCCCAGGCTCAAGTGATCTTCCCGCCTTAGCCTCCTGAGTAGCTGGGACTACAGGCACACACCACCACGCTCTGTTAATTTTTTTTTTTAAACGGATTGGGTTTCACCATGTTGCCCAGGTTGGTCTTGAACTCCTGGATCAAGCCTTGGCTTCCCGAAGTGCTAGGATTATAGGTGTGAGCCACCACACCCAGCTTCAGAAAATATTCTTAAGCATTTCTTTGATTCTTCAAATAAATACTGGGCACCACACAAAATACTTGAGATGCAACAAGTAAGACAGCCCCAGAGCTCTAGTTTAAGTGGGAAAGAGACAAACCAAGTACTACGATAGCATGAGCTTTGCCAAGATAGAGACAGAAAAGGTACTGCAGGAATAGACATGGGGAACATTAAGGAAACATTTGTGAGAACTGTTGAAATTACCTCGTAAACTTTTGCAGCTTATATTCTGAGGCAAACATTAAAATGATCTTTCAGTGTCTAAAATAGAATGTGTTTTGTGCCCCAAAACATTCTAAAAATTCTTGGTTGCTATCATGGGGAAATATTGACTGCTAAATAAGAATTATTACACCCAGAAATGTTTAGTAGCAAACAGGACATTAAGTTGCTTTAAAAAAAAAAAAAAATCAGCCATTTCTCACTTCATTTCAAGATTTTTTTACACACTAAAGATTTTGTGGCTCCAGTTAGGAAGAGGCCTTTCAGCCTCAGAAATGAGGAAAAATATCTTCTTTTGTTTTCTGACACTTATCGTGTAGGGTTATATTTACTAAGCTACTGGAATAATATTTTCATGTAGACGTCACCGGTGAGATTCCTACTAACAATGAGTTAAGTACTATCTGGTCACATATATCTACAGGTGCTGCAACTTGGAATTTCTGACAGGCTAAAGGACTACATGCTCCTTTGGCATTCCCCCAGACTAAGCCAGAGAACTGCATTCTCCAACATTCAAAGTAACAATAAATAGCAGCCTGGGAGGCTGGTCCCAGGGAAGAGAAGTGGTATATGGGCAGGGTTAAGCCTGCAAACAAATAAGAGACCAACCATTATAGATTCCAATACCATTTGGGCTGCCATTTCACAATTACAGCACCACTCACATTCTTGTATTTTTTCCTGATCAACTGGGAGGTATAAAAGTATTAACTACTAACAAAGTACTGAAGCTCAGAAATTTAAGCACAATCAAGAGTATCCTTCTGACAAGGTTATCAACATATACTTGTGTTCTTACAGGTCCCTAGTAAGGAGAGTTAAGCTGGCAGGCCAGGAATCCCATATAACCTGAAGCCTATACCTCATGACAGGCACAGGAATGCTATTCTTCCTGTGTGCCTAGATCTTTGCAGCACAGATCCATCACTGCTACTTTTCCCAGATTCTGATGAAAAGCCAACCATACCTGAGAAGGCCAAAGCAAGCTAAGATATACTCTCATCAAGCACAGAGTCCAGAATGTGTCCTTGGGTTGAACTGGGTAATTTGTTGAGTAATCAACCCCTCCCCCAATTTTTTTTGTTTGAACATCAGTCTCCACTTCCTGAGGTAGCAGACCATTTCCAAAACAGTCCCACAGTTCCAGCAGCTCTGCTGTAGTTTTCACTGTCCTAACTACTCCCTGACACACCTCAAAAGCCACTATAATAGTCACTGAATGCATCCAACTCCAAGGTCACCGCTGCATAGACATTTGTGCGATTCAAGTGTGTATGTGGCAAACATTGGTCTGTGAAGACTTTATTTTGCTCCTGCCAGTTTTACACAGAAACCTCCAGTATTAAAGACAAATAGTTGTACATTCAGAATCTTTAAAGCTCCCTCTAAGGACATACTGCTTCATTAAATTCCCCGATATGCTTTTATTTGCACAGAGTGGTAACAAAAAAATAAAAGAGCTGATGTATATCATTTTTGCCACAGTTTTCAATAGAGTGAGCAGACCTGATGAAGTTTGAGTAGCAATAAACTATGGAGACTCTAGCCTTCTGTTCCTAGCATCTGCAAATAAATCTTGTAATAGGATTTTGAAAGACATTGCCTGTCCTTTGGGAAGGCTCTGTCAAGGATCTGGAGTGCATAACTACTTACGGTTACCATAAGTAATCTGTTTCATTTGCTAAGCCTGGTGATGGCAATTCATTACGGAAAGGTAAAACTAAAAGCATGATTTTAACAGACAGTTAAAGGTAATAAGATACACTGCGTGGAAAGATACAGGATTCTGTGCCCAACTGCTTTTCTTAGTTCATAAACTTTATGCTAAATCACAAACATTCATCCATTTAAGGAGAAAGGGGGAAATGGCAACTAGAGCTGCTTTGTAAGTTAGGTATTTATCTAGTGATAGAAAGATCACAGAGAGATAAATTGCCAATGACTTCATTCTGCCTCCAATTCCCCTAAAAAAATAATTGTGGACCTGTTACAAAGATGTCTCTCTTGCATCAGACTTCTCAATGACTGTCTTTCTTGCATATGAACACATGATAATTACTGGGCAGAGGCCAAGTTAATCCTGTTCTGCAACATAGCTAATAACATATTTTACCTCTATTATCAAAGAAACAATCAAAATTATACAGACAAGCCTTGCCTGCAATCCTCAAACAGTATCTCTAACTTGTCTTTCTCCTGAATCAGTGGTAAGCAACCTTTATAATTTAAAATTACTATTTAATTTTTTTAAATTATAGTTTTCATGGGCTTCATTTTTTTCCTATCGCATCCTACAAGGGTCAGAATTTCTTCAGTACTTGATGATACCAAGGACAGACTGATAGACCAAAGTTCTACTTCGCACCTCCCATGTGCTACAGAATAGTCAGTTTCCAGACTGTTAATGGGTATATTGACTTTTCTGGCTATGCTGTAACCATTTTTTAAAATTTCATGCATATGCAATATAAGAGTCTTACTCCAATCTTGCTCTCTTTTCCATGATGGAACAGATAAAAATTGACTTATAGGCCAGGTGCGGTGGCTCACACCTGTAATCCCAGCACTTTAGGAGGCCAAGGAGGGTGGATCACCTGAGGTCAGGAGTTCGAGACCAGCCTGGCCAACATGGTGAAACCCTGTCTCTACTAAAAATACAAAAACATTCGCCAGGCATGGTGGTGGGCACCTGTAATCCCAGATACTCAGGAGGCTGAGGCAGGAGAATCATTTGAACCTGGGAGGCGGAGGTGGCAGTGAGTTGATATTGCACCATTGCACTCCAGCATGGGCAACAGAGCAAAACTCCACCTCAAAAAACAAACAAACAAACAAACAAAAAAACACTGAGAACTGACTTATAATGACTTATACAGAAGTAACATAAAGATTGCACTGATCATAATATAGCAAATAGGTGGGCAGAATTTGGTAAATTTATGTTCTAAATCAAAATTAGGTATTGTCTTTGCCAATTAAGATGTTTTTAGTTCACAGCAGTCACGCACTGAAACAAATATGTGTTCAGTTCTATGGCAGTGGCATAAAACTCTTAAGTGAACCAAATCCCTACCAGAGGAACCCGTAAGGTGAACTAGGTTCCCTTCCTTTGTGTTTCTACAGCACACTATGTAAATATCATCACAGTAATTATCATTCCATATTATAATTATTTATGTTTTCCCAGTAGATGACCTTTTTGATGGTAAGTGTAATGTGTCTATTTTTTGTTTAACCCAGGGATTAACATTGTTTATAGAAAGCACTCAAATATTCTTCAAATGAAAACCTATTCCATGCAAAACAATGTGTACAGAAGCTTCCCCTAAATGGTTGCCTATATAATGTTCAGTCTTCCCACTTTATCGTCTACTTGGGGACAGGGACTTGACTTTGTTAACTCCTATGTCCCCAATAGTTACTGCAGTTAGCACATAAATAGGCTGTCAGCACATTTATTTAGTGAATAAATAAACCAGGCTAGGTCTCTTAGCACTGGAGTGGCATGATGTTAGAACAGCCAGCCTTACTGCTTCTCTTGCATGAGATTTTTTACCCAAAAAGTATCTATTGCATCATAAGCAGATTCCTTTTCCCGCAGATATTATATGGCTGGCATTTCCCAAAGATGTTTGTTAATGGATTAGATGAGAAAAATTAATCCCATTTTAAATGAGTTCTGGAAATGCAGGTTAACAAAGTCCAGTCTTTCAAGCAGGAATTCTTTGAGCCTTTATTGTAAGATTCTCCAAAACATATTTGGTCACACACCCATTGGGGGAAGTGGTTGCAGACAATGCTGACCTCTCTCATTATATTTCTAGAAATCAGAGAATAAGAGTTCATAGTTAGGATACTACTCCCACTGAAAAACTTTCAGAACGCTGATAACACTGGTTAAGAAACTGAAAGCAATGTAAATTGGTTAACTACTTTTAGAAAGTAATTTGGCAATATATTTCAGAGGCCCAAGGAAATAATCCGAAATATTAAAATAGGACCAGGCATGGTGGCTTATGCCTGTAGTCCTAGCACTTTGAGAGGCTGAGGCTAGAGGATCGCTTAATCCCAGGGGTTTGCTACCAGCCTGGGCAACATAGTGAGACCTCGTCTCTATAAATAATTAAAAAATTAGCCAGGCGTGGTGGCACACACCTGTGGTCCTAGCTACTTGGGAGGCTGAGGTGGTAGAATCGTTTGAGCCCGGGCAATGCAGGCTGCAGTGAGCCGTGATCACACCACCGCACCCCGGCCTGGGCGACAGAGCGAGACCCTGTCTCAAAACAAAAAACAAACAAACAAACAAAAAACATTAAAATAGCTCCACATGTTCAATACAATGCTATTATGAGAAAAAAATTACAAATTAACTATCCAATAATAGAAAATAAATCTACGACTGGGATATTAAACAGTCATAAAAATAACTATGAAGATTGTATAGTAACATATAAAAACTATTATAATAAACAGTTGTGTTAGAAACATGGTTTGAAATTGTATCTATGCTCTGATTATACAAATCTGCAAAGGAGAATATGCAAATATGTAAGCACTAGAAAGGGATGATGCAATTTTTAAGTAGTTTGATTTATAATGCATTTTTCCCACTCTGATTTCTATTAACGCTATTTAATTATGAAAGAAATAACATCTATATGTATAATATATGCTCCCATTTATCCAGATTATGCTTTTTCTACTTCCTCATTATATCGCCTGTAAAAAGATACAGTATCAAAACCACCAGAAAATGTTAAGTCATTTTACCTAACACTTATTGATGGGAGATTAGAACACTTCAAACTTCCTTAGAAAGCTGTATGCTGAGAATGACCCAGGTAGGAGCAAGATTTCTCCTGAAGAATGCAGGAAAACCGGCAATTTAGAGAGGTGAACAGGTGTGGAGAGGGAAAGGAACACAAACCTGGGCTTGAATTCTAGCTAGTCTTCTAAATAGTAGTATGATCAGCTGAACTGACCTCCCCACCTGCAAGGTAAGGACAACTACCCTATACCATGCATTGTTTTCAGGATAAATGATTTAAGTTCCTAGGACTAGGCCCTAAATCATTGTTACGTCCTTTCCTAGTGGGATACAGGAAAATCTTCCCTATGAAGCATTAAAAAAAGTGAGTTCCCACAAATATTCATCTCAAACATCTTTAAGTTGTTCCCATACTGTACATATTATAAAATGTGTTTGAAAACTGAAAAACTAGTTGTAAGGGAAATACAACCAGAGGAAATGAATGAGTACACAGTTTTATAGGCAATTGTGTAAGAAACAAATTAATAGTAACTTTCAAATGACAATACAATGAGAAAAACTGAAATGCCTTTTTTATAGCTTAAATTTTCCACCCAGCTTTACTGTGGTATAATTGAGTAGTAAAAAGTATATATATCTAAGGTGTACAACATGATGTTTTGATAAACATAGACTGTGAGGTCTTAAAGTTTTAAAGGAAGTTGAAGGAAACTTCAATTCTGAAACCCGTAATCAACCAAACTTAAAAATCCATTAATTCAATAAATAACTTATTATCATATGAAAGGAAGGGTGCTGGAGCTTAAGAGATTCAGCTACTTTACTTTCACCTTTCTGCTGTTCTCTTGCTAATTTACCTTCCTTATCTCTGGGTTCTACCTTTTCTGTCCTCCCTTTCATATTTTATTTTATTTATTTTTTAAAGAGAGAATCCTGTTTTGTCACCCAGGCTGCAAAGCAGTGACACGATCATAGCTCACTGCAGCCTCAAACTTCTGGGCTCAAGTAATCCTCCTACATTAACCTCCTGAGTAGTTAGGAATACAGGCATGCACTGCCATACCTGGCTGATATTGTTACTTTTTGTAGAGATAGGGTCTCGTTTATGTTGCCCAGGCCGGTCTCAAACTCCTGGCCTTAAGTGATCCTCCTGCCCTGGCCTCCCAAAGTGCTGGGATTACAGGCATGGGCCACTGTGCCTGGTTGTCCTCCCTTTTATAACACAACCCATTTGAGTTCGTAATCGAGGGTTGGTGAAATTATAGGAAAAGCTGCGCATATTAAGGTAGAAAAAGATTATAGATCAGTCAAAATTAAGACTATTACCAAAATGATGTTTTATACAAGTACTTAAAGTGACTGTGTAACACTAAATCATAATACCATACAAAGAGACAGATTTTAGCTAATATTGTTGAGCGTATTCCATGTGCCATTTTGCCTGTATTAACTCATTTATTCTTCAGAACAAGTGTTATGAGGTTGATGTTGTTATTATTCCCATTTTACCGACGAGGAAACTGAGACAAAGGGGGTTAAGTAATATGCCCAAGTCAAATGGTCAGTACGTACTACAGCAGGAATGTGAACCAGAAAGTTGGGCCAGGACCCATGACACTTTGCTGTGCTCTGTTTACTGTGGTTAGCATATCCTGTGTAGACACTGTGGAATGAATTATGTGGAAAAAAGGAGGGAAAAGAGGAAAATGAGAGGCATAAGAATTGCAGTAAAAATACCGCAGTACATTCTACAGCTTAATTTATCTTAAAAAAAATCTTTTTTGAGACAGGGTCTCACTCTGTCGCCCAGGCTGGAGTGCAGTGGCGCAATCTCCGCTCACTGCAACCTCCACCTCCCAGGTTCAAGTGATTCTCCCACCTCAGCCTCCCAAGTAGCTGGGACCACGGGCACATGCCACCATGTCTGGGTAATTTTTGTATTTTTAATAGAGACGGGGTTTCATCATGTTGGCCAGATGGGTGTCAGGCCTCTGAGCCCAAGCTAAGCCATCACATCCCCTGTGACCTGCACGTATACATCCAGATCACCTGAAGCAACTGAAGATCCACAAAAGAAGTGAAAATAGCCTTAACTGATGACATTCCACCACTGGAATTTGTTTCTGCCCCACCCTAACTGATCAATGTACTTTGTAATCTTCCCCACCCTTAAAAAGGTTCTTTGTAATTCTCCCCACCCTTGAGAATGTACTTTGTGAGATCCACCCCCTGCCCGCAAAATGTTGCTCCTAACTCCACCACCTATCCCCAAACCTATAAGAACTAATGAAAATCTACCACCCTTTGCTGACTCTTTTCGGACTCAGCCTGCCTGCACCCAGGTGAAATAAACAGCCTTGTTGCTCACACAAAGCCTGTTTGGTGGTCTCTTCACACGGATGCCTGAGACAGTTGGTAAATTATTTTTTTTTACATGGTTAACTTTTTCTTACAGGAAAATTATAGGTCATAACCAAGAATAACATGTTATTAACATATTTTGTCTTTTGATTTCAAAGGTAATTTCCAAATGTCCAAATATTACTCTTGATATTTGAAGAAAACACCTGCAGTGATATTTAACAGGCAGAAACAAACTGTTGTTTCCTCCTAGCCATCTGTAACTTCCACCTAAATTCTGTAAAACACTTGATTGTATTTCAAAAACAATAATACTTAAAGTGCTACTTTGCTATTAAAAAAAAATCACATACAATGCCCATCAACTGATGAGTGATTAAACACAATATGGTACATCCATGCCATAGAATATAATTTTGCAATAAAAAGGAATGAAGTAGTGATACATGCTACAACATGAATGGACCTTGAAAACATTCTAAGTGAAAGAAATCAGGCACAAAGCCCATATATTATATAATTCAATTTATATGAAATACCCAGAATAGGCAAATCTATAGAGACAGAAAGTGGGAGTTGAGAGGAAATGGGGAATGACTGCTAATGGGTATGGGGTTTCTTTTGAGGTGATAAAAATGTTCTAAAACTGATTGCGGCAGTGGCTATTCAACCCTATGAACATACTAAAAATCATTTTGTATGATATATGAATTATATCTCAATAAATTTGTTATATGCATAAAAGAAATCACATTAAAACACTTCAAAGGGTCCACGTTGGCCACTTCACCTGCAGAGTTCTGCTGACTTCATGACAGACTCCATATGAACACTTTCATATAGCTACCGCATCAGATATACGAGATGAAAGTGGAAGGTCTTTAAGGTAAAGACTTGGGTAATAATGAAATTTGATGAACAAAATAATGTTTCTGAGAAATCAGAAGTTATTAGAATTACTAGATAAGGTGCTGACTTTCAATCCCTCTGTAGGCAACACAAGGGAAGAGGGTAAATAATGTTGCAGACAACTAAAATATAACATAAAATAGATCTGAATTAGAAAAATCATCTTATAGAGATCAAAGGACTCACGTGACAAGGCAAAACCAGATTGCAGTATAAACACAGCTACAGAAAGATTGCACTTGTCAGGACCGGGTGCAGTGGCTCATGGCTATAATCCCAGCACTTTGGGAGGCTGATGTGGGAGGATTGCTTGCGCTCAGAGTTAAAGACCAGCCTGGGCAAGAAAGTGAGACCCCATCTCTTAAAAAAAAAAAAAAGACTGTATTTGTCAGAAAATAGGAAATGGATAGGGCAGGTAGATACATACTACTATTTACTTAGCACCTATTAGGTGCCAGGATTTGTACCTGTGTAGTTATAGTGAAAAATAAAAGTGTGACAGATAAACCTTGATACTACCCTTCCAAACTGTGTTGGGGAAAGGGTCCTAGAAGAGTGAACTCTGGCACCCAGCTTCTCATGCAGACGTGCTTTTATTGCTGAATAATAGACAATTCAGGCTACTGAACTGAGGCTGCACCATGGGTCATCCAGCCTACTCCCCTTCCCTTCATCTGATTCCATGTCATCACGCAACCTTCTGACTGTGCTCTTGCCTTCCACAGGTTGACAAGTGGAGTGCACAACATAACTAGAGAACTATAGAAAAATAAAGCAATAGACCAATGGAGCTTATTGCAATTACAGACACTTGGGAAGAATTTATACAGACTAAGCTGCTAACACTTGTTATCTCATAAGGTGGAATGAGAAAGGACTCACACATATTGGGATTGGATTTTTAAAAAATAACCATACTACTTTTCTATTAAGAATAAATGTAATAGTTCTTAAATAATAATAATATGGCTTTACTTTCATGCTTTCCAAACTGACAAAAAATTTCTGGTCTGCCTGTCAGTTGATTCTTTAATAAATTGGCCTTCTGGGTTGATAAGGTGTGTCTTATGATGTAGTTTTACATGAATTCTACGTTAAGAGAAGAGTACACTTTAAATCTAGCAAAATTAAGTTCTAAGTCTCCAAAGCCCCAGAGCTTTGTGGATTCTAAGGTCAATGACACTTAGCAGAGCCTCTTCACAGCCATCAGCTGGCCTTCCTTGGTAAAACCTAAACCACACCAAGTACTTCCCATTCAAATTCTACAAGGAGAAAATATTAAAGAACTACAATTTTGACCATTTCCAGAGAACTTCTCCTAGCATTTCAGTATAATTTACAAATAAGCAGCTCTTAGATCTGCAGGCTTGCCTTACTATCTTTGGATAAAACAAGGTTGTTTCTCCACAATCAACCAACCTTCAGCACCCGCTCCATGCCCGGAAATAGATCAGAACCATGGAGGAAGTCCTAGGAGCATGAGAGTGCTGAGTTTAACCTGGCCTTACAATTTGGGTCCAAAGTCCAACTAAACTCCCACCTGTGGCCCAAGGTTTAAAATTAAAGGTTGAAGTATCCTGCAGCAGGGGCCACTGAATGTGCACTGACATTTCAGCATCAGATAACCAGCTGACCTTCAGCTACCCCTAAGTATGACCAATGGGTTATTTCCAAGTGACTGCTGTATATGAAGATGATAGATTGTCACAAAACCCCCAAATCCTCCTTCTTGGCAAATTCCAACTATTAAAAAATCAAGACCTGCCAGGCGCAGTGGCTCACGCCTGTAATCCCAGCACTTTGGAAGGCTGAGGGGGGTGGATCATGAGGTCAGAGCTCAAGACCAGCCTGGCCAACATGGTGAAACCCCGTCTCTACTAAAAATACAAAAATTAGCCAGGCATGGTGGTGCACGCCTGTAATCCTAGCTACTCAGGAGGCTGAGGCAGGAGAATTGGTTGAACCCAGGAGATGGTGGCTGCAGTGAGCCGAGATCGCACCACTGCACTCCAGCCTGGCTGACAGAGCAAGACTCCATCTCAAAGAAAAAAAAAAAACAAAAAAAAAAACCAAGACCCAATCTATTATTAAGAAGGAAGTAGAGAAGAAAACAATACAGAGAACTCAAATATCAAATTGACAGTCTGATCAGAAGACTATTGCAGTCCTTTCCAACTCTGACATTCAATGGTTCCATGATCAGCAAACATTCACAAGAAAACATATGGGCACACCAGAAGCTGAGTTAAGGAAAACCAGCTAAAGATCAAAAGTGATTAGATTAGACACACTCAAATAAGTGAGGGGGAACACTGAATCATCAAATTAATAGCTCTACAAATGGGAGATACTAAACTTGTTCTTAAAAAAAAAAAAAGCAACCAAGAAAAATGAATGCTAATAAGCCTAACTTGAATAAGTAAATGCTCTAAAAACACAGGTATCTGTAAACCTCCACACCCAATGAGTCATTAAGACATCCCACTCGTAAAGCCAGGTCCCAAGCTCAGACAGACCTTGACTGGTTTGTATACAATTACGGCAATTCATCTTGCCCACCAGCCAGTCTTCTATGTGTCTGTTACAGCTACTTTTCTCACAGTGTAAAATTAATCTGTGTTAATCCCACAAAAGTAACTATTTTCTTCTCTCCTCAGGCTCTGTATCCCATCCCACTCCATGTCAATTGGTTCTTTCTGTACTGCCCTAAGTAATGATTCTCAATCACAGGCTTCAAGTAACTATACAATTTAAACAATATGGCTCCCAAATTCACGAAGTCTTCATTTCTCTGAAACCCAGTTAAATCCTGCTTCTTTCCACAAAGTCCACCCAAGAATAAGCTGATCTTCTATTAGAACTACAGATGCAATCACAAAGGAACAACCCATTTTAAGATGGCACATGTAAGCCTGGGTTACGAAATGACCAGCTAGTAGTCATCCACTGTGGAATAAAAAGTGCAAGCCCCTGATGGAAGCCCTATGTCAACAAACATGGCAAAGGACCCCAAGCCTCTATACCTTCAAACCTCCCTTCCGGACGATATCATGTCTGCCTGGCCCCTATGAGACACATCTTTACAACAAGATATCACCTGAGTCATCACTCCTAGACACAACCCTTCATGCACTCATGTACTACTACCACTGCCTCCACGACTCATCTTTCTGGTGACCACATTTATGAAAACTATTATAGGCATTAATTCAACAATACCAAAAAGAGAGTAAAAAACAAAGAGAAAGACTATAAGCACCCTACCAAGGAACAGAGTAAAACACATGTGCCACTGCCAAGAATATCATAGGTTTCACAAAGAGGAGCCACCAGAGGAACATCTCTGTTCTGGTCCAGAGCATTTGCCTAGCAACACCCCTCTCCTTAATCTTCAGCCATTGTATGACTTTGTTCCCAAAGAGGCTGCTCCCAGGGTAGGCCCCAGCCACCCTACAGGGGTTTCTCTACTGAAAGCATCTGCAGGTCCAGCTCCCTGTCAAGGTGCTCTCCATGACAACAGTGAATTTTTTGCTCTGTTATGTCTATCTTATGCTTCCTGGGGAAGGCAACTACAAAAAGGAATGTGCTCTGGCCTGGGAGTCACAGGTTCACCTCGGTGGGCTGGGTGATCTTGCGAGGGTTTCTCAGCATGTTCTGCCATGCCTGTGCCATTTGTGTGCTGCAGTGAGCTCACAATGGCTCACACCAGCTCATGAGAGACAACCTTGCACATTTCTTCCTAACTTCTGCTCATGGACTTTACATCGGTAGCTTAAAATTAGTCATAGTGGGAGTATATACACCATGGAAATCAGCAAATGTAGCAAATCTGGATTTTTTTTCTTCACTTGGAGAGCTGGTTATTAAACACCAATACAACACTATTTGTGCCTCAGTTTGTTACCCAATTTGTGTTTTTTTTTTGTGGAAACAAACCTTTGTACAGCCAAATCAACTTGACTTTAGACCTTGTCTCAACACTTTTAAGCTCTTCAGCTATTTAATACTGTTTTCTTCTATTAATACCTGTTTATGGTTTCATGGAATTTATTTTGACGTATAGTGTGAGTAATACTCATTGTTAATTCAGAATAGCTGATTTAACAAATAATAAATTCTTATTTATACTATGGTCTATGTGTAGACTATTATCTTCCATTAACTTTTGGTCAACAACAAAATAGCAACTAACATTTTTTTGAGTACTTCCCATGCACCAGCAATTTGCTCAACTCTTTATCTCATTTAATCCCACACTTTACAGGTGAGGAAAGTTATCCTTGAAGAGATTAGGTACCTGGGCCATAGTCATGTGGCTGATAAATCAGAGCTAGACCTGGAATCCTGTACTCTACCTCCAGTATCTCAACTCATGACCATTACTGCTAAACTGCAACACAGTGTTGACCACTATTTTTAAATTTTATTTGATATTAGTCGTCCCTTTATGCCTCTTGCTTAGAATCATTTTGTCAATTTTATTCAAATCATGTTAAATTTAATTGGAACAATGACATCTCAATATTCTAGTTTTTGTATTCAGAAACAACGTATGTCCCTCTAGTTCATTTATTTATTTTAAAAACCTCAAGAAAAGTTTTATAGTTTTATAGTTTTCTTCATTTCAATTGGACATATTTGTTAGGGTTATTTCTAATTTTACATTTGCTGAAACTTTGATAAATGGGATTTTTTTACACATGTTTCTAACTGGTTATTGCTAACACTTGAGAAAGATACTGATTTTTGTATACTTACCAAATACAGCACTTATAATTTTTAGTTGATTTTCTTTTTTTTGTATTTTATCTCCTTTCAGATCGTTACACTTACTTTGGTATTGTGGATTATTGCACGAGTTAGAACTTCTAGAACAATGTTAATGGTGATAGAAGGTTTATATATTCCTGATATAAACTGAAGATGCTCTACTGTATCACTGTCGAGTACAAGACTGACTTGTTGGTTTAAGACAGTGGATCTTATTAAAGACACAGTTTTCTCAGCCAGGCACAGTGGCTCACGCCTGTAATCCCAGCACTTTGGGAGGCCGAGGCAGGTGGATCACGAGGTCAAGAGATTGAGACCATCCTGGCCAACATGGTGAAACCCCGTCTCTACTAAAAATACAAAAATGAGCTGGGCATGGTGGTGTGCACCTGTAGTCCCAGCTACTCAGGAGGCTGAGGCAGGAGAATTAGCTGAACCCGGGAGGCAGAGGTTGCAGTGAGCTGAGATTGTGCCATTGCACCCCAGCCTGGGCAACAGAGTAAGACTCCGTATCAAAAAAAAAAAAAAAAAAAAAAAAAATAAAGTTTTCTGTTCCTAGTTTTAAAATGGCTTAAAAATAGATGTTGAGCTTTTTCAAATGTTTTTTGAACATATTATTAAAATAACTTAAGGTTGTTCTGAGTACCTTTTTTTTTTTTTTTTGAGATGGAGTCTTGCTTTGTCGCCCAGGCTGGAGTGCAGTGGCGTGATCTCAGCTCACTGCAACCTCCACCTCCCGGGGAATACCTATTTTAAACTGAAAAATCCTAGACTATCAATAAGGAGGTAGATCTGAGTTTGGTTCCCAGGTTGAAGGGCAAATCTAAGGAGTCCTAGGTCAGCAGCACAGTTTGTTCTGCTGCAGTGTGTTTCTTTGACAGGCATTACACCTCATATCTGACTGGCAACAGATGAATGCTGTTGGCATAATGGTGAAGTCACATTGGCTCACGTGCAATTTTTCTCAGCATAATAATGTTTTCAAGCTTTCTCATGATTAAAGAGAAAGCCTTGGCAATATAAGATGACCTTAAAGGCAGAAAAAAAAGCTGAAAGTCTACAGAAGTGACTTACTTTAGCATATGTGGTAGTTGATTCAGTGGCTTCAAAAACCACTATACTTTCCTTCTAAGTTATCTGGCAAAGCTGCAAATGCAGATGAGAAAGCTGCAAATACGGCCAGGCATGGTGGCTCATGCCTGTAATCCCAGGACTTTGGGAGGCCGAGGTGGGTAGATCATTTGAGGTCAGGAGTTCGAGACCAGCCTGGCCAACATAGTGAAACCCAGTCTCTACTAAAAATTCAAAAAGGCCAGGCGCGGTGGCTCACGCCTGTAATCCCAGCACTTTGGGAGGCCGAGACGGGTGGATCAAGAGGTCAAGAGATCGAGACCATCCTGGTCAACATGGTGAAACCCTGTCTCTACTAAAAATACAAAAAAATTAGCCGGGCGTGGTAGCGGGCGCCCATAGTCCCAGCTACTCAGGAGGCTGAGGCAGGAGAATGGCGTGAACCCGGGAGGCGGAGTTTGCAGTGAGCCAAGATCGCGCCACTGCACTCCAGCCTGGGCGACAGAGCGAGACTCCGTCTCAAAAATAAATAAATAAATTAATTAAAAAAAAAAGAAAAAAATTAGCCAGGCGGTAGTGGCACACCTATAATCCCACCTACTCAGGAGGCTGAGGCAGGAGAATCGCTTGAGCCTGGGAGGCAGAGGTTGCAGTGAGTGGAGACAGCGCCACTGCACTCCAGTCTGGGTGACAGAGTGAGATCCTGTCTCAAAAAAAAAAAGAAGGCTGCAAATACATTCCTCCCTCTATTAAAACAACGGATTAAGAAGGCTATATGCTGGATCAGCTTTTCAATTTTTATCCAAATGGTCTCTATTGGAAGCAAAATATCCTCTAACGCCTATTTCCCAAAGAAGAAAGCATGAGCCCCAGGGTTTACAGCTACATACAATTTTCTGACTGTGATACTGCAAACAGGTACCAGCTAGAGTTGACTGTGCTGGCTCTTGTTTTATTTTGTTTTTTAGTACTCTTGTGTCAACAACAGAACTGACACTAACATTTTCTGAGTACTTCCCATGCACTACTTGGTTACATGGGAAGGACCAAGCCCTATTAGGCTACTTGGTTTACAAAGTTCCTCAGTTTTAATTGGTCCGTCCCAACTTCCATCAGCCCTATTGTTTTTAGTGCCTGATTTTGCAAACGTGGGTTGTTTATTGTATTTTTCAATTATTGTTGAGGCTTCCATTTTATTGTTTTTGTTTGCTTGTTTTTTCCAGATTCACCTACAGGGTGTGGCAGCAGAAACATTTGGGTCCCCGTAGAACCAGTGGATCTTGTGCTACCTGCTTATAAGAGTGTGGCCTGCTTGAGATTTTCTTTGAAACCCAGTAAGCTAACAGGCACGAGTACCTGCCATCAGGGAATCTAAGACACTTGATTTAAACACTGAAAAGTTTAACTCATTATCATGAATGGAGTAACTGCAGTAAAGAGAGGCACGTGCCAATTTCTGAAGTGTATTCAAGAGATGAGGCTGACCACACTCAAGTTCCATTGTCTCGTCCACGACACACATCTATTACCAACTCCTGATATTCTACACAACCTGCTCCACCAACAGCCTTCCCTCTTTCAGTAAACAATAATTCCACCTTCAGGTGTTCAGACTGAAAACCTTATTGCCGCTTTCTCACAGCATCTATCCAGTTCATCAGAAAATGCTGATGGCTCTGTCTTCCAAATATGGCCAGAATCTGACCACGTCCTATCAGTTCTCCACTGCTACCACTCTCGTTCAAGTCACCATTATCTGTCACCTCTATTACTGCAATAGCCTTCTATCTGCTTCCACCCATGTCCCCTCAACACTTGTTTCAATAACGTGATTGGAAAGCCAGATCTTATTATTCCTCTGCTCGAAACCCCATAATATCTTCCTGTCACATGCAGAGCAAAAGTCAAGTTTTTATAATGGCTTGGAACAACACCCTAGATGCTTGGGCACAAAATAGCCTGGACCTGCTGTTCCCTTCCTTCCACTTCTCAGACCACTCTGGTTTTCTTGATGCTACTGAGCTCTCAGGATTGCTTCCTGACTTTTGCACTTGCTATTCCTTCTGCCTGGAATGTTCCTTTCTTAAATGTCAAGTTTGTTTGCCCCCTCATCCCAGTGAGGCTTTTCCTGACAACCCTATTGTAAACTGCAGACACACACACACACACACACACACACAGCTCCCCATCCCCGTTTCCTAACTTAATTTTCTCCAAAGCAGTACATATCTTCATCTGCTATACTGTATATTTTACCTGTGTTTCTGTTTAGTCCCCTTAAAAAATAACCTTGGTGTTCTTTGCTGTATCCCCAGTACATAGAATAGTTCCTAGGGCATAGAAATCTCAAAAACTACTTACTGAATGAATGAATCAGGTTCACTGCATGATGTGATGAAAGCAGTGACAGATTGAGACTGTGACTCTTCAGTCACCTTAATCTTCACAAATCCAAGAAATATTTGAAGAGGTGTATAGAAGTTGACTTTATTTTAATGCAGTCATATGGCTAGGCTGTGAAAACCTGTTCAAGAGATTTATTAAGCTGCTTCCTCAGATCAAGGACACTTGGAATTAAAGGGCTTGGAGTGGCTCAACTTGTCAGACCCCCTGGTGACTCTAAGATTGTTCTTCCGGGCAGGCACGGAGGCTCACGCCTGTAATCCCGGCACTTTGGGAGACCAAGGTGGAAGAATGACCTGAGGCCAGGAGTTCGACACCAACCTGGTCCAACATGGTGAAACCCCGTCTCTACTAAAAATACAAAAATAAGCTGGGCATGGTGGCAGGTACCTGTAATCCCCGCTACTAGGGAGGCTGAGGCAAAAGAATTGCTTGAACCCAGGAGGCGGAGTGAGCCGAGATCGTGCCACTGCACTCCAGCCTGGGCGACAGAGCAGCACTCCGTCTCAAAAAAAAAAAAAAAAAAAATTGTTCTTCCATGATGTGACAAGACATCTGAACACACCAAAACTGAAACTACAGGGGGAAAAAAGCAGTAGCACTGCTGATATGATCAAGGAAACACAAGTGTTCTGATTCAAACCAGACATGTGGATCAAATAAGTAGAGACTGCATTCATTTTTCATAAGCTGACCAACCCTGAAACTCAACAGAATCACTAAATTTAAAACTTTGAGAATATCTCCTAGAACTCAATTTCAAAAGAAGGTTACAAATTTTATAAGGAATCACACTTTCATTGTCTGTGTTTACCTCCAAGGTGGATCCCTCAGGGACAGGCCTGAATCACCAAGCATTTATCCCATTGCATGGCTCACATTTTCATGAACAAAATGCAAGAGCTGAAAGCAAAATATGACCAACAAAAACTCAATATTCATGACATTCTGAAGATGAATTTACTAAGCTTAGAGCTATGCCAAAACTTCTGACATGCACTCAACTTTGGAACGTGTTTACAATCCCTGATGCTGTAAAACACATTATTTTCCATGAAAGAGCTGAAATCAAAGCTGAAGCTACCATCTGTGATGTAAATCTAGCATTACAACAAATTGAGATAGGCCTCCCTAATACATTCTATGGTTGTATAGTTGTTTCTTAAACACCACTCTCCTGTCAAGACTAGCTCCAAGCCTTTAACTTTGTACTTCTGAAGAAAAAAATTTATTATTTTTCAAACTGACTTCAAATTAATTTTGAAATCATAATACTATTGAACTGTTTTATATCATTATTGTTAAGAATTTAAACTTCACATGGGTCCACATGTGTGGATTTCAAATTATATAATTCATTGCTCTAAAAGTACAGGTGCTTACTTTTCAATAGGATCAAGGTTATGAAAGATAGAAACACCTGAGAAACTCACAGATTGGAATGGATGAGATAACTAAGAATTCCTGGCTCTACTACAAAGAAGCTACTACATGACATAGGCAAATCACTTAACCCTATGTGTGCCTTATTTTCCTCACCTGTAACAGTTGTGAGGTTAACCACGGTATATGTAAAATACGTACCACTACATATAGCAAATAAGTAAACAATGGATACATAGTTGTGTTACTGTTATTTACTCTACCCATACTGTTCAACAATATGTTATTAAATTCTGGGCAGAAGAACGTGTTTCATGATCAGAATGATAGGGCCTCATCCTACGCTTTAAAAGATTCAATATTTCTATAGGTAGGTGACATGAAACACTTAGGTAACAATACCCAAGGTAATTTATGCTGTGTTCAGAGAAGGAGGTGGTCAGTGTGGACTGAAGAGGAAGGCTTCTTGAAAGGAGGGAATATGAACTGGCTCATCAGGATAGGATTCAGATAGGAGGAAGAAAAATTCCAAACAAGAACATCATAAGTAAAAGCAGTGAGGCAGGAGTGAAGATGCTCATTCAAAAAGGCCAATACACCTCCACCAGTACAATTCTTGTTCAGTGACAAAGGCCAGATGAGTAAACTGAGGGCACAGTCCAGGGGTAACTTTGAATCTAATGCTGATAGAAAAGATATATTGCAAAACAGAATCAAAGAGGAAAAGGAGTAGCTTCATATTGCTTAAGGGGAACATCTGGTAAAATGCGAATTAGTGGTTTATCTAGTGAATGAATGAATAAAGAGTTTGCTATAATGAGCATAAGCAAAACCTCACTGATGCATATATCCTTTACTGGTTTTTTTATTGGCTTTATTCACTACTTTTCCTTCTAACATCAGTGTCAGTATTACTACCCTACCCTGTCTTTAAGTACCATGAAACATATTTATATGCATAAAGAAATAATAACCTACAGAACTATCATATTCATTAACAGGTGACTGTGTGGGTGTGTAAAAGCAGAAGACAACAGGGTGGAAGGTTCCTTGCAACTTAAAAATGCTGTTTGATCTCTAAAGAGCATCACAGCCAGGGAAAGTAGATTATTATTAATCCTACTAAGAGAAAAAAAAATCAGACACATATTGTTGAGGAAAAAAGCAAAAACAGTGATTTTAGAGCAATACAAAACTGCTTAATGAAGTATGATATGGCTATGTACAATGGTATGAACTGTCACTGCTCTGTGACTGCAGGTAAAAAAAAAAAAAACTCAGACAATATACTCAGAACATAACATTTGGTAGTAATGGACTCACATCTTCAAGATTCCTACTGCTTGAATGAAATTCACTCAGTTGCAATTTTACACAAATCATCCACCATGAAATGATATAAGAGCCCAGCATCCTGAGTTTACATATGAATTTTTCAAATCAATCCTGTTCAATAAGAACTAGAAAAAAGCAAAAAAGGAAAAATACAGCTTGTAAGCATTAATAAAAGCCAAATGTAATCCATTCATCTCCACAGTCTACATGAACCATGTTGACAATAAGGAATAACATCCGCCCCCTTCTAATTCACCAATAACTCTATGTTTTAGGAATAGATTTTGGTCACTCATACTCTAATTAAACTTACTGTAATAAAAATTATCGGCCTGGGTGCAGTGGCCCATGCCTGTAATCCTAGCACTTTGGGAGGCCGAAGCAGGCGGATCACTTGAGGTCGGGAGTTCGAGGCAAGCCTGGCCAACATGACGAAATCCTGTCTCTACTAAAAATACAAAAATTAGCCAGGTGTAGTGGTGGGCACCTGTAATCCCAGCTACTAGGGAGGCTGAGGCAGGAGAATTGCTTGAACCTGGGAGGCGGAGGTTGCAGTGAGCCAAGATCGCACCACTGCACTCCAGCCTGGGTGACAGAACAAGACTTCATCTCAAGGAAGACAAAAAAAATCATATATATATATGAAAGAAAATTAAACGTACTGAATGAAATTATTTTAACATTATACTTAATGTGGCATAAAATAATATTTACTTTTCTTTTTATCACCTACTTTCATGCATGTGTCACAAGAAAGGCTAGAGGCTTTGAATTTGCTTATATCCCTTAGCAGATGAGGAGACCTACTTTCAGCATTTGTGCTAGCCAATGCTGCACAAATCGAATTTTTTCAACTGACCAGTAGGCCATTCATCAACCTTAAGTGGAATTTGGGATACCTAAAAAATAGAGGAAAGAAAATAATATAAGACCTGTGTTCTAATTACAACTCATTTGCTTACTAGCTAAATAATCTTAGACCTTTAACCTTTATGAATCAGCTTTTTCATCTGTAAAGAGAATAGTGATACCTGATATCTAATACATACGGCTTTTTTTTTTTTTCTCTCAGCCTTTCTCAAAGGTATATAAGTTTGTTCTTGATGGTGGTTCCAGATTTTCTGCATTGAGGGACACATGCAGTTCTCTGATTGGAAGGAGGTACATGAACATGCCTCTGCATAGCACTGCATTGAACATTATGAAAAGATTAACTGTCCTATCAAAGAATGGGGACTTGACGGAGATACTGAGGAGTTAAATATCTCCCAAGCCCCTCTCCTTGATCCCAACACTGCCTGTTGTGGTGATTACATATTACAAAAAGGAAAACTGAGGTAGGAGATATAAAGAAGACAAAAAAAATGAATATCTACAGTACAGACTCATGTAAGGTGTACAATTAAAAAATTATGTATTTTCTCCTTTTGATTAATTCAGTAGAAAGAGTCCAGCCTTCTAGATTTTCTTGGGAAAATTAAACCCTTTTATCAGAATTCAATTCAACTCAACTTTGAACTCTTATTATGTGCAAGCTACTCTATTAGATACTGTTGAAGATGAGGAAAAAATAAAAATAGACTCTTGCTTTCAACTAGTATGTAAAACGTAACAAAATAATTTCTACACCAGAGAAACAAAAATATTATGAGACCAAAGTACAGACTTCCATAACCCTAAAACTAGCATTTAAGATCACAATCAGGCCAGGCGCAGTGGCTCACACCTGTAATCTCAGCATTTTGGGAGGTTGAGGCAGGAGGATCACCTGAGGTCAGGAGTTCAAGACCAGCCTGACCAACATAGTGAAACCCCGTCTCTACTAAAAATACAAAAATTAGCCAGGCGTGATGGCAGGTCTCTATAATCCTAGCTACCTGGGAGGCTGAGGCAGGAGAATCACTTGAACCTGGGAGGTGGAGGTTGCAGTGTGCTGAGATTGCGCCTCTGCACTCCAACCTGGACGACAGAGTGAGACTCTGTCTGAAAGAAAAAAAAGAAAAAGATCACAATCTACCTTTCCGGCCAGACTTCACACTAGAGATAAACACACACTCCAGCCATTCCAAACCACTTTTGCCAAACACATTACACATTTCACACTTCTATGTGTTTGCTCGTACCATTCCCGCAGACTAGAGTTCCTTTACTGATATTCCAATGAAGTTATTATTCATCCTTTAAGACCAAATTCCATTCCTTTTCCTCCCACCCACTTGGAATTAAGGGAGGTAATTTAGGGGGAAAAAAAGATACAAGGGAACATAGGAGAGGAATGAAAGATTCTGTACCAGAGGAGCAATAAGATAAATGAGAGTAAGGATTTGTCAGAACCTTCTAGAAAACCATCATTCCCTGCTTAACAAGCCTAACAAGGTCTGACAGGAGGAATCCAAGAGGTGAGAGAAAACCTGTCAAGATTATGGGATAACAAGAAAACCTGCAGCAGAAATTTGAGAAATGTGTCCAGGAATTATAAAACAGAAGGACTTAAAGCCACGCTTGGTCTTTTCATCTATTATTCCAACAGGAAAAAAGCGTGTGAAAGTTAACCACTGATTACACAGATGGCATCAAAGAATAGAATTTAGTTTTTACCGTTTTAAGATGCTGCAAAGATTAAGGACTTAACCCTAGAAGAGGGAATCTAATTAAGTCTGGAAGAATGCCTTTGTTCAGAAACGCCTGTCTCATCCAAAGGGCTCTGAACTAAAAACGGAGAGGTAGAAAGAAACAACGTAAGTTGATACAATTACTGCATCATTCATTCAACAGACATTGGCCAGGCACTGTTCTAACACTGGGGATACAGCAGTCAACAGACCTGACAAAATCCCAGTGCTTATGGTGGGAGAAAGCCAATAAAAAAATAGGTAATGATTTCAGGTGATGATCAGCTTTGAAAAAAATACAGCCAAGTAAAGAAACAGAAAATGACAGCTAGGGTACAAGGTGTAGAACTGAGGGAGGAAGTCTGGCAAATCTAAGGGTAGAGCCAGAGAGAAAAGGAAGGCCCTGAAAGACGAAGGATCTCGACGTGTTTGACAACAATGAACTTGGCCAGAACATAATAAATGAGAAGGATGGTAGTGGGCAGGTGAAGAGGGAGGCAGAGCCAGAGTAAGATAGAGAAGAAGTCTGGATATTATATTTAAGTGTGATGGAAGCCTCTGGAGGGGAGAGAATGTGGAGTCTGAATCACCTTTTTGATCACTCAGGCTATTGAGTGGAGAAAGAACTGTAGGCAGCTAAGCACAAGACGACCATGAGTTGGGCTAGGGTGGCAGCAACAAAGTTGACCCATGTCAGATATGATTATGTAAAGAAAGACTACAGACAGTCTTAGGAGAAAACTTTTTAGAAAAAGGGACATCACATATGCCACCTCCAATGCCAATAAACAAGTGGAGAGGATGATCATGCACGAAACATCACTGAGTTCCATGAGAGTAAGAGCTGTCATGTGTTGTGATCTCTCCAAAGCCCAGCACGATGCTTGGGACATCAGCAGGTACTGGGAAAAGATATTTTTTTCAATAAATTTTAACACTTTAACAAAAGAAAGCACCTTACAGGTACAACCAAAATTTAGTGGGATGGGATTCAATATTGGTCTATAAACATTGAAGCTCTAGTAGGTGAGTAAACTGTTTCAAATAAACAAGCTTACTGAAACATTTACTGAGTGTCTTCTACATGTTACCAGTGTGGCACACTAAGAACAGAGAGTTAAGACCTGCCTCTCCTGTCTCCCGAGTTAGAGTTCACACCCTGGTGGTCCAGACAAGTCACACGCCTGAACAAACAACAAGAGGATTTGTGCAAAGAAGACTGCTGGCAGCTGTCAGTAACCTTCAAGCAACTGTAGAGAACCACAGCAATACAACACAGAGAGGAACATGGCAGCATCCCTGGTTTTAAAAGGGGGAAAAAAGTGAATGCTACCCACTTAGCAATTGAGCATAATGTCAACTCTGAGTAAAACTGTACAACAGAATATCAAAGGGAGGGTTTGTGGGCACTTAGACAAGAAAGAGGGGACCAGTAAGAGCCAACACATGCACCTGAGTAAGCCATTCCTGGCTAAAGTCTTGTCCTTTTTTGATAGAAGAATGGAGATTGGGAAATACATGATATTCCTGAATTTTATTAAAATTTATTAATCCTAACTCTAGTAATATTTCAGGGGATAACATGGGAGGAAATGGACTAAAGTATAGGTCAGCCGTATAGGAAACTGCCAGAATGGTCTTGAGAAAAGAGGTGACCAGTTAAAGAGGGTGACTGTCTAAAGAGAGGATCTGAAAGGAAATGTTTAAAAATAAAAACAAAATGATAAATAATATCAAGGCCAAAAGATATTGCCATTAGGGGTTTCTCAAGCAAAGAGGCCAGCCAGGCCACCCTACAGTGAATGCCACAATTAGGAGGTGTTCCCTAAATTAATATGCAGACATAAATTTATTAATATTAATCAGATAATAGAAACCTGGGGAAGGAAGAGCACATACACTGGATAATAAAAATAAAAGCTCATGACAGTCTATAAAGCTGGGCAAAAATCAACAGCTTTAAATTTCTTGGGGAAAATTCCAACTTCATACTTACGTTTTTAAAATTCTACAAGAAACAACAGCACAAAAGGGAAAGTTGGCTTTCTTAAGGGCTTTTGGTGAATGGCAAGGTAATGTAAGTGAAGTTGTTGAAAAAGCGAATTCAACATTAGGCGACATTAAGAATCCAGAAGAAAGGACTACCTATATCTACTTTAGTGAGCTGCTTTTTGCATACCCCACTTTAAGAAAATTGTTGGCCAGGCACGGTGGCACCCGCCTGTAATCCCAGCAATTTGGGAGGCCGAGGCGGGTGGATTACCTGAGGTCAGGAGTTCGAGACCAGCCTGATTAACATGGTGAAACCTTGTCTCTACTAAATACAAAAAATTAGCTGGGCGTAGTGGCGCTTGCCTGTAATCCCAGCTACTCGGGAGGCTGAAGCAGGAGAATTGCTTGAACCCAGAAGGTGGAGGTTGCAGTGAGCAGAGATCATGCCACTGCACTCCAGCCTGGGCAACAAGCGCAAAACTCCAACTCAAAAAAAAAAGAAGATTGTTAAAATAGAACTCAGACCAATGACAGAGATTTGGATAGTCTACTTAGAGTAAATGTTGAGTAAATGAATACATGCACTGAATTCTGCTCCCTTCCAAAACTCCACTGAAATAATAGAGGGATTTAAAACATTTGGAACTACGAAGCAGGTGAGAGAATAAATTGACCTAGTACACTCGAAAAAGCTGAATCCCGAGCCAGCGGTGGGAAAGATAGGAAGCGAAACCACTTACATCACAAAACTCCCTCAAAACTCAGGAATTCGTGGTTTAATATATCTCTGGAACTGGAGATGACAATGGGGCTAAAAATGAAGGATTCATTGGGTTGCATGAGAGCATTCAGATCCTCTGCGCAGTCGGACAACTGCCCCTCTTCTACCCAGAAGAGTTGGACCACACACAGGTACCACACAGAAAACAAAAGGATGAAGTGGAAGTTTATACACTGAATACTGAAACCAACACCCACCCCAACCTTCTTTCCCTACTTGAGTCCCAGGACTCTGGCAGCCAGACTAATATCCTTTCCAGGAGCCCAGAAGAGACTTGTTTGGGGAAATCTGATGAGTCCAAGAGAAATGACCAAACGATACTGACACTTAGTGTTTCCCAAAGAAAAAGGCGAGCCAGACCACTCTACAGAAAATGCCACAGCCAACAATCCCACACCCAAATAATACAACGCTTTCAAACAATCTTTTAGGGCCCTGTTCCTAAATATTAATAATAACTAGATAGCTGAGGATGACCAGACAGTTAAGGAATCTTTTAACATGACTAACAGGAAAAAATAACTTGGAAGAAAAAGATGATGGAGTTGCAGAGAGAAGTGAAATTAAAATACACACAGAGAGATAAGAACAGATGATGTAAAAACAAAAAAGAATACTGAAGAGAACAAAAGCACCCACTAGGAAATTAGAAATCACAGCAGAAATAAAAACGCAATAGAAATACAGAAAGGTAAATTAAGGAAATCTGTTGCAATGTGAAGAAAAGACAAGGAGTTCAAAAATACTTTTAAAAGGTAAGAAAATTCAGAAACGGGGAAGAAATGGGGGGAAAAATCCAAGAAAGAATTAAGAAAAAATTTTCCGAACTGCAAACCAGAAATTTCCAGATTGAAAGAGCCCATATTGTATCCAGCATAATGGATAGAACGCCCATCGCTGAAAAATGTCAGAACTTGGGTTATAAGGAAGATCCTAAAAGGTTTGAGAGAGAATAAGTTTAATATGAAGAATCAAGAATCAGAATAGCAGACTTCAACAGCGACCCTAGAAGTCAGAAGGCAATGGAACAACTCATTTAAAATTCTGAGAAAAAATAATTTCCAACCTAGAATTCTTTATCCACTCAACTATTACATATGTGACATAAAAATAAAAACATGCCAGGTGTCAAAAAACTTCCCTCATAGAGCCTTTCTCAGTAAGCTACCGAAGGAGGTGGTCTACCAAATCAAGGGAATAAACCAAGAAAAATAACACCAGTACAGAAATACTGATGGGGAGAAAAAAAAAAACTCAAAGAAGGCTTAAATAAATGGAGAACTACACCACATTCATAGATTGGAAGATTCAGTATTATTTGACAATTAATTCTTCCCTAATGGATCCATGCATTTCAATGCAAGCCAAATCAAAATCTCAGCAAAATTTTTTGTAGATATTAACAAGCTGATTCTAAAATGTATAGGGGAAGGCAAAAGAACTACAATAGTCAAAATAACTTCGAAAAGGAAGCAAAAAGTTAAAGGATTCACATAACCTGATTTCAATATATACTATAAAGCTACAATAATCAAGACCATACAGTACTAGTATTAAGACAGACAAACAAATGGATGAAACAGAACAGAAAGTTCTGAAGTAGATCCACACATATACGGTTGACATTTCAGAAAGATACAAAGGCAATTCAATGGAAAACATAGTCTTTATCAATAAATTGCACTGAAATAAATGGATATTCATACACACAAAAAAACAAAAAACCAACTCAACCTGTACCTCAAACCTTATATAAAGATTGGCAAAATGGATAATAGACCTAAGTGTAAAATGTAAAACCAGAAAATTTTAGAATAAAACATATGAGAAAATATTTGTAACCTTGGACTAGGCAGTGTTCCTAGCTATGACATCAAAAGCATAATTCATTCCCGAGCCAGTGGTGGGAAAAGATGAGAAGCGAACCCACTTATACCACAAAACTCCCTCCGCTAAATAAGCAATGAAGGCCAAGTATGGTGGCTCACACTTGTAATCTCAGCACTTTGGGAGGTCAAGAAAGGAGGATCGGTTAAGGCCAGCAGTTTGAGACCAGCCTGGGCACATAGTGAGACCCTGTCTCTACATAAAAATAAAAAATAAATAAAAATTAGCCAGGTACGATGGCACACACCTATAGGCCTAGCTACTTGAGAGGCTAGGACAGGAAGACTGTTTGAGCCCAGGAGTTTGAGGCTGCAGTGAGTTATGATTGCACCACTGCACTCCAGCCTGGGTGACAGAGTTAGACCATGTCTCTTAACACACACACACACACACACACACAGAGAGAGAGCAATAATTCGAAAGATACAACACCAAGAAAGATATACAGATGTTAAATAAGTACATGAAAAGATGTTCAACATCTCTGGTCACTAGGAAAATGCAAATTAAAACCACAGTGGGATATCACTAAATGTCTATGCCAACAATTTAAAAAATAAACTGACAATATCAAGTGCTCACGAGGATATGGAACAATTAGAACTCTTCTTATACATTGCTCATGGGAATGCACAATGGTACAGCCCATTTGGAAAACAGTTTGGCAGATTCTTATAAACATTCACTTACCATACAACCCAGCAATTCCACTCCCAGATAGTTACCAAAGATGAATGAAAACATTCACACTGCATATAAGTGTTTATAGGAGCTTTATTAATAATCATCCCAAACTGGAAACAACCCAGTGTTCTTCAACTGGTGAATAAACTATGATATATTCATATAATGGAATACTACTTAGCCATAAAAACAAACTATTGATGCATGCAATAGCATGGATGCATCTCAAATGCATTACACTGAAGAAAAGAAGCCAAACTCAAACGGTTACCATACTGTATGATTCCATTTATATGACATTCTGGAAAAAGCAAAACTACAGGAATAGATCAGTGGTTGCCAAGGGTAGAAGAGTGATCTGATGACAAAGGGGCAGCTCAAGGGAATTTTTGGAAGTGACAACTGTTCTGTATCTTGCTACTGGTGGTGGTGGCTCCATAAGGCCATGCATCTGTCAAAGTTCATACAACTGTAGAACAAAAAGTGAATTGTACCATATGTAAATTAAAAAATAAACTAAAAAAGGACATGGGATCCAGACAATTGGGAATCCAATACAAGAAAGAATGGGCCAGGTGCGGTGGCTCACACCTGTAATCCCAGCACTTTCGGAGGCCAAGGTGGGCAGATTGCCTGAGGTCGGGAGTTCAAGACCAGCCTGACCAACATGGAGAAACCCCATCTCTACTAAAAATACAAAATTAGCCAGGCGTGGTGGCGCATGCCTGTAATCCCAGCTACTCGGGAGGCTGAGGCAGGAGAATCACTTGAACCCAGGAGGCAGAGGTTGCGGTGAGCCGAGATCGCACCTTTGCACTCTAGCCTGGGCAACAAGAGTAAAACTCCATCTCAAAAAAAAAAAAAATTCCAGGTATGATGTGAAGGGAGATCTTAAATTGACAGCTTTGTAAAAAAGCAGGCCTGAAGAGTGTCCAGCCCAGTTTGGAGGTATGGGAGAGATCTATTCAGGAAATTGAAACTGAAAGAATATCTAAGGTATCTGAGCTTACTCAAAGGAGATTCACACAACTAGGTGAGAGTTTATAAGCCATTTAGTTATAAGTGCATATTAATAGAAAGCTGGGTAGACAGTAGAACAAGACAACCACGATCTCCAAGAGTGACAAATGATGAAATATTACATGACTCAGCTGTTAAAGAGCAACCACTTAGTCATAAGATGAAGACTAAACATTAGGCAGGGTGCGAGGGCTCACGCCTGTAATCCCTGCACTTCGGGAGGCCAAAGCAGGAGGATCGCTTGAGCCCCAGAGTTTGAGACCCTCCTGGGAAACATAATGAGAACTCATCTCTACAAAATAATTTTTAAACATCAGCTAGGCGTGGTGGTGCAAATCTGTGGTCCCAGCTATTCAGGAGGCTGAGGTGGGAGGATCACTTGAGCCTGGGAGGTTGAGGCTGCAGTGAGCTATGATCACACCACTGCACTCCAGCCTGGGTGACAGAGTAGACTCCATCTCAAACAAACAAACAAAAAGACTGAACATTGATCCAAACAAAGTTATGATGATATATCTGCAGCAGAAGGATAAGGGCAACCTGAAGTAGGTGCACAGGGTAGGGCAGAGGATGGTGTTGGAAGACAGCTCAATCTTTATCTTCTACAGTGGAGTCCAAAATTAATGTCAAAAATTGAAAAGTGAGGAGGTAGCAGTAGAAGCATATTAAAGATATAAAGGGGGAAAAGCAAAAGAATTAAAGATTTAAAAGTGGTGGTCTCAGGGCAGCAGAAAATGGGGGAGGGGGTGGCTTTTTAAAATAACAAGCCCTAGAAATGCTTAACTCTTTAAAATACAAACATATGAGCTGGGCGCAGTGGCTCACATCTGTAATCCCAGCACTTTGGGAGGCTGAGACGGGTGGATCACCTGAGGTCAGGAGTTCAAGACCAGCCTGGCCAACATAGTGAAACCCTGTCTCTACTAAAAATACAAAAAATTAGCTGGGCATGGTGGCGGGTGCCTGTAATCCCAGCTACTAGGGAGGCTGAGGCAGGAGAATCACTTGAACCCGGGAGGTGGATGTTGAGTGAGCCAAGATCGCGCCATTGCACTCCAGTCTGGGCAACAAGAGTGAAATTCCATCTCAAAAAAAAAAAAAAAAAAAAAAAATACACACATGTGTAACTGATAAAAATAAAAATTACATAGATTTAATCATGAAAGCATAAAAGGAAAGTAAAGAAGTGGCCCAGAACAGTAAAGGTTCTGAAAGTCTGATATTCAGACATGGTTGTAAAAACTAAAGGTGTTTAACTTTAAAACACACACACATAACTTGGCACACACTAAAGGCCAATTTCGGTTTTTTATTCTGTTTGGCTAATGGGTGCAGAATCAGAACAATAAAGTTACAGGGACACAGAGCTCGGTAGTACAAAATGAAATTTCTAATAACTGCCCGAATGTAGAACAAATGTCTCAGGAAGCAGTAAGTTATCTGTTGCTGGAAGTGTTTAAACAAAGACTGAACAAAATCCATGTAGAGGATATGATATAAAATTCATGGCTACCTTGGTAGACCTCCTAAGCCCCTGACAGTTGTGTAATTCTGTAAAAGGATTCCATGTGACAATTTTCTTTGAATCAGTATCATTCTAAAATAGGACTAGAAACACTGGTAGGTGAAGAAGCTCAGGCACTCAGTACATTTGTGCTTCTTTTTCCTTTTATCCCACCTCCACCTCCTTTCAGCTTTTGGCTTTTCATTTCAAAAGTCTTAAATATATTTACATTTTATTAAAAATTACCTAAAACATTTTTGGAACCAAATGATATACAAAAACTTAAAGAGCATAAACAGAAAATGTATGTCTGAATGGGAGAAAGCTGGAAGATAAATGAGAAGGTGGTCTGATGTAGTGGTAGGAAACAAATTGAAGAGTTGAGTGTCCCTGAATCCATTCTGGACCCTGTAGTTAGTTCATGGCCATGGAACACTAAACAGGTCACTGCCCAGTTAGGTATGAGACTTTGGGACTATGGCAAGAGCAGATGGATTTCCTGGCAGGGTAACAGGGCAGAGATACGTGACTAAGTCATAAACACATAAGAGCAACAAAAGAGCCACCATAGGTTAGTCAACAACGACAGAAGAATACTTCTGATGTGTTCTACTTTAAAATTTCTAGAATCTGCTCTATCAAAGAAGAAAACTCATTTATTAGCTTAAAAGCTGATCATTTCAACATGAAAATTAAAATATTACCCATATTACAGGTACAATCTTTTCTATGGGACTGCCTCAAAAGTCATTGTGACTTGCATACAGGCATCTGAAGCTTTGTTATCTTCTTACTCAAGGACAATATTTTTTTCACTCTGTATAATAAAATGCTGTCATGCCTACAGACACAATAACTTTATCCTAAAGTTTACTGAACTTCATCCTTACCAGTGAAGCATAAACACAAATCAAATTTCAAAAATAACATCTATGTTCCTTTAGGGCACTTTTGTATTTCTAGTTTTTAGTTTTGAAAATTAGTTTAAAATCTAGCAAGGATTATCAGTGTTTTACACCTTGTAAACTATACTAATATTTAGCTATATAAGAAACACAGGCACGGTGGCTCACACCTGTAATCCCAGCACTTTGGGAGGCCAACGCGGGCAGATCACCTGAGGTCAGGAGTTCGAGACCACCCTGACCAACATGGTGAAACCCCGTCTCAACTAAAAATAAAAAAATAAAATTAGCTGGGCATGGTGGCGGGTGCCTGTAGTCTCAGCTACTTGGGAGGCTGAGATAGGAGAATAACTTGAACCTGGGAGGCAGAGGCTGCAGTGAGCCGAGATCGTGCCATTACACTCCAGCCTGAGCAACAAAGTGAGACTCCCTCTCAAAAAAAAAAAAAAAAAAGAGAGAGAGAAACAGATTCAGCTGGGCTCTGGCACACTGATAAAGCTACACCCCTCCGTAGCATCTCCCTTAAGAGACTGAACACTTACAGAAGGAAAAGTCTCATTCTTTGTTGAGCCCAGTACTTAGCCTGACAGCACACCAGCCCATAAACATTGAACAGAACCAAAGCATGCAGCCAGCTTGGGATTCTCTTTTTATTCTACCGATATTCTCGGTTCTTTTACTTTTCAGCATCTTTCCTTTGTCCTGAGTTTCCTCATTGCTGCACTGGGCAGAAGCAGTGCTGCTTGTCATCTTCCAGGTCACACTCTGAACAAAATACTTAAGACTGGAGATTTACCCAGTCTACTCCCAGGCAGGCACTGAGAAAACGGGCCAGAAGAGCTTTCATTATGCTCTGTGGGCCAGAAACAAGAGGTGTGTTGCAGGGAAATGGGGGAAGTGGATGTGGCAGAAGGGAAAGAAGATCCTCATTCTTATATAATAAATCTATCGTCCAGTGCTGATTACCTGTCATACTGAGGTTTTGATGAGGCCCAGAGGGTTCTAGCTTATGATGTGCCTTTTTTCCTGATTGGCTAATATTAATGTACACCAAGACTTCATTATAACCTAGGAAAACATGCTAGCAAGGTAGGGTTCAAAAGCCCACCAGAATTAAACATTTTGAATGGCAGCTAGTTTTAATTTTCAGGTTCATTCCCATTTCTCTCCATTGGCAAGTTATATTTGTTTTAACCATAATCTTGACAAGTATCAGCACACACAAACTAAATGTTTAGTCTCTGAATACTCCATCCCTGTTCCATATGTATTCAATAAACATTTATTGAGGATCTATTATTTGCTTGGCCCATCATCCCTATCCTCAATTCTTTCTCCAACCAAAGATAGCATTCCATCTCCGGATGGCCATTTGGAGTTTAAGTGATAACTGTAACTGCCCCTCTGCTGCAGCAGACTTGAAGAAAGGAGAAAATCCTCCATTGCAGATCATGGCTCCCCTTCTTGCTGTTGGCCCAGCTGACCCCATAGCAGTTCATATCATCAAGTTTCAAACCTGAAGGATTCTTTTGTCAATCATTTACCCTACCTAATATCCCTTGGAGATCTCAAATCACTAATCTGAGAAACAATGATTCATGTGAAAGGGTTTTAAGTTATAATATACTTGAGTGACTTGAAATTTATCTACTTTTGCCAATATTTTAAAGAAGAACATGAAGTTTGTGATGCACTTAAACTCAGTTTCAGAGCTGAGTGATTCTTAGTTAAGAGTCACCTGATTCAACAACCTTATTGTTGCTTCTGGTTTCACCGTAATCACTTTTGTTGTCATTTGGGAGAATGAAATTGAGAAGCAGTATTTCAAGCAGTGTTACTCAAAGTGTGCTGTGTAGGAGAGCAGTTCAAGATATAGTGAAAAAAATGTTAAAGGACAGATAAATCCAATAAAGGCCAGTTAAGCAAAGTTAAACTGGTTTCCTGGGAGGCAGGCCAATGACCCTAAATATGTTAATATGCATGATTACTTTTCAAATGGGGTTGGTGGACCAGTGAGGGGATGGTATGAAGTGAGCAGGAAGAACCTCTCAAACTTTTCTGACCTCAGAACCCTTTTTTTGGCAGAACACCTTGTAGCCCTGATGCTTTGGAAGCACATACTTGGGAGAAATCCTAATTAAAATATTCTTATATAAGAAACATTTAAATCTTTAAAAGCGATGGCATGTAGAGCACCATCTATCATATCTTAGAGCCTGATTTAAGTAGCAGATCCTTCCTCACCCAGAAGTCTCCCAGCTCAATTTGCTTGTTGCAATCTCAAGATAAATAAGTGTTTCCACTTGGTCTTGGTTTACTTTCTCAGATTACATTAAACTATAAACTTTTTAAACTAGCAGCAAACTAGAATTGCTTTCAGTTTTAAAATGAAGTGCCTTATTAAAGTATTATTTCCAAACTTTCATAACTGAAATCTGCTTCTATCAGCAGTGTACATTCAAAAATGTTTTTCTTGATGAAAAGTATGGCTAGTTTCAAAATATGTCAAAATATATTTAACACTTGGTATCTTTAGAATTATCTTCCAACACCTGTGGTTTCAGAATTGTCATGAAAATACAAAACCACATGCAAAATAGATTTGGAAAAACTTTGAGGCTTAGCAAGCAAGGAATAAAACTCTTAAATATGCTGAGTTTTTAAAACGAAGTTTATTATTTTAAAAATTCCAGCTCTTGCTCTGATGGTAGGCATCTCTGCCTTCGTAATTTGATCTTAATGTGCACACTAATCATTTGCGCTCCAGAGTCAACTTTATTGAGGCCATTTTCTTCACCCTTTCCTCTCTTACTGCTCTCCAGAGCCTTGTTGGCACTCAATATTAATAACACAAGCATCAATTACATTAACCCTTTCGAAGGCCATGAATCTCCAAAGACTGACTAAACATATAAATATCCATTACTTATTTAAAAGTGTATTTTCAGGAATTGGTGAATTATGGGGAAAGGACACAATTATAGTAACAAGTAGTAAACTTGCTGCCATGGCAGACTTGTTCAGACTTAGTTCTTAGAAGAAAATATGGAAGGGCCCTGGAAGAAATGCACAGTAGCCATTGGTCCTCAGAGTCTGAAGTTTATAACCACCACTTTCAGACTCTGCTCCAAACTGTCATACCCTGGCCTCTATAGTTTGAGGTGCACTGATTTAAAACCAACCTACACATAGACTTTAAAGAGAGAACAAACAGGCGCGGTGGCTCACACCTGTAATGCCAGCATTTTGGGAGGCCGAGGTGGGCAGATCACCTGAGGTCAGGAATTTGAGACCAGCCTGGCCAACATGGTGAAACCCCGTCTCTACAAAAAAAAAAAAAAAAAAAAAAAAAAAAAATTAGCCGGGTGTGGTGGTGGGCGCCTATAATCCCAGCTACTTGGAAGGCTGAAGCAGGAGAATCCCTTGAACCCGGGAGGTGGGGGTTGCAGTGAGCCGAGACCGCGCCACTGCACTCCAGCCCAGGCAACAGTGCAAAACTCCGTCTCAAAAAAAAAAAGAAAACAACAAACAGCAAACACAACCTCTGAAATTAAGTGACAAAAAAGTGGTATCTAAGGTACATTCAATCTACCATTTAATGTAGTAGTTCTTGGAACAGCAGAGGGAAATACAGCAGGAAGTGCACAGGCTTGGAACTACTCCCAGTTTTACACTACTTGGGTGATCCTAGGCAAGGTACCTAGCTTTTCCGAGTTTCTGTTTACTCTTCTGTAAAATGAAGCTAACTGGGACCCACCTGAGAGTTACGAGAATAAAATGAGAACTGCATGTAAAGCGCTTAGCCCAGAGGCTACTACACAGTAAATCCCCAGCAATGATTGGTGTTCTCTATATTCTACATGCTCATGACTTAAAGCATTTTCTGAAATCCAGTTCTGGGTCTTCAATTCCCCATGGAAAATACTACCTGGAGGTATTAATATCAGTACCACCTCAAGTCAGTCCATACAAAATTGAATTCATCTTCCCCTCTTCACATACTAGTCCCCATCTCAACTACTAGGTCTAGCCATTATAATACCCTTCTTCCATAATGTGGCGTTCAAAACATCTGTTCTTTCCTTCTCTTTCATCCCACATATCCAGATTAAGTCAGGAAGGTCTATTTTATTTTGACTCCACAATAACTCTTCTCTGTTTCCTGTTTACACTGGTATGAGTTACTAAACAGCTTCCTGGGCAGCCTCTGCCTTCTATTTCTTCTATTCAGGTGCAGGTATGCTGTCAAATTAATCTTCCTTAAACCACTCTGAAAACTCCTCCATGGCTGCCCATTTTCCTCCCCTTCAAATATGAATGCCTTCCCCACATGCAACATCTCTTCACTCCACTCTGGTCAGGTCTCCTTTCCATACTGACATGCAGCAAGTTATTGTCTGCTTCCTTGCCTTTGATCAGCTGTTCCTTTACACTGGAATGCCTTCTCCTCTCCCTGCTTTCTACTAAAATCTGTCTGCCCTTCACTATTTCTAAACCCCATTCTTCCAGACCAGATCTTTTGCTGGAGAATCATTTTCAGGAAGCCCACTCCCCAACTGTGCTTTCCTCTCTTGGTTTTCCCGTCCCCTGAACTCCTTGCCACCCAATTTAGCCTCTAATTATTTATGTTTGTTTCTCTCTTTGCACTCATTTTCCAAACACAGTTTACAATCTGGGGGCCAGGTGCGGTAGCTCACGCCTGTAATCCCAGCACTTTGGAGGTCAAGACGGGCGGATCCCTTGAGCCCAGGAATTTGAGACCAGCCTGGGCAACATAGGGAGATGAGACCTCACCTCTACAAAAAAATACAGGCCAGGCACCGTGGCTCACACCTGTAATCTCAGCACTTTGGGAGGCCAAGGCGGGCAGACCATCTGAGGTCAGGAGTTCGAGACCAGCCTGATCAACATGGTGAAACCCCATCTCTACCAGAAATACAAAATTAGCCAGGCGTGGTGGCACATGCTTGTAATCACAGCTACTTGGGAAGCTGAGGCAGGAGAATCGCTTGAACCCGGGATACAGAGGTTGCAGTGAGCTGAGATCGTGCCATTGTATTCCAGTATGGGCAACAAGAGCGACACTCCGTCTCAAAGAAAACGAAAACAAAAACAAAAAAAGGCCGGGCGCAGTGGCTCACACCTGTAATCCCGGCACTTTGGGAGGCCAAGGCGGGTAGATTACCTGAGGTCAGGAGTTCGAGAGCAGCCTGGCCAACATGGTGAAATCCTACCTCTACTAAAATACAAAAATTAGCCCTCTGTCATGGTGGGCACCTGTAATCCCAGCTACTCAGGAGGCTGAGGCAAGAGAATGCTTGAACCTGGGAGGTGGAGGTTAAAGTGAGCTGAGATCACGCCACTGCACTTCAGCCTGGGTGACAGAGCAAGAGTCCATCTCAAAAAATAATAAAATTAAATAAAATTAAATTAAATTAAAATAATACAAAAATTAGCTGGGCGTCGTAGTGCAGCACGCCTGTAGACCCAGCTACTTGGGAAGCTCAGCCAGGAGGATAGCTTGAGCCCAGGAGATTGATGCTGCAGTGAGCTGAGATCTCGCCACTGCACTCCAGCCTAGGTGACAGAGAGAGACCCTGTCTCAAAAAAAAAAAAAAGAGTTTCCAGCCATTTTGTAATCTTACATATGTAAGCCATATGCTTACATAATGAAACCAAAAGGAGAGTGGGTCTTTGATAAACAAGGAGTCTCATATCGGCCCTGAAACACTACTTCTGGACTTACTTTGGGTTAAGAAATACATTTCTATCTGGTTTATCTAGTTTCTTTCAGTTTTCTGTCGTATGCAGCTGGATCTAACTCTTAAATGATACTCTGTCTCACAATAAAATTACCACAAGAATATAAACCAGGCTGGGTGTGGTGGCTCATGCCTGTAATTCCAGCACTTTGGGAGGCTGAGGTGGGCAAATCACTTGAGCTCAGGAGTTCAAGACCAGCCTGGGCAACATGGCAAAACCCCATCTCTACAAAAAATACAAAAATTAGCAGGCATGGTGGTACCTGCCTGTAGTCCCAGCTACTTGGGAGGCTGAGGTGGGAGGATTGCTTGAGTCTGGGAGGTGGAGGCTGCAGTGAGCCAAGATCCACTACTGCACTCCTAGCCAGGGTGACAGAGCAAGACCCTGTCTCAAAAATAAAAATAAAATTTTTGGAAGTCAGGGTACCTTTCCAAAACTCAAACACAAAAACATTTTTAAGGGAAGGATTAATGGTTATTAGAACATCAGGGAGATTTAGTTTACATTAATATTGTAATTTCTGAGATACATTCACCAGTTGTGCAGTTTGCTAAAAGCGTCTGAGGCAAGTTTTATTATTGTTTATATTTTACAGCTGGTGAAACTCAGGCACCAAAGGTTAAAGAATGTGGCCCAAATAACTCAACTAGTGACAAGGTGGGATTCAAATCGATATAGTCTGGCTATAGAGCCCACCCTCCTGCCAGTACACAATGATGTTCAATCCTCTGGATTCTAATAGCTGTTTAGAGAAGAAATAGGGAAAGGACTTCTAAGGAAGGCAAAAGGCTACTCAATGACTAAGGGAAGATCATTTAGTTGGCAATGAGGAAGTATAACAGACTAAATTCAAATGGATTTTATTAAGAAAAAGGAAGAAAGTTTTACAGCAAATATATGATGTTTTAAATTAAACTTTTTGCCATTATAAATAATGCTACAATAAAGATTCTTACATATAGTATTACTCAACTTTAGAATTACCAAATAAAGGATGTTAACTTTTTTATGGCTTTTAATGTATCTCAAGAGGGTCATTCCAATTTATTCAGCAAATCAATAAAGTATATTTGAGTCAAAACCACTTGGGCAATTATATTATTTTGTTAACTATTACCAAAGTTACAGATGTGAAAGCCTCTATGCTTTAATTTGGTTATTCACAAGATTGAACATATTTACGCACTAGTTTATTTCCTTCTGTAAATTATGTATTGCAAGGATGCATTTTATATACTGTGAGAACTCTTTATATCAGAGATATTCTAAATAATGACATGACTTTTCAGTTTAATTATTAAAAAAAAAAAAAAAACCTGAAAGTAAGCAGGTTAAAAACAAAAGAAAACAGAGGCACTCTTTTTTTCCCTCTTTGGTATATTCTACTCAGTATTACAGCTCCTTAAGTGTATTAGCTGGAGGTGGAAAGAAAAATAAGGAAAATAAAAACTATCAATTTTTTGATACTCAATTTTGAAAGAGACAAACACAGATAAAAGTGAGACTTCAAAAGAGGTAGAAAAGGAGACTGTGAGCTAGAGAGAGAAGAGGTTATACTAACACCCAAGGTGCTCTTGAGGGACCATGGCTTGCAAGAATACTAACTCACTACTTAACCATTATTCCAACCTCAAATGCTCTTCTTCATCTGAAGCTGTCCTTAGCTCAGAATGGGAAAGATGCAGTGGGCGTGAGCAAAAAAGAAAGACAGGGGTTTCAGCAATGGCTTGAGCAGCATCACTAGGACAAGAAGATAACTAACTGTGTGACTTTGAACTACAAACTGTGAAGTTCATAATGGGGCTATAAGTAAAATGTTAGGAAACACTATAGAAGTCTGATTTAAAGACAAAAGAAAATGGCAAAACCATAACAGATAGTATTGGCTGCCTACTCAGCCACCACGCCCGATCCTGCATCCCTGCCGCCACCTTGCTGGCAAAGTCCTCCTTTTGTTCCGGTGTTGCTCTGCCCCTCACTTGACTCAGAGGGAAGTCCTGGTTAGTCTAAACCAATTGCAGAGTCCTTTGCCTTCCTCTTGTTAGAGCTTGTTTAGGGATGAGTGTGCAGCCCTCTCTTAATTCCCATGAAAGGAAAACCACTGGAGATTGTCAGCTCAGCAGAAGACGGTAAGAAGAGCCATAGCCATCTTGGGATCTTGAGGGGAGCTAATTAAGAAAAAGCTACCTTCCGTAAAATGACAAAAGAGAAACAAGGAGAGAACTTATGTCCTTGCTGACATCATCAAGCCACTGAACTAACCAACCTGAAAGCTACCCTACCCCTTGACCTATAGGAGATAATCAATTTTCCTTAATGTTTTAGCTATTTGGATTTAAGGGTTTTTATTATTATTATTATTATTATTATTATTATTTGTTTGTTTCTTTAAGACAGGGTCTCAGCCAGGCACAGTGGCTCACGCCTGTAATCCCAGCACTTTGGGAGGCCGAGGCAGGCAGATCATAAGGTCAGGAGTTCAAGACCAGCCTGGCCAACATAGAAACCTCGTCTCTACTAAAAATACATAAAATTATCCAGGTGTGGTGGCGGGTACCTGTAGTCCAAGCTACTTGGAGGCTGAGGCAGGAGAATCGCTTAAACCCGGGAGGCGGAGATTGCAGTGAGCCGAGATTGCACCACTGCACTCCAGCCTGGGCAACAGAGCAAGACTCTGTCTCAAAAAAAATAAACGACAGGGTCTGGCTCTGCCACCCAGGCCGGAATACAGGCACGATCATAGCTCAATGCAGCCTCAACCTCCCAGACTCAAGAGATCTTCCTCCCACCTCAGCCTCCTGAGTAGCTGAGACCAAAAGCACACAACACCATACCTGGCTAATTTTTTCTGCTATTTTTTGTAGAGATGGGTCTCACTGTATTGCCCAGGATGGTCTAGAACTCCTGGCTTCAAGTAATCCTCCTGCCTCAGCCTCCCAAAGTGTTGGGATTATACGTGTGAGCCACCAAGCCCAGCCTTTTTTTATTTCTTATAGCTGTAACATCATAAGTAGTTCATAATGAAGAATTTTCTGAGATCATAATCATGATTATATTATCACAAATCTACAAAAACAAACAAACAAACTTTAATACCTTCCCTGCTACTTAAATATCTTGAAGTAATCATGTTTCCAATTTTTCCATCTTCCTGCTGGTTTTTTTACTTTACATATTATAAACATATCCAGAAGTCAAACACTTCCATTTAATAATTTTCAGCATTTCTGGCAACCTTAAAAATTGGAATAAAAGTTGCTTTTAAGGGCTTCCCTACTAAATAAAAGTCTAAATATCTGGTTGTGGGATATTGTAGAGGGCAACTAAAAGGAATAATAATATTTTCACAAAAAAATAAATTCCAGGGGTTTATCAACCAAATGTTTGTTAAATGAATCCTATTATACAACATTATCATATTATACAATTACAAAGGAGTCCCCCAGACGGGAAAAACTGGCATCCCTCTATTGAGTATAATAAAACACACTGAAAAATGTAAATCTGTTTTTTAAATTGCCAAAAAAATTACTAAATTTTATACAATGCATAAATTCAAAATTGGAACATTATGCTATGCTATATTCCAAATAAATTAGAAAACAAAAAGTACCAAAAAGGAGGAAATATTACTGTGTCAAAAACTTTAACCATCTTCACAGAGTGAATTCCCACAGCAGAGATAACAATGTCTAACTCTTTAATGACTTAAATTTTTCACCAGCTCAAACACGTTTTCTTTACAACACTTGCCATAAAGTCTCACCCATTTGTGCCTGCTATAAAAACATCAGCACTGCAAATCTGACTGGTCCATTACTTGAGTGCACTAGCCCTTTCCCATCCACCTTGACCCAGTAACTTACACCTTTATAAGTACACTTGCTCCATACATGACATGTATACCTTCAACAGACAAGCTGCTTAAGAGAGCTCCTGAAAATTCTGTTAAGAATCTTCCAAAGAAGAATCGTTTTAAAATTTTTATAATGAATTTTAAAACCCCAGTGTTCTAAGGTAGGCGTTCAATCACCTCTATCCATGGAGGGAAACATAATATCTGTTAATTCATTCAAATATTTCATGAGTACCTACCATGTATTGGTACCAGCTAAGCACCAAGATGGTAATAAACAAAGCAAACATGACCCCTCTCTTCATCAACTCAGCCTAGAGCAAGGGTCAGCAAACATTTTCTGTAAAGGGACACAGAGTAAATATTTATGCTTGCAGGCCATAAGGCCTCTGTCACAACTACTCAACTCTGCCACTGTCATATGAAAGCAGCTATAGACAAGTAAATGAACTAGTATGACTGTGTCCCAATAAAACCTTGTGAATGAAGAAATTAAAATTTCATAATTTATTAAATAAATTTCTCATGAAATCATATTCTTTTGATTTGTTTCAACCACTTAAAAATGTAAAGACCATTCTTAGCTTGCAAGCCATACAAAAACAGGTAGCAGGTCAGATTTGGCCCATGGGCTGTAGTTTGCCGCCACCTAGTCTAGACATTAATATTAACTGTAAAATTACATGTTTACTGCTTTAAGTGCTCACAGGGAAAACACATAAGGCTATGAGAGTTTAATGAGGAGACATGGCCTAGTTTGAAGGGATCAGAAAAGGCTTTTCCAAGGAAGTGACTTTCAGGCTGAAACTTAAAGCAAGCAGCCAAAAGCCAGGGAGCAAAGCAAAGAGCCTTCTAGACAAGTGAACCACATATGCAAAAGCCCTCTAAGAGGAAGGAATACAACCAACTGAAGACTCTGTGAGGCTGCAGTGCAATGAGCAAAGAAAAGCACAGCACAAGGTGACCCTATAGAGAGATGGAGAACAGCCACACACAGGGTCTTGTTGTCCAGGGTCAAGGGTTCTGGTCGTTGTCCTAAGAGCAATGGGAAGCCATTAAAGGGTTTTAAGTAGCAGAGGAATACAATCAGCTTGGGATTTTTCAAAGATCACCAAGACTGCAATACGAAGAAAAATTAGAAGGGAGCATGAACAGTTACGGAGAGATCTGTAACCAAGGTGCTGGGCTGGAGATGACAGAGGCTTGAACCGGAATGCTGGCAGTGACGTTGAGAAGGTCAAAGAGGCAAGATGTGGTGACTACATATAGAAGAGTGAGAGGCAGGTTCCCTACAGGACTCGAGTCTCCAGTTTCCACAACCAGGACATTGGTATCATTCGGTGAACCAGAGATAAAGTACTGAAAAAGCCGGGGGTGAGGGGTGCGATTTTGAGGACAGATTTAAACATGCTGAGTTTGAGTTGCCTGTACAATATTCTAGTGTAAATGCTAATTAATCAGTTGGATATAAGGATCAGCGACCAGGACAGTAATTTAGTTTGAGAACTGTTAACATACAGACTGTAACTGAAGCCATACGAGGGATGAAATTACCTAGAGAAAGGGTAAGGAACAGTGGCTCTCAAACTTGGTGACACATGAGGGCTACCAGGGGAAATTTAAAAGTTTCGATGCTGGCTACTCTGGGTGTACTACTACAGGTCAGCCCTGCTCTGCAAGAAGCACTCATAAAACAGAAAAAAATTTTTTTTGATGCCCAGCCAGCAGTCTTGGACCAATATATAAGAATCTTCGGGAATAGGACCCAGGCATCACTTCCATAACATTTGTAAACTTCTCCAAGTGATTCCAATGGGCAGCCAAGGATGAAAGGAAAAGAAAGCCTAAGACATTAAGAATTAATAGTACTGTACTACAGAAAGGACAAGAGATTAAGAGATTAAGCAGGTTTCTAATCCCAGCTACCTCATAATGTATCTCTCTGACCTCAGTCTACTTCATATCTCTACATTCTAGTTTAGATCAACAGAAAAGTGATAGTAGGTTTATCTTGTATATCCCCTATAGTCCCAAAAATCTGAGGCAAAATTACAAAATTGAAATATTTCATTCTTTCTTTGCAGTTTGAGCGGGGGAAAGGGGAGCATAGAAAAATAACTATCAACCAATTACTGGTAGTAGAATATATTTTTATAAATAATTTTTCCAGGCCAATAACATTTTTAAATGACTGTACTGTTAACACATCAAATAGTATTTGATAGTATAGTATTTGTTAAGCCTGGAAGCATTCTAAGTGGACTAGCTTTGCTGTACCATGCTACTCTCCAGATGGCAACTGTAGAAAGTTCAAAATGGTAACCTTTTCTAAAGATAAAAAAGTAGGCCGGGTACAGTGGCTCACACCTATAATCCTAGCACTTTGGGAGGCCAAGGCAGGAGGATCGTTTGAACCCGGGAGTTTGAGACCAGCCTAGGCAACATAGCGGGATCCTGTTTCTACAAAAAATTTAAAACATTAAAAAAATAGCCAGGCGTGAGCTCGTGCCTATAGTCGCAGCTACTCAGGAGGCTGAGGTGGGAGGATCACTTGAGCCCAGAAGATCAAAGCTGCAGTGAGCAATGATCATGCCATTGCACTCTAGCCTGGGTGACAAAGCAAGACTCTACTTAAAAAAAAAAAAAAAAAATTAGTAAACTGCAATTTAAGATCTGGGAATTGGCCGGGCATGGCGGCTCATGCCTGTAATCCCAGCACTTTGGGAGGCTGAGGCGGGTGGATCATCTGAGGTCAGGAGTTCGAGACCACCCTGGCCAACATGGTGAAAACTCATCTCTACTAAAAATACAAAAAAAAAAAAAAAATTAGCTGAGTGTGGTGGTGAGCACCTGTAATCCCAGCTACTTGAGAGGCTGGGGCAGTAGAATCACTTGAACCCGGGAGGCAAAGGTTGCAGTGAGCCGAGATTATGCCACCGCACTCCAGCCTGGGCGATGAGAGCCAAACTCTGGCTCAAAAAAAAAAAAAAAAAAAAATTACCATTTCTACATTATTTTCCAATTTTGAAATTAACTTTGATTTACATATTTTGAGGAGCAGATCCTCTATGCTAACAACACAGTATTCAGAAGATGAAGGAAAAAAAAGGCTTCATGCCATGACTTCTGTTCCCGTTAGATCAAGTGTACTTTGCAGGTCATAATTTAACTGAGCAACTTTAGTCTCTGTGGGTAATTCCCACTACACTCTTCAAATTTAATTTTTACCATCTCACTTCAAACTCCACAAAGCTGATATAGATGATGGTATTATTAAAATTGTTAAAGCACTGTTAGCATATGCAAATATTAACCAGCATTTGTAAACCACCTCTGATTGTTTTTTATTACTCCCAAAACAGAATATGAGTGCTACAAAAAGACAGTTAAATATACAGCCTTCAATTTGAAGACAATGGGATGAGACAGTGGACAAAAGTCTCCTAAAGCTAGACAGACAAGGGGCAGTTTGCTCAACTCGAAAGATTCTCCTCCATCCCTCTTACAATATTTAAGGTTAGAACTGAAGAACACAGAACTTCACAGAACTTGCAAAATCTCCTGGCCTCTAAAGCACTGCTGTGAGAAATAATCATCTAGCCATTAAGGACAAAGACTTACGGCAATTTGCTAAGTAATCTTTCAAAAGATTCATTCAAACTGGTTTGTCAATGGGAAAGAGCATTTAATAAATCTGAAGATTTACAAGTGAACTTTGAAGTTTAACATTACAAGGATAGAAATTATGTCAGGTTATACCAGAACAAATGAATTACAGGGAGATGGGAATAAATTTTAAGAGCCTTAGGGAGGATTAGTACTGTAAAAAGAAACTCAAGACTATCTTACTTTTACGTTCCCCTCAAAAGACTTTTAGGCGAAGACTATCATGTGTTGGTTTGTATTGAGCAATTACCAATATTAGTAAACAACTTGTAATGGTCATTAATTTTAAAAAAATAATTTAAAAAGTTCTTTAAGAGCCCTGACTCACTAGACACTTTTAAGATCCTAGATGTACACAGCTGATACACCACAAATTATTTCGCCAATAATCTGCTCCTCTAGCAATGAAATGCTAGTATAGAATGTGACACTTTTCTTTGATCTAAATCCTAAAACAGTATAATTATTTTGATGGAAAATTATGATACCCAGACACTGCCAAGAAAATGAAAATAATACCAGGACAGATTACAAGAGATCAAAGTTTGGAAGACCACAAACTCTTTTATGAGAATCTACAACATAGCAAGAGACTGTAAGGGAAAATAAATTATATTTCAAAAGTGAAGCCCTGCTACAAAAAGAAAATGCACTTTATTTACATTGATAAAACCTGCAGAGCTTTAAAGCTGCTGAAGATACTCTGCTGAGAAAAGCTAAACTGAACTGCAGATTACCTCAAAGCACACTGTTTTCATGTGTTGTGTAGGTTATCATTAGAGTTTGCAGACAAGCTCTTTTAAGATGATGTAGCCACTGCTCCATCTAAAACATACACATTAAGCAGGTCATCAGGAGCAAAGGAAAACCTTGAACAATTTTGCAAGCTGATGGTACCACTGAAAGAACAGGAAGGGATATAGAAAAGGCAGGTAAATTTTAACTTAAACAGTCCAGGTTTGAGTTTAGAAGAGCACGGCTTGGCAAAATTAATCAACCAGCCCATAGAATTTATAAACAGTGGATGGGTCAGGTCTAGATTCATATTCAATGCCACTTGCCAGCCAGAGGTTCAAATATATGTCTACATATTCCCTCCAGTGACTACTGCTGAGCAACTATTAAGTACAAGGTACAGTGAGGCACTGCAGTAGATACACAAATAAGGAAAACAAAAACAGTTCCTGTGCTCAAGAAGCTTATAATCCAGTAGAAGGCATGAAACAAACATATTCTGAGTGAAAATACATTTGAGACCCCTGATAGGGAGCTGTGGCTCATGTCAGTAATACTAGCACTTTGGGAGGCCGAGGTGGGTAGATCACCCGAGGTCAGGGGTTCGAGACCAGCCTGACCAACATGGCGAAACCCTGTCTCTACCAAAAATACAAAATTAGCCAGGCGAGGTTGTGCATACCTACAATCCCAGCTACTTGGGAGGATGAGGCAGGAAAATCGCTCGAACCCAGGAGGCGGAGGATGCAGTGAGCTGAGATCGCACCATTGCACTCCAGCAGCCTGGGCCACAAAAGTGAAACCCCCTCTGAAGAAAAACAAAAAAAAGAAGAAGAAGAAAATACTTTTGAGACCCCTAAGAGAGGCTGGAGAAGATGTGGAGTTGCAACCCTATTTTGTTTAAAAACACATATAGGAACAACAGTATTCTAAAACTGGTGATGCTCCTGAAAGGAGAGTTAAAATACCAGCCGATTAGTAACATTTCACAAATGAAGAAGGATGCCAAAAATGTCAAATAAGAGAAAAAAAAAAATGACCAGCTCTTTGGCACAAAACCTGCTCCTCAATGCTCCACTGAACACTACAAGTCCCTAAAGCTGAACTTAAAAGCATGTGACAGCTGTTGATTGGTTATAGGAATCCACAGGAAAAAAATGCACCCCTTGGGTGCATGACATGCATCTTATCTGTAGAACAAGGCATGTTCTACACTGAGAGGAGGTAAAAGAAAAGAAAATGCATATGATAGCATTCTGAAAAGTATGACGTGGAGCTAGACAAATACAAGACCCACTATCTGTTTTAAAGCAGAGTTCTGATGCAGCACCCATCCTTTCCAAATTTAACTGTTCATGCACTGAACAAGCCATCCATAAACTATCAATGCTTTTCTGTCTTAAAGGCATTTCACCACCAAAAGGGAATGTAAATTAACTCAATTCTGAAAAGAAAGGCAATCTGAAAAACACCTTTTTGGTGAAAATTATATTTAAGTAAGTATTAAAGAGCACCCAACTAGACTCCCCCCAATTCCTAACCAGTAGAAAGTTATGTGCAATTCTACACCTTTATATGTTAATATGAAAACTCTGATATACCAAGCCTCTCCCTCCTAACACCTCTACATATAGTTTTTCTTTGCTATTATAACTGAATAGGAATGTTTAACTACACCAAAAAGCCTGACTATAATGCTAGCAGAAAAAAAAAAAAGCAAACGGGTAAGCAAACACTCAAAAAAAAAGACTGGAGGAATAGGATGATAGGATGGATACCTAATAAAACACAAATGTCCCCCATTCATCTGCAATTCTAGTCATTTTCTCTCTAACAGATCTCAGATTTTCAGAACAAGTATGCAGGTTATTTAAAACTGAGTTATATATAGTCATTTAGCAGCAGCAAAAACACTTCTGGCATTATCACAGATGCTAGATCTCTGGAGGAATTTTTTCCCCCCAAACTAGCATTTTTCTTCACCAAGAACCAACCATCCTTTATTTCTAAAAACAAGAGCCCTTTTCTGCCCCCTAAAACAAACAAATCACAGACCACAGTTAAATTCTACGCTAATGAAACTGTGAGATTACATCCCAGGCGTTGTCAGAGCCTATTTTTCATACACCACCACAAGACAGTTTGATGCAGTATTCCTGATTGCTTTTTATAGTATTTGTAAATACACTCGCTAATCCACTAAATTAGGTAATTTACACACAGGTCCTCTCAGTTATTAGTGGCCAGTAGTCAAGTTCTATTACATTTGATCCTCATACAGTTGTCTAAACATTTCCACCCAGGTTAAGGGCTCGGATCCGAGAGAAGGAGGTTGGCGAAATTTGGATGGGGGCAGGGTAGAAGCTGAGAGAAATCTCTGCATCTCAGCCCTCAGCGACAACATTCAGCCAGTGCCCACAGAAAAACTAAATTCGGAACCTCTTCCTCCTGTTACACTGGCAACAAAGAGGGAGTTTCCGTAACGCTCCCGTCACCCACCAGGTGCCCAATCTCCTTCCCAGCCCAGAGTCGGCGCTCCGGCAGGGGCCTCCGAGTGCGGGGAGGCCGCGGGGCCCGGGTCACGGCACTAAGGGGGGATGGGGTGCAAGCGAGCAAGCGAGGTCTGCGGAGCGGGCCGTGGAAGGGCTCCGGGACCCGCTGAAACCATCTGAACCCAGCCAGGGGGCAGCGGGCAAGAGGAAAGGGACAGAATATCTAATGAAGCAGAAACTGGAATTCGGTGGGAGAGGTGAAGAGCCCTTGCTAGGGGTACACCTGCGAGGAGCACAGAAAACGGGCGGCGGATGGCGGGGAGACTCCACGGAGGTGGAAGAGAGGAGCCAGGCCCGGAAAAACAGGGAAGGGGATGCCACCTGGGGCAGAGGAGGCGCCAGTGCAGCCTCTACCTGCCGGCGGGCGGGACGGGCCGCTCAGGTGTGACTGGGAGGAGGGCGCCGAGTGGGGAAGGGGCCGGGAAGAGCTGAGGGCGCACTAGGGGCCGCGAAGAGGCGCCTGCGAGTCGGCAGCCGCGGAGCCAGCGCGCGGGCATCGGCGGGACCCGGGGGAGGGAAAGGCGGAGTGGGGGTCTTTGGACTGCACGGTGCGCTCAGGGGAGGCTGGGGACAGCGAGAGGTATCGGGCGGCGGGCGCCCGCCGCGCGACGCGGCGCACGGGAGGCATCTGGGCGGGCGGCCGGGAGGCGGGAGCCCCTCACCTGCGCGGCGGAGGCGGAGCTGCAGCAGCCCATGGCGGGGCCGAAGGAGCCCGGAGGCGGCGCCGGGCGCGCAGCTACGCCCCGGAGCCCCTCGGCATGCGAGCCGGCGGGCGCCCGGGGAGGGCGCGGCCTGGCCCCGCACGGCTAGGCGGCGGCGGCGGCTGCAGCGGCGGCTGGTACTCAAGAGGCGGCGCGGCTAGGGGCAGGGGCCGGCCACATCCCCCGGCGGCGGCGGCGGCGGCTACGCGGCTCCTGCTCTGCTCCTGCTGCAGCAGCTGCTCCCCAGCGGAAAGGGGCGGGCGGCGGCGGCGGCGGCGCCTCCCTCTGTCCCCCTCCTCCCGCCTTCCGCGCCCAGTCCCTCTCCCGCTCCCTCTCCCGGGCCGCCGCCTCCTCAGCGCCGCGCGCGTCTCCCATCAGACTCCCCGCCCCCAGTGCAGCGCCGTGCGGGCGGCAGGGCGGCGGCAGCCAGAACAAGGCCGGGCCCTTCCGCGCGTGTCAGAGGCTGCGCGGCGCCGGGCTTATTTAGCGGTGGCACCGAGGCAGCTCTCTGCCTCGAGGCTAGAGGGCAACGCGGTCTGAGGCAGCCAAAGACCGGGCCAACTCGCTGCCAAAAAGGGTCCGGATTGCTTCCGGATCTAGGAGGCAAGCGGGACTTCTCCCTCTCCCAACTGGACGCACAACTCAGGATCCTGATGGCTTCTTACCGCTCCGTCGGCTGTTTTTTTCTCCAGAGGAAAGCGTACACAAGAAACCTTTCCTGGAGAAGGAATAGGTGATAAGAAGACGGGAAGAAACAAGCATCTGTTGCTACTGTCCCCATTTTGCTGATGTGGAAACTGAGCCTTGAAAGGGACCAAGAACCTAATGAAATGTCACCAAGGTTGAAATGGTAATAAATAGCCAGAGATGAGGAAAAGGCAAAAAGTTATCCAGGCTCGCAAGTCAAAGCCATACTGGATCTAAGCTAAACTTTCTTATACAGGATAGTCTACAAAAAACAATAAGGGGACATTAATTTATTCATATTAAAAATACTTACTGAAGACACACTACGTTCCAGTAACTGGTACTGGGAATAAAGAGACGAACAAAAGAGACTTACCAAGTTCCTGTTGCTAAGTCAGTAAGACTCAAGGAAGTAGCAACAAGTTAGAGTAGATGTGGTGACTATCTTCAAGAAATTTACAATTCCAAAAGAGTCGTTAGGAAATACAGTATGAGGTGAAAACAGTTAAAAAGTGAAAGAAATAAAACTAAAGATAATGATTAATGTTAAAAAAAAAAACCCACATTATCAGGCACTGTTATAGCCTTCATATGTCATTTCATCTTGTCAAAGAATGTCTCAAAAGACAGCCACAGGAAAGAAAAGAAAAACTTTATTTGCAAAGATGCAAGGGAGTGAGACTTCCAAAAGGACTGATTCATCAAATATGAGACATCAAGTTTTAAAGATTACTTAAAGTGTAGAGGAAAGAAAAGAACACAGAATTAAATTGACTTTACATGCACTGAAAGGGAATCTAAGCCAAGGAAGTTTGGAATGGTAGCCTGTAAGGGGACAGCTACAGAAAGGGCCAGAGAAGAAGAATTCCTAATTGATGTTTTCCTATGCCATTTCCTGAGTTCGTGACTGTGGAGGAGTTATCTCTCCATATCTCATTGTCCTCTTCTGTGAAATGCTGGTAGCAGGGATGACTGCAAAGGCTTGTGGTCAAGATTAAATAACATAAGAAAGTGCTGCTAGGTCAGCAAGTACTCAACTGCTTGAGATCTTGAATTATTCTGCATTCTTTCTAGTCTCCTTTCAAGTTAATCAGAGGGTCCACCATACCACGGAGCTGGCGAATCCTACATGTGTTTCTCATAACCATTAAACCAATAAATACAAGTGAAGACATAAAACTAATGGTTCTAGTCCCAATTCTGGTTGTAAACTCCAGAATTAGATTGTAAACTCCCTGAGAACAAGGAAAAGTGTTTTCTCCTTTGTATCTCCCTAAGCTCTCTCAAATGTTTGTTGAATTATTCAGTGCAGCCAAGAATAAAAAACATTCCCTTGAGATTTTCCCTCAAAGCCAGAAAAGTACATCTTGTTTTTAACTCGGGGAGGAGGCTGAAAGTAAAATTACAGTCCTAAACAAGAAGCCATCTGTCTTCCTTCTTTATAGTCAAGGAAAGGGGAGTTGTTTCTCTTTGCAGAGTCAATATGGGAGCATTTCTCTCAGATTAGAAAAATCTTTTTGGCTAGTGCTGCTGTTCCGTGTAGTAGCTAGTGCTTATTCTGTAATTGGAACTGTAGAAGGAGATAAATGCGTAACAGACTGTGGCAGTGCTTCATAAAATGTATTTTACTTTTTTTTTAGAGATCTCTTTCCTAGACATAGATAATGGGTGAATATAATTGAAAGCAAGCACAGTCCATTGTGCTTGACTGATCTGAACTCTGGTTTTCCCTTTAAGAGTTAATAGAACTAAGAGTTCTAAGATTCTGCAAGGTGCTTTGTAAATACACCAATTATGTATGTATGCACCATATATGCATATGAATGTGATGTTTCAAAATTATACCTCGTCATTAGCATGAGGGAAACTAACAGCTCTTGCATTGATATGCTGTACCTTCTAAGAATGAGTCTCTTTCCCATCCCCCTCATGCCCAAAAAAAGCCTCGTAAAAGGAGTGATTTAGAGAGGGGCAAATTACTATTTCTTTTCACTCTTATAAACAAGTACACACAGCATTCAATGAAATTAAACCACAGCAAACTCAGAAATCACAAAAGGGATTTTTTTTTTTTATTAAGCCAGTGATCAGAGTACTTATCTACCATGGTGAGATGTTATCAGGGCAAGCCCCTTCAGAGGGGCTTAGGTTTTCTTTTTCTTTTGGGAGAAAGGAGGTTTTTAGAAACTTATGTAAAAACCATCTGCGCTAACCAGGATAAAATTATAAGGTCTATCAATCTTGGTGCTGCAGGGTAAAATCGGATCACCAGCTGAGCCAGCCAGAAATGCTTCCCAGTGGTCTGGTATTGCCTAATTGGCTGTGTGAATTCCAAGGGTTCCAGCTTCAGATGGAGGTCTTGGTGCTGGTCACTCACTGAGGGAAATCATTGAATTAATGGTCTTTCCAGTGATTTTTATAAAGCCTGACTCGTTGTTCACATGATTTCAGGTTTTGGGGTAACAAATACAAATGCATCTCTACATGTGTATGTCTATAACTGCTCAGAATAGTCTTCTTAATTTAAAAACCGTGGCATTTGGTGCTGTGGCTGTGTTATTTACATTTTAGCACATACTGTGCTCGCAGTCACATCCCACAAGAGCTTATTTGCTTCAGCAGAGCCCTAGCTTCCAGATTTGCCTCACAACCTCTTCCTTCTGAGCATTCACATATCACCCCAGGGAGATGCTCCAAAAGCCAAAACTAATTGTAACCAAGGGCTGTAACTGTTCATTCATTGCCAGAGAGGCAAGAGCAGTCTCTGCTTGAGAAGGTAGAAATGTATCTCAGCCTCCCAGTTAAACCAGAAGTTAGAAATCCACTTTACCTGAAGAGAGCTTTCCGAACTCAGGCATGCAACAGAAAAAGACAACATTGTATTCAGCAAGACTGGCAATTCTTAAGTCCTTAGCTCTGCAACTTTGTTTCTGGTCACACTTGTAAGTTGATGTTCCTCCAATATTTATTAATAACTCTGGCTTTTATTTGTGGTTTCACTTGGATTTTTGTTGCAAGATCAAACAATGTATGAATTGTCTTTAAAATGCTTGTTATGAACTTGTGTTTAGAGGGGTGTATCTTCCTCCTACTACTTTTCTGAATGACTTTTTTAAGCATTGTAGTCATTCAATTCATTTAATAATTTTTATATTGACTGCTTTCTATGAGCTAAGCATGTTTGATTTTGATTAAGTAGCCTGTGCTCATGCATCAGTCCTCAGGGATTTGAGCTGTTTCCAACATAAAATTAGTGTTGGTTTTTCATTTTGGGATACTGGGATGAGGAAGGAGAGGAAATGGAAGCAGGGTTACGAGTATTAATTTGAGAAGGAAAGAAGAAATTTGTAAAGTAGGGAAATCTATTTATTTAACAGTACCTGTCTTGAGCCATTATAATGAACCAAATACCTAGCTGGGTGCCTGAGATTCAAGACGAAGTACACTTCTTTCCTTTAGATCATTCTTAAGGGGTGGAAAGATATTTAAACCAAGAACAGAGTATAGTTTAAATGTAATGAAAGGGAAAAGTCCACATACTATATAAGCTTAAAGGAGGTCCACAAAGATTGATTTTTTTTTATTTAAAAAATGCTGTTACATTTTTTTCCCTGTTAACACTTTCTTACCTCCACTAGACCAGTTCCCACTGTGTACCAAAAGCCTAGAAAACAGTTTGGTATCCAGGAATGTTTCATAAATATTTATTCAATGAATGAATGAATTTTGTCAATGAGTCCCTAGGAATTTAGATTTATAAATGCCTAGAATGTCTCAAAGGAAAGCTTGTCTTAAATATTAGATTACTACTCTTTAAAATACTTGTTGTCGTTGTTGTTTTATTGTAAAACTTCTGGTATAAAATAGGTTTATTTTTCTGGCTGGGCACAGTGGCTCATACCTGTAATCCCAGCACTTTGGGAGGCTGAGGCAGGCAGATCGCTTGAGCTCATGAGTTTGAGACCAGCCTAGGCAACATGGCGAAACCCTGTCTCTACAAAATATACAAAAATTCGCCGAGCGTCGTGGTGTGCATCTGTAGTCCCAGCTACTCAGGAGGCTGAGATGGGAAGATGGCTTGAGCCTGGGAGGCAGAAGTTGCAGTAAGCCAAGGTGGCACCACTGCACTCCAGCGTAGGCAATAGAGCCAAATTTTGTCTAATAATAATAACAATAATAATAATTTTTCTAATATTGGAATTATAAAAGGCTTTTCTTTTATATAGTAGCCTAATACCATAGTAAAAGACAGTTAGGATTAACTACATAAACATTTTAAAACTCCTACATGCAAAAGATACTACAAAGTGAATACAAATGACAAAGAGATAAATAATACTTGCAAAGTCTATATAAAGGTTTACATAATACACAAGAAGCTCCTATTTAAAACCAAAAGAAAAAAGAAAAAAAACCCACTCCACAGAAATATGAGTAAAGGACATAACAGACAAAATCCACAGTGAAAGAAATACAAGAACTAATAAAACGTGAAATGTTGCTCAGACTTACTAATAATAAAACTGTAAGCTTAAAAATTAGGAGACATCATTCCTCACCTAGCAAATTGGCAAAGATTTAAAAGCTTAATAATAACCAGTGTGAGAGAAGGTCACAGTACTCTATACATGATTAATGGTGATATAAATAGTTACCCTCTTTCTGGGGAGAAATTTAAGAATTTGTATCAAAATGTAAAAGGTATATTCTTTTAACCCAGCAGTTCTTACCCTGAGAATATCCAACAGCAATACAGTTTTGTTTTTAATAAGGAAAAATTGAGAGAAAACTAAATTTCCATAAACAGAAGATTGGTTAAGTAATTGCTTAAATAATAGGAAGCACTATGCAACTGTTAAAAAGTAAGAGCAATCTGTATTTAATGACATGGGCTATGCATAACTAAAATATACCATCAACTAAAAACAGTAGTTTACAAAACAGGATTATGATGGAATCCTGTTCATGTCAATCGTGTGTCTGTGTGATGTAAATTGTGTGTGTGCAAGCACGTGCGTGCATGTTTGTATAGATGAGGTTGTGAGGAATATGTACCAATCTGTTAACAGCAGTTACCTTTGGAGAGGAGGTGGGGATAAATCGTGGTGAAATAGAACAAGACAGAAGAGAGGCATGTTCTGAATTGTAACTTTTGAATTGCTTGTAGTTTTGACAAAAGCATGTACTTAAAAAAACTATATTTAAATATTTTTATATTATAAAACATTTTATTTTATTAAGGACAGGGAGGGGGTTCTCCTGAATGACCTGTTAATTGTGAAGAACATATACAGTGTCCAGAGTACAGGGAAAGAACAGGTCACAAATGCAATGATTAGGAAAGGCTTCATAAATTGTGTTTCAGCTGGTCCTTAACACGTCGCTTTGGATGAGTGAAGATGATGGGAGAAAAAGAGAACTCTCAGGTATAAAATGACTTAAGCAAAGGTGCAGGCTTAGAAATCAATAAGATCTATTGCATGTTCCAGTTATCTGTTGTTGTATCACAAACCAAACTAAAACTTGATGACTTAAAACAACAACAGTCATCAACTCTCACCGTTGGGGGAACAGAGTAGGCTCAGCTAAGCGGTTCTCGCTTGAGGGTTGTCACGTGATTGTAGTTAGCTATGAGGCAGGAGTTATCTTGAAGTTTCCTCATGCCTGGAGGTTGATACTGACTGCTATCAGCCAGAATACCTACTTGGAGGCTTGCCACATGACCTGGGTTTCCTCACAGCTTGGTAGCTGAGTTCTAAGGGTGAGCATCTTTTTTTTTAAATTATTTTTATTTTTATTTATTTATTTATTTTTTTTTTGAGACAGTCTCACTGTCACCCAAGCTGGAGTGCAATGGCACGATCTGGGCTCACTGCAACCTCCACTTCCTGGGTTCAAGCAATTCTCCTGCCTCAGCCTCCTGAGTAGCTGGAATTACAGGCACCTGCCACCACACTTTTTGTATTTTTAGTAGAGACAGGGTTTCACCATGTTGGCTAGGCTGGTCTCAAACTCCTGACCTCAGCTGATCCACCTGACTCGGCCTCCCAAAGTGCTGAGATTACAGGCGTGAGCCACCACACTCGGCCAGGGTAAGCATCTTTAGATGACCAGACTAACACTGCATTACCTTTTACTTATTTATTTATTTAATAATAATAATAATAATATTATTATTATTATTATTATTATTATTATTATTTTGAGACACAGTTTTGCTCTTGTTGCCCAAGCTGGAGTGCAGTGGCGTGATCTTGGATCACTCTAACCTCCACCCCCGGGGTTCAAGTGATTCTCATGCCTTAGCCTCCCAAGTAGCTGGGATTACACGCATGTGCCATCACGCCCAGCTAATTTTTTGTATTTTTAGTAGAGATGGGTTTTCACCATGTTGGCCAGACTGGTCTTGAACTCCTGACCTCAGGTGATCTGCCCACCTCAGCCTCCCAAAGTGCTGGGATTACAGGTGTTAGCCGCTGTGCCCAGCCTGCATTACCTTTTATAACCTGGCCTCAGGTAGCACATAGCATCACTTTTGCTATAGTCACAGGCCCATTCAGATTCAAGGGAAGGGACCATCGGTGCTCTCCAAACCCTACCCTTGAGGAAATATCAATGTCACACTGTAAGAAGAGCATGTAGGTTGGGAGATCTTGGCCTGAGCTCTTCTGTTTGTCACAATTTCAAACACTCTCTAAAGTCTCTTCGGACAGGGGCCAGTTTTTCCTATCTACATTACCCTCTGGCATTCATAGGCTTTGGAATTTATACCTCCTGCAGATAAGAGGAATCAGAGGGTTTTGAGTAAAGTAGTAATACAGTAGGCTTTTTGCTTTAAAATAATCACTGTGGTGGTATCTTACAGGGAGGACTAAAGGGAGGAAAGATTAAATAATAAAAACAGTAGATGCTAGAGCTATGCCCCTACTCATCAACTCCCCTATTCAATTCAGAAAAATGGTGCCTAAGTATGATTGACAGGAGTCTTCCATATTCCTTACCAAAGGCTTCAGTCTTCGGAATGCTTTCAGTAGGCCTCAATTCTCATAGAACCAGATGCTCCTGTGCCTGGCAGGAAATTACTAGGCCTTGGGAAGTAATTGAACTTTTTGAGAATACCAAGGTACCACTTCGGGGATACTAACTGGTATTTCTCCCACTGAGCAAAGGACATAGACTCCTTGGAAATTAAGCCTGACTTGACCACCAACTTACTCACTTCCCAAGTGCTCCAATAGTTTGTCTCCTAGTGTGGTGCTACAGAACAACATGGAGGAATGGGGAGGCGGAGCGGGCTACAGGGTCTGCACACATTGCTGGACTAGCAATTTGAAGCTTAGCTACAATCGTTCCCAGCTTCCCTCAAGTCCTGTTAAGAGATTTGTGTAAGGCAATGAAAAGTGTACTATTAGCTTGGTTTTTGAAGTTTCTTTCCCTATTATTATTTTATTGGACAAACTGTCAAAATCCACCTGTTCTTTCTCAGAGATGTCCTTTCTTCCTTTTTCATTGGTGCTAGACAGAGTCGTTTTCCCTAATACTATGTAATTTAGGAGAGGCTGTGTCAATTGCATAAAATATTTCTAATCTCCATAATTAAGATGCTGCTGGTCTGACAGCTTTGCTCTCTTACTCCCCCTCAGCTAGTTGCAGGGATGTAGAAAGACATTTTAAAAGAGTACTAAAGCAAAAATGACATGCTGTTCCCCTCCCAAAGGGCCTGCTCATGACTGTCACCAGCTTCCCTACGCTCCTTCCTGGAGAGTTTCATTTATGGCTTCCTCAAAAGTAGGAAAGAGAAACTATGCTAAGTTTCTCCAGACCATCTTCTCTCCATCCCCCAAAAATGTATACCCTGTCTTCAGTTTAAATTCAGGGGAAATCCAGATTGTCCCTTCTTTTTCTTGCTCTGTCTCCCAGGCTGGAGTGCAATGGCACGATCTTGGCTCACTGCGACATCTGCCTCCCAGGTTCAAGCCGTTCTCCTGTCTCAGCCTCCCAAGTAGCTGGGATTACAGGTGTGCACGACCATGCTCGGCTAATTTTTTTTTGTGTGTGTATTTTTAGTAGAGACAGGGTTTCACCATGTTGACCAAGTTAATCTCAAACTCCTGACCTCAAGTGATCTAACTGCCTCAGCCTCCCAAATTGCTGGGATTACAGGCATGAGCCACCATGCCCGGCCCTGGTTGTGCCTTCTTATAGACCACTCTTGAGGTCAATTCCCAGCACAGCATTTGACAGAGAATAATCTGATAAATCTGGGTTGAACACCTGAATGACCAAATTCTGAGGTCAAAGAGAAATTTAGAGGTGAGAAGTAGCAGAACATTGCAGTTGCTGGCACAGAATCTTTGAAGATCATGTAGTCCAGTTTCCTATAATTTTGGGAAAAAAACAGAGAGGTAACAAGTCACCAAGACTGCCATATATTCAACTTTTTTCTTACCTCTTGGTAGGTTGATGATGTATTCAGGTATAACATATAAAAGTCCTGCTTCATCCTTACAGTAAGTCTATTAAGTAAAAATTATTATTACTAGAGATTAGTAAAATGAGATATAAAAGTCTTGGTGGACTGTATTATGCTGCTATAATAAACTAATTCTCAAACCTAGGTGTTTTAATAGGAGAAAGGTTTATTTCTCCCTCACAGGATGTATACACAGCAGTTGGTCCAGAGGGAGAGATGGCAATAATACTGTCTGCTTTACATAGTCATTCAGGTGTCCAGGCTTATGAAGGCTCTAAGATATTGTATTTTATTTTTTTGAGATGGAGTCTCACTCTGTTGCCCAGGCTGGAGTGCAGTGGCACGATCTTTGCTCACTGCAACCTCCACCTCCCAGGGTTCAAGCGATTCTCCTGCCTCAGCCTCCTGAGTAGCTGGTATTACAGGTGCATGCCACCATGCCATGCAAATTTTTGTATTTTTAGTAGAGACAGGGGTTTGCCATGTTGGCCAGGCTGGTCTTGAACTCCTGACCGCAGGTGATCCACCTGCCTTGGCCTCCCAAAGTGCTGGGATTACAGGCATGAGCCATCACACCCGGCCTTCTAAGGTATTTTAGCTGCACCCTGTGTAACTTGAAGTCTTCCAACCCTCTCTCTGCAAGAAGAGAGTGTTGGATAATTACCCATGGAATTTTTACTGCCTCAGCCTAAAAATGACACATACCACTTTTGGTTGCATTTTACCAGTTAGTAGTAGTCACATGTCCTCACATTATCAAAGGGGGATGAAATGTAGAAGTGGATTATTTGGTAAGCATTATTGCCATTGTCACTGCTCCAAGAGATAATTTGTACACTGTCCAATAGCTATTAAGTAGCAAGGTTAGCGTCCAAACTCAAGCTGTCTGATGCCAGAGTCCATGTGATTTCTTTTCATAACTTGATAATGCCATGTTGAACATGGAAGTGGCCATAGTGTGGAGAGGCAGCTGTAGCATGATGGGAAAAGCCCTAGACTTGAGACAATTGAGCTAACATACCCATTTTACCACCTACTAGTTATGAGACCTTGGGCAAGTCCCTCAGCCTCTGCTAAAAGCAATTTTTTGCCAGGCACAGTGACTCATGCCTGCAGTCGTAGCACTCTGGGAGTCTGAGGTGAGAGGATCGCTTGAGCCCAGTTCAAGACCAGCCTGGGCAACATAGTGGGATCTCATCTGTACAAAAAATTTAAAAATTAGCCAGCATGATGGTGCATGCCAGAAGTCTCAGCTACTCTGGAGGCTGAAGTGGGAGGATTGCTTGAGTCCAGGAGGTTGAGGCTGCAGTGAGCTATGATCATGCCATTACATTCCAGCCTGGGTGACAGAGTGAGACACTGTCTCAAAAAAAAAAAAAAAAAAAAAATCACTTTTTCTATCTATAAAATAGGAACAAACAGAACTCTCATAAGATTGTTGTGAATGTAAAAGTATGAGAGCCTTCAAGACATATAACACACCCTCAATGAATGTTGAGGTCTGAATTCTTATTTCTTCTTCTAGCCCCTCTTTCTGCTAACACAAGTACCTTCCTGGAAATGTAAGGCCTTCCATAGTGAGACTTTCTGCTGAAAGTTCTAGTTGAAATTTTGCCAGAGGAAAGACTTTAGTAACCTGATGCCAACACTTCTAGCATTTAAGTTCTGATTCTATTACCAGTCCTTTTCCTGATATCAGCAATTTTCTTCATGTGTTGCCAACCACAACTCATTCATGACTTCAGGGGAAAGGAAAGGATAATGTCACATTGGAATTAAAAGTTGCAGCTTGAGAGCAGTCTTGCATTTAAAAACACTGTAAATGTTGGCACCTCTCTAGGAAGTAAATGTCAAGGCATGTGTAATACAGAGTGAGCACCAGTGCCTTCAGGTATTAACCTATTGAGAAAGCCCATTTGGCTCATTATTACATCCTTGTTTCAACTCCAAAAATAGATCCTCTTTATTATTTTAATATTATTTAGAAAAAAATTAAATTTCTATTATGTGACATGAGAAAATGCCTTTGTTAGAAGGCTAATGGGCCTTTTTTTTTTTTTTTTTTTTTTTGTCCTGAGAAAGGAAAGTAAATTGTTTCCTATGGAAAGGTGCATAAACTCCTTCAGGCCCCTGGGTAATTGCTTAGGAGAGTATTGGTACAGATAATTGAAAATCTAAAAACCAAGGTTCTTGGCAAAAGTAATGAACTTCCTTGAAGCAAGGCTCCTTTTTCAAAATGAACCTGAAGCTCAAAAACCTTTATTCCTCACTTTGCCTTTGTTGTTAGCAACTCAAACATCCTGACACACTGGTTACAATCTTGGGCTTAGGAGTGAGACAACTGTGGGATTGATAACCAGTCCAGCAAATTCTAGCTGTGAGACCCTGCCCAAGCTACAGAAGTTTTCTGAACTCCTCATCTATGACATTGCATCATGATTATTAAATGAGAGAGAGCAGTGTGCAAGGTTACAATGGTGTATCTGGCGTGCTTGACACGAGAATGACAAAACTATTAACAGTAATCATCATTTTCTTATTCTTTAGTTAGAAGCAATGAATAATTTAAAATAATACATTTCAATTTTTAAAAATGAAAATGTATGTTTTGTATGAACCGAAATTTATACTCGCTAAACAAGGTATTACACCTTGCAGTTTATACTGTTTCACTTTTTAAATTTTTAAACCCAAATTAATGTACAAATTGTCATATAGCATGATTAAATTGAATTAATCCAGTTTTACTTCTTCATCTTGAGAACCACTGTGCTATCATTATTTATATCTACTGTTTAAGTGCAGAGATACATTGTACTACAGGGATTTGAGACATGAACAATGACCTCAATGAGTTTGAACAGTTCCTAGCCATTATGAACTTACTCTTGAAGCAACTCCATGCAGCTATGTCCACTTGTGTCTGGGTGGATGCATAACTAGTGGTTGTCTGGATTTGTTTCCATGTAGAATATAATGCTTGGTAAGACATAAGTAATGTTTGCTAATTTAAAGCATATGTATACACACATATAAATATAAATATTAGATATATATAACATATATCTATAAGTATATATATATATACACACACACCACATTATTGAAATTCAATAGTTTTGAAGGTAGACCAACCAAAGATTTTTTTTAAGGAAGAGTATTTTTATTACTGACATTGCTTTTTGTTTTGTTTTGTTTTCTCATATGGGGTCTTGCTCTGTTGCTCAGGCTGGACTGCAGTGTTGGGATTACAGGTATGAGTCACTGTGCCTGGCCAACATTGTTTAAAATTGTGGGCACATGGTGATAATAAAAAGCAGACAAATGAGGTTTTATTGCTTTTTCACATCCTCTGCAGACAATTCACCCCCTATTGTTGCACCAGACTAGGCTCTTCCACTGCTCTGCCCTTGGAATACCACTGCATAGTTCCTGGCAGATAGTAAGAACTCCATACCTGTAAACTATTATTATTTCACTACAGGTCTTTTAAAACTTGAGAGGTTCCTAGAATTTTACTTTTTTCTTTCTTTCTTTTTTTTTTTTTTTTTGCAGAGAGAGAAGCAATGACATGGAAATATGACTTAATTCCCCAATAAAGAAGTAGTATTATCAGGCCAGGTATGGTGGCTCGCGCCTGTAATCCCAGCACTTTGGGAGGCCAAGGTGGGTGGATCATCTGAGTTCAGGAGTTCGAGAGCAGCCTGGCCAAAATGGTGAAACCTCGTCTCCACTACACATACAAAAGTTAGCCGGGTGTGATGGCGCATGCCTGTAGTCCCAGCTACTTGGGAGGTTGATGCAGGAGAATCGCTTGAATCTACAGTGAGCTGAGATTGCACCACTGCACTCCAGCCTGGGCGACAGAGTGAGACTCCAACTTGAAAAAAAAAAGAAAAAAGTAGTATTATCTTTAAAAAATTTTTTTTTCTGTGATAATAGTTTTGGTGCCTTTTAAATTAGAAAATATACAAAAGTGTTTTTAAAAGTAAACAAAAGAGGCTGGGCGAGGTAGCTGAAGCCTGTAATCCCAGCACTTTGGAAGGCCGAGGTGGCAGATCACTCCTTGAGGCCAGGAGTTCCTAACCAGCCTAACCAACAAGGTGAAACCCTGTCTCTACTAAAAAATAAAAAAAAAATTAGCTGGGCATGGTGGCACATGCCTGTAATCCCAGCTACTAAGGAGGCTAAAGCATGAGAATTGCCTGAACTTAGGCAGTGGAGGTTGCAATGAGCCAAGATTGTGCCCCCACACTCCAGCCTGGGCAACAGAGCGAGACTCTGTCTCCAAAAAATTAAAAAAATTTAAAAAGAGGTATACCAAAGACAGTAAAACCCCCTATAGTTATGCTATCCAAAAGACAAAAATAACAATCATTTATTGATTACTCTATCTCAGGAGTCCTACATTCATTCCATTTATTTTAATCCTTCCTGTGAACCTATGAAGTAGTTTCAGGTTTTACATTTTTCTTTACTTTTCTTTTCTTTTTTTTTGAGACAGAGTTTCGCTCTTGTTGCCCAGGGTGGAGTGCAGTGGTGCGATCTCAGCTCACTGCAACCTCTGCCTCCCGGGTTCAAGCGATTGTCCTGCCTCAGCCTCCTGAGTAGCTGGGATTACAGGTATGCGCCACCACGCCCGGCTAATTTTGTATTTTTAGTGGAGACGGGGTTTCTCCATGTTGGTAAGGCTGGTCTCCAAATCTCAATCTCAGGTGATCCACCCTCCTTGGCCTCCCAAAGTGCTGGGATTACAGGCATGAGCCACCATGCCCAGCCACATTTTTCATATTTTTTTTAGAGGAGGTAACTGAGTCCTAGAGAAGTTACAAAACCTGAGCTTGTAAGTGGCAGGCCAGGATTCAGACACAGCTCTGTTTGACTGGAAGCCTAATCTCTTAACAACTCTGCTGTTTTACAACAACTCTGTGTTCCCCGCTGACCATTATTAATATTTTGATGTTTTGCCTTTCAGTTTATTTTATGTGTATACGTATGTGTGTTTTCTAAATGTATATGTAGTTTTTTCAACAAAATTGGGATCGTGTTGTGTATAATGCTTTGCATCCCACTTTTTAACCTAATGTTACAGTGTAAGCATTTTCCGCATCATTATATAGGATTCAAAAGTATGATTTTCAATGGCTACATAATAGTCCATCATATGCTTTACCATAGCTGAACAAACAAATCCTCTTGTGTGGGACTCCACTTTGAATAAAGTTCTTAGAAATGTAGTTTGTTACAACCATTCTGAAAGTCAGTTTGGTAATATATCGTGAACTGTACAAAGCTCTTACCTTTATAACCTTGCTTCTAGGAGTTTATTCAAAGGAAATAAGCAAAATTATGATCAAAGATTTATGAATGAGGGTGTTTATCCCAGTGATAGTAAAAACATATATATGTGCATAGAAGAAAGATGAAAAGAAAACAATGATACATTAGCAATGTATCATTAGTTACTGATATAACTTTTATTTACTGAGTTATTGATTTTTATTTTATTGCACTTTATTATATTTTTATTTTTTATTTATTTATTTTTTGAGATGGAGTTTCGCTCTTGTTGCCCTGGCTGGAGTACAATGGCGCGATCTCAGCTCACTGCAACCTCTGCCTCCTGGATTCAAGCGATTCTCCTGCCTTAGCCTCTCAAGTAGCTGAGATTACAGGCATGCACCACCACACCTGGCTAATTTTTTTTGTATTTTTAATAGAGATGGGGTTTCACCATGTTGGCCAAGCTGGTCTCGAACTCCTGACCTCAGGTGATCCACCCGCCTCGACCTCCCAAAGTGCTGGGATTACAGGCGTGAGTCACTGCACCTGGTCTTATTGCACTTTAAATTGTATTTCTTATATATCTTTTAAAATTTTTATTATTTATTACATTTTTCAGTATTTTCTAAAATTCGTGTAATAAGCATGTATAACTTCTAAAAATTAAAAAGAAGTTATTTTTAAAATGTTGGTAATTTTTGGTGAATCTTCAACTCACCAATCACTGAATCCTGATCTTACATACAAAGTTACAAAATCTGATTAAAATGTTCTGTACAGCTCACGCTTTCCAACAATATCTGGTCTAGGCTGGAATTAAATATCACTTTGTCTTCTCCCACGATTCCTTTAATCCTCAACTGTTAGTGGCTTTTACTCCACCAACTCTTTGATTGCTCCCAACCTTACCAGGGTGAAGGCATTCATTTACTTCTACAACTGCTTGTTTTAAGGATAACCAATTTATTTCTCTCATTAGGAAATTAAAGAAATATTGACAAGCCCAACTTTTTCAGATCAGATGAAATTTTTTTTCTAACTTCAAAAAAAATTCCTTCTGTGTACTAGCTCTCTCTAGAAATTTTGGACATGGTTAGCAGTTTCCATCACAAGCATAAGCTTCCTGTATGTCTGGGCAATGATATGTTAGCTGTTATCCTCAGCCAAGTCTGTTCACTTAGGACCCAGTTTTCTCATCTATAAAATGAAGACTTAAAGTCATTGAGCTGTAGGGTCTCTGCCTACTCTTAATCCTTAGGTAAAAACCCACCAGTAAGAGACTGAATGTTAGTTCTTTCTGGTCCCAATTCTGAAGGAGAATGTAAATATAACATATTAAATATAACTGAAGACAGAATAAGAAAACTAAAAATAGGTTAGAAGAAATTACTGTAAAAGAAAAAATATACTGAGAGATATATTTATTAAGGTAAGTATATCAATTCTCTGAATGATACCCAAGCAATGAGTTTAGTATAGAGGTTTAGTGTACTATTAAGAGAAGATGCTGAATTTAGAAATAAATAGACCCTGAAAGGAGGCTTGACTCTGTCATTTATTAGCTGCATGGCCTTGAGCAAGTTATGTAAACCCATGGCTGCTTTTTAGAGTTTCTCTTTGTCTTGATATTCTGAAGTTTCTGTGCAGTGTCCAGATGTGGATTTATTTTTGCTTATCCTGCTTGGGAATGGTTGGGATTTTTGAATCTGTGTGGGTAGTACCTTTTATTAGTCTTAGAAAATTCCTAGCGATTCAATATTCAAATATTGCCTGTAAAAACAAAACAATATGACCTCTGGGAATGGCATTAACATATTTTAACAAAGAAGGAAATAAAAACAAAGAAGGAAATAAAAAGAAAGAAAGAAAATAAACAAATGTGGCAAAATCTTGGTAACTGTGAAGTCTGGGTGATAGGCGTATACGGTTTATAGTACTATTATCTACTTTTTTCTTTCATGTATGCTTAAATAATTTTATAATAAAAAATAAAGAACTATAAGAAAATTAACAACCATTCTGTCTCCTTCTCCTTGTGGAGCTTCAGTGGAGTGTACCTCAGACCTTTTTCTACACTTCATGTCTCTGAATGCTCATAGTTTCCATATCTCTATCTCTTGTGATATTGTGAATAATTTTTTCTAACCTACATTTAGTTTACTTATTCTGTCTTCAGTTATATTTAATGTTATTCAGTATTTAATTTTGGTTATTATAATTTGTATTTATAGACATTCATTTTGGTTCTTTTTCAAATTTGTTAGTTTACTTTATCCCTTATACTTTTTCTCCAATCAGAAGTGAGCTTTCTCCAAGTATTAAAACACACACAACCTCCTTCCCCAGCTATTAAAAAAATAGGCATAGTTGTTTTAAGTGTATTGTTCTATAGCCTAAGTCTCATAATTCCAACATCAGAAATATGTGAAAATCTGGTATAGTTTCTATGTGTTCTGTGGTTTCTAAAGGTTCTTGCTCATGGTATCTTGCTTGTGTGCTTGATTATTTTTGACTGTGTGCTGCTTATTTATTTGAAAAATGATATGTGGGATTTTTTTCTGGTCTAGGATAAAGGTGTTTTCCTCTAGAGTGGATATATATTCGATTATTTGGTGTTCAAAGGCATTAATAATTCAGAACAATTTTTAAATAAATTCAGAAGTTGACAATTTTTTTTGACAAATCAAATTCAGTGATGTGTCTGTAGGCTGCAAATTTGAGTGATGATTAACTTGTCGAAACTTTTCAGTCCTTTTCCCTCTCTCTTAGGCTCAGCAACAAGGTATTTTTCTTGTAGCACTTGGAGTAAGGGAGAGGTATAAATCTTTGGTACCCCATCTTCATTGGAGTGAAGGGGTCCCTCCTTAGAGATTCTATTTTGGATGGACATTGGCTTTGATTTCCTTCTCCCTTGCCATGGGAGGCTATCAGCCCTCTGGGAAAAAAAGCAGCCTCAGTGTTTTCTCTTACCTTCCTGGAAAAAGATGAATGATAAACTCTTCTAAGTTCCAATTTCTTCATAAGTAAGATGAAGTTAATATTGCTTTACTTACAGAGTTGTGTGTTAAGCAAGATACAAAATGCCCTTTTTAAATTGTGAATTACAATATAAACTTACTCTGGAACCCAGGGCCCTTAAGGTTTGGGAAATCTCTTCAAGTTGCATGGATACTTGAGAGTATGTATATTTTTCTATGTGCGTTTCAGAGGGTGCTTATATATTTAATGAGTTTCAAATAATCCATTGACCACCAAAAATTTTTAAAGCATTTGAAAACGGAAATTATTATTTGAAATCAAATAAGTACAGGAAGGAGGCAGAAGATTGGATTTGTGTTTATTCATTTAGATGTTGGTGAAATGGGTGGGGCATGGTGGCTCACACCTGTAATCCCAGCACTTTGGAAGGCCTCCTGATCATGAGGTCAGGAGTTTGAGACTGGCCTGGCCAACATGGTGAAACCCTGTCTCTACTAAAAATACAAAAAATTAGCCAGGTGTGGTGGTGCGTGCCTGTAATCCCAGCTACTTGGGAGGCTGAGGCAGGAGAATCACTTGAACCCAGGAGGCAGAGGTTGCAGTGAGCGGAGATCATGCCATTGCACTCCAGCCTGGGCAACAGAGTAAGACTGTGTCTCAAAAAAAAAAAATAAATAAAAGATGTTGCTGAAATGTTTTAATCTTTGCCAGTTACTAAAATAGTGATTATTTGCTCAATAAAACTGTGTTTTATCTGTTCTCTTCTAGACTATAATTTCATGTGTGTGAAATTCAAGGGGAAAAAGGATACAATACATAATCCAGGTAGGAAGAGCATTTTGTTCCTTTCGTTATTTATTCCTTGCAGACTTTCATTCATGGATGCATAGACTCTTAGAATGTTAGAGCTGCCGAATCCGTACAGATCAGCTAATTTAACCTTCTTAGTTTACATTTAAGGACACCAAGGAAAGGAAACAGATAAATTTACTAGAATTATAAATGTGACAAATATTCCAGAGATTTTCTGCTAATTAAAATGTTGCTTTTGTCTAAGAAAACATAGCAGAGTTTGAAATTTCCCTCCTTTTCTTCTATAGCATCACCAGTGTCACACTTCAGGGACTGACCAAATGTTTTATCTTCTGAAAAGCTTTCCTGGCTCAGATGAGGTGACTCATGTCAGCCTACACAAAAGCTTCTTCATATACTAGAATTTCTACTATAATTTTTCAGCCTTTCCACAAAACATGTCTTACCATAATCCAGCAACAGAGCAAAAGAGAAGTCAATGATGAGAAGCTTGATAATGTAACGGTTTAGTTCTAAGGTGGGTAGCAGTCACTCTTTCACTCAACAAGTATTTATTAAGTACCTACCATGTGCTGGGTACTAGAATTACAATGATAAACAAAAGATGTGGTCATTATTTCGCCATTTTCACACCACCTCTTTAGTCACTACTTTTCTTTCTCTTTTGGACAACTCAGTGTATCCTCTAACTGGTGTTTCTGCTTATACTTTGATCTCCCTTTGATCCATTCTTCACCCAATAGTCAGAAGGATCTTTTGATCATTAAATCCCCTCCTTAAGCCTCTCAGAAGTTCCACGTGTGGAACAGCAGTGTAAGGAGCTCTATGTACCCACTCCCCAGAGTTAGCCGTAACTATTGAACATTATATATTTTTTAAAAACCCAATCATTTATAAATCCCTGGAAATTGTCCTAAGAGCATATAGCAAATGAAGAAACATTTACTAAAGAAAATCTATTAGATCTTGGCAGGAACAAAAGGAATCTTTGGCACAACCCACCCCCTCTCTCCTCCCTTCCCATCTCAACCTGATGACAGAAGTTCCAATCTGGTCAAATATCACCAAGAAAATGGGACTCCTCTCCCCTCTGCTCCTAGTCAAGGGATATAGTAGCACTCTAGGAAGGGCAGGTCACTGCTTTTTTCATCACCCACCTCTGAATTGCAGAAGCTAAATTCCTGGTGAGTGTGGCTGAGGGATGAGGGGCTACCTTCTTCCACCCAACTCCCACTCATAGATGGAGGCTCTGTCCTAGGCATGGGAGGTCAAGAGTACTGTGGTCACAGTAGTCCTTGTTCCAGCTTACTTTTAGGGTGGATGTTTCATGCTAGGAGAGGCAAGACAAGATCTGAAGCTACCATTCCCACCTTCTACCTTGTTTGTAAAGCAGGGGCGTCAGTTCAAGAGAAGCAGGCTACTGTCCCTGTCCTCACTTTCAGGGCAGTGGCTCTGATATTCTGCCCTGGAGAAGAGGAAGTCCCGAAGAACAGAGAGCTCTAACACTCCCCCAAAGAAACTGACTCTATTTAAAGCAGAATATGGGAAAGCTCAAGTCTAAAAATTCTCTCAAATACAATGGAGATTTTGGTGGTAAGCAGTTAAGAGAAGGCTGGTAACTCCATAGGAGCAGGAAGCTGAACCATAGACCAGTTAGCTTACTAGAGAGAACCAGGGAAAGAGACAACTAAGAGGAATCCTCTTGGAGTCACAACAAACCTCAAAAACTGGGCTTAGAAACTACCTCTATTTTTCTCGGGTTTAAATCTAATTGGATCAGACTGTGGAGCAATGTATGTCCCAGGGCATTGTCAAAAAAAGCAATCACCTGACAATTAGGCAGTGTCTAACAAAGGCAGGTAGCTTAACAGAGGGATCAAGGAAAGAGAGATAAAGAGAGTCCTGTGGAAGCTACTGTCACCCCATAGTTACTGTTCATGTCCATGTCTGTGTTTGTCCTCTGAGGAGCAACATCAGAGGCTTCACACTGTGAGGGAAATAGACTTTACTAAAATTATCTAAGCAAGTCATTAAATAAATAAGCAAAAAGGAACAAAAATAAGCCCTGGAGTTGAGGGAGTACTCAATATCTAGAATTGCTGCAATCTATTACCTGAAATGTCTATACAAAGACATACAAAGAAACAGGAAAGCATGACCCATACATAGGCAGTAAATCAGGCAATAGAAATTGCCTTGAGAAGGATGGCCCAGATGTCAGATGTGATGGACGAAGTGTTCAAAGCAGGCGTTATAAGTATGTTCAAAGAACTAAAGAAAACCGTGCTTAATGAAGTAAAGAAAGGTATAATGTCAACATGTCATTGAATAGAGAAGATCAGTAAACAGATATAAATTATAAAAAATTAACCAAATGAAAATTTGGAATTCTAAATTTGGAAAGTATAATAACTAAAATTAGAATTTCACTACACACATTCAACAGTAGATTGGAACTAGCAGAAGAATCAGCAAACTTGAAGATGGACTGATAGAAATTATGTGACTAAAGAACAAACAGAAAAAAGAAAGAAGAAAAATAAACAGAGGCTCAGAGAAATCTACAATCCAAGAAGTTTGAAGAGCTCCAAGTAGAACAAATGCAAAGAAATCCACACCCAGACACGTGACAGTAAAAACATTGAAAGAGAAATTTTCAAAGGGAAAAATTTGAAAGCAGCAAGAGAAAAATGAGCCAGGCATAGCCAGAGGCAGGAGGATAGCTTGAGCCCAGGAGTTCAAGACCAGCCTGGGCAATATAGCAAGACCCCACTCTACACAAAAATCGTGGGGGAAAGACACTCCCAAAAAAGGAGAAAAATGACTTATCACATTCAAGGGAACCTCAATAAGATAACAGATGATTTTTCATCAGAAACAATGGAGGCCAGAAAGCAATGGGATAAAATATTCAAGGTGCTGAAAGAACAAAAACTACCAATCAAGTATCTTATAATGTCACAGGGTGAACCCCAAAATTGAACCTCAACCTGGGAGGTCACATGGGTTCTTGACTTCATGCAGAAAAGAATTCAAGAGCAAGCTGACAGTAAAGTGAAAGCAAGTTTATGAAGAAAGGAAAGGAATAAAAGGGTGGCTACTTCATAGGCAGAGCAGCCCCAAGGGTTGCTAGTTGGCTATTTTTATGGTTATTTCTTGATCATATGTTAAACAAGGGGTGAATTATCATTGAGTTTTTCAGGACAGGTGCAGGGAATTCTTGGAACTGAGGGTTCCTCCCTTTTTTAGACCATATAGGGTAACTCCTGTGAGTTGTCATGGCATCTGTAAACCGTCATGGTGCTTATGAGAGTTTCTTTTAGCATGCTAATTTATTATAATTAGTGTATAATAAGCAGTGAGGACAACTAGAGGTTGCTTTTATCACCATCTTGATACTGGCTGGTTTGGGCTGGTTTCCTTACCACATCCTGTTTTATCAATGGGGTCTTTGTGACCTGTGTCTGGAGGAACAAGTCTTGCTAAACTCCTATCTGAAAACAAAAACAAAAACAAAAAAACCTCAAAACCTTCAGTATCTTTTAATTACTTTGGATAAAGTCAAATTTGCTTATCATGATCTACATAGTCTGCCCACCTCTCTACCTTCTTGAACCACACTTCTGTCTTGAGCTTGATCACACAGGCATTCTTTTAGCCTGTTCCCTCCTGCCTCGAGGCCTTTTGACCATGTTGCCCCAAGTGTCTGTCTCACTATTCTCTCACCTCTTTAACTAAATATTACTCACCCTTAGATTTCAGCTTAAACTTTGCTTCTTCTGGGAAGCCTTCCCTTATCTCCCTGCCCATGTGAGATAGTAAACTAGAGAGAAATCAGACTATTAGGGGGTGTGGATAGAGGTAAATCATGATTCAGTTGGGAACTGTTGAACTTGAGGTGTCAGTGAGAACTCCGATAGAGATTTTAGGTAAGCAATTGGATACAGGATTCTGGAACTCAGAGAACTTGAGACTGCAGATATGCAAAGCCAACCTGGGGAAAATATGGTTGCCTGTGAGGACCTACTTCTCCTTCACTACCACCAATGCTGGCAGCCTCTCAGCTGCAGTTCTGCTTTGTCCCAAGCCTATCAAAGGCCAGAAATGTTGTTCTTCCTGCCCCTCCAGCTGACATATTCCTGCTTATTCTGTAAGGCCCTCCTTTCTCTGAACCCCAGCCTGCAGTAGGGTTGTGCCTGGGCTCCTGGAGATTTTTTTGTACTGTGCTGGTCCCAAGAAGAACAACTTCTGAGTTAATAAAAAGCTCCTGGCCGGGCACGGTGGCTCATGCTTGTAATCCCAGCACTGTGGGAGGCCAAGGCAGGCAGATCACGAAGTCAGGAGTTCAAGACCAGCCTGGCTAGCATAGTGAAACCCCATCTTTACTAAAAATACAAAACTTAGCTGGACGTGGTGGCACATGCCTTTAGTCCCAGCTACTTGGGAGGCTGAGGCAGGAGAATCACTTAAACCTGGAAGGTGGAGGTTGCAGTGAGCGGAGATCGTGCCACTGCGCTACAGCCTGGGTAACAGAGGGAGACTTTGTCTTGAAAAAATAAATAAAATAAAATAAAAAGCTCCTTTTGGTGTATCTTACTTTAATTTGATCTTCTCAGCCTGAATCCAGGAAGGGATATGCGTGTTGAATTCTGAGGGTGAAGGCGTGTTTTTCTGCTTGCTGGATAGTTCTCAAAGGTCAGGCAGCAGGCCTTAGTCATGCTAATGGAGATCTAACCTTTCATGGAATCAGAGATTTTTTCCAGCTCAAGGGCATTTCAATAATTTTCCAAATGAGGCCTTTGTCTCCAAATCACAGTGATAATTACCAGCAAAGTCATAACTTGAACTCAGGTCTTCTGACTTGAAGCCCAGTGCTTTTTTCTTTTTTTTTTTTTACCCACAATGCTCCCATGTAGTATAGCATCTGGCTTCTGGATGGACTTTTGCAGCACCAACCACCATTTCTAAGACATAGTAGTGTCATAAATGTTGTTGAATGAACAAATAACAGCTATTCTACTGCCCAATCCTTTCTTTTTCCCTAGAATAGCAGAGAGTAAAGAAAGCAAACCAGCAGAATGTATCTGGGGTTTCCAAGCATCATTATCAGCATGAATGCATGTCCTTTGGGAACTCTGCCACTGAAGTCATTCGATCAAGTAGAAATTGAATCAATGTCCATTCTTAGCACAATAATTAAAGGATACCAATATCTCAGAACCAGCTGGTGGAAAATAATCTCTGGTCTGTTTTATAAGCAATATCATATATAAAGGTGGAAGGTCTTCAGTGTTTTTCCCTGAACAGCTTTCTATGGTACAGAGCATAGACATCCAGGCAAAAGGAAGACGAGCTGGTTCACTGTCATCTCTGATTTCTCTCCAATCTCCACACTACCTCCAACGTGATAGCTTTAAATGCAACTTGAGAAGTGTTTCATCCAAGATTATGTAGCTAGTAAGCAGTGAAGCCAAGACTACAGCCTGTGAATTTGGATTTAAATACTTTGCCACCCATTTATCACACTTTTGATCAGATTTGGATCCACTGTAATTGGCCCCTTTTCTGACGGTTGCCATGTATTTTAGAGCTGCATTGTGCAATACAGTAGCTGCTGGCCTCCTGTGGCTATTTAAATTTAACTATGGTGGTGCATGGCTGTAGTCCCAGCTACTCGGGAGGCTGAGGCAGGAGAATTGCTTGAACCCAGGAGGCGGAGGTTGTGGTAAGCCGAGATCGCGCCACTGCACTCCAGCCTGGACAACAGAGCGAGACTCTGTCTAAAAAAAATAAAAAATAAAAAAAATCAAGTTAACTAAAATCAATGGCTGGGCACTGTGGCTCATGCCTGTAATCCCAGCACTTTGGGAGGCTGAGGCAGGTGGATCACCTGAGGTCAGGAGTTCAAGACTAGCCTGGCCAACATGGTGAAACCCTGTCTCTACTAAAAATACAAAAATTAGCCCAGGGTGGTGGCATGCACCTGTAATCCTAGCTACTTGGGAGGCTGAGGCAGGAGAATTGCTGGAACCCAGGAGGCAGAGGTTGCAGTGCGCTGAGATAGTGCCATTGTACTCCAGCTTAGGTGACAAAGCAAGACCCCATCTCAAAAATAAATAAATAAATTAATTAATTAATTTAATTAAATTAAAAATTTAGTTGCTCAGCCATACTGGTCCCATTTCAAGCACACACTAGCCACAAGTGGCCAGTGATTGTATGTTGGACAGTGCAGACATGGAGCATTTCCATCATCACAAAAAGTTCATTGGACAGCACTGCTCTAGGGACAGATTTCCCTTTTTTTGTCTAAGGTTACTAGGGTCAGAAAGTCTGATAGAATATTTCCTCTCTCCAAACAGCAAATGAGGCCAATAGACAGATGGGAGACTATGAGCTACTTAGTCTATTCCATACTTTCTAAACTCTTATATGGAATTGATAGGGCCTAGCTACTCATCTCTGGGATGGGTAAATCTGAAACATGCTACTTAGAAAAGGATGATTAATCTGTTGTCATTATCAAGTCCCTTGAACATACAATATAAATAAATATAAATTAAAGTATGCATCTCTCTGCCCTACTCTGATCTGTTATATGAGTATATATTTCTTGAGATTTAGAAGAACATTATGTTTCATTGTCAGGCTAGTGATTCATTAAGAATACATTTCTCAATGACATTTCCACAGATCCTCATTCTCTAGGCAGACTATCTTCCTAGGTGTCTGGGCCCATTTTTCTTCCAAACTAAAATCCTCTGGGAAAAAGATCTAAACATTTCAATTCTAACAGGATGTAAAGCTGTCTAGTTGAAAATTTGTAGCAGATATTCAAATTGGGAAATGATAATTATGGTGTGAAATAAACTATATATAGAAATGTACAAGTGAAAGATTATATTGTCACCTATATACCACAGGTGAGTTATTCTACCAGAAAAAAAAAAAGATAGCTTACTTTGCTTTGTTGTATGTCAAATGACAACAACAACAACAACAACAACAATAAAAGATTTACACACAGAACCCAGGGTGACCATTTGTTTTTTGCTTGACATAGTTTGTATTTGCAAACATTCCCCATTCATTTGTGTGAAATAATTGGAAAAAAGCATGCAATTTTCACAAAATTGGAGATGGAAGGGGGGTCAGCTTGCAGCTCTAGTGCTCCCTTGTTGGGTGGGTAATTTGGTATCAAGAGGTAGCCATGGTGACCATAAAACTTACTCATGTGACTAACGATGCAACTAATGACGCCCACAATTACTTAATTGCAGGCATGCTTAATGGCTTTTGCCATTTTCAGATGGTGCTTATGGCTAATTGTGGCTGCAAGTGGGTAACTACAGGTGCAATCAGATACGTTCCTAATTTTTACATTTGTGCTGACAGCAGAAGAAGAAACCATTCCTTCTAAAATGAGGCGTTATAAAAAGAGAGCTGAAATTAGTTCTTTCAAGTCCACTGATGATAGAACAGCCTCTGACACAAAAACAAACACAAGTCATTTCATGTTGAAGCAGAGGAAAGTTCCAGATGATCATTGGACCTTTTGCCACACTCCAACCCCACCTGTGCATTCTCCCCTTTCCCCTTAGTGTTCTCCCACTTGAATTCCTGCTACTGCCACTACCAAAAGGGGACTTTTACTTTTTCCTTATAACTCTACAGTTCCTGTCCCATCATGGAATATATATTGTTTTTTAACGTTACTTTGTCTGTATTTGAAAAGATTTTTTTTTTTTTTTTTTGAGACAGAGTCTTGGTCTGTTGCCCAGGCTGGAGTGCAGTGGTGCGATCTCGGCTCACTGCAGCCTCTGCCTCCCAGGTTCCAGCGATTCTCCTGCTGGGTAGCTGGGATTACAGGCACACGCCACCATGCCCAGATAATTTTTGTATTTTTAGTAGAGACGAGGTTTTACCATGTTGGCCAGACTGGTCTCCAACTCCTGACCTCAGGTGATCCGCCTGCCTCAGCCTCCCAAAGTGCTAGGATTACAGGCATGAGCCACCGCACCCAGCCTTGTGTTTGCAAATACTTTTAATACATGGCATGATACATATGTGCTTGAGTGACCTCTAGTATATATCCTGGGGCAGATACGTTAGCTTTTGAAGTTCTCTCATCAGGACTTAACACTCCAAAGGTGGCTATGCAGTACTTTGAAATCCTTATCAGAGATAATTTTTTTTTTTTTTTTTGAGATGGAGTCTCAGTCTGTCACCCAGGCTGGAGTGCAGTGATGTGATCACTGGTCATTACAACCTCCACTTCCCAGGCTGAAGCAATTCTCTCACCTCAGCCTCCTGAGTAGCTGGACTACAGGCAGGCACCATCATACCTAGCTAATTTTTACATTTTTGGGGGTAGAGACAGGATTTTGCTGAATTGTACTTCCCAAATCCCCCTGTGTCATGGGAGGGACAGAGTGGAAGGTAATTGAATCATGGGGATGATTTCCCCTGTGCTATTCTCGTGATAGTGAGTAAGTCCTCACGAAATCTGATGGTTTCATAAGGGCCTTCCCTCTTATAAAACTCTCATTCTTCTTTCTCCTACCACCGCGTAAAGAAGGATGTGTTTGGTTCCTCTTCTGCCATAATTGTAAGTTTCCTGAGGCCTCCCCAGCCATGCAAAACTGTGGGTCAATTAAACCTCTTTATAAATTACCCAGTCTTGGGTATGTCTTTATTAGCAGTATGAGAATGGACTAATACAGATGGTGTCCTGTGAGTAAGCCCTGTACTCTACTAATTGTCAACTCTTCTTGTCTGGGGCCTGAGGGATGAACTTTAGCCACAGCCAAATGGCGGAACTCTGAAGACTTGCAAGTAATGAGGTGGAGAAAATGTTGGTTACCAGAATCCTCTGAGGGAGAGCCCTTTATTTGATTAGAAGAAATACTTTGAAATGACATTTGGGGTGGAAGGTGAAGTCTCAAGGGCCTTCTCCATCAAGAAAAAAATGTTTGCTAAACTGCTTTGCATGAGACAAGGAGAGGAACTGTATTGCTCCTAAGAGACAGGGAAGAAGGGGGAGGGCAGGGGGCAGGGAGATGGGAGAAAGAGTGCAACCACAACACTGGCAGAAAGATATCTGCTGCACAATGGAAACTTTTGTGTCAATGCACAAATTCTCATAAAATATACTAAGCTAATGAATGTCTAGTGTGCGTGATTATCTGTGAAGATTTGTGAAGAGGTTGAGTTCGCTATCTGGACTGAAGCTGAACACTATCTCTGAAGTTTGGCTCACAACATCCCTTTTCTCTCTCTGTCTCTCTCACACACACACACACACACACACCCATACACGTACACACACACTACACCCACCCCCACACTGTGATACAGAAAGGGCACTGGGTAGAGGCAGGTAAAAGGAGAATTATTCTATCACACTGTGACATGACAGGCAGGCTGAGGGTACCAGCAGGCTTGCAGAAACGGGCATGGTGCTCAGGGCTTGGGCAGCCACAAGTCAGAGGATGATTAGACAGTGGAAATCAACAATTTATAAAGGCTGGAGGACAAGGCCACAGGGATTGTTCAAAGTGCAGGCACACAATCACCATTCAGGGTGTGTGCCTGTGCTGTGGGATTTGAGTGAGGTAGAGGAGCAAATGGCTGAAAATTTCTCTCAGCTCCGTGGTGTGCCTGACCCAGTGCTGGAGATTCCAAAGGGAGTAAGATGCTGCACCCCTCCTTGCAGCTGGAGAGATATTATTAGAATACAGTCATAAAATTACGGTAGTAGGAAGCTCAGAAGAAGCTGGCAGGTTAGGGAAGGCTTGCACAAGGACAGGGTTCTTGCTATGAGCTTTGAAAGTTGAAGAGTATATAGAAAGATTGCGAAAAAGGTTTTTCTGGGCAGAAGGATTAGCACATGTGAAGAGGCAGAGGCATGACGGTACAGGGCAACTGAGGCAGGAGATGAGGGTCTCAAAGATCTGAATGGCTTTGCTTGCCATTCGAGGACTCTAAGCTTCATCTAAAGGTACTGGGGAACCATGGAAGAATTTAAAGCTGGTGGAAAGCATGACTAAATTTGCCTCTTATAAAGATCTCCCTGGATTACGTGCCCATCTTCTGGGCTCTCAAAGTATTGACCTGTCAGTGTTTCCAATTTTTTTTTTTTTTTTTTTTTTTTGAGACGGAGTCTCACTCTGTCGCCCAGGCTGGAGTGCAGGGGCGCGATCTTGGCTCACTGCAAGCTCTGCCTCCCGGGTTCACACAATTCTCCTGCCTCAGCCTCCCGAGTAGCTGGGACTACAGGTGCCCGCTACTATGCCAGGCTAATTTTTTGTATTTTTTGTTGAGACGGGGTTTCACCGTGTTAGCCAGGATGGTCTCGATCTCCTGACCTCGTGATCTGCCCGCCTCGGCCTCCCAAAGTGCTGAGATTGCAGGTGTGAGACACCGCGCCCGGCCTCAATTGTTTATTTCTCCACCTCACCACATTGTGAGCACCTTGTGGGGAAGAGCTGTATCTTTCATCTCTGCACATAGTATATTGTCCAGGGGACATAGTAGGTATTCAATAGATTTTTTTTCTTTTGAGACAGAGTCTCGCTCTTGTCACCCAGGCTGGAGTGCAGTGGTGTGATCTCAGCTCACTGCAGCCTCTGACTCCTGAGTTCAGGTGATTCTCCTGCCTCAGCCTCCTGAGTAGCTGGGATTACAGGCACCCGCCACCATGGCCAGCTAATTTTTGTATTATTAGTAGACACGTGGTTTTGCCATGTTGGACAAGCTGGTCTCAAACTCCTGACTTCAGGTGATTTGCCCGCCAAGGCCTCCCAAAGTTTTGGGATTACAGGTGTGAGCCACCACGTCTGGCCTCAGTGGATTTTTTTGTTTTTTTGGAGACCGAGTCTCACTGTCACCCAGGCTGGAGTGCGATGGTGCGATCTCGGCTCACTGCAACCTCTGCCTCCTGGGCTCAAGCGATTCTCCTGCCTCAGCCTCCGAGTAGCTGGGATTACAGGTGTCCACCACAATGCCTGGCTAATTTTTGTATTTTTAGTAGACACGGGGTTTCACCATGTTGGCCAGGCTGGTCTTGAACTCCTGACCTCAGGTGATCCACCTGCCTAGGCCTCCCAAAGTGCTAGGATTACAGGCATGAGCCATCGTGCCCGGCCAGTGGATTTTTAAAATGTATCCTATCCAGAAATGAACAGTTGGAGGATGGTACAGTAAGACAGAGAAATGAGTGAGGAGGTTAATAGAGCAATCAAGATGGAGATAGTGAAAGCCTGCGGAAAATGTAATGGCAATAGGGATTGAGAGAAGGACCCTAATCTAGAGATATTTATAAAGTAGAAATACTGAACTTGGTGATTGATTCGTTTGTTGAAAAAATTGTTAGAAAAAAGTATCAAGGATGACCCCGAGTTTCTGTCCTTGGTAACAGCTTGGATCCTATGAAAAACAGGAGGAAGAATAGGTTTATTTTTAGAGGGGAAAGGGAGATTATCAGTTTCCCTGAGTTTCAGTAGCCTGTGGAACATCAGAAGAGATACCTACCAGGCTGCTACTGGATGGATTATGCTCACTATAGACCTAGATCTCTAACATGGAGACAGTGGGTTGGAAGTAATAAGTCTACAGATGATCTTTCAGATATGAGTGTAGATGTGCTCTTATAGGGAGAGTATGTAGAAGAGGTGGAGGATAAAACCATGAAAAACGCTAACATTTGTGGGGTAGATATGGAAAAGAGTTGCTCTTGAAGGAAGAGTTGAAGATGTAGGAAGAAAATTGGGAGATAAAAAATTATTACAGAAATTCTTATAATGGAAATACTTATTCTTTTTTTTTCTTTTTTTGAGAGGGAGTCTTGCTCTGTCGCCCAGGCTGGAGTGCAGTGATGCAATCTCGACCCAATGCAACCTCCGCCTCCTGGGTTCGAGCAATTCTCCTGCCTCAGCCTACTGACAAGCTGGGATTACAGGTGTGCACCACCATGCCTGGCTAATTTTTGTATTTTAGTAGAGATGGGGTTTCACCTTGTTGGCCAGGCTGATCTCGAACTCCTGACCTCAAGTGATCCGCCCACCTTGGCCCCCTAAAGTGCTGGGATTACAGGCATGAGCCACCATGACCACCTGGCAATAATTATTCTTCACTGCATTTCCATGAGCTCTTCCACATTTCCCAGTTCCCCTTCTAGAAGGTAGGGTCAAGTGGCTAGTTCTGGCAATGTGCTCTAAGTAGAAGGGGTATGTGTCTTTTCTGCATAGAAGCATTTAAGAGCTGGTGTGTGACCCTACAGCTATATCTTCCTCTGTCTTAGCAACCACAGAGGCTTTTTATTTTTATTTAATTTTTATTTATTTATTTTTTTTTGAGACGGAGTCTTGCTCTGTCCTGCAGACTGGAGTGCAGTGGTGTGATCTCAGCTCACTGCAAGCTCCGCCTCCCGGGTTCACGTCATTCTCCTGCCTCAGCCTCCCGAGTAGCTGGGACTACAGGCACCCGCCACCACGCCCAGCTAATTTTTTGTATTTTTAGTTGAGATGGGGTTTCACCGTGTTGGCCAGGATGGTCTCGATCTCCTGACCTCGTGATCCGCCCACCTCGGCCTCCCAAAGTGCTGGGATTACAGGTGTGAGCCACCGCGCCCGGCCCAGAGGCCTATTTTTGACTTGACAGAGCTGCAAAATGGAAGTAACCTGGATCATGGAGTAACCACATGGAAAGCCCTAGGCCATTCACTTTTGCATGAGTGAGAAGTAAATGTTTGTTGTGTTAAGCCACTGAGACTGGGGGTTAATTTGTTACCGCTACATAATTTAGTCTACCCTGACCAATATCATCAATGGAGGAGAGTTTCAAGAAAGGGCAGGCCAAATATGACGAAGAAATAAAGTTAAAACGATCAATTAGTGACTAATAGTGGATTTAGAAATTAGGACATGAGAAGCAAGGTGGGAGGGGATTTTATTGTGAGAAGTCAAGGATTGAACAGGAGGAAAGACAGTGGGAATAGTGATTGCAGATGGATCCTTTGGAAAGTTTGTATAAGAAGTGAAGAACAAGAAGCAGTCACTGGAGGGGGACAAGGGAACATGTGGTAAACAAACTTGCTTCTGTCTTTAAGAAGGATGTTTATAGGCTTTGGGGGAAAGGGAGTAGAGAGTGAGAGACTGAAGATATAGAAAAAGAAGAAGGCCAAGTGTGGTGGCTCTCGCCTGTAATCCCAGCACTTTGGGAGGCCAAGGCATGTGGATCACTTGAGGTCAGGAGTTCATGTCTAGCCTGGCCAACATGGCGAAACCCCGTCTCTACTAAAAATACAAAAATTAGTCAGGCGTGGTAGCAGGTGCCTGTAATTCCAGCTACTCAGGAGGCTGAGGCAGGGAGAATTGCTTGAACCCAGGAGGTGGAGGTTGCAGTGAGCCAAGATCGTGCCACTGCACTCCAGCCAGGGCAACAGAGCAAGACACCGTCTAAAAAAAAAAAAAAAACAAAAACAAAAAAAGAAGAAGAAGATGAAGATAACAGAGAAGGCAAGGTTCCTGAGGATTTAGTGACCATAACTTCACTGGGACCAAGGCATGTGCAGGAGAACCACCCTGTCAATCCAACACCCAAATAAATGTTTGTTTCTTTTCACTCAGATCACAAGATGTTAGGAGGCTCCCTCAACCATAACCCATGGACTTTTAATGGACAGCAACAACGCTTTGAGAGGCCACACTTGGCATTCTCCTATGACTCAAAATATGAGCAAGTGCACCTGTGGTTTTACCCAGGCCATTGTCCCTTTGGTGGTAGAGAATTTGGTGAAAAGAGTGAGGGCTGAGCATTCTGGAAGCAGGCTACAGAGGGGTACAGACTGAACTGTACTGTCTCAAAATTTACAGGTTGAAATCCTAACCCCAAGTACCTCAGAATGCAACCATAATTGAAGATAGGGTTTTTGTTTGTTTGTTTGAGACAGAGTCTCACTCTGTTGCCCAGGCTGGAGTGCAGTGGCATGATCATGGTGCAGCTGTAGCCTCAACTCCCTCTGGCTTAAACGATCCTCTCACCTCAGCCTCCCAAGTAATTGTGACTACAGGTGGGCACCACCACACCTGGTGAATTTTTATATTTTTTGTAGAGACTTGCTCTCCCTATGTTGTCCAGGTTGGTGTCAAACTCCTGGTCTTGGGCCATTCTCCTGCCTTGGCCTCTCAAAGTGTTGGGATTACAGGTATGAGCCAACAGTCAGCCAGAGACAGAGTTTTTAAAAAGGTAATTACATTAAAATGAGGTAATTATGGTGGGCCCTAATCCAATGTGACTGGTATCCTTATGAGAATAGGAAATGTGGACACAGACACAAAGAGAAAAGAGTATGTGAAGGCACAGGGAGAAGCCATCTACAAGCTGAGGAGAGAGGCCTGGAACAGATCCCTCCCTCATCGCCCTCACAAGGAACCAACTCTGCCAACATGGTGATCTGAGCTGTCTAGCCTCCAAGACTGTGAGAAAATAAATTTTTGTTGTCTAGGTCATCCAATCTGTGTTCCTTTGTCATGGAAGCCCTAGAAAACTAACACAGTGGGTTTGAATTCCAGTTCAGCCACATCTCAGCTCTTCCATCTTGGGTAAGGTATATAACCTCTCTATGTCTCACTTTCTTTATCTGTAAATCAGAGATAGTAATCAAAGCCTAAAGTCATCTCTCAATAAATGTTAGCTGCCATTATTCTTATTATTGGTAATTGTTTTTAGCTTTATGATGTAGTTTCAGTGTAGTAAAACTTAAATGGCTCCAAATTATTTTATTGTTATTATTGTTTTTTAATTTTTTTGAGACAAGGTTTCACTCTGTCACCCAGGCTGGAGTGCAGTGGTGTGATCATGGCTCACTGCAGTGTCAATCTCCTGGGCTCAAGCCATCTTCCTGCCTCAGCCCCCCGAGTAGCTGGAACTACAGGTGCACACTACCACGCCTCAATAATTTTTGTATTTTTTGTAGAGATGGGGTTTTGCCATGTTTCTCAGGCTGACCTCAAACTCTAGGGCTCAAGTGATCCAACCGCATTGGCCTCCCAAAGTGCTGGGGTTACAGGCATGAGCCATTGTGCTAGGCCCAAATTGTTTTATTAATTTCACTCTGTCTCAATCATAATCATGAATGTAGCCATGCCTGCAGGAGTAACTCACAGCACTCTCTCATGCATCTGAAGTAGAAAATGTGTTTTAATGAAGAACCTTAGGCAAGTCCTTTCAGAGAGAGCCATGTGGCAGGGGCTGGATCCTTGAGATCAAGCATCAATCTAAGGAGCAGCATCTTGCTTCCTCCACTCTGGACCTTTTCCTGATTCTTTTCAGAGCTGAGAAGCCAAAGCTTCCTCACAAGCAGAACACATCCCCACATCCAAAATATGCTTTCTGTTGAAACAGACTTCATATGCCTGCTGGCCATGTTTTGAAGGTAGCCCACTTACCTGTTGGGTTTGTTGTTACTTTGGTTTGTATTTTACCTTTTTCTTGAGAATCTGAAATAGATACAAAAGTGGACAAAATCATTTTAAGAACCCCAGGTGTTACTCATTAGACCATGAACAAGGCTGCCCACCCATCCCCACCGCCCATGTTCTTCTCGAACATTCCAGACATTGTATAATTTCACCATTAATATTTAAGAATCAATCTTTTAAAGATATGGATTACTATTACTATTATTATTTTTTGAGACAGAGTGTCATTCTTGTTGCCCAGGCTGGAGTGCAATGGCATGATCTCGGCTCACCGTAACCTCTGCATCCTGGGTTCAAGTGATTCTCCTGCTTCAGCCTCCCGAGTAGCTGGGATTACAGGCATGTACCACCACGCCTGGCTGATTTTGTACTTTTAGTAGAGACGGGGGTTTCTCCATTTTGGTTAGGCTGGCCTCGAACTCCCAACCTCAGGTGATCCACCCGCCTTGGCCTCCCAGAGTGCTGAGATTACAGGTGTGAGCCACTGCACCCGGCCAACACTGGCAAGATTATTTTTATTTAAAAATAGTACCATTACGCCGGATGCAGTGGCTCATGCCCATAATTCCAGCACTTTGAGAGACCAAGGTGGGCAGATCACCTAAGGTCAGGAGTTCGAGACCAACCTGGCCAACATAGTGAGACTCCATCTCTACTAAAAATACAAAAATTAGCTGGGCATGGTGGCCTGTGATCCCAACTACTTGGGAGGTTGAGGCATGAGAATTGCTTGGGAGATGTAGGCTGTAGTGAGCTGAGATTGTGCACTTCAGCCTGGGCGACAGAGCAAGACTGTGTCTCAAAAAAAAAAAAAAAAAAAAAAAAAAAAGTACCATTATTGAGTGGATAAAGAAAATGTGGTGGATATACACCATGGAATACTACTCAGACATAAAAAAATAAAACAATGTCTTTTGCAGCAACTTTGATGAAGCTGGAGGCCATTATTCTAAATGAAATAACTCAGGAATGGAAAATCCAATACTATATGTTCTCACTTATAAGTGGGAGCTAAGCTATGGGTACACAGAGGCATCCACAGTGATGTAATGGACTATGGAGACTCAGAAGGAGAAGGGTGTAAGAGGGCACAAAGGATAAAAAAAAAACTACCTATTGGGTCCAATGTACACTACACAGGTGATGGGTGCACAAAAATCTCAGACTTCACCGCTATACAATTCATCCATGTAATCAAAAACCACTTGTACCCCCAAAGCTATTGAAATAAAAAAATTTTTAAAATAAGACCACTATTACATGACCCAAATAATTAACAATATCATATTATTCATAATATCATCATAATATTCAGCCAGTGTTTAAATTTCCTTTCTCTTAAACTCATTATATTTTATTTTATGTATTTATTTATTTTGAGATAGGGTCTTATTCTGTCGCCCAGGCTGGAGTGCAGTGGTGCAATCACCACTTACTGCAGCCCCTCGACCTTCCCAGGCTCAGACTCTCCCACCTCAGCCTTCCGTATAGCTGGGACTACAGGTGCACGCTACCATTCCCGGAAAATTTTTGTGTTTTTTGTAGAGACAAGGTTTCACTATGCTGCCTAGGTCTAGAACTCATGGGCTAAAGGGATCCCCTTGCGTCACCCTCCCAAAGTGCTGGAATTATAAACATGAGCCACCACCCCCAGCATCATTATTTTTTACATAATTTGTTTGAAGGAAGATTGAAATAATTCTCATTGTTTAAATATGATTCACACATTGCAATTAGTCAATATATCTTTTTTGTTTGTTTGTTTTGAGACAAGTCTAGCTCTGTAGCCCAGGTTGGAGTACAGTGGCACGATCTTGGCTCACTGCAACCTCTGCCGCCCAGGTTCAAGCAATTCTGCCTCAGCCTGCCGAGTAGCTGGGATTACAAGCACCCACCACCATGCCCAGCTAATTTTTGTACTTTTAGTAGAGACGGGGTTTCACTGTGTTGGCCAGGCTGGTCTCGAACTCCTGACCTCATGATAGGCCCACCTCGGCTTCCTAAAGTGCTGAGATTACAAGCATGAGCCACCACGCCCAGCCAGTTAATATATCTTTTAGGTCTCTTTTAATCTATAGATTTCTCTGTATTTGTTGAGGAAACCTGATTCTGCTAGTAGTTTCCCACAGTCTGGAGTTTTTGCATTCATCCCTGTGGTGGTATTTAACATGTTCCTTTGTTCCTTGCATTTCCTGTTCATTGGTGGTTAAAACTAGAGTCTATATCAGACCCAGGTTCAATTTTTTAGCCAGACTACTTCATAAGTGGTGTTGTGTTCTTCCATCAGGAGCATATAATATCTGGTTGTCTTTCTCCTGCTTGTTTTTCATTCATCCTTTCTCATATTTTCATATCTCAACTTTATGATTCCTGGAAAGGGGCCTGGGAGGTTGGGGGTCTGGTGGAGGGATTGCCAGACTTTCTTCCTGCTCCTGTCATATTGCGTTGCTCCATTCCCTTGTTATTGGTCTATGTCATCAACATGGCTTTCCATTCCTATGGGGCATGATGGTGCTGCTAATGCCCTTCCCAGAGCTAAGTGGGGAACAGACATGTTGAAAAAACTTTAGAGGTTAACATTTTTTATTGCTTTTCTTCTTCCATACTAGGGAATGCCAAGTCTGAGCCCTGCTGGCTTGCTATTGTTTCAGATGGCAAACAGCTATCAAGCAGGGAAAGGTCTGCTGGATAGGAAAGTAGCTGATGTACTTCCTTCTTGATCCATGCAGAATGGGAACGTAATTTCCAACTATTATTGGTGCCCAAACTTCAAATTTAATGCTTCAGGCCTAAAGTCCAAACATAGTTGAACCCCATAAGAATGTTCCAGATTCCCTAGAGTTCGGTCAACATGGGACTGACATATGTGAAGGATTTGCCAAACCATATATTGCCCATAGCAATATTGAATCCTTGCTCAAATTCCAGGCTAGTGTGTTGATTAGAAGTCTAGAAAAGAAAAAAAAAATGTCATCAGTCATTATAGTCAGCCTTTCTACAAAATAATCTTTTTTTTTTTTTAAAGATTCAGTAACACAGAGTATTTGTTTCTATTTGACCTCAATTTCTTCATCAACTAATTTTACCTCGTTGAATCCTAAGTGTAGCAGATTCTGTTGATACCTAGCCCTGTATCACTCTGGCCCACCTTTGAGTTTGCATGCAGCTTGAGTGGGTCAGCTCCTGGCCACGTGGACAGGTGCCTACCTCATGTGCTTGTGGCTCTCTACTCTTCTCCCAGAGGGTTTGCTCCTATTCTACCAGAAATTATCAGACTGCTCAGGACATTGTGGAGGTACTGGGAACTTAAGGTCCCCAGGTGCAACCCTTGACCCCTGAGAAATGAGAGTCAGTGGACACATCCCTCAGCTTCTCCATCCCTTGGCAGGATAATCCTGTGGCATGTCCTCCGTGGAGCTTCAGAGGGTTCCCTGTAGGATTTATTGGTATTGGACTTTCCTGCTCACTGATGCAACTTTGAAGTTTTGTTCCTTTTCAGTCTTCCTTTCTCCACTATTTCACTTAAGTTTCCTGAGATCACTTCCCAAATAAGCCACTTAAACTCAATTTATTGTGTCAGAGCCTGCTTTTGGTACAACACAAACTATCAGGAAATAATTTTGTAAGTGACCTCAAAACGCTTTGGAACAAGTGTGTGTAAATAACTAAATATTGAGCATTATGTGCTGGGTACATCCACATGTGAGTCATCTCTAATCCTATGAGTGAGCTATTGATATCTCCACTTTTTTTAGATGAGAAAACTGAAAATATAAGACATGCAAAGAAATTGCCCAAGAACACATAACCCGTAAGAACGGAGATGCAAATCCATAAAGACCAGCAACATTGTCTTGGCTCTTGTTCTCCATTATGTTTTTGGTGGAAGATTTTCTCTAAGAGCTGGCAGGTTTCTGTCTTTCATTCTTCCTTTTTTGAATTGTTCTATTTGCTTATCTATATTTTGAATGGGTGAATTTCCTGCTAGTTGAACTTCAGGTTGTAAGTAAAAAGGCCTATCTTGATGTGGTCTCCTAGCAACAATTTATGAAGCACTTTAAAGCAATTATTCTTCTCAAGCACGTTTCCAAATGTTGAAGCATGTTCATTCACTTCGATCATTAAAACCTCTAAGAACATTCATTCTGCAGCACACAGTTCTGGTAATTATAAGCTCATCAACAGGTTGCTTAGTGAGTGGAGAACAAGGACAAACCCCACTCTCCCCAGGAGCTGAGCACTTTGTTTCCAGCCTAGCAAGGCAGGGCAGGGCAGATCCACTCCTTCCCAAATGAGTCTTAGCTGATTTGTGGAGTGGTGAAGGGGGAAGAATATTTAAACCCCAAATAGCTCTCTGTAAAATGTGGAGCCCATGGCAACACACACAGTCCTAGGGAGGATTTGAATATCTAAGGCCTTAGTCTGCCATGCAGTTTTCTGCTCCTCTTCCTCTGGACCCTTCCCTCAGCCCACCCTAGATCTGGAGACTCAACATCAGGCAGAGGCCTCATCTCGCCTCCCCTGGGTCCTTAAACATGTAGTTCTGCCCACATTGGCCATTGGCCCTTCAATTTGTCTTTCTTTCCTTGTCTTTTTCTAAGAATTCTCTTTTGTTTTTATCTTCCTTTAAGTGTTTTAGGACACAAGTCTGGAAGGGGATCTGGATTGCTGGCAGTCACCCTGTAGGTTCAGCAAATAGGAATATCCATTTGGCAAGCTAGAGAGTTGTCCATCTGGGCTATGGTTGTGAAACCATCAGGCCCGACTCCAACTCCACTGGAGAGGAAATTACAATCAGGATGGTGCCTTGGACAAAAATTAAGCACTCCTGGGATGTTCTAGATCTAAGAAAGGGGAAGGTTGACTTTCCTACTAATCCGGGAAGCTGTTTTTTTAAAAAAACTCTTTATTTTGAAACATTTTAATTCACAAAAGAGTTCTTCTATACCTCTCACCTGCTTTCCCTAAGGTTAACATCTTATAGAACCGTAGCACACTTATGAAAATTAAGAATCAGTTGTATTGATAGTGTTCTTATGAAGGGAAATTGTATGAATCCCAGGATAGCAAAGGCCAGATGCATGCGCACACACACACACACACACACACCAGATAAACATATACAATATACAGACACATACACACCAGAAACCCACACAACATGCATACAGATATTCACACAAACATAGACACATACACAACGTAATACAGATATACACAACATACAGACACACACATCAGACACACACAACATACAATACATAGATATATGTACAACATAATACAGATATACAGAAGCTATGCATACACGACATACATATAGATACATACAACATACAGGTATACACACGTGCATGCAGCAAGACAAAAATAGACATATGCAACATACATACAAGCACAAAAGATATACAGATATACATGCAACATACATATATACAGAGATATATGAACACATACAACATATGTACAGAGATACATAGCACACATGCTCTTAAAATTATGGCTCATACTTTACATACTGAGAGTGCTTCTTGGTGGAATTTGAGCTGGTTGATGGAGGCAGAAAAGTGCTGAGAGAACTAAGGAACAATGGTGACGAAGCAGTTAGAGCATGTGGTCAAGAATGACTCTCTCTCCACCTGGAAATTGTTATTTCTTTGTGGAAATGGGGCTGCCATCTACCATAGTAATAGTTTGGGTTGCAAAATCTGACCCACCAAACAGGCCAAGGGAGACTTGTTCAGATAAACTTTAGATATAAACTGTTCTGCCCCATTTCCCCAGTCAGGGTAGGGTAGGTAGAGCCAGCCCAAATTTCCTGGGTCCCCCTGCAGGAACAGGAGCAGAAATGAGAGATGTTTCATCCTGAGATTTGGCTAAAATGACATAAGCATTTATTGTCTCTTGTTCTTTCTGTAGGTCAAGAATTTGGGAGCAGCTTAGCTGGATGGTTCTCGCTCAAGGTGACTCAGGAAATTCAGTCAAAATGTTGGCCAGGACTACAGTCATAGGAAGATCTGACTGAAGCCAGGCAATTTGCTTCCAACACAGCTCACATACCTGAATGGCAAGTTGATGCAGCCTGTTGGCAGGTGGGGGCTCAGTTCCTTACCACATGGGTCTTTCTGTAGGGATCCTGGGTGTTCTTCTTGGCATGGTGGCTGACTCCCCCAGAGCGAATGATCTAAGAGAGCAACGCAGAAGCCTCAATGTCTTTTATGACCTAGCTTTGGAAGCCACACTTTGTTGTTTCTGCAGTGTCCTATTGGCTAACAGGTCACCCCTATTTAGTGTGGGAGGGGACTATCCAAGGGTGTGAATATCAGGGGGCCATCTTGGAAGCTAGCTACCACATGATCTTTTGCTCTGATGATTTCATTCCAATTTAATAAAGCACGTTTAGACTAAACCTCAAGGTATAGTCAAATATAGTCAAACTTGGTTTCAAAACCAAGTTGGTGAAGTTGGTGAAAGCTAAAGTTAGGTCTCCTAGATAAGATGATATTTGAGTTGGGACCTGAAGGAAATATAAGAGTTATGGAGAGAGTGGTGAGAGATGAGGTTAGAGAGGTGTGTGTGTGTGTGTGTGTGTGTGCATGCGTGTGTGCCTTGTAGGCTATTGTAAGGACTTGGGTATTTTATTCTTTCCATAATTTGAGGAGCCTTGCAGGTAATATATCCCTGAGTGCTTTTGTCTTCTTCTTCCTCCTTTCCCTCTTATGTGTGGAGTTCAGATGACATGTGGGATTTTGGTGAGTTGTGAAGGAAGGAGGCCAGGACATTTGAAACAGAAGTGGAAAATTTGTTTGATAGAAGTCACTGTTGGCCAGGCCTAGTGGCTCATGTCTGTAATCCCAGCACTTTGGGAGGCTGAGGTGGGTGGATCACTTTAGGTCAGGAGTTGGAGACCAGCCCGGCCAGCATGGTGAAACCCCATCTCTACTAAAAATACAAAATTAGCCAGGCATTGTGGCACGCGCCTGTAGTCCCAGCTACCTGGGAGGCTGAGCCAGGAGAATGGCTTGAACCCAGAAGGTGGAGGTTGCAATGAGCCAAGATCACGCCACTGCACTGCAGCCTAGGCGATAGAGCAAGACTCTGTCCCCCCCCCACACACAAAAAAATAGAAGTCACTGTTTTGCCATGAACAAACTGTTTGTGTGTGTTTGTGTGTGACAGAGAGAGAGACAGAGAGAGAGAAACGGAGACAGATATAAAGAGATTCAAGAGAGCAATATGGATTGGTAAAGCCTGTAACAATATTCTTTTCTTTTTAAAAGTTATTTTAACAAATTTGTACTTTAAAATTTTCCTGATTATCCAAGTAATATATGTTCATTAAGATAAGGCAAGAATCATACATGATGTCATCACCCAGAGGCAATAAAATGCTTAGACATTTTCTAGATCCTTTTCCTGGGCATGTTTTTTTCCTTAAGTTGAGGTTATATTCCTTCTGTAATTTTGTTTTCAGCTTTTCATATGCATTTTATTGAATTATTTAATAGCTTTTAATAACCATTAGAGAAAAAATATGCGTATGTTTCTTCTCTTGGTTTACATGCTCACTATAAAAACAAAACAAAACAAAACCCACTGAGTATAATTGTATTAGAGAGAAAGGAAAAGTCCACCCAAATATTACTTCCTAAACCACTGTTGATGGTATAGTTTAATATCCTTCCAGACATATTTTTCTGTGTATTTGTAAGTGCATGTAGATAACACTTATAAATAAGTATTTGGAAATGTTCTATTATTTATTTTACTTCAATATCACTATTATTAATGTTTTCCATGTCAGTGAGTAGTACTGCATCCTTTAAACATCTTATTTTTTTCTGATTACAAAAGTAAGAAATGCTTTTTTTAAAGTATTTTTTATGGTTGTGTAATATTCCATCATATAGAGATATACCATTATTTGGGTAATGGTTACCCTGTTATTTCCATTATTGTTATTATGAGCAATCCCATGAGAACTACCTTTGTAATCCTCCCTGCATTTCTGATTATTTTCTCTGGTTCAATTCTGAGTATTAGAATTTCCAAATCAGGATTTAACAACTCTATAGTACATATTTGCTATTTGTTTCTCCATCATCATTCTATGCATTGTAAAAACAGTAAAAACTCTCAATTATTTTTTCTTAAAAATATTTAACAAATCACACTGTAACAATGTAAAATTTAAAATTTGAATAGAAATCATATATAATCTCTCCACCATAATAAATCAACTTTTTAAATATTCTCTTTTGATCCTTTTTTATGTACATGCCTATATATACCTTTAGACCAGGAGTCAACAAACTTTTTCTTTTTTTGGAGATGGAGTTTCGCTCTTGTTGCCCAGGCTGGAGTACAATGGCCCAATCTTGGCTCACTGCAACCTCTGCCTCCTGGATTCAAGCGATTCTCCTGCTGCAGCCTCCCAAGTAGCTGGGATTACAGGCATGTGCCACCATGCCTGGCTAACTTTGCATTTTTAGTAGAAACAGGGTTTCTCCATGTTAGTCAGGCTGGTCTCCAACTCCTAACCTCAGGTGATCCGCCCGCCTCAGCCTCCTAAAGTGCTGGGATTACAGGCATGAGCCACCACGCCTGGCCGGACTTTTTCTTTAACAAGCAGATATTAATATTGTAGGCTTTGTGTGCCACATGGTTTCTATTAAAACTGCGCAACCCTGCCATTGTATCATGAAAGCAGCCATAGACAACATGTAAATATGAGAACGCCATAAAATTTTATTCACAAAACCAGGTGGCTGGCCTGTGTTTCTGGAGCCATTTTAGGCAATTGTTCTTTATAATTCAGTTGAAACTATTTGATCATTCATAAACTGAACTAACTTTCTGAGTCTGTCTTATTTGTAACTGTAATTATTTTATTTTACTTACTGTTATTTTCCCCAGATCCTGTTAACCACACTAGTTTCATGGAGCTGAAGTTCTCACGCTGATTTGTTTTTAGTAAAGCAATACATTCAATACATTTACTGATTGTAAAGATACAGAATATTTCCTTGCTATGGGCTTCAAGGATGACTTTTTTTTTTTTTTTTTTTTTGAGACAGTCTTGCACTACCTCCCAGGCTGGAGTGTAGTGGCATGATCTCGGCTCACTGCAACCTCCACCTCCTGGTTCAAGTGATTCTCCTGCCTCAGCCTCTCGAGTAGCTGGGATTACAGGCTCCTGCCACCATGCCCGGCTAATTTTTGTATTTTTAGTAGAGATGGGGTTTCACCATGTTGGCCAGGCTGGTCTCAAACTCCTGACCTCACGTGATCTGTGTGCCTTGGTATCCTGAAGTGCTGGGATTGCAAGCATGAGCTACTGCGCTCAGCCAAGGATGACTTTTAAAAGAAAGATGTTTAGGCCTGGGTGCAGTGGCTCACACCTGTGATCCCAGCACTTTGGGAGGCAGAGACGGGCAGATCACCTGAGGTCAGGAGTTCCAGACCAGCCTGGCCAACATGGTGAAACCTGTCTCTACTGAAAATACAAAAATTAGCCAGGAATGGTGGTAGTGCCTGTAATCCCAGCTACTCAGGAGGCTGAGGCAGGAGAATCCCTTGAATCCAGGAGATGGAAGTTGCAGTGAGCTGAGACTGGCCACTGCACTCCAGCCTGGGTGACAGAGCAAGACTCTGTCTCAAAAAACAAACTAAATTAATTAAATTGAAAAATAAAAATAAAAGAAAGATATTTAGCTGTAACTCCACCACATAGCAAAAGAGTTATGATCTTTTAATGCCTTGATCAATGAACATGCTCTTTGATGAGTCTATTAAGGGAAAAGATGATAAAACAAGAGTAATTTTGAAAAAAAGATCACCTCTATTTCCACTAAACTGATGTATTTCTAGTGCTTGTCCACCTGCAAATGTGCCTTTATATGGCTGTAATAATATGTGCCTAACCTTATAAAGTATTTTTTACATTTACTGTAATGAAGACATATTTTCAGCTCTTCCATAGTTTTGATCTTCTGCAGGAATTTCAAAATGCAGTTACCCTATTCAGTGTATCTTCCTCCCTATCATTCTAAGGCAGTTTAATCTAATTAAATATTTATTTGTACAATTTCACTTTTTACTATGAAAAATTTTAAACACACAGAAAAGTTTAAAGAAGAGGATAATGAATATATACATACTAACCACCTAGATTCAGCAATGAATAACATTTTGCCAGGTTTTACACATATACACATGCATAGTTTTTTCTCAATCATTTGCAATTAAACAGCAGACATCATGATATTTCACTCCTAAATACTTTAGTACATAACAATAAAACTGTTTTCCTGAATAACGACAATACTATTGTCATAACTTAAAACAACAAATAATAATTCCCAAATATCACCTAACATCCAGTTCTTTCCTCAGTTTTTTCCAAAATGACCTTGTTTCTTTTTTTTTGAGATGGAGTTTTGCTCTTGTCGCCCACCCAGGCTGGAGTACAATGGTGCAATCTCTGCTTAGTGCAGCATCTGCCTCCTGGGTTCAAGCAATTCTCCAGCCTCAGTCTCCTGAGTAGCTGGGATTACAGGCGCCCCCCACCAGGCCGGGCTAATTTTTGTATTTTTAGTAGAAACAGGGTGTCACCATGTTATCCAGGCTGGTCTGGAACTCCTGACCTCAGGTGATCTGCCCACCTTGGACTCCCAGAGTGTTGGGATTATGGGCGTGAGCCACTGTGCCTGGCCCACAAAATGATTTATACAGTTGGCACCCTTGGAGCAAGGATCCAATTAAGGTTCATGCATTACATTCAGTTGTCTCTTCAATCTCTTTTAAGAGAAAACAGTTCCCTGACTTTTTTTTTTCCCCTATAACATTGACTTTTGTAGAGAGCAGGACAATTGTCTTTTTTTCATAGTCTGGTTTTGTCTGATTGTTTCCTGATGGTATCATTTAAGCTATTTATTGTACACTGTAGACTAAGTATAAAAGTGAAAGAGATTGAGGTTAAATCTAAAATAATAAAAATATTTTACCATTCACTCCTATCAACTTTGACTCATTAATATTCTTTTAAGATATCTAAAATTAAAACATGTTACAGGTGGCATAGTAGACAAGATCTGCTTTCGAATCAGAGGTTTTATAGCTAGAGATCCTGGGAAAATGATTTAATTTCTTTGAGCCTCAGTCTCCCCATATGTGAAAACGGTATGGTTGGTGTTCATAAATGTTTGCTCTCTTCCCCTAGTCTGTAGCTTCTCGTGGATCTTGCAAAGCATCACCAGGACAGACATCTCAAGCACATTTGAAGAGCTCCTGTTTCCTAAGTAAGACAGCAGCAGCAAGACTGCAATCATTTCTGGGAAGACAGTATCATCATAATGCAATATTAGCTACTGTGATCTTCTATCATTTCCTTCCTGGAGAGTTATGACTGTGGCATTGAGGATTTAAGACCTACAGTCTGAACACTACTTACTACAAATCTCTCACAAAGCTTCTGCAATAAATCTCGTGGAGGAAAGTCACTGCATAAAAAAATCCTCAACTCCAGGGAGTTGGCCATTTATTTTCCTAGAAAAGGGGCTGTGATGAGAGACACTCCATACTTCCTTTAACTCCATGGAACAGAACCCAACAAAGCATTCATCATGGAAAGTTGACTGATGGGCCCAATGAGACTAGCTGGGAAAGGAAGATGGAAAGAGAAGCGCCCCATCCTAGGCCTGGTCCTTTTCCTAGCTGCAGCCCGGAGGGATTTCCTCTTAGCCTGAGGATTGACTTTCCATAGAATCAGCACCACTGAGGGTAAGCTTCCCTGAAGACAAACTCTGTCATTGGAGAGCTCAGCCAGGGGTCTAAAACTGGACCCTATGGACTCCACAGATTTATTTAGTCTGCACAGTGTTTAAAAATGTTTTTAGTTAGGGCCAGACATGGTGGCTCCCGCCTGTAATCCCAGCACTTTGAGAGGCCGAGGCGGGCGGATCACCTTAGGTCAGGAGTTTGAGACCAGCCTGGCTAACATGACAAAACCCAGTCTCTACTAAAAATACAAAAATTAGCTGGGCATGGTGGCTCAGGCCTGTAATCCCAGATACTCGGGAGGCTGAGGCACAAGAATCACTTGAACCTGGGAGGCGGAAGTTGCAGTGAGCCAAGATCGCACCATTGCATTCCAGCTTGGGTGACAAGAGTGAAACTCCATCTCAAAAAAAAAAAAAAAAAAAAGTTTTTAGTTAGTTCCCAACATAAAAAATTAACAATTTTGCAAAGAAAGATAAAATCCAGATTTTGAGCTCCCCTAAACAAATTGGGATATCTGAAAACAGTGGGCCACATTCCTACATTCCTGCCCCTGTTGACAGTATGTGCCTGCTCTAATTTTACTTCCCCTTTTACCCTAACTGCCCTGTAGGGAACGGAGTTTGCAATCCCCATACTAATCCATCACCCTGCAGGTCCATTCCCCTCCTCCCTGACCTCTGTTCTGATAAGGTGTGAGAGAATGAACCCCCATATGTATCGAATGGAAAATACATGTATTGGCTAGGCACGGTGGCTCACACTTGTAATCCCAGCACTCTGGGAGGCCAAGACAGGCAGATCACCTGAGGTCAGGAGTTCAAGACCAGCCTGGCCAATATGGCGAAACCCTGTTTCTACTAAAAATAATTTAAAAACAAAATTAGCCAGACATGATGATGGGCGCCTATAATCCCAACTACTCGGGAGGCTGGGGCAGGAGAATCATTTGAACCCAGGAGGCGGAGGCTGCAGTGAGCCAAGATCGCACCATGGCACTCAGTCTGGGCAACAAGACTGAAACTCCATCTCAAAAAATATAAAAATAAAAATACATGTATTGATGACAAAATACAACTGACTAATCCCACCTAAACCATGACCTCATATAAATTCAGAAGATCTTTTTAACATGGCAGGGAGGCAGCCTGGTATAAAGCAAAGAGCACATGCTTTGCGAATGTAAACCAAAAATAAAAGTTGAAGGCCCTCCTCACCATATGAATGGTCTCCTTCCTTTGCCAGGGCACCCTAAAATTTAACTGGTTGAGGCCATGATGGGTAGTAGGGGTTGGACATGCCTCATTATACCCTTCCAGCAGTAACATCAACACAGACTTTAAGTCTGATAAGAAACATTTACAGTCTATTTTCTCTAAAGCCTGCTACTTGGAGGTATAAAACCTAGGTCTCCACAACCCCTATTGTAACCCAGCCATTTCTTTCTACTGATAATAAGTCTTTTTTTTTTTTTTTTTTTGCCATACAATAATTATTTTATGAGGTGTCCACTTGGGAACATTTAATTTGTTGTATCACTGATCTAAGATAAGATTGCTAGTCCACACAGTACATCCTGATAATTTGCATTGGCCTTTTCCTTGCCAGTGCAGGGTATCAGTATAAGCAGTTATCTAATTCATTGTCTACTTGCATTCCTGAGGCTCTGCTGACCAATAGCAAGAGATCTGCAACCCATGAAAAAACTGTGTATGTGTTTTCTTTAAATTTCCATCTTACATTTACATAATAGATAATGCAATTTAAAATATTTTCACATATCATAATGATCTCCTTTGACATTTTCTTTTTTTTTTTAAAGTATTTATTGATCATTCTTGGGTGTTTCTCGGAGAGGGGGATATGGCAGTGTCATAGGATAATAGTGGAGAGAAGGTCAGCAGATAAACACATGAACAAAGGCCTCTGGTTTTCCTAGGCAGAGGTCCCTGCGGCCTTCTGCAGTGTTTGTGTCCCTGGGTACTTGAGATTAGGGAGTGGTGATGACAGAAGCATGCTGCCTTCAAGCATCTGTTTAACAAAGCACATCTTGCACTGCCCTTAATCCATTTAACCCTGAGTTGACACAGCACATGTTTCAGAGAGCACGGGGCTGGGGGAAAGGCCATAGATCAACAGCATCCCAAGGCAGAAGAATTTCTCCTCCCAGATGGGGCGGCCGGGCAGAGGCGCTCATCACTTCCCAGACGAGGCGGCCGGGCAGAGGCGCTCCTCACCTCCCAGACAGGGCGGCCGGGCAGAGGCGCTCCTCACTTTCTCCCAGACGCGGTGGTGGCCAGGCAGAGGCGCTCCTCACCTCCCAGACAGGGAGGCCGAGCAGAGGCGCTCCTCACTTCCTCCCAGACGGGGTGGCGGCCGGGCAGAGGTGCTCCTCACTTCCCAGACCGGGCGGGCCGGGCAGAGGCGCTCCTCACTTCCCAGACGGGGCGGCCTGGCAGAGACGCTCCTCACTTCCCAGACGGGGCGGCCGGGCAGAGGCGCTCCTCACCTCCCAGACGGGGCGGCCGGGCAGAAGTGCTCCTCACTTCCCAGACGGGGCAGCCAGGCAGAGGTGCTCCTCACTTCCCGGAGGGGGTGGCCGGGCAGAGGGGCTCCTCACGTCCCAGACGATGGGCGGCCAGGCAGAGACGCTCCTCACTTCCTAGACTGGGTGGCAGCAGGGCAGAGGCTGTAATCTTAGCACTTTGGGAGGCCAAGGCAGGCGGCTGGGAGGTGGAGGTTGTAGCGAGCCGAGATTACGCCACTGCACTCCAGCCTGGGCAACATTGAGCATTGAGTGAGCGAGACTCCGTCTGCAATCCCAGCACCTCGCGAGGCCGAGGCGGGCAGATCACTGGAGGCCAGGAGCTGGAGACCAGCAGGGTCAACACGGCGAAACCCCGTCTCCACCAAAAGTACAAAAACCAGTCACGTGTGGCGGCGCGCGCCTGCAATCCCAGGCACTCCGCAGGCCGAGGCAGGAGAATCACAGGAGCCCGAGGCAGGGAGGTTGCAGCCAGCTGAGATCACGGCAGTACAGTCCAGCTTCGGCAACAGAGGGAGATCGAAGAAAGAAGGAGAGGGAGACCGAAGAAAGAAGGAGAGGGAGACCGAAGAAAGGGAGACGGGAGACGGGAGAGGGAGAGGGAGAGGGAGAGGGAGCTGATAATAAGTCTTTCAACCAATTGCCAATCAGAATATTTTTAAATCTACCTATGACCTAGAAGCACGCCACTCTTTGAGTTGTCCCACCCTTCCACATTGAACCAATGTAAATGGTTCAATTGATTGATGTGTTATATCTCCCTAAAGTGTATAAAAGGAAGCTGTATGTCAACCATCTTGGGCACGCGTCTTCAGGAACTCCTGAGTCTGTGTCACAGGTGTGTCCTTAACCTTGGCAAAGTAAACTTTCCATTACTTATAATGGCAAAAACTGCAGTTACTTTTGCACCAACCTAATAAATTGATTGGGACTTGCCTCAGATACTTACTGGTTTATACCTAGAGGCAGACCTTGGCTCAAATCCCATCTCTCCCTTACTCTGAGATATTGTCCAACTTGCTCAACCTCTTGAAACCTACTTTGCTTACAGCAAAATGGGTATAACAGGATCTTTCACCCAAGCCTTTTGTGAGGACTAAATGTGGTAATGGACATTAAGTGCCAGACCCCTTGAATGTGCCAGCTTCTCTCAGCTTCTGTAATGTCATGCTGTCAGTTCCCTCCTTTTCTTTTTTTCTTTTTTGGGACGGAGTCTTGCTCTGTCGCCCAGGCTGGAGTGCAGTAGTGCGATCTCGGCTCACTGCAAGCTCTGCCTCCCGGGTTCACGCCATTCTCCTGCCTCAGCCTTCTGAGTAGCTGGGACTACAGGCGTCCGCCACCGCACCTGGCTAATTTTTTTTGTATTTTTAATAGAGACGGGGTTTCACAGTGGTCTCGGTCTCCGTGGTCCGCCCACCTTGGCCTCCCAAAGTGCTGGAATTACAGGCGTGAGCCACCGCGCCCGGCCTAGTTTCCTCCTTTTCATGGCTTCTTTGCTTCATCTTTTCTGTCTCCTTTGAAGGTACCCCTTCCTGGAATATACCATAGATGTCAGTGTTCCTCAGGATTCTATCTTGACATGACTCCCCCCACCCCACCGCTAGCTTTTCCCCCTGTCTAATGCTGGTACAGATACATAAACTGATAGGTAGATTACAACACAATACGATTTTCTGTTTTGCTTTTTTTTTTTTTTTTTTTTTGCTTATTATTACATAAACTTTTTTCATTGCTGCCATACATTCTTCAAAATAAACACTTCGGGGGGTGAGCTGGCCCAGCACTTTGGGAGGCCAAGGAGGCAGATCACTTGAGGTCAGGAGTTCAAGACCAGCCTGACCAACATGGTGAAACCCCATCTCTACTAAAAATACAAAAATTAGCCGGGTGTTGTGGCAAGCACCTGTAATCTCAGCTGCTCGGGAGGCTGAGGCATGAGAATCACTTGAACCTGCAAGGCAGAGGTTGCAGTGAGCCGATATAGTACCACTGTACTCCAGCCTGGGCAACAGAGCTGTGAGACTCTGTCTCAAACAAAACAAAACAAAACAAAATAAACACTTCATGGCTGAACAATATGCCATTTCCTGAATAGATTGTAATTTACCTAATCATTTCTCTAATAGTGGACACTCAGGTTGTTCTAATTTTGAAAGGCAGGAATACCAAGAATGTTTTCTTGTACATGGCATTTTCCTATTTTGGGATTATTTCTAAGTATAGGCTCATCCTTTCGAGTATATAGCATCTTTTCTTCTTTCCCGCCTCTCTCTCCTCAGACATACTCAAGGACCCGGAGATACTTTGGCTGTGTCCCCACCAATCTCATCTTGAATTGTAGCTCCCATAATTCCCATGTATCCTGGAAGGGACCCAGTGGGAGGTAATTGAATCATGGGGGCGGGTATTTCCTGTGCTGTTCTAGAGACAGTGAATGAGTCTCACAAGATCTGATGGTTTTATAAAGGGCGGTTCCCCTACACAAGTTCTCTCTTGCCTGCCACTTTGCTCCTCATTTGCCTTCTGCCATGACTGTGAGCCCTCCCCAGCCATGTGCAACTGTGAGTCAATTAAACCTCTTTTCTTCATAAATTACCCAGTCTCTGGTATGTCTGTATTAGCAGTGTGAGACAGACTAATACAGCCCTTATGTGTCCAGAAGTACTGACTTTTTTGGATGATACCTTAAGTAAAGCCTAACAAAGCTTTAGTGACTGATACATTTTTTAAAATGGAGTAATTATTTGTGTGTAATGAGACAAATTATTTATTTCGGAGTGTTATTTGCCTTACTCTCTTCCCCCAGCAAAATGAGTCCTCAAGTGGCCAGCCACATTTTCTCATTTTTCCTTTCTTCAAAAACTGATGAGATCTTGCTTGACGAAGAGAAGTCACATAACAAGTAAATACAGCAAAGAGGGAGGGAAGGGGGAGGAAATAGCTGTTGGGAATGGAGTGTTGTTGGATAAGCTTTGTGAAGTGTGGGAAGAGAAAGATACTAGAGGAAACTGAGAAAGATAGATGAAGAAACAGAATTTTAGTAAGTGGTGCTGTATGCTATATATGTGGATTTACCTCAAAGTTTTAAAAAATAGCGAGTAAAAATGGAATTCTTTTTTAATAATCACCTTTGGTTATTGTATAATGTTTTTTGATTATAATATAGTTTTGAGATTGATCTACATAGATCCTTGAATTAATAAAAATCACAATATATTTATGTCTGCCTTCTTCTCCAAAGGATTTGTGGCAGCTTCCAAAAATACACAGTATACTAGAGTAAAAAATTAAGTAGGGAAATCTGAGCAAACAGAAAAAAACAAAGGGTAGCCAGATTACAATAGAGTAGCAAAGAGTAGCAAATTACAGTAAAGCCAGAGGTAAGGTCAGCATACAAAATTTTGAGGTCCTATGCATTGTTAAAGATGGGCCACCAACTTAAAATTGAGCTTCCTAAAATGAATGCAAAGAGGGCTTATTCACAGTGTACCTTAAATAAAGTCAAATTCCTAGAACTGACAATGAAGAGAAACTTCTCTTGCATAATCCTCCAGAAAATACTTTGTGACAGCCTTTGACAACTTGTCTATAAAAGGCTCCCAAACAAAATTTTTTTATGGTCTCTTAAAAATGATCTCCCTCCCTGTAGGTTAATGTCAAAACACCAGCCACAACAAGCAAAAGCCAAATCAATTTTCTCTGATGGTTTGACTTGATCCAAAGATAACATTTTGATGGCTCAGAGGAATGGTTGAACTACACATCCTTTAGGTAATTCTTCAAAAATATTATTTTCTGCAACTGGAACTTGGATAAAGATTAGATACTTGAAAGTTTAGTGTTTTCTCTGGTGTCAACCTGCAAGAGAAGGGCTTGTTGTCAATGAAGGAAACAGCCAAATGCTTTGACAAGCTGCTTGTCAAAAAGGTCCTAAATAAGCCATTTGGAACCAAGTAACAACAATTTACTGTACAACTCTTCTCAAGGTGGATTTAAAAAAATAAATGCCTAGGATCTGTGACACCTAGGTGACATCTAGGTGGGGCAATATCTCTGAAAGTAGGAATAGTCATTTGGCTGTCCTGGTACAGAGTCAGAGAAAACAGCATCTAGAATAAGAAAGAGATAAGTCCCATCCATTTGAGAGAATATGTTAATTTGGAAGTAAAGGAGGAAGTGTTGGATTCAGTTAATGTATTTTAAGTGCCTGCCATGTGTTAGGCATATGGACTAGACGGTGCCATTGGTCCAGGATAGCTTGGTTGCTGAATGGAAATATACTGATAAAAGTGAGAAAGACAAACTTGGGTTTGCTAGGGACATGGGGGGCAACCATAACCACAGGGAAGGCTGCCAAAAGGGAAGCAGTGGGTAAACAGCTATGTGTGACAATTTGGCCCTTGGTAATTCAGTGGGTGGCTAGGGTTATCCTGGGACTGTACTACTCCCTGTGGAGTAATGTCCCACCCGGGGTCACCAGGGTAAATTAATGAAGACAAACAACAACTTTACACTAAGTATTTTGGAGAAGTTTATTGTCCATGTGAAGCCAGCTGGCGGCACAGAAGTAGGCGATGAAATGTCTCAAGGTCAACTCAAAGTAATAAGCCTTTCCTCACATAGTTTTTATTGGTTAATTCCTTTTTCCTCACTGTAAGATCTTCTTCACTCTCCACCAGATTTAGCATCCCTTTCCTGTTGTAGATTAACAACCGTATCCTTTAAGTGGGACTATTACCAAAAGAAGCAGAAATAGGAGCATTTGCTATTTCTCTTGGAGAGCCCATTCACAGGTTCCTCTTCTTGCAACTGCTTGATATCTTGGACCCCAAAGAGCCGTAGCAGTATCTGGCCTCTTCTGACATCTTAGAACCAAGCATACTATTTAAATGCACATGATTCTTCGCTACATTCAAGCAACTGAGCCACATAAATCTTAAATATCAAATAAAAAAGAAGGCTTTCTAACTGGTTAATGAAACTGGTTGTAAAAAATGTCTCCAACTGAGAAAGAACACAGACCTGCCTTTAGCTGCCTCTGTTCTTTAAAAGTGAAAATGCCACATGTTAGAGAAAGTAAGAGGGTGGCAGGCTTCAAATTCTGTCTTGTGGACTGGAATAGTAAAACTAACCCCAATTCTGCTCAGGTATCCTCCTTTAAGCCTAAGTGAAGCCTGTTAAGTCTATTGTAACAGCAATGGGGCCAGGCTCAGTGGCTCATGCCTGCAATCCCAGCACTTCGGGAGGCCAAGGTGGGCGGATCACTTGAGGTCAGGAGTTCGAGACCAGCCTGGCCAACATGGTGAACCCTGTCTCTACTAAAAATACAAAAATTAGCTGTGCATGGTGGCATGCACCTGTAGTCCCAGCTACTCGGGAGGCTGAGGCAGGAGAATCACTTGAACCTGGGAGGCAGAGGTTGCAGTGGGCCAAGATCGCACCACTGCACTCTAGCCTCGGTGGCAGAATGAGACTCCTGTCTCAAAGTAAAAAGAAAAAAATGGGAAGCAAAGGGAGGATTTTGGCTGCTTTTGCATTTTGAAGCCCTGAGAGATTCATTTTCTTTCAGGGTACCTTGGAAAAGAGAATAGTTTAAGAGCAGCCTTAAGGGAGTCCAGACCACAGAAGAAAAGTTATAGAGTCAGGAGGGGTTTTTTTTGTTTTTTTTGTTTGTTTGTTTTTTTGGAGACTTAGACAAATTTCAGTGTGCTGATGAATCCAACACAGTCCCAACTATCCCGTCATAGGAAATGAAATTTTGATCTGAAGTCAGGTTTCAGGAACACTCAGGAAAGGCTGTAAACCTAGCAAAACCCCAATTCAGCTGCTTTCTCACGCCCTTCAAAAGCACTCTGAATCCGGTCCTTTTCTTTTCCTTGATTGAAGTGGCTGTAGCACTAAAGAGTTGGCTAGCCAAGGTCATGGCTCTGGTGTAAAATGACCTAGTTTCCTGGATCACTCCTCCTGGGCAGCTAGACCCACTGTTGTCTCCTGTGTTTGATTGTGAAAGCATTGAACTTTCGACTTACAAAACCACGAGCTGAAAAACGGGTGTCGTTTTAAGGCACGGAATTTGTGGTAATTTTTATGTAGCAATAGAGAACAAATACAAACAACTTCCTCTTTCATTCCTCAGAAAAACAGTTGAGAAGACCCATTACTCAGCTGTATGCATGAGGAAAAAGGGCATTCCTAGAATATGGGTGTGGATCTCTATAAAACAGGCATTTGTGAGTACAACTCCATTTTTGAGAAAGGATCTGGGTGTCTGAATCCTCACTAATGAAACTGTGGAAATACTGTTACCAACCTAGTAGAGGAGTCTCTCCTCTTAGAGTACAGCAGGTCCAACTCAACAGTTGCAGCACATTTAAAGTCCGCTAAAACGTGCAGCGAGTATTGCATACAGTAACACAACAGGACTAATAACAGGATACGAAAACGGAGGCTAGGCACGGCGGCTCACGCCCGTAACCTCAGTGCTTTGGGAGGCCAAGGCGGGAGGATCACCTGAGGTCAGGATTTCAAGACCAGCCTGACCAACATGGTGAAACCCCGTCTCTACTAAATACAAAAAATTAGCCCAGTGTGGTGGCCCATGCCTGTAATCTCAGCTACTTGGAAGGCTGAGGCACCAGAATTGTTTGAATCTGGCAGGCAGAAGTTGCAGTGAGCTGAGACAACACCATTGCACTCCAGCCTGGGCGACAGAGTGAGACTCCATCTTTGATGTTATTTTTTTTTTTTTTTTTTTAATGAGACGGAGTCTCGCTCTGTCACCCAGGCTGGAGTGCAGTGGTATGATCTCGGCTCACTGCAAGCTCTGCCTCCCGGGTTCATGCCATTCTCCTGCCTCGGCCTCCCTGTAGCTGGGACTACAGGCGCCCACCACCATGCCCGGCTAATTTTTTGTATTTTTAGTAGAGATGGGGTTTCACAGTGTTAACCAGGATGGTCTCGATCTCCTGACCTCGTGATCCACCTGCCTTGGCCTCCCAAAGTGCTGGGATTACAGGTGTGAACCACTGCGCCCGGCCTGAGATTCCATCTTTAAAAAAAAAAAAGGGAAACGGGAGTGCTGGGGGCAGGGGGTGGCCAAGATGGTTGACTAGAAGCAGGTAGTGTGCGTAACTCTCACAGAGAGGAACCAAAGAGGTGAGTAAATACAGTACCTTCATTGAAACATCCAGGTACATGCATTGGGACTAATTAAGGAAACAACTCGACCCATGGAGAATGGAGAAAAGCAGGGCAGGACAGTAGCTCACCCAGGAGTGCCGCAGAACCAGGGGAGCCTCCCCCTGCCCAGGGAAGTGGTGAGTGCATATGTGACCCTGGGAACCCACCCTGTTCCCAAAGATCTTTGTAGTCCTTGGGTCAGGAGATCCCCTCGTGAACCCACTCCACCAGGGCCTTCAGTCTGACACACATGGAGCCTTGGCAGAGCAGCTGCTCAGGTACATGCAGAGACCCAGGAGCCTTAGATACCTGGGCTTTCTGGGCTTCCTGACAAAAGTAGCTGCAATTCCAGCAAAGTGGGAGGTTAGACCCCCACTAGGAAAGGGGCTGAATCCAGGGGGCCAAGTAGCGACAGTCTGCAGGTTCCACTTCCATGACACCTCACAGGATAAGACCCACTGGCTTGGAATTCCAGCCAGCCACCAATAGCAGTGCTGCACTTCCCTGGGACAGAACTCACAGGGGAAGGGGCAGGTCACCATCTTTGCTTCTTGGGCTACTTAGCTGTTCCAGCCCTGGCTTTGGCGAGTCCAGGCTGACCGGGGACGGAAGTAGTCCTCCAGCACAGCACAGCTGCTCTACAAAAATGTGGCCAGACTGCTTTTTAAAGCAGGTTCCTGTTCCCATTCCTCCTCACTGGGCAGGACCTCCCAACCAGGGTCTCCAGCCACTCTCACCAGTGTTCTTTGGCTGACAGAGATTTGAAACCTCCCTGGGATAGAGCTCCCAGAGAGGGACCGGGCCACCGTCTTTGCCGTTGGGCAACTTAGCCATTCTAGCCTTTGGAGAGTCCAAGCCAACCTGGGGCAGAAGCGGTCCCCCAGCATAGCACAACGGCTTTACATAAACGTGGCTCAACTATTTTTTAAGTGGGTCCCTGATCCTGTTTCTCCTCACTGGATGGGACCTCCCAGGTGGGGTCACCAGCCACCTCCTACAGGTACGTTCCGGCCAGCAACAGGTTCGTACCTCTCTGGGACAGAGTTCCCAGAGGGAGAGAAAGGCTGCTGTCTTTGCTGTTTTATAGCCTTCACTGTTGATACCTTCAGGTTCTAGAAAATCCAAGGTGACTAGGGACTGGAGCAGGCCCTCAGCATACTGCAGCAGCCCTACGGAAAAGTTGCCAAACTTATATGGGTGTCCGTTCCCATACTTCCTTACTGGGAAGGTCCTCCAGGCCTGGGTCTCCAGCCACCCTGCCACCAGAGCTATTGAGTCAATGGAAGCTCTGCAACTCCCTGGACAGAGCCCTCAGGGGCAACTGAAAGCTCTCTGCCACCACCTGTGCAACGGAACTGTCCTTACTACCCTCAGACTAACATAGGAGCAAAGACTGTAAGTGCTTTATCCATACCTCCAGCAAGCTGCAGTCAATCCAAGGAGAGGAGGTCAATCAGTCTCCCACAGGAACCCCTTCCCCACCAATCTGCTCATCACTAGACAGGGAACCCCCTGTCCCACAGCATAGACTCTCCATCCTGGGGTGATTGCACTGAGCGATTGCTGACCTGCATCACTCTGGGGTAGAGCCCCCAGTAGACAAGCAAAAGACCCTTGACCACAACCATTACTAAGGTCACTTCCTCTCCTACCTCCAAGTTGGAGAAGGAGATAATCCCAGAGCTGCAGTGGGCAGTCCAGCAGTGTCAAGCCATAATCTGCAGCCAGCACTCGAGGGGGAGAAGAACCCACAGTTTCAGAGCCACTTTCAGAACATTGAGAGGGAACATGGCTGCAACTGTGAGGAAACTTAGGGGCCACACAACTTAGCAAGAGTCTACCAACTGACCAATAAGTCTTAAGTGCCACCTGCTGGATTACGCCTCAAAGCTTCAACACAAAAAACACCTCACTAACATACCCTCCTCTGAAACCAGAGACAAAAAGCCAGCTTCAAGTAAAGACCCTGCACAAAGCTATGGCCCAGTGAAAACATCCAGAAAAGAAGTCTATTGACTGTACTCAATCTACACTGCAGTTAAAGGAAAATCCACATGATGAGATGAGAAAGAACCAATGCAAGTACTCTAGTAACTCGAAAGGCCAGAGTGTCACATGTCCTTCAAACAACTGCACCAGTTCTCCAACAAGAGTTCTTAACCAGGTTGAACTGGCAAGAATAACAGAAATAAAATTCAGAATATGGATAGGAACAAAGTCATTGAGATGCAGGAGGATGCAAAAACCCAATTCAATGAAACAAAGAACCACAATAAAACAATACAGGAGCTGAAGGACAAAATAGCTGGTATAAAAAAGAACCTAGGCCGGGTGCGGTGGCTCACGCCTGTAATCCCAGCACTTTGGGAGGCTGAGGCGGGTGGATCACGAGGTCAGGAGATTGAGACCATCCTGGCTAACACGGTGAAACCCCGTCTCTACTAAAAATACAAAAAAATTAGCCAGGCCCGGTGGCGGGCACCTGTAATCCCAGCTACTCGGGAGGCTGAGGCAGGAGAATGGCGTGAACCCGGGAGGCGGAGCTTGCAGTGAGCCGAGACTGTGCCACTGCACTTCAGCCTGGGCGACTCCGTCTCAAAAAAAAAAAAGAACCTAACAGACCAGACAGAGTTGAATAACACAATACAAGAATTTCACAATGCAATCACAACTATTAACAGCAGAATAAATCAACAGCAGGACCTCAGAACTTGAAGACTGGCTCTCTGAAAGAAGACAATCAGACAAAAAATAAATAAATAAAAAGGAAGGAACAAAACCTCCTAGAAGTATGGAGTTATGCAAAGAGGTCAAATCTATGAATCACTGGCATGATTCATAGGGGAGGGGGAGAAAGCAAACAACTTGGAAAACATATTTCAGGTTATTGGCCAAGAAAACTTCCCTAACATTGCTAGAGAGGCCAACAGTCAAATTTGGGAAATTCAGAGAACTCCTGCAAGACTCCACCTAAGAAGACCATCCCCAAGACATATAATTGCCAGATTTTTCCAAGGTCAAAATGAAAAAAAGAATATTAAAAGCAGCTAGAGTAAAAGGACAGGTAATCTATAAAGGGAACCCCATCACGCTAACAGTGAACCTCTCAGCTGAAACCCTGCAAGCCAGTAGAAAATGGGGCCTATATTCAACCTCTTAAACAAAAAAATCTTGGGCCAGACATGCTGGCTCATGCCTGTAATCCCAGCACTTTGGGAGGCCGAGGTGGATGGATCACCTGAGATCAGGAATTCGAGACTAGCCTGGCCAACATGGTGAAACGCCCATCTCTACCAAAAATACAAAAATTAGCTGGGCCTGGTGGCACATGCCTGTAATCTCAGCTACTCAGGAGGCTGAGGCAGGAGAATCACTTAAACCCGGGAGGTGGAGGTTGCAGTGAGCCGAGATCGTGCCCATTGCACACCAGCCCGGGCAACAAAAGCAAAACTCCATCTCAAAAAAAAAAAAAAAAAATCTTCAACCAAGAATTTCATATCCAGCCAAACTAAACTTCCTAAGGGAAAGAGAAATAAGATACTTTTTAGATAAGCAAATGTTGAGGGAGTTCATTATCACCAGGCCTGCCTTACAAGAGATCTTGAAAGGAGCACTAAATATAGAAAAGAAAGACCACTACCAACTAATACAAAATCACACTTAAACATACAGACCAAGGCCAGGCACAATACCCCACCCCTGTAATCCCAACACTTTGGGAGGCCGAGGCAGGCAAATCACCTGAGGTCGGGTGTTCGAGACCAGCCCGACCAACATGGAGAAACCCTGTCTCTACTAAAAATACAAAATTAACCAGGCGTGGTGGTGCATGCCTGTAGTCCCAGCTACTCAGGAGGCTGAGGCAGGAGAATCCTTGAACTCGGGAGGCAGAGGTTGCAGTGAGCCGAGATTGCGCCATTGCACTCCAGCCTGGGCAACTAGAGTGAAACTCTGTCTCAAAAAAACAAAACAAAACAAAACACACAGACCAATGACACTAGAAAGTAACCACACAAACAAGCCAGTCTAATAACCAGCTAACAATACAATGACAGAACCAGAGCCACACATATCAATACTCACCTTGAATTTAAACAGGTTAAATGACCCACTTAAAAGGTACAAAATAGTAAGCTGGATAAAAAAGCAAGACCCAACAGTACACTGTTTTCAACAGACCTGTCTTACATATAATGACACCTATAGGCTCAAAATAAAGGGATGGAGGAAAATATACCAAGCAAATAGAAAACAGAAAAGGCAGGGGTTGCAATCCTAATTTCAGACAAAACAGACTTTAAGCCAACAAAGATAGAAAAAGACAAAGAAGGGTATTACATAATGGTAAAGGATTCATTTCAGCAAGAAGACCTGTCTATCCTAAATATATTGCACTCAACACAGGAATACCCAGATCCATAAAGCAAGTTCTTAGAGACCTACAAAAAGACACAGACTTCCGCACAATAATAAGGGGAGAATTCAACACTCTACTGACAGCATTGGACAGATAATCAAGTCAGAAAATTAACAAAGACATTCAGGACCTGAACTTAACATTGAACCAGCTGTATCTGATAGACCTCTACAGAACTTTTCACCCCAAAACAGCAGAATATACATTCTTCTCAATGCCACATGGCAAATACTCTAAATTTGACCACATAATTGGACATAAAACTATCCTCAGCAAACATTAAAGAAATGAAATCATACCAAACACACTTTTGGACCACAGCACAATAAAAATAGAAGTCAAGACTAAGAAAATAATTCAAAATCATGCAATTACATGGAAATTAAATAACGTGCTCCTGAATGACTTTTGGGCAATTAATTAAATTAAGGCAGAAATCAAGAAGCTCTTTGAAACTAATGGGAACAAAGATACAACATACCAGAATCTCTGGGACACAACTAAGGCAATGTTAAGAGGGAAAGTCATAGCACTAAAAGCCCACGTCAAAAAGTTAGAAAGAACTCAAATTAACAACCTAACATCACAGCAGAAAGAATTAGAGAAGCAAGAGCAAATCAACCCCAAAGTTAGCAGAAGAAAAGAAATAACCAAAATCAGAGCTAAACAGAAGGAAATTGAGACACAAAAAAACCATTCAGAAGATAAACAAATCCAGGAGTTTATTTTTTGAAAAAATTAATAAGATAGATAGGCTGCTAGCTAGACTAATAAAGAGAATCAATACAATTAGAAATAAAGGGAATGTTATCACTGACCCCAACAGAAATAAAAAAAATCATTCAGAAGGTAAACAAATCCAGGAGTTTTTTTTTTGAAAAAATTAATAAGATAGGCTGCCAGCTAGACTAATAAAGAAAAGAGAATCAATACAATTAGAAATAAAGGGAATGTTACCACTGACGCCACAGAAATAAAAATAACCATCAGAAACTACTACAAACACCTCTGTGCACACAAAGTAGAAAACCTACAAAAGACATATAAATTCCTGGACACCTACATCTCCCAAGACCGAACCAGGAAATTGATTCCCTGAACAGAACAATAACAAGATCAATAATTGAATCAGTAATAAATAGGCTACCAACAAAAAAAAGCCCAGGACATGATGGATTCACAGCTGAATTCTATCAGATGTACAAAGAAGAGCTGGTACCATTCCTACTGAAACTATTCCAAAAAACTGAGAAGGAGGAACTGCTCCCCAACTCATTCTATGAGGCCAGCATCATCGTAATACCAAAATCTGGCAGAGACACAACAAAAAAATAAAACTATGGGCCAATATTCTTAATGAACATTCATGCAAAAATCCTCAACAAACTACTTGCAGATTGAATCCAACAGCACATCAAAAAACGAATCCACCACAATCAATAGGCTTCATCCCAGGATGCGAGTTTGCTTCAACATATACAAATCAATAAATGTGATTTATCACACAAAAAGAACCAAAGACAAAAACCACATGACTATCTCACTAGATGCAGAAAAGGCTTTCAATAAAATTAAACACTTTTCATGTTAAAAAACTCTTAATACACAAGGTATTGAAGGAACATACCTCAAAATAATAAGAGCTATCTGTGATAAACCCACAGCCAACATCACACTGAATTGGCAAAAGCTGGAAGCATTCCTCTTGAAGCCAGCACAAGCCCTCTCTCACCACTCCTATTCAACATAGTATTAGAAGTTCTAGCAAGTGCAATCAAGCAAGAGAAAGAAATAAAGCGCATTCAAACAGGAAGAGAGGAAGTCAAATGATCCCTGTTTGCAGACAACATGATCCTATATCTTAAAAAACCCACAGTCTTGGCCCAAAAGAGAGCTGTTTATCAGCTCCTTCAGCGGATAAACAACTTCAGCAAGTTTCAGTATACAAACTCAATGTCCAAAAATTCACTGACATTCCGATACACCAACAACAGCCAAGCTGAGAGCCAAAGCAGAAAGGCAATCCCATTCACAATTACCACAAAAAGAATAAAATGCCTAGGAATACAGCTAACCAGGGAGGTGAAAGATCTCTACAATGAGAATTATAAAGCACTGCTCAAAGAAATCAGAGATGACACAAATAAATGGAAAAACAGTCCATGCTCACGGATAGGAAGAATCAATATCATTAAAATGGCCATACTGCCCAAAGCAATTTACATAATAAATGATATTCCTATGAAACTACCAATGACATTCTTCATAGAATTAGAAAAAACTATTTTAAAATTCATATGGAACCAAAAAAGAGCCCAAATAGGCAAGGCAATCTTAAGCAAAAAGAACAAAGCTAGAGGCATCACATTACCTAAATTCAAACTATACTACTGGGCTACGGTAACCAAAATAGGATGGTACTGGTACAAAAACAGGCACATAGACCAATCAAATGGAATAGAGAGCCCAGAAATAAGACCACACACCTACTACCATCTGATCTTCAACAAAGCTGACAAAACAAGCAATGGAGAAAGACTCCCTGTTCAATAAATGGTGCTCTGATAACTGGCCAGCCATATGCAAAAGACTGTAGCTGGATCCCTTCCTTACACCATATATATAAATCAAGATGAACTAATGACTTAAATGTAAAACCCAAAACTATAAAAAACCTGGGTGACAACCTAGGCAATACCATCCTGGACATAGGCATGGGCAAAGATTTCATGAAGAAGACACCAAAAGGAATTGGAACAAAAGCATTTTTTGTTTGTTTGTTTGCTTTTTTGAGACAGAGTCTTGCTCTGTCACCCAGGCTGAAGTGCAGTGGTGAGATCTCAACTCCCTGCAACCTTTGCCTCGCAGTTTCAAGCGATTCTCATGCCTCAGCCTCCTGGGTAGCTGGGACTACAGGCGTGCACCACCATGCTTGGCTAATTTTTGTATTTTTAGTAGGGATGGGGTTTTACCACGTTGGCCAGACTGTTCTCAAACTCCTGGCCTCAAGTGATCCACCCACCTTGGCCTCCCAAAGTGCTGAAATTACAGGTGTGAGCCACTGCACCAGGCCAAAAATTGGCAAATAGGATCTAGTTAAACTAAAGAGCTTCTGTACAGCAAAAGAAACTATTAACATAGTAAACAGACAACCTACAGAATGGGAGAAAATATTTGCAAACTAGGCATTTGAGAAAGGTCTAATATCCACATCTGTAAGGAACTTAAACTTACAAGAGAAAAACAAACAAACCCGTTAAAAAGTGGGCAAAGGACATGAACAAACACTTTTCAAAAGAAGACATAAATGTGGCAAACAAGCATATGAATAAAAGCTCAATATCATAGATCATTAGAGAAATGCAAACCAAAACCACCATGAGATACCATCTCACTCTAGTCAGAATGGCTATTATTAAAAAGTCAAAAAACAACAGACGGGGAGAGGTTGCAGAGAAAAGGGAACACTTATACACTGTTGGTGAGAGTGTAAATTAGTTCAACCATTGTGGAAAGCAGTATGGCAATTTCTCAAAGAGCTAAAAGCAGAACTAGTGTTCAATCCAGCAATCCCATTATAAATAAATAAATAAATATCCATACATTCATACTGATAGAAATTCCAAATAATGGATAATTCCAAATAATGGATAACTCCATTATTTGGAATTTCTATCAGTATGAATGTATGGATATTTATTTATTTACAGACAGAGTCTTGCTCTGTTGCCCAGGCTGGAGTGCAGTGGCACGATCTTGGCTCACTGCAACCTCCACCTCCCAGGCATATATCAGGTATATACCCAGAGAAGTATAAATCATTCTACCATAAAGACACATACACCTGAATGTTCATTGCAGCACTATTCACAATAGCAAAGACATGGAATCAACTAAATGCCCATCAATGACAGATTGAATAAAGAAAACGTGATACATATACACCACGGACTACTATGCAGCCATAAAAAGGGATGAGATCCTATCTTTTGTGGGAACATGGATGGAGCGGGAGGCTATTACCCTCAGCAAGCTAACACAGAAACAGAAAACCAATGCTTCATGTTCTCACTTATAAGTGGGAGTTAAATGATGAGAACTTATGAACACAAAGAAGGGAACAACAGACACTGGGGTCTACTTGAGGGTGGATGGTGGGAGAAGGGAGAGGAGCAGAAAAGATAACTACTGGGTACTTGGCTTAATACCCGGGTGATGCAATAATGTGTACAACAAACCTCCATGACATGAGTTCACCTACGTAACAAACCTTCATATGTACCGCTAAACCTAAAAGTTTTTTTTCTTTTTAATAAAAAGGGACTGCTTAGGAGGGACATCCTCCCACTGCCTCATCCATGGATCAGGGAGGCACGCCAGGGAGTAACCCAGTTCTGCCCAGCAAGCTACACCCCACTAACTCTGGGCCTTGTGTGTGCTATTTAACATTTCATTCAAACAGGGGCTCCTGGGAAGAAGCTTGGCTAAGTCTCCTTGGCAGATCACCCCTCAAAGTCTCCCTCAGGTATATTCTAAGTGAGGACGGACCCCACATATACCTCACTTAGGCTTTACTCTGCTCTGCAAGCACAGGCAAGACCAGCTACATCTTTGCACACCACCCCTCGTTCTTAGTAGGCCAAGAGCCTCAGAAACTGGGAGGGCACTAAGAGCTGTATTTTGGAAACTGTGTTGAGGTTACATTTATTCAGCTTTGTTCTGGGTGGGCCCTGTACCTGGCACTGCTAACGAGTGTTTCAAGAAGGTGCAAAGGAGATATTTTTCCAGGCAAAATAGAATATATTTCCTCTTCAGGTTCATTTGACTGCTTTTTTAAAAAAAATATGAAGATAGTACAGAGAGTTCCCATATACCCCTCATCTAATTTCTCCTTTATTAACATCTGCCATTAGCGTGGTGTATTTGTCACAATTAATAAACCCATAGTGATACATTATTGTTGGCAAAAATCCATACTTCATTCAAATTTCCTCTGTTTTTTCCTAATGTCCTTTTTTTTCTATTCTAGGATCTCATCCAGGATACTGTATTACATTTAGTCAGAGTGTCTCCCTGTGTTCTTCTGGAGAGGACTTTCCTTACTTTTGATGACCTTGAATATCTCGAGGAGTATTGGTCAGGTATTTTGTAGAATGTCCCTCTGCTGGGATTTGCCTAATGTTTTTTTCGTGAGTAAACTGGGGCTATGTGTTTTTGAGAGGAAAACCAGAGTTAAAAATGCCAGTTTCATTATATCATGTCAAGGGTACATACTGTCACTGTCGATGTTAACCTTGATTGCCTGGCTGAGTTAGTGCTTGTCAGGTTTGTCTACCGTCAAGTTCCTCTTTATCTTCCCTGTTTTCATACTCTACTTGTCGGCAGAAAGTTACTATGTACAGTCTGTGCTGAAAGAGTTGGGAGTTATGCTCCACTTCCTTAAGGGTGGAGTATCTACATAAATTATTGGGACTTCTGCACAGATTTGAACCTTCTCCCATTTATTTTTCAATAATTTATTTCTATCAGTATGAACATATGGATATTTATTTATTTATTTACTGAGACAGAGTCTCACTCTGTTGCCCAAGCTGGAGTGCAGTGGCGAGATCTTGGCTCACTTCAACGTTCACTTCCCAGGTTTAAGTCATTCTCGTGCCTCAGCCTCCCAAGTAGCTGGGATCACAGGCATGCACCATCATGCCTGGCTAATTTTTGTATTTTTGTAGAGACAGGGTTTCACCATGTCGGTCAGGCTGGTCTCGAACTCCTGACCTCAGGTGATCCACCCACCTCGGTGTCCCAAAGTGCTGGGATTATAGGCGTGATCCACCGCACCCAGCCTAATGTATGGATATTTATTCTATATTTTGGATGACAGCCCAATACTACTTTATTTATTTTGTTGCATATAATTTTATTTCAAATTTCTGCTTCTTACAACATGTGGCTTGTGCTCTCAGTGAGATGACAGGAAGTAGTATTTGGCTAATATCTAAGATTGCATGCACCGGCATCCTTTTGTGCCTCAGCCTCCCCTCCTTGAGGTTCCCAGGGGAGATAACTGCCAGAGGACAAGACCAGGACAAAGGAATCCTCTATTATCACTAGATCAGCCTCTACCCTCTGTTAAATTATAAATTTCAAAAGTGAAATAAAAATATGACTTGTATAAAACAACAGAATAAACATGTATTAAAGATGTTATTTAACTTATTAATTAGTGAAGGAACCAGTAAGATAATGTACTAGTCAGGATTTTCTAGACAGACAGAACCACTAGGATGTAAATAGAGAAAGAGAGAGAGAGATTTATTTTATGAAATTGGCCCATGTAATTATGGAGGTCGGCAAGTCCAAAATCTGTAGGATAAGTTGCCAGGCTGGAGACTCAGGGAAGAGCCAATGTTGCAGATTAAGTCTGAAGACCATCTACTGACAGAATTCCCTCTTGTTGGGGAGACGTCAGTCTTTTGTTTTATTCAGACCTTTAACTGACTGGATGAGGCCCACCGACATTATGGAGAGTAATCTGCTTTGCTCAAAGTTCACCGATTTAAATGTTCATCTAATCTAAGGACACCCTCATGGAAACATCCAGAATAATATTTGCCCAAATATTTGGGCATCATGGCCCAGCAAGTTGACAAGCCTATTTGAGGAAAGGGCTATTTGAAGGCAATTTTAAAAAAGAACATCAGAGTAAGGTCACTGGGCTAGATACATTGTTAATATCCTACGGGACAATACACTATAACCTTTGGGAGTTTCTACTTTTCAGAAATCATTTGCTTCTCTGCTAGTCAAAAATCTACAAATTAACATGTAACATCACTGATGATTCTCAACCTTAATTAATAGTAAATATCAAAGTCATAGATGATACTGTCTCATTGCATGTTACATAATTCTTGGATGAGCCTTTTAAACAATGATTGGTTCAGTAGGTCATGAAAGGACAGCTTGAGGGCGAGGTGCTGTGGCTCGAGCCTGTAATCCCAGCTACTCTGGGGGCTGAGGCAGGAGGATCCCTTGAGTGAAGGAGTTTGAGGCTGCAGTGAGCTGACTGTGCAGCTGTACTCTAGCCTGGGTGACAGAACAAGACCCTGTCTTAAATAACAAATAAAAAAGAGGCCTGGTGTGGTGGCTTATACCTGTAATCCCAGGACTTTGGGAGGTTGAGGTGGGAGGATCACTTGAGCCCAGGAGGACAAAGATTCAGTGAGTTACGATCTCACCACCTCACTTCAGCCTGAAGGATAGAGGGAGACCCTGTCTCTAAATAAATAAATAAATAAATAAATAAATAAATAAAGGACAGGTTGTACTTTCTTGAACTAATGTTTTGGGTATTTTTCTTACCATCTCATACCCCAGTGTCACCTCCTATGAAATTGCAAGAGAGCATTTTGCCAGCCTATGTCGACCTGGTGGCCTCTCCCTAGGCTTTGCTTTGTTTCCACTCAAGGAAACAGAAGGTCTTTCCCAGCAGGGAGGTAGCTCCATGCCTCTCTCTCCCTAGTCTAGGAAGAAAGAGAAGACTGTGAAGAGATAACAGCAAAAGAGGTATCTGAGAGGGGCCGAAGAGAGCTTTCAGAGCGCTATAGAACTTTAGCTTCTTTTCTTCTCACACCCAAAGCACCACTTCCTAGCAGAGTGGTCCATGAAATACTAAATCTGATCAATTGATTGATTGATTGATTGATTGAGATGGAGTCTCGCCCTGTCGCCCAGGCTGGAGTACAGTGGTGCGATCTTGGCTCACTGCAACCTCCGCCTCCTGAGTTCAAGCAATTCTCCTGCTTCAGCCTCCCAAGTAGCTGGGATTACAGGTGCACGCCACCACACCTGGCTAATTTTTTTGCATTTTTAGTAGAGGTGGGGTTTCACCATGATGGTCAGGTTGGTCTCAAACTTCTGACCTCAGGTAATCCACCCACCTCAGCCTCCCAAGGTGCTGGGATTAGAGGCTTGAGCCACGGCCAAGAAATACTAAATTTCATTGATTTATATCAACATCCTGATATAAATCAGGATTTATATCAACATCCTGATATAAATCAGGATTTATATCCTGATGGTGGGGTAAAATGAGGCTTGATGGAGTGATAGAACCTTGATTTTCCTCAAGAAAGCAAAATATCCTAACATGGCTTCCAAATGTTAACATTGCGCAATTGTACGAATTTTTATTTAATGCCTTTCAGACTGAGCGTTGAGGGCCAGGCTGTGTCTTCTACAGCTTTGCATTCTCCACAGCATCTGGCATTAGGCCCGGCATATTGTAGGCACTCTATAAATGGCAGCTGCCTGAATAAGGGGGTATTATCATTTGGGGGTTTTGTTAAAAATGGGATCACGAAGGAGAAAGTGTTTGGAGGAGGCTGCATGAACAACTCGCTATTCGTAAGGCCATGCTGTGAGGGGGTGTTTTGAGGACACACTATCCCGGAAGAAGTGGCTTCCAGAAGCACAAGAAAGCCTTTTATTTTGTGAAATGAGACCCAGATGGCAATACCAAATAACAACAATTATGATGATACATTTTTTATAAAAGATCCCAGGCCTGACAATGTCTGGCTTTAGATTATAAATTGGCTCATTATCAGGAAAAAATATTTATTGAAACATAGCAATGATCAATGAGCTCATTATCCTACAGTGGCAGCCAAGTAGTCCTAAGACATAGGCCTGTTGTAAAAATCAGGCAGTTATTTGTACAAGCGGTATTTGGTGCATAGCTTCTCAACAGGGATAATTTTGTTCCAAGATGAGTACCAGGGACAGGAATCGGACTTCGGGGTCCTAGTCGAACATCTGGAAAATAGGTCTAATTGGGATGTGTCCCTTGGAGGTTTGCTTCATTAATGTCTGGTTGAGAGCTCAGAAAGCTTCGAATCAGACTCCTCAGCACTGTGCTCGGCCTTATTTAAATACCTACCTCAAACTGCTTAGTGTATTTCACTTTATTTGTCAAGCCTCTCTGTTTTTTGTTGTTGCTACATTAAGACTTTCTTAGGAATTTGCCTAGATTCAGCTAACCGTCCCTCTGCTTCCTTCTTCAGAAGCCTCTTCTTTGTGTCCCCTGGGGCATTTTAAATATTATTTAGCATAGAATATACTGAAAGACTCAGATACCTCTGAGGTCACAAATAATAAAAGGGAACGTACCAGAAGATCAACTGGAGCGATGGTTTCTACAACAAGCAGCCTGGTGGAAAGAACTTACGTGTCAGATGGCTCCGAAAGGGAATCAGGAGTCTAAATGTACTAGGTATATGACATTAGACATGTTATTTTATTTTTTATTTTTGAGACAGTTTTGTTCTTGTGGCCCAGGCTGGAGTGAAATGGCACGATCTCAGCTCACTGCAACCTCCGCCTCCCGGGTTCAAGTGATTCTCTTGCCTCAGCCTCCCAAGTAGCTGGGATTACCAGCACCCACAACCACACCTGGCTAATTTTTGTATTTTTGGTAGAGACAGGCTTCCACCACATTGGTCAGGCTGGCGTTGAATTCCTGATCTCAGGTGATCCACCCGCCTTGGCCTTCCAAAGTGCTGGGATTACAAGCATGAGCCACCGCACCCGGTCCTTAGACATGTTATTTGGTGTTAATGGGCCTCAGTTTCCTCATCAAAAAGAACGAGAATAATACCTACTTTATAGTGCGGCTTTAAGAATTAGAAATAATGTTTGTATAGTTGTTGCAGCATAGCAGCTACTTAATAAATGAAAGCAGTTATTATCATCCTTCCAAGAATACCAAAGTTAGGAGACCTGGTGGGGAGAAGAGAAGGTTTAGGAATTCTTTCCTCAGGGTGTCCTGAGCTGGCAACAATGGTAGTAGGAGTCTCTGGTCCTAAACAAATGTTCCCATCTAGTTCCCTTTACAGCCATCAGCGGTAAAAGAAACATGCCGGCAATGTTTAAAACTGAAAAAAAAGCAAGAAATGGAATGAGTGAGAATCAAATAGATGAGACTGAAAGAAACAGCATTTGTCATCTCAACTAGGGTACAGATCACCTTGCTTCATAAACCAGAAATTGAGGCTCATAGAAGTAAAATAGAGTAGTATTTAGGAGCTCAGACTCTGAAGCTGGATTGCAAGACATGCTTCTAAATGTGTTTCAGTTTCCTTACCTGAAAATGAGGATTTATCAGTCAGGATAGGCTAGGTTATGCTGTGGTAACAGACAAGTCCAGAAATCTCCAAGACAGATAACAACAAACATTTATCTCTTGTTCATACTTTCTGTCCTTCATGAGTTGGCCATGGCTCCATATCAAGCTTTCTTTTTTTTTTTTTGAAACGGAGTTTCGCTCTTGTTGCCCAGGCTGGAGTGCAATGGCATGGTCTCGGCTCACTGCAACCTCTGCCTCCCAGATTCAAGCGATTCTCCTGCCTCTGCCTCTCAAGTAGCTGGGATTACAGGCACCTGCCACCACGCCTGGCTAATTTTTGTATTTTTAGTAGAGACGGGGTTTCACCATGTTGACCAGGCTGGTCTTGAACTCCTGACCTCAGGTGGTCTGCCTGCCTCAGCCTTCCAAAGTGCTGGGATTACAGGTGTGAGCCACCGCATCCGGCCCATTCCAAGCATTCTTCATCCTCAGACAGAGCAGCCACTAGCTGGGACACTGCCAGTCATTGTGGCACAGGAAAGGAGAACATGGCCAAGCACTCACTGATTTTTAATGCTTCTTGTTTGGAAGTGTCACATGACCCTTTATGACTTTTATTGGCCAAAGAAAGTCATGGGGTCACTCCTCTGTTCGACAGGGTGGAGATGGTTTAAACCTCTTACCAGCAAGAATTCTGAAGGGAACCCAAAGTATTTGGTGAATAGTCATCTAGTTTACTACAGGTGATGAAGATGATAATAAAAGACCCCCTTGTGGGATGTCCTGACAACTGAGTTATTATTACACATAAAGAACTTAGAAGGGTGAGTGATGCAGTGATGTACATTTTTTTTTTTTTTTTTGAGACAGAGTCTTGCTCTGTTGCCCAGGCTGGAGTGCAATGGAGTAATATTGGCTCACTGCAAACTCTGCCTCCCAGGATCAAGTGAATCTCCTGCCTCAGCCTCCCGAGTAGCTGGGATTACAGGTGCATGCCACTACACCCAGCTAATTTTTGTATTTTTAGTAGTGACGGGGTTTTGCCATGTTGGCCAGGCTGGTCTTGAACTCCTGACCTCAGGTGATCCACCCACTGAGACTACAGGCGTGAGCCACAGCACCTGGCCACAGTGATGTGCATTAACTGTAACATGTGTTTGCTGTTATTATTGCTGACCATTATACAGGAGATTAGTGATGGAGCTAGTGAAATAGATCCCAGCTGTCCTAACTGAAAGTCAAAAAAACCCTTGTATTTGTACTGAGAGCTATGGATCCACAGACAACCAAGGGCAAAACACATGTAAAAACTGTCATAAAGCTAAAGCAGGTTTTAAAAAGAGAGAGAGAGTGAGGAAGCTGAGGGAGAAAGGATAGAGGGAAAGTGAAGGAGAAAGAAAGAAGTGAGAGGGAGAGAGAAAAGAAGTGAAGGAAGAGGCCAGGTGCAGTGGCTCACGCCTGTAATCCCAGTACTTTGGGAGACCAAGGTGGGTGGATCACTTGAGCTCAGGAGTTCGAGAGCAGTCTGGCCAATGTGATGAAACTCCGTCTCTACTGAAAGTATAAAAATTAGCCAGGCATGGTGGTGCAGGCCTGTAGTACTTGCTACTCAGGAGGCTGAGGCAGGAGAATCATATGAACCTGGGAGGCGGAGGTTCTAGTGAGCTGAGATCGCATCACTGCACTCCAGCCTGGAGGACAGAGTGAGAACCTGCCCAAACAAACAAACACAAAAAAAAGTGAAGGAGGAGAGAGACGCCACCCTGTGAAAACACAGGGACAGAAACTTCAGGGAGACGGGGACTCAGTAACTCCTGAAGCACCATGGTAAGAAGCTAAGCTGCCTTTGTCAATTCCTTCTTTTTCTTTGGACTGGTCTTTCTAGTAGGCTTGTTTTGCCTTTCATTAAAATACTGATTTCCTTCTGCAGCTAGCACCTCTTCCTTTAATTGTTCTCATCAACTTGAGTCAGTGGTGGATGGAATGGTCAGGGCACTCATTGAGAAAGGAAATTTCCCCCGGATTCTAGCCTTAGGTGATGAGAGCAATCCTGTCTCAGTTGTATTCAGTGCGGGGGTAAGATCCAGTTGAAAGTTAGGCTCAGGTAGAGGGCTGGACCAGTCTCTTCCCAGGCTGCCAACTGTGACACAGGGTGCAGTGGTAGAAGGTAGGGATGCTGCCTGAATGTGGGACAAGGGGATTGTCCCTGAGTCTGCTTACTGGGGCCAATAATAAGAATTAACCTTTGAATATCATTATGTGTACAACACTACTAAGTGCTCACATCTATTAACTCATTAAATCCACAACTCTAGGCTGTATGAGTATTGCTTCCATTTCACAAATGCAGAAACTAAGGGCACATTGGCACGTAGCGTGCCTGAGCTCACGCACACAGTTCACAGCAAGCAGCTGAGCTGGGATGTGAATTCTGGCAGTTTGCTCAGAATCCTGACGACTATAATGTAACATCCTCCTTTCTATTTGCTTGCTTGGGGTCCTACTTCAATTCTTTGTGGACTGATAAAGCAAGTGAGTCCTGCTTTTAGGTTGTGGACATACAAAACTTAGAATTTACTTTGAGGGGCTCATCCTTTCCACCCTTACAAGCAAAGAAGGGATTCTTTGCTTATAAAAGAACAACTTACTGCTTAAAAAAAATGCTGCCAATTATTATTACTTTGGCTTCATTTGCCATTAATTTGTCTTCAAGAAACACAATCAGCACAAACATTGAGAGCTTCCTTACAGCCTACCAGGAGAGTGTTGGTGGGTCTCAGCAAAGTGTTCCCTTTTGGGAGGTAGCTCCCCAGAGCCCTTGGACACAGAATCTGCTCCCAGATCCTCTCAAGCGTCAATCTGCACTGATTGCCTGTTCTCAACTCCCACTGGCAACCTGCCTCCTCTTGACTATCAATAGCTGTCACAGCCTAATTTGATTGCTGAGTCAGACAATCAGTCTTAATTGCCTGTTTCCACCTCCAGCTGTGTCTCTTCCTTGTGGGAGGAAAGCCTCTCTCTTGGTGCACTGCCTGTCCCCCTGCATCAGAAGCCCAGGTGGCAGTCCAGGCCACCTATAGGATCATCTGCAACTTCTGAACCCACAGGTTCCCCATTTTCCTGGGCTGGACCTGGAGGGAGATGAGGGTTTTGTTCACCCACTGAGTCTCTTCTATTAGCCTGTACACCACCTTCACTTGGTCCCGCTCTAGTAGCAGTAAGTTCTTTTATAAGCAAAGAATACTTTCTATGGGGTGGAGAGAATGAGCCCCTGAAACTAAATTCTAAGTTTGGTATGTCCAGAGCCTAAAATCAGGACTCACCTGCTTTATTAGGCCACAAAAACTTTAAGTGGAGCCGGGCACAGTGGCTGATGCCTGTAATCCCAGCACTTTGGGAGGCCGAGGCAGGCAGATCACTTGAGGCCAGGAGTTCAAGACCAGCCTGGCCAAAACATGGCGAAACCCCACCTCTACTAAAAACATAAAAATTAGCCGGGTGTGGTGGTGCTTGCCTGTTGTCCCAGCTATTCAGGAAGCTGAGGCATGAGAATTTCTTGAACCTGGGAGGTGGAGGTTGCCATGAGCCAAGACTGAGCTCCAGCCTGGGTATCAGAGTAAGACTCTGTCTTAAAAAAAAAACAAAAAAAGAAAAAGAAAAAAAAATTGAAGTGGGACCCCCAAGCAGGGATTAGAAAGGAGGATGTTACATTATAGTCATCAAGAGCGTGGATTCTGAGCAAACTGCCAGAATTCATGTCCCAGCTCATCTGCTTACTACGAACTGTGTGTGTGGGCCTGTATCCTCTTTTTGGCCCTACAGACTCACTCTTGCTGTTCTCCAGGCTGCTACCTGTCCAGGGAGCCTGACCTTTAAGGATCAAAGGGCTTCTTTACTTTTTGGCTTCTGGCTGGGTTCAGGGAGTGAGCAGCCAGAGAGAAGACATGAAGGAGTCAGGACACGTATTCCCCTAGCATCCTCCCTGTGGGATTTCTTCACATTCTTTCAGATGGAAGGTCAGGCCTTCTCTCAAGGGGTCTTCTCATGATTTTCTGGATTCTATTATGGGCTTCCCTCCCTTGCTTTCAGAGTGTGCTGCAGATGAATTATTGGACTTAATTCTTCACCCCTCCTGGTTTCCATGCTCTTTGCCTGAATGTGACTTTGTAGTTACTCCCCCCAAAAAAGGAGGGATATATTGCCCCTTGCGTTTGGGCTTGGTTTTATGACTAGCTTTGGCCCATGAGATGTGGGTACACCCAACCATCTGTGCCAGTTTCAAGCCTAAACCTTAAGGAAAAGCCTTAGCATTAAGAGGAAAGCCATTGCGTAGGGTTTGTTTTGTTTTCTTTTGTTTTGTTTTTGTGCCTGTCATCTTCATGGGAAGAGCTTCCCCTGGGCAACTGCTGCCTCTTTAGTCTGGGGCCCAGAATGAACACATGTGGAGTAGCCCAGAGCTTGATCGACAAAGAGGAGCCAAGCCCAGGTGGAGACACCAGCTTGAAACAGAGCCCCCAGCTGACCGCCAGTCGACCTCCATGCCCATGAGAAATACATGCTCATGGCTGCATTCCACCAAGAGCATGAGAGAAAGCTGGTGACATCCGCTGCCACCAGCACAGGCATCCCTGCAGGACTCCTTGTGCTTTCTCTACACTCTGCTTCTACTCCATAAATACTCCCTTTACTAAGCCCTCAGGGAACCATCCTAATTTGAGTGTCAGCTCTTTCCTGTACTGACACTGAATGAATGATGCCAGCAAAAATTCAAAATACTACACTTGAGATCAGCTGCCCCCACCCCCATTTGTTTCCCATTTGCTATATAAACTGAAACCCTTATCTTAGAAGCTGGTCATGAGATCTTATTTTATCCTTTTTATGTATTAGTTTTTAGAATTTCAACTTGTTATTTGGAAAAAATTTCAAATATATACACAAGTAGAGACAGCATCATAACAAACACCTATGTACCCATGATCCAGCTTCAACAATGATGGACATTTTGCCCCTCTTATTTGATCTATTCCCCTACTGTTTTTTTTCTCTCTAAATCTAATGACCTTTCAAATTCCAGAGGAATCTAGAGATTCCATCGTAGTTATAATCTTCTGTAATCTCTTGGCAGCATTTGCTACTATTGCTCACTCTTGCCAATCTGCCATTGCTGTCTCCTAGTTCTTTTATCTCTTGTGACTGCTCTCCATTTCCAGTTTTTGATTCCTGGTCTGGCTCTTAAATGGCAGTGTTCCTGAGGGTTGGCCTCGTTCTTCACCATCTTCTTTCTCTTTGCTGCCTTCCTGAGTGGTCTCATTCACTCCCATGGCTTAATCTGTGAGCCCACTCCATTTTCCTGGGCTATCCTTTCTGTCTGTCCACTAAGGATCTTCACTTGGAGGTCTGTAAACCCTTCCCATTGAGCATGTCCAGCCCCAGCCAAACTCCACAACTTCTTCTCGAACCTTCTTCCTCTCCACTTCTCTTTCTGGGTTCTTTCATATCTTCTCCAGTATCCTGCCACATAACTAGATATTGTACACCTCTCCTTACCTAGAGCTGACTATTCCACTTCTGAATGGTCTTTCTAATCCTTCACCTGTTTCCATTTCCGCCCCCTTGGTTAAGACCCTCATCATCTCTCACTTGGGACATTCTAATATTCCCTCTGACTAGTCTTTAATGGCTGTTTCCTCTGCTAAATACTAGCATTACTTTGCTAAATCACATTATCAAAACATGCTAACCCCAGCCCCAACTTATAAATCTTCTATGGCTCCATTCAGGATATATTCTAAACATTTTGGCAAGACATTGAAACCTCTTCACACCTTTTTTTCCTTTTTCTTTCTTTCTTTCCTTTTTTTTTTTTTGAGATGGAGTCTCACTCTGTCACCCAGGCTAGAGTGCAGTGGCGCGATCTTGGCTCACTGCAACCTCCACCTCCCGGGTTCAAGCAATTCTCCTGCCTCAGCCTCTCAAGTAGCTGGGATTACAGGCATGTGCCAACACGCCCAGCTAATTTTTTTCCATTTTTAGTAGAGATGAGGTTTCACCATATTGGCCAGGCTGGTCTTGAACTCCTGACCTTGTGATCCTCCCACCTTGGCCTCCCAAGGTGCTGGGATTACAGGCATGAGCCACTGTACCCAGCCCTTTCACCACCCTTTTTTCTAATCTCACCTCCTGACATTGTCCTCTGTGTACCCTGTCCTCCAAATAATGTGGCTTTGCTTTTTTGTCCCCTAACATATCATGCTTTCATGTGGCCTTTGACATGCTGACCACTGTCTTGTTTTGTAGGATAAAAAATGAGGTTCTAGTTCTCAAATAACAAGCACCTATGTACCCATGAACAAAGGTGTTTGTTGTTTGAGATTTTGAAGTGCCCCTTCCACAGCTCTTGCCCTTCTGAGATTCTTGCTGGCATTTGAATTTGTTCCTCCCAAAGGAAATTGTCAACATGGTATTTAACTTTTTTTTTTTTTGGAGATAGTGTCTCACTGGAGATATTGTCTCACTCTGTAGTCCAGGCTGGAGTGCAGTGGTGCGATCTTGGCTCAGTGCAACCTCCGCCTCTTGGGTTCAAATGATTCTTGTGCCTCAGCCTCCCAAGTAGTTGGGATTACAGGCACGCGTCACCATGACCAGCTAATTTTTTGTATTTTTGGTAGAGATGGGATTTTGCCCTGTTGGTCAGACTCGTCTTAAACTCCTGACCTTGTGATCCACCCACCTTGGCCTCACAAAGTGCTGGGATTACAGGCATGAGCTACCGCACCCAGTCAGTATTTAACTTTTTGAGCAATCTCCTTAGAGTTTCTCTGTTCAAAAGGGGCCCATTTGCCATGGTAATGGTATTGTCTCCATAGACATACTGGCAATATAAAGTTTCTAACTCTTCTGTAGGACTTTGGGTGCCCCTGAGGCAGAAATGATGTGTTACCCATCTTTTTATATATCCCCGGTGCCTGGCACATATGAAATACTCAGTGTTTGTTTGAATTGCATCTAAATTAGTATTGAGACTAGGGAGTAGGATCTGGAGAAGGCACAAATATTGCCAACCAATTGCAGAGAAAGCTGCCAAACATATAATCTATGAGCTGGGAGGCTGGGGTCACCCCATTCCCTGCAGTGAGGGCCTCCAAGCCTGTCAGATGTCAGTTGCATCTGCAAAACTAGGAGTTCAGGAGGAAGGTTGGATTTTTCTTCATTAAACTTGTCATTCCCTAAGGTGGGGCTCTGACAGAAGCCCAGTGAGATGTCAAGCTAAGACAGCTGTTGCCAAACCTGGTGGTGGCATTTCAGACAGCTGGAGATACAGCTGCTGCCCCAGACTTCATTTGCAACAGCCTTTTCTTCTTTAAGGAGGTCAAAATGCTTAACAAATACATAGCAATAGTAAAGCAGCTATGGTATGATGCAGACAGAATTGGATCTGAGTCAGATCACGTGGATCAAGTATCAACTCTACTTCTTATTAGCTGTGTGACTTTGAGCAAGTTATGCCACCCCTTTGAGCCTCATTTTCCATACTCATAATACTGACTGCTGTGAAGACTGAATGAGGTAATATATATGGAAATGTTTTATAAACTGTAGAGCACTGCTCAACTATTAGGTATAATTGTTATACATTAAAATTACATTTAGTCTTCATCTCTCACACACACACATATACACACAGTATAGAATAGTGTCATGATTAATTACATGTCAACTTGACTGGGTCATAGGATAGCCAGGTGTTTGGTCAAACATTATTTTGGGCATGTCTGTGAGAGTGTTTTTGGATGAGATTAACATTTGATGTAATCCCAGCTACTCAGGAAACTGAAGCAGGAGGATTGCTTGGGGCCAGGAGTTCAAGACTAGCCTAGGCAACATAGTGAGATCCTGTCTCTAAAAAAATAATAAAATTATCTGGGCTTGGTGGCATGTGCCTGTAGCCCCAGCTACTCAGGAGGCTAAGGCGGGAGAATCACTTGAGCCTAGGAGTTCAAGGCTGCAGTGAACTATGATCATGCCACTTGCACTCTAGCCTGGGTAACAGAGTGAGATCTGATCTCTAAAAAAAAAAAAAGGAGATTGCCATCCCTAATTTGCTGGGCCTCACCTAATCAATTGAAGACCTGAATAGGACAAAAGGTCTGAAGAAGTGGGAGCTCCTCCTACCTGACTGTTTGAGCTGGAACATAAGTCTTTTCCTGTCTTCGGGCTTGAATTAAAAAATCAGCTCTTCTTGGGTCTTGAGCCTGCTGGCTTTTGGATTGGTATTTACACCATTGACTCTCCGAGTTCTCAGGCTTTCAGACTCAGACAGATACTTAAACCATTGACTCTCCTTGTTCTCAGGGTTTTGGACTTGGATTGGGACTATACCATCGGCTCATCTGCATCTCCAGCTTGTGGACTGTAGATTTTGGGGCTCTCAGCCCCCATAATTCTGTGAGCCAATTCCTTATAATTATCTATCTAGCTATCTATCTATCCATCCATCCATCCATCCTATCTATCAACTATGTGATATGGTTTGGCTGTGTTCCCACCCAAATTTCATCTTGAATTGTAGTTCCCATAATCCCCACGTGTCATGGGAGAGACCCAGTAGGAGATAATTTAATCATGTGGGCGATTACCCTCAGGCTGTTCTTGTGACAGTGAGTGAGTTCTCACAAGATCCGATGGTTTTATAACGGGCTTTTCCCACTTTTGCTTAGCACTTCTCCTTGCTGCTGCCATGTGAAGAAGGACGTGTTTGCTTCCCCTTCCACCATGATTTTAAGTTTCCTGAGGCCTCCCAAGCCCTTTGGAACTGTGAGTCAATTAAACCTCTTTCCTTTATAAACTACCCAGTCTTGGTTATGTCCTTATAGCAACGTGAGAACAGCCTAATATACTATCTCCTATTGGGTCTGTTTCTCTGGAGACCCCTGACTAATGCAAATGGTCAAATTGACTCAAATTTGCTTGTTGTCTATTGTATGCCCAGCTCTCCACTGGGAACTGTGATCAATGCATAAGTTAATGTAAGTCATATTTTCCTGATATTAAGAAATTTACAGTTGATTTGGGAGATGAGATCAATTTATTCGTCAATCCTTGTGTTTTTGTAGAGGGGAAGACATTTCTACTCCACAATCATGTAGAGCATTTCCCGTGTTTCTTTACTCATTCTTCCTAGGGGATGAGAAGGAACTTCTATGATTAGTGAGCTTGGGCAAAAGTGTTGCTGTGATGAGCATGGTGGCTGAGCACCTGCTGGCTTCTCATTTCCTAAACTGATAATTGAGAATGCATGCGTTCTGTATTCTTTGCCACAAAGTAAGCCTTTGGGTCAGATGGGATTGGAAAAGAATGACGGTTGTCCAGATCTTTCTGTGACTATTTTGGTAGATTAAGTTCTGGGGAAAAGTATTGGGAGGTGCATTGTACTTTGGCATTTAATACCAGTTCTTATTCTTGATCTCATCCTAGGATATGTTTATTTCTTTAAATCTTTACCATTCTAATCTCCTTCCATTCTGGGGGAAGCATCAAGGTATAGATCAACCCTACAAAAAAGAAGGGTATCATGTTTTATGAGCTGCTTGATGATTGGCAAATCCACCACTGACCACAGTGGAGCTGATCTTTCTCATTATTTTGTAGAGGAATATTAGTGTCTTTCATTAGTCACCTCCTGCTTTCAAAATTTTGCCTCTTCTCAAGCTTGCCAGAAATAATAAATTGGGTCCATTAGAGAACCACATGCTACCTGATGGCCACTACCAAGATTACCCAAAGACCAGGTGAAAGCGTTGAATTTGCTTGTGTGGGCATAAACAAAGTTCTATCCTCTTCTTCTTCCTTTTTTTTTTTTTGTTGTTGTTTTTTTAGACAGAGTCTCACTGCAACCTCTGCCTCCCAGGTTCAAGCAATTCTTGTGCCTCAGCCTCCCAAGTTGCTGGGATTACAGGTGCACACCACCACACATGGCTAATTTTTGTATTTTTAGTAGAGATGGGGTTTTACCATGTTGGCCAGGCTGGTCTCAAACTCCTGACCTCAAGTGATCTGCCCACCTTGGCCTCCCAAAGTGCTGGGATTACAGGCATGAGCCACTATGCCCGGCTGGCTCTATCCTCTTGCCCTGTGGTCTGGGGTGGAGTAGAGGGAGTGAAGTGGCGGGGAGGGAAGTTTCATTCTTTATTTTTCCAGAATAGCTTCGTTTGGATTATTTTATTCTTCTAATTTTTAGAGCCTTGGCTTTCATTTAAAAATTAATGTTTAAGGGACAGGTAGAAAGTGTATCCATCTGGATAGCAGTGGGAAAGGTAATGGACATTCTGAATAAGGGAGTCTGGATGACATTTTTCTTCTCTAATATTTTCCAACACTTCTGGCTCCCACCATGGCCATTGTTTTATATTTGTTGGTTTGTCCAACATTGTCCAACCTATCCTTTGAGTAATAAATCCCACTCCCTGGCCACAGGAATGGATACACGATGCTTGTTAGTTAATCTAGCTAACAAGCATCCACACTTCTGGGCACAGTGATTGACCTGAGGGGTAGGAACATATTCAAGCCAGGCCAATAAGGGATTTAAATTTTTTCAGCATTTACAAAATATTATATTATTTATATGAATATTAAACTTCCTTTAAAACTTAAAATTATGGTATGTATAAAATACAAAATGATAGTATATGTGCAGTTTAAAGAGTAACATTAAATGAATACTCACACCCATACCATCTAGGTTAAGAAACAGAATATTAGTGATTAGTAGTAACTTGAAGTTTTATGAATTTGATGTCCTTTTTTCAATTATGTCCCTCTTCCTGCTGTATGTAAGCTCTAAAATACAAAAAAAATACTGTATGTTGTTGAATAAACATTTAAACAACATGCATAAAATAATAAACACCAAATTCAAGACAGTGGTTACCTCTGTCTTGAAGGAAGGGGAATGGGATTCGGTTGGAGTACATGGTGGTTCAACTGTATTTGTAGGGTTTTTTGTTTGTTTTGTTTTGTTTTGTTTGTTTTTGAGATGGAGTCTTGCTCTGTCGCCCAGGCTGGAGTGCAGTGGTGTGATTTTGGCTCACCGCAACATCCGCCTCACAGGTTCAAGCAATTCTCTGCCTCAGCCTCCTGAGTAGCTGGGATTACAGGCACCCGCCACCACACCTGGCTAATTTTTGTATTTTTAGTAGAGATGGGGTTTCATCATCTTGGCCTTGAACTCCTGACCTCATGATCCACCCAACTCGGACTCCCAAAGTGCTGAGATTATAGGCATGAGCCACCGTGCCCGGCCTGGCTTGGTTTTTTTTGAGACAGAGTCTCACTCTGTTGCCCAGGCTGGAGTGCAGTGGCACGATCTTGGTTCACTACAACCTCCGCCTCCCAGGTTCAACCAATTCTCGTGCCTCACCCTGTCAAGTAGCTGGGACCTTAGGCACGTGCCACCACACCTGGCTAATTTTTTTATTTGTAGTAGAAATGGGGTTTCACCATGTTGGCCAGGCTGGTCTCGAGCTCCTGACCTCAAGTGATCCTCTCGCCTTGGCCTCCCAAAGTGCTGGGATTCCAAGCATGAGCCACCATGCCCAGCCAGGTTTTATTTTTTTTAAAATGATGTCAGAGAAATGGGGAAAAATGCTTAGATCTAACTGGATATTTATTATATTATTCCCAGAGGGCATAAAGGTAAAATAGCACAATGGATGAACTGCATACATTCAGGGGCCAGACTGGTTTAGATTCAGTTTTGACTTAGTAAACTGCTATAGAAATTGCATAAATTACTTAGTCTCTCTGTGCCTTAGTTTTTCTCAACTATAAAATAGAGATCATAATAATACTTATTGACAGTATTGACAGTATTAGTTTATGGAAAGTATTGGAATAATGTTTGGTATATAATAAGCACTTGATAAGTATTAATTATTTTTGGTAGTAGTTTTACATATTTCATAAGCTTTTCTCAAGAAAGTGAAAGCATATATATACCCAATCCCAAAACTATAGATCCACAATCATTTATTGGAAGCTCTTGGGGAAGATAAGTTTCATAATTCAGAATTTTGGGTTGTATATTATACAACAACACTAGTGGGGTCCAGGGAAAACCTCCCTAATGAAACACATTATTGTTTTTGCATTGAAAATTATGAATATTCAATAAGTGGGATAAATAAAGACTCTAAATAGCTTCATATCAGTTCAGATCAGGTTTTACCACCAGATGAATTTGCTGTAAATGTACCAAAAACGTTCAGTTTTCAGAATGTTTTGGATCTAAAATTGCATATAAGGGATTGTAGATCTGTACTTTAATGCATCTTCCTGATGAATACTAGTTTGTCCTTAAAAAGAATGAGATAGATCTATACACACTGAAATGGAAAGGTATATTGTTAAGTAATAATACTATATATGTTATAGTATTTGGCAACTGACCGAACAGTACATATTACCTTATCTTTGTTATATTTATAAAAAGAGACATCTGTATTTTCATACATATACATGATAAATGTATTGAAAATAGACTGGAAAGATACCTGCCAAACAGTTGAGAGTGGTCACCTCTGGAGAGGGGATGGGGAAGGCTAAAGGCGAGCTGCCATCTTTTTCTCTGTATAGTTCTGAATTTGTCTTCTATGAAAAGGTGTTCACACATATCTAGGTAATAAAAATGAAAAGGCCAGGTGTGGTGGCTCACGCCTGTAATCCCTGCACTTTGGGAGGCGGAGGCGGGATCACAAGGTCAGGAGTTTGAGACCAGCCTGGTCAATATGGTGAAACCCCATCTCAACTAAAAATACAAAAAAATTAGCCGGGTGTGGTGGCGGGCATCTGTAGTCCCAGCTACTCAAGAGGCTGAGGCAGGAGAATTGCTTGAACCCAGGAGGCGGAGGTTGCAGTGAGCCAAGATCACGCCACTGCACTCCAGCCTGGGCAACAGAGCAAGACTCCGTCTCCAAAAAGAAAAAAAAAACTGCTTAGAAAATGAAATCAGGGAAGTGTTTTGGAGAGCCTGAGAAGTCTGTATTTAAATCAATAAACTTGAGGAGCTATGGATATGTTTGAACTAAGCAGTAACAGCAGGCTCAGGAGAAAAGTAGGTTGGAACAATATGGTTTGGATTTACCTATGGAAAGAAGGGATATTGAGGATCAGTCTGAGTAAATTTTCCGCTTGAGTTCCAGCTTCAGAATCAGCATAGTAATACTCTGAATTATTTCCCCAGTGTGTGCAACTCATGAAGTACCCAGGAGATGTTCTGTGGTAACAACAGAAATGAACCTAAAGGGCTTCTTAGCCTCTACCAGAGACCAGGAATGTTTCTGTGTCACAGAAGGCAAGAGAAGAGAGGATTTCACTGAGGAACAGCAGGGTCAAGCGGGGCTTCCATTTTTGCCTCTGCCCAACATATTCTCCACGCAGCAGTCAGGGGCATCTTTTAAAAGCAGAAGCCTGGTTGTGCTACTACTTCAGTGGCTTCCCTAGAATCTTGCTAAGTGGAGCTGGTGAGAAAGGGCCCTTGGTTCCTTTCTGGTTGTAAGCCTAGAGTTCCTTGGGGTCATTTTTTCCTTCCATCTCCTGCTGGAAAAAGGTGGCTTGAGAAAGAGATGCTGACAAAGCAGAGAGCAGTAGAGATGGAAAACAGAAAGGGAGAGCTAAGAGTATTTGAGTCCCTAAATCCAGTCTTACCTTGAGGCCCAGCTGGCTGTCATTCTTTCTGAATTTGGCTACCATGTTTTTGCCCATGCTAGTTTGAGTTGGATTTTTTTCACTTGGAACCCAAAGACTCCTGAATAAAGCCCTCCTCTTCAGTGTTGGATTCCCTGGAACATTGAACTGGGACTCAAATTTGATCTGCGTTAGCAGTACACTTGAATTGTTGTACTGGTGAGGTTGATGAGCCTAACAGTCTCTAGTCTCCGCCTTATGCAAACAAAGAATGCTACACAGCTGAAGGGAAAGGAGTGGGAGTGACTCCAGGAGTCATCACGTTTAAATCTGAATAGCTGTCGACTGGGCGCAGTAGCTCACGCCTGTAATCCCAGCACTTTGGGCGGCTGAGGTGGGTGGATCACCTGAGGTCAGTAGTTTGAGACTAGTCTGATCAATAGGGTGTGAAACCTCATCTCTACTAAAAATACAAAAATTAGCTGGGCATGTTGGCTCATGCCTGTAATCCCAGCTACTTGGGAGGCTGAAGCAGGAGAATCACTTGAACCGGGGAGGCAGAGGTTTCAGTGAGCTGAGATGGTGCCACTGCACTCCAGCCTCTGTCTTAACAAAAACGACAACAAAAATGTCTTTCTTATTTTACTGTATTTTTTCTTTGCTTTTTTTTTTTTTTGAGACGGACTCTCGCTCTGTCGCCCAGGCTGGAGTGCAGTGGCGCGATCTCAGCTCACTGCAAGTTCCGCCTCCCGGGTTCACGCCATTCTCTTGCCTTAGCCTCCTGAGTAGCTGGGACTACAGGCGCCCACCACCACGCCCAATTTTTTGTATTTTTAGTAGAGATGGGGTTTCATCGTGTTAGCCAGATGGTCTCGATCTCCTGACCTCGTGATTCGCCCACATCTGCCTCCCAAAGTGCTGGGATTACAGGCGTGAGCCACCGCGCCGGGCCATTTTACTGTATTTTTTTCAGTCTCTTGTTGGTAGTGATATGATTCTTACCAAACTTTTTCATTGTTAACTCTACTAGTACTATTCAATTTGAATACACTCAAAACAGAGGCCACTCAATTTTAAAAAAGGAAACCTTCTAGTTCTCAAAATTCCATTTTAATTTATGGTGGTTTGCTGTACTGTTCTTGTCTTTGCGTTATGCCCATTCTTAAGAAACTGTCTGGGTTTCTAAGTCAGAATTTTACATGTAGAGCAAATGGTCTTTATGCACATTTACTGTATTATTTGTTGAAGATGAACTATGCGAAGATTTTCAAAGGATTGGGGGTAAATTTTACTGTTTAAAGGTCAGAGGTTTACAATCATATGCTAACCTACAGTGCATTTATAACTTTTATATCATCATGTGTGTGTGTGTGTGTGTGTGTGTGTAAAATCACTGCATAAGGTCACCTTATGATAATTAGAATTTCTCTATTTCTGGTAGTTGTACTGTCTGAGTAATTCAAGCTGGAATTCTTTATTTTTCCCAAATTTGATATATAGATTTTGGTACTTATTTATTGCTGCTCACTGTAGAAGTCCTGCATATTTAGGTAATACCTTGGTGCCAAGATTTTGGGAGCATCTAGATCATCTGGGAACTTTTGCAATTCTTATGAGCGGGTGTTAACAACATGTCACAAGATGCCAACATCCTATATGAAGGTAAAATAATCAGGTGAGACCCTGGAGGTGAAGCTCAAATTTGTGGATGACTGTGTGTGTGTGTGTGTGTGTGTGTGTGTGTGTGTGTGTGTGTGTGTGTGGTATCCAGGGAGGCCACAACTAGTAAGGGGAAAGGAAACCCAGAAGTGGTAACAATATTGGTCATTGTACAAAATGATCTTGTGCAGAAATCTGGCAAGAAAAATATGACTGTAGCCTTTATTGACCTGTTATTGGCTTGTCACTCTAAGTAGCACGAGTTCAGTAGAGACTGCATTATTGATGCTCCTACAAAACTTGCATTTTAATGCCCCTCAAGAATTCAGGATTGATAGAAATAGTGTTATAGCCTAATCAACTGAAACTGTAGATAAAAATAGATGGCTGCTGTCCTGGAACAGGAGGGTAAATGTCCTCCTGGGTGCTGATGAAATGATTTTAATGTCATGGCCCAAGAATGTCCCCAGTAATTGGTTCTGAGTAATTAACCATTGTCAGTACTTTTAATGCAAAGTCTTCCAAAGATAATATCATAATTATTGGCAGATATTTCCCCAAATTCATTTGACTTAAATAACAAAATCCCCCACAAAACAACAATCACAACAAAACAGAACCCAAATCCATCTAACAAGTACAGTCATTCAATTTCCTTGAGACTCATTCATCCTGTCAAATCCACTGGAAAGCCATAGGATTTATTGATATATTATTGAGAGTTTTAAATAACCATTGGGGTAAATGTTGATATTTGCTTTGGATATTTTTTAGTTCATAGTAATCTCAACCATGTTTTGTGGTATATAACTTTGTGCAGAGAGATTCAGCCCACTTTCTGAAGAAAAAAATTAACAATTAACCTTGCCAGCAGATTAATTTCTATGTGGATCCTGGTTAGGCACCTCAATCTTAAGAATAGGGCAACAACATCACTACCTGTGCAAATATGTTCTCATACAGCACTGGAGATGGTTCTTACTGGTTTGTTAGACTGTGTGCACCTTTCTCCACATCCATGTTCACCGATGTCAAGTTACTAGCTTGAAATTGCTTATAGCAGGAGTATTTACACCAGTGATTCTTGATGAGAAAGATTTTGCCCCCTAGGGCACATTTGACAATCTCTAGAGACATATTAATATTTTGTTGTCACAACTGGGGGGTTGCTACTGACATCTAGTGGGTAGAAGCCAGGGATGCTGCTCAATATTCTTTAATGTAAAGGCCAGTGCTTCATAAGAATTATCTGGCTCCAGGCCAGGTGCTGCGGCTCACACCTGTAATCCCAGCACTTTGGGAGACCGAGGTGGGTGGATCACAAGGTCAGGAGATCGAGACCTTCTTGGCCAACATGGTGGAACCCCGGCTCTACTAAAAATACAAAAATTTGCTGGACGTGGTGGCGTATCCCTGTAATCCTAGCTACTCGGGAAGCTGAGGCAGGAGAATCACTTGAACCGCGGAGTCAGAGGTGGCAGTGAGCCGGGATCACACCACTGTACTCCAGCCTGGCAACAGAAAGAGACTCCGTCTAAAAAAGAATTATCTGGCTCCAAACACCAATGGTGTTGAGGTTAAGAACTCCTGATTTACACCATGGAAACTGGCAAACATTGTAAGTTTGGACTTCCTTTTGTTTTCTTTCTTTCTCTCTCTCTCTTTTTTTTTTTTTTTTTTAAGAGTGCAAGTTTATCAGCTTCTAAACCAAAAAGTGAATTCTTAGGACTTCATCACTATATCATCTGTAATTCTTATTAGAAGCCAGCTGGAGGAATGGATGTTTTTGGAAGACTGAAAGCCATGTTCTCCCTGGGTAATTCATACAGACCATGAATTGGCAAACTTTTTCTATGAAGGGCCAGATAGTAAATATTTTAGGCTTTTCAGACCACATGGTCTCTGTTGCAACTACTTATTTCTGTCGTTATAGTGTGAAGACATCCATAGGACAATATTTAAATAAATGAGCATGGCTGTGCTCCAATAAAACTTTATTTACAAAGGAGGCTGATAGTTCACTGATCCCTGACTTAGACTATTAGTTTAGCCCCATCTCAGACATTGCTTTCACAGAAGCTTTATTCTGATGCTATGAGCCATCTGCTCAAGCTTTAAAAGCTTCCTCTCCAGCTCTTGCTGACACATTGGGCCAATATGAAAAGGTGGGCCAATATCAAAAGGTCCTACAGATGCCAGTCACTTAGATTTGTATGCTCTAATCTTGTCCACGAAGTTTCTACACAGGATCAAGTTCCTTATTAAATGTCACTGCTGTTATCACCAATGTTCTTGGGAAAATGGACTGAAACTGCTGACAGAAGCACAGAGGAGACCCCAAAGAGCCTCTAAAGAATCATAGTGGGCGGGGCACAGTGGCTCATGCCTGTAATCACAGTACTTTGGGAGGCAGAGGCGGGCAGATCACCTGAGGTCAGGAGTTCAAGACCAGCCTGGTCAACATGGCGAAACCCCGTCTCTACTAAATGTACAAAAATTCGCTGGGCATGGTGGCAGATGCTTGTAATCCCAGCTACTCAGAAGGCTGAGGCAGGAGAATCACTTGAACCTGGGAGGTGGAGGTTGCAGTGAGCCGAGATCATGCCATTGCACTCTAGCTTGGGCAACCAAGAGTGAAACTCTGTCTCAAAAAAACAAAACAAGAAAGAAAGAAAGAAAACAAGAAAAGAAAAAAAAGAATCACGATGATTCTATGTTTCTTGCACAGAACCTCTGGAGTCCCAAGCGGCCATGGAGGCCACAGTTCTACTTCCGGCCCTAGCCCCGCCCCTACCCGCCTACCCACCATCGCAATGCATGATGGGCCACCACTTCACGTGGGCCACATCCACAGGACCCGAAGCTTCTTCCGGGTGGTGTGTGGCTGCCCCGAATGCGCTTTGAGAACATCCACTCCTTCCCCAGTTTATATTGGGGGAATCAATAGGAGTTTTTGTGCCTATCACCTCGTGTAATCGCAAAGATTTGTGCATAAAAGTTATGCCAGGCCGTCCACGGTGGCTCACGCCCGTAATCCCAGCACTTTGGGAGGCCTAGGCGGGTTGGCTCACCTGGGATCAGGAGTTCCAAAGCAGTCTGACCAATATGGAGAAACGCCGTCTCTACTAAAAATATAAAAATTAGCCAGGTGTGGTGTTGTGTACCTGTAGTCTCAGCTACTCTGGAGGCTGAGACAGGAGAATTGCTTGACCCCAGGAGGCGGAGGTTGCAGTGAGCCAAAAGCGCGCCACTGCACTCTAGCCTGGGCAACAGATCGAGACTGTCTCAAAAAAAAAAAAAAAAAAAAAAAAAAAGATTATCCCATTTCAGGGTAAGGGGATCACTGTATTTACTCCTCTTTTTAAGTCCAGTGGAAGTTAGGGATGAAAATGTCCAATGTGAGCCATGCCTTTTTAGTCTCGTAATTTGTTTCTCCCTGGAAGTCCTTAGCAACAGGCAGGAGATAGCAAAGTTCCCAGTGCACTGTGTTGAGTGACAGAGGGTAGACCTGGCTCCATAGGAAGTCTGTCAGCCACAGACTGAACAGCTCCGTGGCTTTTGACCATATTTGCAGTGTCTCCCAGAGTTGTGAGCAGAAGCAGAAAGAGGATGCTGTGCACCAAGCGCTTGTAGGATCAGGCTTGCCCTGGTAGTCAGGCCATGGCTCTGGTGTCCAGATGGTAGAGGGCAGGCCTCTCTGCTGCTGTAGCCGGGATAAGCAAGTATGTTAATCTTCGTTTGTCACTAGGTGGCAGAATATAATTAAGATGTCAGAATTTCTTCCATAACATTGGAAGGCGTTTCTAGTTCCTTCTTAATGACCTCCTTCATTACTTTGCAGTATTTACTAATGCCGTTTAGGACTGAGGCAATGAAATACAATTTCCTTCTGCAAACATTTTCTATATTTATCCAAGATTCTACTTTTTTCATTTAACCAGCTGGCCTCTTAGGGAGAAGCATCCTTAACATAAAGTACATTCTCTTCCTAATGGCTACTGTTTGGACAATCCAAGCTTCTTATTTTTATATATTATTTTGTTACTCTTTGTGGGGTAGAAATAAATACTCTCCTGTCACGTGTAAAATTTCAAATAAGTTTATTTTAATGCATAATGTGATAATCCATTTTATAAAATAAAAATCCATGAGTCCACATTGATAATAAATAGCTTTATTGATTTTCCTAACTAGAAAGGCAATAGACGCTCATTTAAAAAATTCTGAAAATACAGAAAAGTATAAAAAAGAAAAGATAATAACCAGTAATCCCACTATTCAAAGAGACCAAGCAGAAGGATGATAGAGTACCCCTGAATAATTGATCTTATCAAGTTGATGAAGCAAAATTCTAAAAAAAATCACATGGGTAAATATACGCCTCCTAAAATATAACCCTTGGCTACCTGAAGGCCTGGGTCAGCACTTAAAACTTTTTTTTTTTTTTTTAGATGGAGTCTCACTCTGTTGCCCAGGCTGGTGTGCAGTGGCATGATCTTGGTCCACTGCAACCTCTGCCTCCTGGGCTCAAGCGATTCTCCTGCCTCAGCCTCCTGAGTAGCTGGGATTACAGGCATAAGCCACCACACCCAGCTAATTTTTGTATTTTTAGTAGAGACGGGGTTTCACCATGTTGGCCAGGCTGGTCTCAAACTCCTGACCTCAGGTGATCTGCCCACCTCGGCCTCCCAAAGTGCTGGAATTACAGGCGTGAGCCACTGGGCCCCACAAAAACTATTTTTTATTAACATTTTATTATGAAAAATGTAAAGCATATACAAAAAAGTAGGGAGAACTTTATAACAAACCTGATGTATCCACACCCAGCTTCAAAAATTACCAATACATGGCGAATCTTGTTTCATCAATGCATGCTGACCTTTCTCCTCTCTAGTCTAGATGATGATGATGATGATGATGATTACTATTATTATTTGAGATAGGGTCTCACTCTGTCTCCCAGGCTGGAGTGCAGTGGTACCATCATGGCCTGCTGCAGCCTCGACCTCACCAGGCTCAAGCCATCGTCCCACCTCAGCCTCCTGAGTAGCTGGGACTACAGGCAGATGCCACCACACTTGGCTCATTTTTAAATTTTTCCTAGAGACAGGCTCTCACAATGTTTCCCAGGTCTGGCCTCAAGCAATCCTCTCTCCTTGACCTCTCAAGGTGTTGGGGTTACAGGTGTGAGCTATCGTGCCTGGCCCTGGGCTAGATTATTTTGAAAGAAATCCCAGACATTGTTTCTCTTAACTTATACATATTTTATCTGTATTTCTAAAATAAGTTCTATAGAATCTGTGCAGTTTTGATGATTAATACATTAAATAATGTAATATATTCCTGTGAATCCTACTAAGGACTTACACAGGTGCCCACAGAAATGCAGCTTTGTAGGAGGTGTGGGTGATCTGACTGGAGGGGGCCAGATCTCTTGCCTGTGGAGTTGGAGATTTACTCTGCTGGGGAAAATACGTCTCTGACCCAGTGTATATCTCCCTTCAGCCTTCAGATGAGTGTATGCAAAGAGTTTCAGTGAAGAGACAGCAACAGACCAAAAGTATAGATAGCATATACCAGCTGAGAGTCTCCTCCAATGCCAGTCTTTCACATGCCCCCGGTCCATTTTCAGTCAGCAGAGGAGTGGAGAGTCTTCAGCTGAATCTCTTGTGCTGGAGGTCTTTCTCTTCTGGGATCTTAGTATCATGCTCCATTTCTCGCTTTTCCAGGAATGGGCTAAACTCCCACCATTTCCTCAGCTGAATGTTCACCTTCCTCATTTTCCCCTGATTAGCAGAAGCCTGCAGTACCCCTTTTACCCTTTTGCCTTAGCTGGGTTAGGTACACCTTTTCTGCAAGGGTTGCTGTATTTTCCTCCCTCCTCACTTCCTCTCCAAGCTCCCACTATTACACGAAGTTCCTAGTCAGTTTCCTTTTCCAGAGTGCTAATACCACAAAACTTGGCTGGTTGGTCCCGCTTCTTCTCTTTTCCCACTTCCACTTCCCCATGTACTGGATGCTTGCTACGTGTCAGGGACTGCACACTGTGCTGGGGATAAAAGAATGAAAGAAACAGAGCCCTGCCTTGGAAGAGCTTGCAGACTGGCTGGAGGATCTAGGTGAACAAGAGAGGGAACATAAATAAAGGCAGCGAAACATAATATGTGACAGAAAACATGATGACATCAACAGTGATGACTAATGTTATTAGTGCAAACTATTACTACCAACAACTAACATTTAATTGTATGGCTACTGTGTATGAGATGCTGTAACTCACTCCTTGTTCACTGTATTTTTAAATATTTTTGTTTCCTTTTGCTATAAAATTTTTACATGTTTGTTTTAAATTTATTTACTTAATTGTAGGTAGCTTTTTAAGCCACTTTAAATCCATTTGGAAACAAAGAGAGGAATAAAAGGTAGGCCAGGCATGGTGGCTCACACCTGTAATCCCAGCACTTTGGAAGGCCGAGGTGGGTGGATCACTTGAGGCCAGGAGTTCAAGACCAGTCTGGCCAACAGGGCGAAATCCCGTCTCTATCAAAAATACAAAGAATTAGCTGGCCATGGTGGTATGTGCCTGTAATCCCAGCTGCTTGGGAGGCTGAGGCACAGGCATCACTTGAACCCAAGAGGTGGAGGTTGCAGTGAGCCGAGATCATACCATTTTACTCCAGCCTGGGTGACAGAGTGATATTGTGTCCCCCCACCCCCAAAAAAGGGTGAGCTTACTCTGCTTGGGGGAGTCAGAAAAGACTTGCTCAGATCAAGCGTTTTCTTTTTGTATTTATTTTAATTTTGAATCTGGTTATACATTCATATAGTTCAAATATATAACAAAAATTATAAACATATATATACATACACATATATACATATGCACACATGCATACACGTATATATATACACATACACACACACACATATATATATCCCTATTACCCTTTTGTCCATCTCCACATTCTCCAAAGGTAACTACTGCTATTAGTTTCTTGTGTGTCCTTCCAGAATTTCTGTGTGCATACATGAGCAAACATAAATAAGTTTCTTTCTTCCTCCCCAAAGGTAGCATATTATACTTACTGATGTGTCGTTTGCTTTTTTAAAAAACATTTTATCATTTAGTGGTTAACAAAATGGACTCTGGATTAGAATGCCTACATTCAAATCCCAGTTCTGTAATTTACTAGCTGCATGAACTTGGCAAGTTATTTAACTTCTTTGTTCCTTAATGTCTATTTCTGTATGTGAGGTCTTCAAAATCTTGCAACTTTATTATAGACTAAACTTTATCATGTACTTTATGCATATATATGATGCAACTTTATCATAAACTGAAATCTCTTATGGACATTCTATTCTGTTCTATTGGTCTATCTGGTCATATACCTATACCACAGTTTTAATTTTTGAGGTTGTACATCATGTTTGCTATCTGATAGGGCTGGACCGCAGAAGGGGATTTGAAAGATGAATTGAATTTGAAAGATAAATGGAATCCTCTCGGCAGAGATGATGACATCAACAGTGACAACTAATGTTATTAATACAAACTATTACTACCAACAACTAAGATTTAATTGTATGTCTACCATGTATGAGATGCTGTAACTCACTCCTTGTTTACTGTATTTTTTTTTTTTTTTTGAGACGGAGTCTCGCTCTGTCACCTAGGCTGGAGTGCAGTGGTGCGATCTTGGCTCACTGCAAGCTCCGCCTCCCGGGTTCATGCCATTCTCCTGCCTCAGCCTCCTGAGTAGCTGGGACTACAGGCACCCGCCACTACGCCCGGCTATTTTTTTGTATTTTTCAGTAGAGACGGGGTTTCACCGTGTTAGCCAGGATGGTCTCGATCTCCTGACCTCGTGATCCGCCGGCCTTGGCCTCTCAAAGTGCTGGGATTACAGGTGTGAGCCACCGTGCCTGGCTTGTTTACCGTATTTTTGAATATTTTTGTTTCCCTTTTGCTGTAAAATTTTTACATGTTTGTTTTAAATTTATTTACTTAATTGTAGGTAACTTTTTAAGCCACTTTAAATCCTTCTGGAAACAGAGAGGAATAAACAGAAAAAAAAACCAGGAACTGTATCAGGTGCTTTGCATGATAAATCCCTAATCCTTGTAATAACCTGTCTTAGTCTGTTTGGGCTGCTGTAACAAAATACCTTAGACTGGGTAATTTATAAACAATAGAAACTTATTGCTCACAGATCTGGCAGCTGAGAAGTCCAGTAACTAGGCATCAGCAGATTCACTGGTGAGGGTCTGTTTCTCATAGATAGCACCTGCTATGTGTTCTCACATGGCAGAAAGGGCAAACAAGCTCTCTTGCTTTTTAAAATAAGGGCACAATCCATTCATCAGAGCTCCACCCTCATAACTTAGTCACATCCCAAAGGCCTCACCTCTTACTATTACTACATTAGGAATTGTTTCAACATCAATTTTAGGAGGACACAAACATTCAGACCATAGCAGAATCCTACAAGGTAGATGGTATTATCCTCCTTTTACAAATGAAGATACTGATGCTTGTAGAGGTCAAGTAATTTTCTCAAGACTGTAGAGCAAATAAATATAAAGTCAAGATTCAAACCAAGGTCTGCTGATAATACACTCTCTGTGGTTCCTGGTACTTATTTAAACAATACTGAATGAGGTTCTTCATTAAGGTCCCTATAAAGATAGTAGAAAAAAAATACCTGAAAAAGAAATAGAATGGCTGGGCCTGGTGGCTCATGCCTGTAATCCCAGCACTTTGGGAGGCTGAGGTGGGCAGATCACTTGAGGTCAGGAGTTTGAGACCAGCCTGGCCAACATGGTGAAACTCCATCTCCACTAAAAATACAAAAATTAGCATGGCATGGTGGCGGGTGCCGGTAATCCCAGCTACTTGGGAAGCGGAGGCAGGAGAATCACTTGAACCTGGGAGGTGGAGTTTGCAGTGTGCCAAGATTGCGCCACTGCACTCCAGTCTGGATGACAGAGTGAGATTCCGTCTCAAAAAAAAAAAATAAAAAAAAAGAGAAAAAGAATGCATGATAGGGAATAATTATATACAGTTTTCCTAATAGTGAATAGATATATATAGTAAATATGGGCTATGTCAACGCATCATTACCATGTGATTTAGGTGTTAACCACCGTGCTAGGTGTCGAGGATACAATGATAAATGCGATCTGGCCCCTACCTCTTAACTCCTCCTCTGAGAGTTAGGTAGCAGATCTTTTCGGCCTAGACTCTCCATCTTTTGCACCCTAGGAATCATCTAGTCTGTTTCTTCATCCTAAGCAGCTTTATGCCAGCCCTTTTTTTTGTTTCAAAGTTGTTAATGCATTTATGATTAACCCGTAGTGGCTTCTTGAAGTGCTGTTTTAAAGAATATACGGTTATATCTGGAGTCAGTGGCAAAAAAAGGCAGTGATTAGTCATGCCTTCCATGGGGGCAGGCGGGAGAAATGAAGGCAAACAGAACGTCTATTTGTCATACCTGAACTAGTTGTCCAGAATGATCTGTTTCTCTCTGCAAGTGTTACAAATGATCATTTTATTGCTGGAACTCACCATTTCTTAAATCAGTGTATAAACTATTCCCCTCTTGGGAAGTCCTAGAGCAAAGGAATCCATTTAACTTGGTTGTCACAGTATCACAAACATATTTTTTTGTCTAAGGAACCTGTCTCTTCTTCATTGCTAATTATATAACCCATACCAATGCTGGAGGTGTCACTCTGCTCCAGGTCTGTAGATGTGTTCACCATCACTGCTCATGAATGCTCTTGATTTCCCAGTGTTGTCATAGTGACTTTTGTTGAGGCGGGAAACCCCTGGGCTGACTGCTACCCTGTTCTATGGAGACCCTTATTTAATAGCTTCTCCCTCTATTTTGCCATTTAAAATTTCACTTCCTGTCACAGCTGGAGTTAAAGATGCTTACTAGTTGCCTGTCTGGAGTTTTCCTCTTTAAAATTTTCAAGCCACACACAAGTGAGTTCTTGCATTTCTGAGGTGTATTAGAGGTAGTTTTGTTTATTCTATTTGTTGGCTGAAAGCCATGCTCATCAATGAAATATTCTCTCTAAGAAGTTAATCCTTAAATGTCTTTTACTTCTTGGGAAATGCATTTGGACAGCTGAGGAGGTTTCTATTCTCTTGTGGCTACCTGTGTGGCCACAGAAGTTGGAGAGAAAATGGAGGTTGTGCTATATCTTGGTGTAGTCTTGGAGAGAGTATTGCATTTAAAGTCACTAGTGGCCGGGCATGGTGACTCATGCCTGTAATCCAAGCACTTTGGGAGCCCGAGGTGGGCGGATCACTTGAAGTCAGGGGCTCGAGACCAGCCTGGCTAACATGGTGAAACCCCGTCTCTACTAAAACTACAGAAATTAGCTGGGCTTAGTGGTGCGAGCCTGTAATCCCAACTACTCAGGAGGCTGAGGCACGAGGATCACTTGAACCTGGGAGGCAGAGGTTATAGTGAGCTGAGATCACGCCACTGCACTCCAGCTTGGGTGACAGCGAGACTCGGTCTAAAAAAACAAAGTCACTAGCTCTGGATGTAAGTCCTGGTACCATTGCTTAGTTGCTATGCAATCTTGAGACATTTAACTAAACTGAATGTCATTTGACTCAACTATAATATAAAATGAAGATTATTATAATATGGAGTTGTTGAGAGGAATAAATGGGACGGTATAGGAAAGCACCTTTGCAAAAGCATTATTGTTAGATATCTGGGTTTGCATTTTTCCTTGTTGGTTTCTCTATTATTCTTGTCTTAACCAGATGCAGTGTGTATGTGGAATACAGTCTTTCCTGTAGCATCCAGATGTGCTTTTTATGAAGAGCTGGTAGACCAAACACCTGATACTAAATCCAACTTGGTTTTGGTGGCGGGACTCGTCTTGTTTTCCCTTCGTTACTCTTCTTGTTCATCATGCAGATCTTCAGCACAGTATTGATCATCATTTATAAATTACACCTTAATTGTAATGTCTTTTAACATGTTTGTGAAGAAAAACAGGTGCTCTGTCTCCCACAAAACTTTATTATTTTTTATTTTATAAATTAAAAAATATTTTTAGAGACAAGGTCTTACTAAGTCAAACAGGCTGGCCTGGAACTCCTGGGGTCAAGGAATCCTCCTGCTGCAGGCTCCTGGTAGCTGAGATTATGGATGTGCACCACCATACCTACCTCACAAACCTTAAAAAAAAATTTAGTTGAGCGAATGCAGCAGCTAGCTCATGTTCTGGGAGAAATGGGAGCCTAAGAAGGAAAAGACAGAATGTTAGAAGAGAATTACTGGCCGGGTGTGGTGGCGCACGCCTGTGATCCTAGCACTTTGGGAGGCCGAGACGGGTGGATCACCTGAGGTCAGGAGTTCGAGACCAGCCTGGCCAACATGGCGAAACCCTATCTCTACTAAAAATACAAAAATTAGCCAGATGTGGTGGCAGGCATCTGTAATCCCAGGTACTTGGGAGGCTAAGGCATGAGAATCACTTGAGCCTGGGAGGTGGAGGTTGCAGTGAGCCAAGATCGCACCACTGCACTCTAGCCTGGGGGACAGAGTGAGACTCTGTCTCCAAAAAAAAAAAAAAAAATTAGTCAGGTGTGGTGGTGCACGCTTGTAATCCCAGGCAGTCAGGAGGCTGAGGCACAAGAATCACTTGAACTCAGGAGGCGGAGGTTGCAGTGAGCCAAGATCGCACCATTGCACTCCAACCTGGGTGACAGAGTGAGACTCTGTCTCAAAAAAAGAAAAAAATAAAAAGAGAGAATTACTTATTTGACAAAATGTTGAGGGTCTGTACTCTGCATCTTAACTCAGGTGAAGATGATGATCAGTGAGGTGGGATCCCATTGCATAATGCACAGCCTCCTGCCATCTCTCTGGCTCTCACTCCTTTTTCTTCTGTCAACTTCTCTTTCCTTTCTGAAACAACTATCACATTCCTTTCTAGTGGCCTGCATGGTATTTACACCACTCAGATCCCCTTCTAAGAAGGACTTGCTGCCCATGTCCAGGGAGTGGGTTTGCAGACAGCCTCCAGCTGTCCAGCAGCTTCAGGGTCTATTCCAGCAGGGAGAGCTGCCTTGCCCAGGGTCATGCTATTCCCTGGGGAGCCCACATCCAGTGACTGAGCAGGGTAGAGGCATAAAGGCTGGGCCATTTCAGCCTGATGGGAGACACTCTGATGGGCATACTTGCTCCAGAGCTCCCTCCCTGGTTAGTTGTGGCTTTAGTGGGCCTGCATCACAGGTCAAACTCTTCCGCCCAATCCTGCTTCCTCCTCCTTTCTTTCACAGACATTGATTCCTAATAAACACTTTTAAAATATGTTTAAAATATACCAGTTTTATTGAGACATAATTTACATACCATAAAATTTGCTCTTTTAAAGTTTACAGTTAAGTGGTTTTAGTATATTTACAAAGTTGTGCAACCATCACCACTATCTAATTCCAGAACATTTTCATGACTCCTAAAAAGAAGCTCCATACCTATTAGCAGTCACTCCCTATTTTCCCTTCCCCTATCCCCTGGCACTCATTACTCTACTTTTTGTCTCTAGATTTGCCTATTCTGGATGTTCCATATGAATGGAATCATATAAGTGGCTTTTGTGACTAGGTTCTTTTTTTAGCTTAATGCCCAGCCTGGGCAACAAGAGCGAAACTCCGTCTCAAAAAAAAAAAAAAAAAAAAATTAAACAGGGAAGAGAGAAGGACCAGTTGAGAGGTGGTGCCAGAGGGACTGGTAAGGGCTGCATTGTTAGTGGCATTTATGTCATGGTGAGATATTTGGACCCTTCCTGAAGCAGTGGAGACTCAGAGAAGGCAGGTAAGGTGTGATCAGGTGTGCCCTCGCTTCATTTGTGGATTACAAATGGTGGGCAGCTCTTCTGTCTTCGAAATCATTCTGAGTCAGTCGGATCCTGGGAGGAGGGATGTTGCTGGAGGTGAAGGGATGAATTGTAGGTTGAAGAGGGCATCAGAATGAATATCAGGGGTGCAGGATATGCACATGAGACTCAAGGGAAGGTGGAAAGGTAGCAGGGGAGACAGGCAGTGTGGCATGTTGCAAAGAGCATGGGCTTTGGAGTCGGACACAACTGGGTTTTGATTCCTTTTTCATTTCTTAGCCACTCTGTAGTGTTAGGCAGATTACCTGACTTCTTTGATTAGCTCTTTCTTAATCTTTAAAAGGAAGATAATAACCTTAACCTCTCAGTATTTCCTTGTGAGGCTGAAGTGAGGTAACCTATATAAGGCAATCAACTCCTCTTAGCTCATTTTCCCTGTCTCCATTCCCAGGGCAGGCCCAAGAGGTAGGACCCAGGGTGGAGGCCTAGAGTTGGATCATCAGGTAACCAAGGGCAGAGGGCAGGGAAGGTCAGGGGAGCCTGGACCAAGGAACAGGAAGTGGGAGGGAGAGGAGGGCCAGAATTTAGGGAATGGCAGGGCTGGACCCAGGCGGAAGTATCTCTGTATGGATGAAATTTTTTTGAAGCTTAATTCTTTCTGAAGTTCCAGAACTACCTTTCTCTGAAACACTAATTCAGGCCTCTCTGCAACTATGAATGGTGGCCACTGGGGTCCATTTGGATGATGGAGCCTGACAAACCTCACACTGAGTTTTAGCCTCTGACAGCGGGCCAGATACAGTGAAGCCAAGGGCTGTGTTTTGGAAGGCACAACTGCCTAGGGATGAAGAGTCTGTAACCAGCCACCTCTATCCGTTCTTGCTTTCTTTTTCTTATTTATTTATTTTTTGGAGACAGAGTCTTGCTCTGTCACCCAGGCTGGAGTGCAGTAGTGCCATCATGGCTCACTGCAGCCTTAAACTCCCGGGCTTAAGCGACCCTCCTGCCTCAGCTTCCCAAAGTGCTGGGAACATGGCCGTGAGCCACCATGCCTGGCCATGTCTTGATTTTTAAAAAGCGATTTCGCATCTGCTAGTTTTCACTTCCAAATGATACATGGTTGAGATCCACGGCCTCTGCAGCTCCTCGCCACCCTGTGATGCTGGGACTGAGAGTCAAGTGGAGTTTGGCAGCTACTTCTGAGCCATCCTGGACACTTGCCATCCCAGATGCTAATCTCATCCATCTCGGGATCTGCCACTTATCAGCTGAATGGAAAAACTGCCGGCCTCCAGAATCGTAAACACAGTGCAGAAAACCATGCATTTGACCTTTTAGAAATCACTCTTCTTCTGTGGGGAGATACTGCCAGCCTCCAGAAGGAAGAAAATGACACAACAGCTGTGTGTTGACCTGTTGGGAATCTCTCATGGCACCACCATGTTTAAGAGTGCAAGGATAACTGAGGCATGTGATAAGGAGCCCAAGGCCACAAGAAAACCTAAAGCGCTTCCTTTCTTTGATGCTTAATCAGGATTTGTGGGTATTTGATTGTTCCATGTTCATTTATTTGGCAAGTGTTTGCCCAGAACTTCCTATTACTCTGGAATTTAAGAAATTGCCTTTTTTTGGATTAAAGATGATAGAATAGAAGCAGTTTCCCATGGTTTGATCTCATATATGACAGGTACCATGCCAGGAGCTGGAGATGCAAAGAAATGAAACATAGATTCTGGCTGAAGGCGCTTACAGAGTCCAGAGAGGAGGTGGACACAAATAACTGGAATTCAAGTGATATAGGTTCTATTACAGATGTATACAAAGGGCTGATGTGGTACATATCCAAGAGGGAAGGACCAAAGCAAAGGCTTCCTAGAGACACCACTTAGGTTTTAGTATATGGAATAAATCCATTTAAAAATTAGGATTGTGGCTCACGCCTGTAATCCCAGCACTTTGGAAGACTGAGGCAGGCAGATCACCTAAGGTCAGAAGTTCAAGACCAGCCTGGCCAATATAGTGAAACTCCATCTCTACAAAAATACAAAAATTAACCAGGCATGATGGCGAGTGCCTGTAATCTCAGCTACTTGGAAGGCTGAGGCAGGAGAGTTGCTTGAATTCAGGAGGCGGAGGTTGCAGTGAAAACACACCACTGCACTCCAGCCTGGGCAACAGAGCTAGACTCTGTCTCAAAAAAAAATTTTAAAGATCAAAATAAAAATTAGGATTGTTTATTTTCTTATTATTGAATTTTGAGCATTATTTATATATTCCATACACAAGTCCATTATCAGATATGTGATTGGAAAATAATAGTTTTTCTCTGTCTTTGGTTTGTTTTCTTATTCTCTTACAGGGACTTATGAAGAGCAAAAGTTCTTAATTTTGATGCAGTCCAATTTAACAATTTTTTTCTTTTATGGATTATACTTTTGGTTTGTATCTAACAAATTTTTACTTTATTCAATGTCACAAAGATTTTCTCTTATGTTTTAGTCTAAAAGTTTTATAATTTTACATTTTATATTCAGGTCTATAACCCAGTTTGAGTTATTTTTGTACATGTTATGAGGTATTGGTTGAAGTTAACTTTTTGCAGGTGTATGTTCAATTATTGCAACATCATCTGTTGAAAAGACTATCCTTTCTTGACTGAAGTGCCTTTGTACCTTTGTCAAAAATCTTTGCCTATATGCATGAGGACTATTTCTGGACCCAAGTGTATTCCATTTATCTATTTGTCTCTCTTTGTGCTAATACTGCACTGTGTCTTGGTTACTATAACTTTATAATAAGTTTGAAGTCAGGTGGTGTAAGTCCTCCAACTTTGTTCTTATTTTTCAAAGTTGTTGTTCTGGGGTCTTTGCATTTCCATGTGAATTTTAACACAGTTTATCAGTTTTTACCCCCCCTCAAAAGCCTGCTGCAATTTTGATTAAAATTGCATTGAAACTGTAGATTAATTTGGAGATAATTAGCATCCTGACAATATTGTCTTTCAATCCATAAACATGGTATATTTCCCCATTTACTTAGGTCTTCATTAATTTGTTTGGCAATGTTATGCAGTTTTCAATAACAGGTCTTTCACAACTTTACCTCAAAGTATTTCATATTTTTGATAAAATGTAAATGGTATATTTTAAAGTTTCAATGTCTGATTGTTTGTTGCTAGTATATAAAAATACTATTGATGTTTAATCTTAAATCCTGCAAACTTGCTAGCCCCATATGTTAGTTCTAGAGTCTTTATTTTTATGAGTTACAACTGACAAATAAAATTGTATATATTTGTGGTGTACAAAAAACAAAAAACAAAAAAAAAAAAAAAAAAAGAATTTTTTTGGTGAGGCTGGGCGCGGTGGCTCATGCCTGTAATCACAGCACTTCCCGAGGCCCAGGAGAGTGGATCACCTGAGATCAGGAGTTCAGGAGCAGCCTGACCAACATGGTGAAACTCCGTCTCTACTAAAGGTACAAAAATTAGCTGGGTGTGATAGGGCATGCCTGTAATCCCTGCTCCTTGGGAGGCTGAGGCATGAGAATCTCTTGGACCTGGGAGGCGGAGGTTGCAGTGGGCCAAGATCATGCCATTTCACTCCAGCCTGGGCAAAAAGAGCAAAACTCCGTCTCAAAAAAAATTTTAAGAAAAGAGAGAATTTTTTTGTGAAATTCTCAAAATTGATCAGCTATGCTAGGGATACACAGCGAGGTGGCTTTGTAGTATGCCTTAGCTTAATGTCTATAATAAATTCTTTATTCTACATTACCTATCATGGTTCCGCTTCTCTGATCGACCCCTGACTTTTGCACACGGTTAGTCTCCATTCACACCGTGTTTGATTGATTAGCATTCCATACTTAATGACTACGTCAAGTAGCAAGGAATAATGTATTTTCAAATGTCAGCAACTACAAAGATGCCCCAGAAACTTTCTTGCGGGGAAGTCTATCATTGCTTTCCCAAAAGGCATCATCACTCTATTTTCTTTTCTCTTCTCCTGACCCAGCCCATCAAGTCCAGATCCCAGGATATATAATAGGAGGCTCTGGAAAGCCAAAAAGCTTGAAGGATTTAGAGAACATGCATCTGAGGAACATTAGTGACAGATAGGCCTTCTGACTGGGGAAATGGTCCTCTCGCCACTGTCCCCCACCATTAGTGTGTGACAACTCCTAGGAGTTCTGCTGAGCTATAAAGAACCTTGGTGCCCTTAGTAGTATTGATCTCAAAAGTGTTGTGGTGAGGATTAAATGAGACAATGTGTTTATATCTCTTAGCATACTGTTCCTAGTACATTGTAAGCACTCAATAAACGTTAGCTTTCACTATTCTTTATTGTGGTAAAATATACATAACATTAAACTTACCACTTTAACCACTAAGTGTACAGTTGAGTGTATTAAGTATATTCACATTGTCTTTCAACAGTCACCACAACTCCATCTCCAGAACTTTTTCATCTTCCCAAACTGAAACTTCATACCCGTTAGACAAGAACTCCCATTTCTCCCTCCCTCCAGCCTCTGGCAACTATCATTCTTTCTGTCTCTATGAATTTGTCTACTCTAGGAACCTCATATAAGTAGAATCAAACAATATTTGTCCTTTTGCAACTGGCTTATTTCACTTAGCATAATGTCTTCAAGGTTCATCCATGTTGTGGCATGTATTAGAATTTTGTTCCTGGCCAGGGCTGGTGGCTCACGCCTGTAATCCCAGCACTTTGGGAGACCTAGGCGGGTGGATCACCTGAGGTGGGGAATTTGAAACCAGCCGGGCCAACGTAGTGAAATCTTGTCTCTACTAAAAATACGAAAATTTAGCCGGGCGTGGTGGTGTGTGCCTGTAATGCCAGCTACTTGGGAGGCTGTGGCAGGAAAATCACTTAAACCTGGGAGGTGAAGATTGCAGTGAGCTGAGATCGCACCACTGCACTCCAGTCTGGGTGAGAGTGAAACTCTGTCTCAAAAAAAAAAATTTTTTTTGTTCCTTATTAAAGCTTTATAATATTTCATTATATGTATATGCCACATTTTGTTTATATGTATAAAGCACATTTTGTTCATCTGTTGACTGGCACTTGAGTTGCTTCCATCTATTATGAATAATGCTATGAACATAGGTGTACAAATATTGTTTGAGTCCCTGCTTTGAATTCTTCTGGGTGTATACTCAGAAGTAGAATTGCTGGATGATATGGTACAGTCATACATCACTTATTGACTGAAATACAGTCTGACAAATGCATCATTATGCAATTCTGTCATTGTGCAATTGTAGGGTGCACTTACACAAAGATGCACCCTAGATGGTAAAGCCTACTACATACCTTGGCTATATGGTGTAACCTATTGCTCCTAGGTTATAAATCTGTACAGCATGTCGCTGTACTGAATGCTGTAGGCAGCTGTAACACAATGGTAAGTATTTGTGTATCTAGATATATCTAAACATAAAAAAGGTACAGTACAAATATGGTATTATAATTTCATGGGACCATTGTGGTATGTGTGGTCTGTCGTCGAACAAAACGTCCTTATGTGGTACATAACAATAATTCTATGTTTAATTTTTTGAAAAACTAGTTTCCATTATCATGATCAGTTATAAAGTTGCTTTGCTAGGGAACAAAGCGGACAGAGAGACTGGGCAAAGAAGAAAGTGCCAAGGTCCCTTGCAGCTTGAGGAATCCAATCCCAGAGCTACATGTGCCATGGCTCCAGCATTTACTCTGTCGTTGTGCACCTCCTTCCTCTGCTTGGGTTGGAACAGGACATGAGAGGAAGCCGATGGAAGGGAGGATGGTGGGAAGGATTAGTTTACATAAACGGAGAGAGCAGCCCCATATGTGTCACAGGGGTGATTGGACACCTGAGGCTTTGGCTGTGCAGCTCAAGTGTTGCTCTGTTTTCCTGCCCCACTGGGGGGTGTTGAGAGGGGCACTGGTACAGTGGAAAGAAAGGCCTGGGGATGCAGACTGTCATGGCACTTCATCCTGTAGGACCTGGAGCCCAGGGAGTGAAGGCAGCATGAAGCTGACTGAACTGGCAGCTTTGGGGAGCCTGAAGGCCAGGGCTGCTCAGGGCCTGGAAAACATCTGGGAACTTATTCCCAAAAAACCTCAGAGCCCTAGTTTTTAAAAATGGCTCCCTCCTTCACAGGGGGGCCAATAATGTGTATGAAAGTTCTGGAAGATATGAAATGGTATCATCCGTGGCTAAGTTCCTTCTTCACAAATGGCTGTTTACCCTCCCAGATCCCTGGCTTCTGCCTTCTTCCTCCTGGTGGGATGCTGTCGGGTATCTCTTGGGCTCAGCCATGTACCCAATTATGAGCCAACATTCCCCTCAGTGCAAGTACGTAGAAATGGGTGACTCTCTCAGATGCATCAGCACACAGTTCTGCTCTAATTCCTAGATTTCCTTTGGTACGAATCAGACTCCAGTTTTTTTCTCAAAGGTCACCCTCCTTCACTCAATATCACATAGCCCAGGAGTTACGAGGCTTCATTGCCAGCCTCCTTCCCAGAGATTATTGGGGATGGCAGTTCTCCTTCATAAAGAATCTCAAAGTTAGACTTTTGGGGTTCTTTCCAAATGTGGTTATTCACACGAAGATACAGGATAAGAAGATCACATTCGTTACACAACTATAAACTTGTGACGCATTACTGGCCATTTTGACAACAGTGTACTATAAGTTATTTTAAAAACAAATCTTAAAAGTGTCTTTTCAATGGAATAATTATATCATGTTTGGGTTTTTTTTTCGCTGTTAAAAGCGTTAATTTAATATATTTAATATATGTCATAAATTTGGTATCCATTCCTGGTTTGGCTCAGCCTGCAGAACTCATCTATCCCTTAGTCACTGTGGTTTTATTTCTAACTTCAGAGTAGGAGTAATGTGCTAGACCTCAAAGTGGAGGCCAGAGCCCTGCTGTCTTGCACGGTTGGACCAGACCTTTTTCTAGGACTAGCGCAGTTGCTGCAGAGGTTTTTTTGGGTGGGTTGTCAGTGGTCACTTTTTTGGATTCTAAGCGGTGATACCAGGTTGGAGTCTCCATTGCTGGCCACAGGTCACCTGGTTCTGTCTTGAGTAAATTGTCTACAGTTTAAACTCTTCTTGTTGTTTTTTTTTTTTTTTTTGAGACTGATTCTCGCTCTATCACTCAGGCTGGAGTGCAGTTGTGTGATCTTGGCTCACTGCATCCTCCGCCTCCCGGGTTCAAGCGATTCTCCTGCCTCAGCTGGGATTACAGGCGTGAGCCACCATGCCCAGCCATACTGTTTAAATTCTGTTCAAGACTGTTGTTCTCAGGCACAGATTCTGGACCTCCTGGTTGCATCTGTGGAGTAAAGCCTGAGCATATTTAGGCCAGTTTTCTTGGACCCTTCCCCATAATGGTGTGTATATTTTTACCAAGCCCAGTGATATAATTATTTCTTGCTGCATGATAGATTACCCCCAAATTTAGCAGCTTAAAACAGCAAGGATTTATTATCATACACATTTTCTATGGATCAGGAGTCTGGGACAGGTTTAGCTGGGTAATTCTGGCTCAGGGCCTCTCACGAGGCTGCTGTCAAGCTGTCAGCCCAGGCTGCAGTCATCTCAAGGCTGGAGAATTTGTTTCTAAGCTCACTCACTTGGTGGTTGCTAGATCGCAGTTCCTCATTGGCTGTTGGCTAGAGTCTCCCTCAGTTCCTCACCATGTGAGCCTCTCCATAGAGTGGCTGACAACATGGCAGCTGGCTTCCCCCAAAGTGGTTGGCAACCCCCAAAATGAAAAAGAGATCCCAAGCTGGAAGCCATAGTCTCTAATGACCTAATCTCAGAAGTGACATGCCATCACTCCTGCATATGCTACTGACTACACAGACCAACCCTGGTACAATGTGTACGGTGTGCTGCACAAGGCTGTGAATACCAGGAGATGGGGATCATTGGGGTTCATCTTGGAAGCTGGCTGCCCCACCCAGCTCCCCACTCAGCAAGCCATGCCTCCAACTCCCGCATTATGATAAAGGCAATTGTTTAATTCAGGTAGTACCTTCTAGGGAGTTCCTAGTAGGATCTAGGCACTGTCCTAAGAGCTTTGCATGCATTAACTCACTGAATCCTAGTAACCTAGAGGTTGATACAAGGGTTGTTCCTGTTTTGTGATTTCAAAACCTGGAGCACAAAGTGGTTAAGTAATCATTACTTTACATTGTTTCCCGGAATGAAAGAGATATTGCTCAGAGCTCCACATTTTTCTTCATTTTGCCAACTTTTCGGCTAGAAATAGAGATCCTAGATCTGCTTCCCCTTCGGGGCTGGCTGTATCGTCTGCCTTTCCCAGTCAAAGACTGAGTTCCTTAAGGAGCCCAGGGCTCTGACCCTTCAAAGGACCCTGGAGAAAAGAGCTTGCCTCTGAATTTCTCCTTAGGGGAGGATCTTCCTGGGCCTGCCGTCCTCTTCTCTGCTGTTACTTCGGGATACCAGTTGCTGCCAGTCTGAGCCAGGGGAAGGGAAGGGTTCTAAATTTCAGAAGATAGAACAGTTTAGCAGAGGACTGAGCCTTGAGAGGAAGGAGAGGGGGGAAGATACAAAGCTACTGCTCCAGTCTACAGTTTAAGGGCGTCTGCAGTCGTCTCACCAACCTGCCTTCCCAGGCTATTTCCCATCTCTCACTCCCAGAAACAACAAATCACTCATGGTTAATAAACACATTGTCATTTTCTTTGCCTTTGTGCCTTTGTTTTCCAGTTCCAGTTTCCTGCTCCCTCCTACCCCTCTCTGCCTACTAACGCCTACTGACTTCAAGACCCAGCTAAAAATCACCCTGAGATATCTCCCTCTGGGCCACTGCATCACCGATTTTAATGTAAACGGAGCCCTTGTGCAAGAATTCATTTTGAAGCCCTGTTAAATTACAGACTTTCATTCGGTAGGTCTGAGGTGGGGCCCGAGAGTCTACAACTGAAAGAACTCCAGGGTAGCGTAAATGCCATTGATCTCTTCACCACATGTTGAGTAGCAAAGTTCCACATCTCATCTTTCCTTTCGTCCTGTTTGGAAATGTAAGCCTATTTCGTGGGGGAAGCTATTTTAAGGGAAACCAGATGTCTTATACTGGCTAAAATTAATTTGGCATTCAGCAATTATTAAATTATTTGGTAGATATGTAGGGTGACCAATGCCCTGATTTGTCTGGCATTGTGGGGTTTCCTGGGACATGAGACTTTCACTGCTAAAACTGGGAAAGTCTTAGGAAAACCAGAATGAATTGGATATCTTGCCTCTGGTGGTTAGAGTGAGGGCAATATGTCCCTTTCCTTACAACCTTTCCACCAGGTGCAGTCTTGACAAAATTCTACTAAAGCTATGAATGTTTATTAGCCAGCAGGCATAAGAACTGTCCTAGGCAGGGTGCAGTGACTCACACCTGTAATCCCAGCACTTTGGGAGGCTGAGGCGGTCAGATCTCTTGAGCTCAGGAGTTTGAGACCAGCCTGGGCAACATGGGGAAATGTTGGCTTTATATTAAAATATATATATATATATATATATATATATATATATATATATAAAAGCCAGGTGTGGTGGCATGCACCTATAGTCCCAGCTACTCAGAAGACTGAGGTGGGAGGATCCCTTAAGCCCAGGAGGCAGAGGTTGCAGTAAGCCGAGATTGCACCACTGCATTCCAGCCAGTGCAAAGACCCTGTCTCAAAAAAAAAGAACTGTCCTACGCTGGTTCTTGGGGCTTTGGGGAGAGCCATTCTCTGCCTCAGACACTACAAATAACACAAGCATGGTTGGTTCTCTCTAAAATAGACACAAGGAAATTACAATGACAGGACCAACTAACCTTATAGTAGGTTAAAGTTATAGCCTCTATGGAAAGAGACACAGCACCAAGGGAACAATAGACCTTGTTACTCCACCAAAAATAATAGACTGCTTATTGAATTTGTATACTTCATTCAAACATGAGCAGTGAGCATGGTCTTGCAGTTAGTGAGGAGCCCTGAAGGTTTCAGAGGCGAGTGCCTGTCTCAGGGCCTTGAGTCAGCCAGGGAATCAGCTCTGTGTCTTTCTCAGTTTCAGGTTTTGTTGGTCATTGTGATATTTTGCCTGGAGGATGGGTAGAAGGTCACCTCAAGAAGTGACCACAACTCAAAGTTATTTTATTCTACATTGCAAAGTATGCCAGATAGAAGAAAATGCCCTTTAGCTTCCCTTTGTCATTCAACACATCAGGAAGAAAGAGGAAAATGGAATTGGTTTTCTCTCTTTTTTTTTTTTTTTTTTTTTGAGATGGAGTCTCTGTCGCCCAGGCTAGAGTGCAATGGCGTGATCTCGGCTCACCGCAACCTCCACCTTCTGGGTTCAAGCAATTTCCCTGCCTCAGCCTCCTGAGTAGCTTGGACTATAGGTGCCTGCCATCACGGCCAGCTAAATTTTTTGTATTTTTAGTAGAGATGGGGTTTCACTATGTTGGCCAGGCTGGTCTCAAACTCCTGACCTCAGGTGATCCACCCACCTTGGTCTCCCAAAGTGCTGGGAATACAGGCGAGAGTCACTGCGCCCTGCCTGGAGTTGGTTTTCTTTGGGCTCTGAGGAACACACAAAACAACAAGACCCCTCAGAGTTCAGAGAAACCAATCTCGTGGGGCTACATTGGAACAGCTGAAGGTTTTTTCTTTTGTCTTTTTTTTTTTGTTTTTTTACATTTTTAGACTTCCCTTTGTTTTCTTACAAAACATAAAAACTCAGACTTTAGTTGCCTCTAGGCCTTTCGGAAGAAGCCAGCTGTGGAGAGGGAGGCGGGGCTGCTAGGAGTTCTGGGAACAGATTTTTCAGAGCAAGTGTTAGCATCAGTGGAGCTCTGGTCCTCCCTGTGGATTTGTAAACCAACCTCTGACACCCATTCAGCAAAACAACTTCACCTTTCGCCTACTTTCTTTGTTTTCCAGCTGTTTGGTGCATGTTCTGTGTGCATATGTAAGCAACTCTTGATGATTTTGTTTGCTTATACTATTTCCTCAATAAAGAGAAAGAATAGGGCATGAGTATGTCACTGTTGGGTGGGACCCCAAGGGGATCTAGAGATTGTGACCCAGCATCAGATGACAACCCTGGCCTCAGACAAAGACCCTTTGTTTCACAGATGAAGCAACTGACACCTGGATGACTTGCTCCATGCTGGCAAAGGAGTGATTGAATCTAAAACAAGATTTTTTAATGCTCTCAATTAAAATTCAGAATCTCAAGGTTGAAAAGGACTTTGACAATTACCTGTCCAACCTCACACAGATGCTTGAATTCTGGTCTCTAAAGAGTGTACAGTGTCCGGGCGTGGTGGCTCACACCTGTAATCCCAGGACTTTGGGAGGCCGAGGCAGACGGATCACGAGGTCAGGAGTTCGAGACCAGCCTGACCAACATGGCGAAACACCATCTCTACTAAAAATACAAAAACTAACTGGGCGTGGTGGCGCATGCCTGTGATCCCAGCTACTCAGGAGGCTGAGGCAGGAGAATCGCTTGAACCTAGGAGGGGGAGGTTGCAGTGAGCCGAGACTGTGCCACTGTACTCCAGCCTGGGTGACAGACAGAGTGAGACTCCATCTCAAAAAAAAAAAAAAAAAAAAAGGAGTGTAGAGTGGCCATGTGGCCACTACTGGTCTCACTGGAAGATGAGGAGTTCACAACTGTCCCAGCAAATGGAAGCTCCTTCATTTATTTCCATGGGTGCAGGATATTGCCCAGGCTGCAGTACAGTGACACGATCTTACCTCACTGCAACCTCCACTCCCGGGTTCAAGTAATTCTCCCTGCCTTAGCCTCCCAAGTAGCTGGAAATTACAGGCATCTGCCACCACACCTGGCTAATTTTTGTATTTTTAGTAGAGATGGGGTTTCGCCATGTTGGCCAGGCTGGTCTTGAACTCCTGACTTCAGGTGATCCATCCGCCTTGGCCTCCCAAAGTGCGGGGATTACAGATGTGAGCCACCGTACCTGGCGAGCTCTCTGTTTTTGAATCCATTACTTTCTATCGGAGTTATACAAATATCAATGAATTTTCATTAAAAAGGTATTTCCTGGAGCACACTTCATTTACCTTTGATCAATTAATTGGAGAACACTGAGAAGCCTTTAATTTCCACAAGGGATAAAGCCTTTCCTAAACATAACCTGCTTATTTGAGGTAGAATATCTTGTAACTCTAACCTTACATAGACCAAATTTTGGAAAATGCTGGTTTGAGCTATGGAATAAAATTCTTAAAAAGGTACATGTTAATTAATTTTTTTGTGAGTCAAATATTTTAAATGTAATAAGAGGAATTTACCACTCAAAAGCAACCAATGGAAAATATATTGCTAAATATAAAGAACATTATTTATGTAATATAAATAAAAATGTTGGTGAACATATTCTGTATTATAAATCATTCTGGAACGATGTATGCAAATCTCTCGCTCATTCTTTTTGAGATAGGTTCTCACTCTGTCACCCAGGCTGGAGTGTAGTGACATGATCATGGCTTACTTTAGCCTCAACCTCTTGGGCTCAAGTGATCCTCCTACCTCAGCCTCCCTAATAGCTGGGACTACATGTGTGCACCACTATGCCCAGCTAATTAACAAAAAAATTTTTGGCCATGTACGGTGGCTCATGCCTGTAATCCCAGCGAGGCAGGAGAATAGGGCCTGCAGATAGGGAACATGAGGCTGATCCATGCTGACTTCCTAGAAGTACCTCAGATAAAAGCACTTCGGCAATGACAGAAATGTGAATGGCTTTGCAACTTCACTTCATCCTCTCCATTTACATAGATCATATACACCAAGTAACATCCTCTCCATTTACACTAGGGTGCATTCTGAGTAAATGACTCTGTGACTTAACTTCATTCTCTTCATTTACATAGAATATTTGCCAAGTAACCAATGGGAAACGTCTAGAGTACTGAAACCTCAGAAAATTCTGTGAGCGGGGCTCTTGAGCACCTATGCTCGGGCCTACTCCCACACTGTGGAGTGTACTTTCGTTCTCAATAAATCCCTCCTTTTGCTTTCCTCTCTTTGTGAGTTTTGTCCAGTTCTTTGTTTGAAACCCCAAGAACCTGGACACCTTCTATCAGAACACCAGCACTTTGTCAGGCTGAGGGTGTGGATCACCTGAGGTCAGGAGTTCGAGACCAGCCTGGCCAACATGGCAAAACCCTGTTTCTACTAAAAAATATTTAAAAATTAGCTGGGTGTGGTGGCGTGTGCCTGTAATCGCAGCTACTCAGGAGGCTGAGGCAGGAGAATAGTTTGAACCCTGGAGGCAGAGGTTGCAGTGAGCTAAGATCAAGTCTCTGCATTCCAGCCTGGGTGACAGATGGGGGAGTCTCACCACATTACCCAAGCTGGTCTTGAACTCCTGGGCTCAAGCAATCCTCGTGCCTCAGTCTCCCAAAATGTTGGGATTACAGGCATGAGCTACTGTGTCTAGCTACAAATATCTTAATGCTTATTTTGTACGTAAAATTTTGGGGAAACTTTTATTTTTTAATTTTGTTTGGCTGCATTTTAAAAATTTCTATATTGGGCCAGGCACAGTGGCTCATGCCCGTAAGCTACTCGGGAGGCTGAGGCAGGAGAATTGCTTGAACCCGGGAGGTGGAGGTTGCAGTGAGCTGAGATCGTGCCACTGCACTTCAGCCTGGCGACAGTGTGAGACTCCGTCTCAAAAAAAAAAAAAAATTCTATATTGAACACAACTAAGTTTTAAAACAGCAGCCCCAACAGCAAAAAGACTCAAGACAAGAAATGACAGATCCTATATGAAACTGAAGAATGTGTCTGGTAGAGAGAATAAGCATTATTTCTTCTTTTATATCTTGTTTGTTTGTTTGTTTGTTTGTTTTTTGAGACAAAGTCTCACTCTGTCGCCCAGGCTGGAGTGCAGTGGCCTGATCTTGGCTCACTGCAAGCTCCGCCTCCCAGGTTCACACCATTCTCCTGCCTCAGCCTCCCGAGTAGCTGGGACTACAGGCGCCCGCCACCATGCTGGCTCATTTTTTGTATTTTTAGTAGAGACGGGGTTTCACTGTGTTGGCCAGGCTGGTCAACTCCTGACCTCATGATCCACCCGCCTCGGCCTCCCAAAGTGCTGGGATTACAGGCGTGTGTCTTTTATCTTTTGTGTAAGCCAGGGAGATATTCTCTCTCTCATCCTGTGTAAGAAATGCGTGGCTAAAGTATCATATTCCTCGTATCATTTTCCTGAATCAAAAACCTACTGTAATATCTGCCTATAAATGAAGTCTAACCTCCTCTGTCTGATTTTTAAGATGCTGTGTAATCTAACCCCCTTTTATCTCTCAGATTTACCTAATGCTGGTTCCTTTCTGATAACATGCCACTCCAGCCAGGCTTACTTTTTCTTTCCATTCCTTTTGTCCCGATGCTCTCTTCTGCTTCAGTGTCTTTGTTTATGTTTTTCAGACCAGAATGTCCTTTCTACCTCTCCAAATTCAAGGCCATTTGTACCCCACACTGATTTTTCCTTTTCCTGACCTTTGATGGCAGTTCTAGACTATACCATACCATTTATCATTGACTGATTCACTGGGCTTACCTAGGCCTCAGCCCTTGATGCTGACTGGCAGAGGCAAAACTTAGGTTGCTGGCTGCCTAGGTTGCTGGTGTTACCAGAAAAGGGGTCCACGTCCAGACCTCAAGAGAGGGTTCTTGGATCTCACGCAAGAAAGAATTCAGGGCAAGTCCGCAGTGCAAAGTGAAAGCAAGTTTATTAAGACAGTAAAGGAATAAAAGAATGGCTACTCCATAGACAGAGTAGCCCCGAGGACTACTGGTTGTCCATTTTTATGGTTATTTTTTGATGATATGCTAAACAAGGGGTGGATTATTCATACCTCCCCTTTTTAGACCATATAGGGTAACTTCCTGATGTTGCTATGGCATTTATAAACTGTCATGGCGCTGGTGAGAGTGTAGCAGTGAGGATGACCAGAGGTCACTCTTGATGCCATTTTGGTTTTGGTGGGTTTTGGCTGGCTCCTTTACTGCAACCTGTTTTATCAGCCAGGTCTTTATGTCCTGTATTTTGTGTGACTTCCTATCTCATCCTGTGACTTAGAATGCCTTAATCGTCTGTGAATGCAGCCCAGTAGGTTTCAGTCTCATTTTATTCAGCTCTTATTTAAGATGGAGTTGCTCTGGTTCACACCAGTGCCTCTGACACTGGAATTGAATACCTGGAGGGCATGTTAAAAGGGGAGAAATAGCAAGGAATGAATCAGGAAGTTACAGTCTAGAGAAACAGACCAACTAGACATCAGTTGGAGTGGCTGAACAAATGAAAAGCTAGAGAGATGCTAGAGCAAGCAGAGGCCCAGTGTAGATAAAGATACAGAAGGTGGTGGCTGTCTTGTTCCTCTTGTGTTGGGTTTGGTGTGTTCGGCCTGCGGTGGGGACAGCCTGCCACTGCATGATGACACCCTCTGTAATCATACCCTGACAATGAAAGCAAAGTTAGGAGTTCCCAGGGGGCCTTCTGGAGAACTTCACTTTTTCTGTGCCACCATATAGTGTCATCAGAAGTGCAGATTGACTCTGACACTTCATCACCAAGTAGAAGAATCTCAGGCTGGAAGCAGGTTAGGCAAAAAACGCAAATGTACTTGCTCATGGAATCCAATAAACAATCAGGTGTAGCTTATCATACCTGCAAACCAAACTGCAGGAAGCATGGCTGCAACTTGGTCTCAGGAACAACTGGATCCTGAGACTTGGATGCTGCCAATAACTCTTTTTTACCTCCCTAGCCTCTGCTTCTGTTTACACTTTCACCTTCTCTAACTGCAAATAGCCCTTCTTCTCGTGGTTGTATATGCGGCTATTAAAAGCTCCTGAAGTTTACATCTTTCAACTTCCACCACCAAAGGGAGACTGATTCTTTTATTCTAGTCGGGATGAATCCCAAGCAAGGCTCTGATTGGCCCACCTTGAGTCAAGTACCCAAACTTAACTAATCAAACATGGAAAGAGAAGACAAGACCAGATAAGAACACGCCATGTGGGCCAGGCGTGGTGGCTCATGCCTGTAATCTCAGCACTTTGGGAGGCTGAGGCAGGCAGATCCCCTGAGTTAGGGAGTTCAAGACCAGCCTGACCAACATGGAGAAACCCTGTCTCTACTAAAAATGCAAAATTAGCTGGGTGTGATGGTGCATGCCTGTAATCCCAGCCACTCTGGAGGCTGAGGCAGGAGAATCGCTTGAACCTGGGAGGCGGAGGCTGGGGTGAGCCAAGATCGTGTCATTGCACTCCAGCCTGGGCAACACGAGTGAAAATCCATCTCAATAAATAAATAAATAAATAAATAAATAAATACGCCGTGTGGACAGGGGTGGGGTGAGTAGTTTCTAGGAGGAGAGGGTTTGGGGCAAATAATCCTATAGATGTCCAATATGATAGCATACCAGCAACTGCATCCACAGGCATGTCAATTGGTATGCTGGAAATCAGGAAGGAAGAACTGTAGTCTAGCACACCACCCTTCCTATTGCCAGAAGAGTCAGGAAGCCTTTATTAAGAGTTGCTCCTGGGAACTTGATAATTATTGGAATAGCCTGCAACTCTATGCTGTCATTTTTTCTTGCTATGTTAACCCCAGGACCTTCAGCTCTATTCAGACACCTAATAACCCTGGCATTTCTTTGCTCTGCAAAGAACCGCTGATGGCACTGTTATCTTTGCGTTAGTGACTGCTGAGTCACTTCATTTCCCAGAGGGAGAATGGTGAAGTCACCAACACCACCAGGTCACCAGCAACCTTAAGCTCTGGATGGAATGACGCTAGGGAAAAATGTGAGTAAGAAAAGGAGCCTGACACTATTTCTTTGAAAGGAAGGCCATTAGCTCATCTTGGGAAAGTCAGCTGGCTGGCGGGGAAGAGGAGGTAGGAGGAGCGTTAGCAGAAAATACCTAACTCTTGCTATCCACGGTGGCTCACGCCTGTAATCCCAGCACTTTGGGGAGCCGAGGCGGGCGGATCACCTGAGGTCAGGAGTGTGAGACTGGCCTGGCCAACATGGACCCTCTGTCTACTAAAAATAAAAAAAATTAGCCAGCGTGGCGGCGGCACCTGTAGTCCCAGCTCCTTGGGAGGCTGAGGCAGGAGAATCACTTGAATCTGGGAGATGGAGGTTGCGGTAAGCTGAGATCATGCCACTACACTCCAGCCTGGGCGACAGAGCAAGACTCTGTCTCGAAAAAAAGCCTAACTCTGGATGGATCTTCCCCAGTTCTAGGAGGCACCAATGTTAATAAGTTCCTGATGCGCAAGGCTGGCAGAGAGTCAGCTGTGGGAGATAAATCAAGAATAAAGCTGTGAGGTGGGGAAGGTGGTGTAGCATAAAGACCCAGACACACATGTCTGGGTCACTCTGTTCCATTTCTGCTTGCTTGGCTCTGGCCTCTGCTGCTGATCTGGCCTTCCCAGATGCCCGCCATGCCATTGCTAACACCTGCTTGGCCTTTTATCTGGCTTTAGACTTAGCATTTACTTTGGGATTTATGCTGTTGCTTCTCTCTTCTGCATATTGGTGTTTATTGGGCTCTCCAGTGGTCCTTTGACTTGCTGTGGAGCCCTTTCGTTTCGTCGCCTATTCTGAAGGGAATTTCATCCAAGTGATGGTGATCAGGCCATGCTCCACATCCCTCCCTGGCACCTGGCTTCGAGCTTATAGGTGCAGCTCCCTTGGGATTGGAGCTGCTTTCTCCACGGAGCCCCCATGGGTGCTGTGTGGGTCTTAATCCAGACTCTGCTAAGCGTAGCCTGTTTACTCATGGCTGCCGCCCCTCGAGGCCAAGTCTGTCTCATCTCTGTCCCTGCAGCATCCAGCACAGAGCCTGGCACAGAGCGGGCTCAGTCCTGTTTGTCACGGGATTGGGGAAATATGCACGGTGGCCTGACTGGTTGGTACCCTGCTTTTCTCTGGTCATCTTTTGGGTTCAAGTGCAGTTTATCAGATCTGCTCCTTAGAGTCTCATGTTTTGAAATTGCTTCTTTTGAGAAAGCACAGAGTCCCTTCTCTACTCCGGAGCAAATCACAGACACAGGGCCCAGCAAAAGACTTAACTAGAAATAAAAAGACCTGCTTTCCTACCTTCCCCCACCAGTCTGTATGTAGTGTAGTGTAGTGTAGTGTAGTGTAGTGTAGTGTAGTGTAGTGTAGTGTAGTGTAGTGGTTAAGAATATGGATCCGGAAATCAGACTACCTGGTCTTAAATCCTGGCTCTACTACTTAGTAGCTGTGTCACTGGTGGCAAATGACTTTGTTACCTGTGCCTCAGTTTCCTCATCTGTCAAATAGGAATAATAATAGGACCAACTTCATAGGGCTATTAGGAGAATTAGATGTGTTAATATGAGTAACGTGCTTGTAACAGCACGTGATACACAGCAGGCATTCTAGAAGTGTTTGCTGTTGTTATTGTTCTCTACCTTCATTACTGACTCCAGTAAGGGTCCTCTGACTTTGTTCCCTCCTGTGTTCCTGGGCTAACCCCTGACCTTCCCTCTCCTGGAACTCAACTTTTAGGCCTCAGTCTCATGCTGTGGTCCACATAGTCAAATACTTGCAAACACATATTTCTAATTGGTTACTGAGTTACAACCCAGGAGATGTCCAGCCTCATTCTTTTTTTTGCCCATGCTAAAGTGCAGTGGTGTGATCTCAGCTCACTGCAACCTCCACCTCCCAGGTTCAAGCAATTCTCCTGCCTGAGGCTCCTGAGTAGCTGGGATTACAGGCACCTGCCACCACACCTGGCTAATTTTTGTATTTTTCGTAGAGACGGAGTTTTGCCATGTTGGCTAGGCTGGTCTTGAACTCCTGACCTTAAGTGGTGTGTCCGCCTCGGCCTCCCAAAGTGCTGGGGTTACAGGTGTGAGCCACCGCACCCAGCTGCCTCATTCTTTGTGTTAGTGTCACCTGACCTACTCCTGGTCCTTTCCTCAGGTGAAGTCCTGGCTCAAACATTTTTTTTTTTTTTTTTTTTTTTTTTTTTTTGAGACGGAGTTTCACTCTTGTCGCCCAGGCTGGAGTGCAATCTTGGCTCACTGCAACCTCCGCCTTCCAGGTTCAAGTGATTCTCCTGCCTCAGCCTCCTGAGTAGCTGGGATTACAGGTGCCTGCCACCATGCCTGGCTAATTTTTTTGTATTTTTAGTGGAGACAGGGTTTCACCGTGTTGGCCAGGCTGGTCTCAAACTCCTGACCTCAGGTGATTCACCTGCCTCGGCCTCCCAAAGTGCTGGGATTACAGGTGTGAGCCACCGTGCCTGGCCAAACATTGTTCTTTTAATGGCCAATTAGGGTGGCTGTAAAGGAGTAAGGTTTGTCTAGTTTGCTACACCAAGAGTTGGCAAACTTTTTTTGTAAAGGCCCAGATAGGAAATATTTTAAGCTTTGTAGACCACCCATGGTCTCTCTAACTCCTTTTCTTTCTCCTACCCCTTTTCCTCCTTCTCCTCATCTTCCTCCTCCTTCCTTTTGTTGTTCCTCACAACCCTTTAACAATGTAAAAACCATCCTTAACCTGAGGACTGTTTACTGAAAGAGGTCCTGAGCTACATTCGGCCCTCAGGCCATGATTTGTAGGCTTCTGTACTAGGCAACACATTCCATGAGGGCAGGAACAAGTGTGTCTTCTCTGTGGTCTAGCTACTAACCTGGAACATGGCAGATCCTTTATTTGTACCTGTTAAATGAATGAATAAATGGATTCAAATGAGTCTCTGGCTTCTAAACTTAAGAGAAAGAATCCCCATGTAAATTCTATAGTGAACAGAAGAACCCCCGGGAAGGGATCTATTAAGTTTGGCTCTTTGCTCTGTCTGTAGTTACCCAAGGGCATAGGTGTCTTTCCATGGGGTGCACCTTAGCCTAAGTACCTACCTGCAATTCCAATGCCTTCTTTTTTCAGCCAAGAACAGAGTTCTTCCCGCAGCCTCAGTTCTATAATAAACTATACCAGCCGTGCGCTGGTAAGTATTTAACAACCAGCTGCTCAGCAAGGAAGCAAACAATCCCTGACTTATATAGCATTTGCCAATTTCCATGGTGTAAATACTTCTGCCATGGCCAATTTCAAGCTACAGACGTGAAGACACTAAACATGAATCTGGGAGGAAATAATGCACAATCAGCTCTCTCCAGCTGTAGCTTATCACTAACCATACTCTCTTCCCTGCCCACTCCTGCAGCCCTATGGACTACATACCTCCTGGGAGAAAACTTGACAGAAACCTTAGTTTCCACTGTTGCTGCCCCAGGATTAGGCTCTTCTCTGTGTTTTGGTGGATGGGTATCATTATCTTACTCTCTCAGACTTCCTGGATTTCAGCTTTGCCTGCTTTGATCCCCAACCCCTGACTGTTCGTTTGACCCCGACTCCCTGGGATTCTTGCGGAGTGCGGGAGGCCATACAGTTCCTGATCAACCCCGGCTTCCTGGCTCTCACATGTCTGACATGCTTCTGAGCACAGAGAAGAATAAACACTCCACCGCCTGCAGGGTCTTCTGTTTTTCAAGCTGGGGCCTGTGTGGTCCCTCCCTTCCAGTTCTTGCAGCACACCTCTCTTGACTGCCCTGTTCCCTCCTATCCTCAGTTCCCAGCTCAGTTTTCCTTCCCTATCCTTTATTTCTAATTAGCACGATCTGTCTGCTAACCCCGTACATGCTCTTCACCTTTATTGTTTCACACAAAAATTAATTACTGAGTACTTTTTGTGTGCCAGACTCTGTCTAGGCCCTGGGATACATCAGTGAACAAAACAGATAGGGATTCCCTGCCCTTGGGGGAACTTTATATTAAAGTGCAAAGGGCTGGGCGTGGTGGTTCACATCTATAATCCCAGCACCTTGGGAGGCTGAGGCCGGCAGATCACTTGAGGTCAGGAGTTTGAGACTAGCCTGGCCAACATGGCAAAACCCTGTCTCTACTAAAAATCCAAATATTAGCCAGGCATGGTAGCACACGCCTGTAATCCCAGCTACTCGGGAGGCTGAGGAACCCAGGTGGCAGAGGTTGCAGAGAGCCAAGATCACACCACTGCACTCCAGCCTGGGCGACAGAGCAAGACTCTGTCTCAAGAAAAAAAAAAAAAAAAAAAAGTGCAAATAAACACATGCTAAGCAATAGGCATAATAATAAAATAAATAATACATTATAAAAGAAGATTATACGCATGATGAAAAAGTGAGCAGGGAAAGATGGGTTAACCCTGCTGATAAGAGGCAAGTAGTTAGAAAAGCATTTTGAGAAAGTGACATTTGAGCAAAGTATTGAAAAAGGTTCCATGTGTCCAGTAGCCTGATTTACAGCATTTAATTCAACATCAACATCAGGTCATACAGGTATGCAGCTTGACTTCAGCCTGAGAACTTCCAAGACTTCAAGTTTCTCACAGAGACACTATTTCCGGTAAGAGAGAGGCAGGAAGTGTTGTGGTTATTGTTTGAGCTTTGTTGTAGAAAACGTGAGTTTGAATCCTGGCTCTGAGGCCAATTAGGGCAGCTGTAGAGGCCTGAGGTTTACCTAATCCGCTAGATACTGGGTTTCCTGAAAGTGGTGGCTAAGTCTGTCTTGTCTACCAATATAGCCTAGTGCCTGTGCCTAGCAGAGTAGTGTCTGACACATGGGGGGATCTCGGTTAACACTTGCTAAGTGAAAGAGTTCAAAGTTATGGCTTTGGTTTGTTTATTAACCCCATTGTCCGGGGAACATTGGTTAACCTTTCTGAGCCCACAATTCCTCATATGCAAAATGGGTATGTTAATCATGATGGTACCAGTTCCCATCTCACAGAGTTGCTGTGTGGATTAAATTGTAATAATTCATATTGCACGTAGAGTACTTGGCACAGCGCCTAGAATACAGTGAGTGCTCACTCAGTGTTAGAAATGGTCACTTGTTAGAGTCAGCATACTGAATTAAATGTTCTCCAATTTGCCGGGTGCAGTGGCTCACACCTGTAATCCCCAATACTTTGGGAGGCCGAGGTGGGCAGATCACGAGGTCACGAGATCGAGACCATCCTGGCCAACATGGTGAAACCCCATCTCTACTAAAAATACAAAAATTAGCTGGGCATGGTGGCACATGCCTGTATTCCCAGCTACTTGGAAGGCTGAGGCAGGAGAATTGCATGAACTCGGGAAGCGGAGCTTGCAGTGAGCCGAGATTGTGCCACTGCATTCCAGCCTGGTGACAGAGCGAGACTCCATCTCAAAAAAAAAAAAGTTCTCCAACTTGAGATAATAATATGAAAAGATTCCTTGCTTCCTTAATAACTTAGTCTCATGGACTAAGCCCTCACAGTGCTTATTGTAACCACTAAGGGAGTGAGAGGTGTGTGTGTGCGTGTGCAGGGGAAGTAGATGCTGGATAGAGTGGGGCCTGGGAGCCTGCGGACAGAGGAGAGAGCCCAGACATCAGGACTGAGGTCTCTGGAGCACCATAGACAGGGCAGAGGCAGTTGTTTAAACAGCGAGGATTGGGACGACGATTTGCAGTGTCCATATAACAGCACAGGGCAAAGGAATGAATAAAATATTAGCTGAGAACAGGCTGGGCGCGGTGGCTCACACCTGTAATCCCAGCACTTTGGGAGGCCGAGGCAAGTGGACCACGAGGTCAGGAGATTGAGAGCATCCTGGCTAACAGGGTAAAACCCCGTCTCTACTAAAAATAAAAAAAATTAGCCGGGTGTGTTGGTGGGCGCCTGTAGTCACAGCTACTCAGGAGGCTGAGGCAGGAGAATGGCGTGAACCCAGGAGGCGGGAGCTTGCAGTGAGCCGAGATCGCGCCAGTGTGCTCCAGCCTGGGTGACAGAGCAAGACTCCGTCTCAAAAAAACAACAACAAAAAAACATAGCTGAGAACAAAGAGAATAGCTGTTACGAGCAGGTGGGGATTGCAGGTGGGGCTGAGGACAAGGCCTAGACCCTAGGTCCTGTGTCAGGGTCTTTCTTCATCTTAAAGTGACCATGTTTTCCCAATGATTCAAAAGCTAGTGCCTGGCATTTCTCAGCTAAGCCCTTTTTTCTCTGGCTGCTGAGCAGGATATTTCTCTTCTCTCTTGAATGTTGAGCCAAGCTGAGCTATCTTCCTGAATTCACAGGCCTCCTTAGAAATAAGCTTTTGTCTGAGTCTGTCAGTGTAGCCTCGGCTTAGGCTGGACAGCCTCGCAGCCTGAATTCCCTGGCTTTCCCAGCAGTTCTCAGCATCTACTGAACTGACTCTCTTGCCTCTTTGATTCTATCTCGTCTGGTCTCCTGGGTTTGTTTTTTCACAAGGTAGTCAGTCTGGAAAAAGAACCCCTACTCTCTCTATGGGCATGGTAAGAGGTATTGCTTATGAAATCATTGGGCATGTAATTGTCACTTTAGTCATTCACAATGAAAAATACACAGAAGGCAGCATCCTGATCAAACAGGCCCAGGAGGTAGAAGGTTTCTCTTCCAACCAGACTCCTGGCTGGAAGCAAGATGTTGTATAGAAGTTAGCTGCCATCCAGAAAGTTAGCAGCATTTATTTGGGACCCGCTGCACGTCTATCCCTGTAATGAGGGAGACAGTATTTCAATGCAGAAAAGATAATGTTCCTCATCAGAATCTCTGATTATTTCATGACGATTGAGTCCTAGAGGTGGCTTTATTTTTCCAAGAAGTGAGAACACTTAAGGCTTTTTGATGTATGTTGCCATATTGCCTTCTAAAACGGCTGTACCAATTCACATGCCCACTCGTTGCATTTGATTGTACCCACTTTATCATACCTTTGCCAATACTGGGTATTATTAGAAGTTTTGCAATCTATATAATGGGGAGGCAAATGGTATTGCTTTGATTAAGTTATCATTTTTAAATTAATGAGGAGGCTGAACATTAAAAAAAATTTGTTTGCTATGAGGATGATACTTGGTATCCACTCCAGGGTGGGTCTGGAGGAATGTTGACTAGATTTTTTTTTTTTGAGACAGAGTCTCACTCTGTAGCCCAGGCTGGAATGCAGTGTGCGATCTTGGCTCACTGCAACCTCTACCTCCCGGGTCTTGGTTCGATCTATTCCCTTGCCTCAACCTCTGGAGTAGCTAGGATTACAGGCATGTGCCACTATGCCTAGCTAATTTTTGTATTTTTAGTAGAGACAGGGTTTCACCATGTTGGCCAGGCTGGTCTTGCACTCCTGACCTTGTCATCCGCCCACATCAGCCTCCCAAAGTGCTGGGATTATAGGTGTGAGCCACCGTGCTGGGCCTGACTAGATTTTTTTATGGCTGCGTTTTATATGTTATTTATTTTTAAATTTCTTTCTTTCTTTCTTTGAGATGGAGTTTCACTCTTTCATCCAGGCTGGAGTGAAGTGGCGTGATCTCAGCTCACTGCAACCTCTGCCCCCTGGGTCCAAACGGTTCTCCTGCCTCAGCCTCCCAAGAGGTGGGATTATAGGCCCCTGCCACCACGCCTGGCTAATTTTTGAATTTTTAGTAGAGATGGGGTTTCTCCATGTTGGCCAGGCTGGTCTTAAATTCTTGACCTCAGGTGATCCACCCACCTTGGCCTCCCAAAGTGCTAGGATTACAGGCATGAGCCACCGCGCCTGTCCTATTTTTAAATTTCAACACAGTAAAATTTACTCTTTTATTGTATAATTTTGTGATTTTGACACATACATAGAGTTGTGTAACTACTTACACAACCAGAATATAAATAGTGATCTCATTCCCTGAAATTCCCTTATGTAACCTCTTTGTAGTCAAACCCTCTGTCAATCCTTAACCCCTGGCAACTACTGATCTATTCTATACCTCTATATTTTTGTGTTCTCTAGAATGTCTTTTTTTTTTGAGATGGAGTCTCAGTCTGTCACCCAGGATAGAGTGCAGTGGTGAGATCTCGGCTTACTGCAACCTCCGCCTCCCAGGTTCAAGTGATTCTCCTGCCTCAACCTCCCAAGTAGCTGGGACTACAGGCATGTGTCATCATACCCAGCTAATTTTTGTATTTTTAGTAGAGACAGGATTTCACCATGTTGGCCAAGCTGGTCTCGAACTCCTGATCTTAAGTGATCCACCTGTGTCGGCCTCCCAAAGCGCTGGGATTATAGGTGTGAGCCACTGTGCCCAGCCCTGTGTCTTTAATAGAGCAAAAAATGTTAAGTCTAACTTATTCACAGTGTGCTTTTGTTGTCCTACTAAAAACTCCTTGCCTAATCCAAGATTATTAAAATTTTCTCCTATATTTTCCTCTAAAAGTTTTCTAATTCTACCTTTTACATTTAGATCTGTAATCCTTTTTTTAAGATTTTGTATAAGGTGTGAGTTTTAGGTCAAGATTCATGTTTTTGCATATCTATGTCCAGTTGTTCCAGCACCATTTGCCAAAAAGTCTATCACTTTTTTATTTAGCTGCCTTTGCACCTTTGTCAAAAATCAATTGACCATATGTGTGTAGGTCTCTTTTTTGCTCTATTAAAGACACTGGGCTGGGCACGGTAGCCTCTCTATCTATCTTACACTCAATATCACATGGCCTTTTTTTTTTTTTTTTTTTTGAGCTGGAGTCTTGCTCTGTTGCCCAGGCTGGAGTGCAGTGGCATTATCTTGGCTCACTGAAACCTCCGCCTCCCGAGTTCAAGCAATTCTCCTGCCTCATCCTCCTGAGTAGCTGGGACTACAGGTGCGTGCCACCACACCTGGATAATTTTTTTGTATTTTTAGTAGAGATGGGGTTTTACCATGTTGGCCAGGCTAGTCTTGAACTCCTGACCTCAAGTGATCTGCCTGCCTTGGCCTCCCAAAGTGCTGGGATTACAGGCGTGAGCCACTGTGCCCAGCCACATGGTCTTGATTATAGTAAGTACTTATATTTTTGCCTCTTCCAGAATGACATATAAATGGAATCATACAGTGCATAAATTTTGGCCGGGCATGGTGTTTCATGCCTGTAATCCCAGCACTCTGGGAGGCCAAGGCGGGTGGATCACCTGAGGTTAGGAGTTTGAGACCAGCCTGGCCAATATGGTGAAACCCCTCTCTACTAAAAAACAAAAAATTAGCTGGAGGCTGGGCCCGGTGGCTCACACCTGTAATCCCAGCACTTTGGAAGGCCAAGGTGGGCAGATCAGGGGGTCAGGAGTTCGAGATCAGCTAGCCAACACAGTGAAACCCCGTCTCTACTAAAAATACAATTTTTTTTTTTAGAGACGGAGTCTCACTTTGTTGCCAGGCTGGAGTGCAGTGGTGTGATCTCGGCTCACTGCAACCTCCAACTCCCTGGTTCAAGTGATTCTCCTGCCTCAGCCTTCTGAGTAGCTGGGATTACAGGCACGTGCCACCACACCCAGCTAAATTTTGGTGGCCGGCACCTGTAATCCCAGCTACTCCGGAGGCTGAGGCATGAGAATCGCTTAAACCTGGGTGGCAGAGGTTGCGGTGAGCTGAGATTGTGGCATTGTACTCCAGCCTGGGCAACAGAGTGAGACTCCGTCTGAAAAAAAAAAAAATTAGACAGGCGTGGTGGTGGATGCCTGTAATTCCAGCTGCTCGGGAGGCTGAGGCAGGAGAATCTCTTGGAGGCAGGAGAATCCCTTGAACCCAGGAGGCAGAGGTTGCAGTGAGCCGAGATCACGCCATTGCATTCCAGCCTGGGCAACAACAGTGAAACTCCGTCTCAAAAGAATAATAATAATAATAATAATAATAATAATTGAGTCTAGCTTATTTCACTTAGAATAATGAATGACTTTGTGATTCATTCAAGTTGTGTACTTAGTCTTTCAATTATTTGTATTGCTCAGTAGTGTCTATTTGTTTAACCACTTACTTGCTGTTCTTATTTTTCAAAGTTGGTTTGGCTCTTCTAGTTCCTTTGCCTTTTTAAGAATCAGCTCTTAAGTATCTATAACAACTTACTCCCTTGATGAGGATAATGTCTGGATTGCCATAAATCTACAGATCAATTTGGGTAGACCTGTTGTATTAACAACATCCAGTCTTCCAATCGATGAACATAGAGTATCCATTTATTTACCTCTTAAAATTTCTTTCGTTAGTGTTTTGTAGATTAGCTTATGCCTAAGTATTTCATGTTTTGGAACTGTTAGTGGTACTGGTTTTAAAATTTCAGTTTCAAAGCATTCATTGCTAGTATAAATAAATCCAGTTGATTCTTTGTCTATTGACCTAATTCCGATTTTGCTGTCTTGGAAGCCACCTGCCATGTAAAGATGGCCAGGCTATCCTGGTGGAAAGACCATGTAGAAAAAGGCCCTGGAGGTTAAAAGACCATGTGGCAGACAACTGAAGTGTCCCAGATGATAGCTGACAGAGCAGGAGCACTGTCATCTCTGACAAACAACGCCACTTTAAGTTCCAGCTCCCTTTCTAGCCTTATGCATTACAAGGAAATCACTTCTCTTCTAACAACAAGCAGCCAAAAAGAGCAGACAGTAAAACACAGATAAGACCAGCTAGGGCACAGAGGAAGGTTAGCGGGAAGTCTCTTGGGTAACTGCCAAGCTAAGCTTCACCCTCATACAATGGGTCCCAGTAAAACAGTGGGCCTTAATAAGCACATTCCTTTCCCTTCAGGTGCACTAAGATAGGGAAACTAAAAGCAGACTCAGGGGTATGCCTGCAGGTGCAGGAAGATGTGTGGGAACATACACAAAACTCTCCCTCCCAGATAAGCACAACAAAGAGACACAGAAGCAGTCCAAGCCTCTGATAAACTCTCCTGCCCTGAATCCTTAAAAACTCAGTCTGTAAGACTGTGCCTCTGACCTAACTTGGCCAGAAGCCCCTCTCAGGTTTGTTTTCTCTAAAATAAACCTATCCTTCATTGTCAAGCCACCTTTTGTGTTTCTTTCATCTTTCTTTAATTCTTAACAGTAGCCAGCACCAACTGCCAGACATGAGAGTGAAGCCATTTTTGATGTTCAAATCCCACTGAGTTCCTAGCTAAATGTAGTCACGTGCGTGAACCCAGCTGGCATTACATGGGACTGAAGAACTGCCCATCTGAGCCCAGCCAACCCACAAAATTGTGACAAATAACACATCTTGGTTGTTTTATTTTTATTTATTTATTTTTCTGAGACAGAGTCTTGCTCTGTTGCCCAGGTTGGAGTGCAGTGGCACAATCTTAGTTCACTGTAACCTCCGCCTCCTGGGTTCAAGTGATTCTCCTGCCTAAGCCTCCTGAGTAGCTGGGATTGCAGGCATGCACCAACATGCCCGGCTAATTTTGGTATTTTTAGTAGAGATAGGGTTTCACCATGTTGGCCAGGCTGGTCTCGAACTCCTGACCTCAAGTGATCCACCCGCCTCAGCTTCTCAAAGTGCTGGGATTACAGGTGTGAGCCACCATGCCTGGCCATCTTTGTTGCTTTAAACCATAAAGTTTTGGGATGGTTTAAAATGGAACAATAGACAACTGATATAGGGCTTAGCAACAGTTCAATTCTTCAGCCCTGGGCTCCCTGGCCTGGTCATGACTGCTGGGCTTTGATATGTCTTCCTGAGTTGTCTTGTTGCCAGTCAGACTCGGGGCTTATGTCCCCAGGGATAGCAGCTGGCTGCCAAGTCACAGCTCTCCCTCTTCCCTACTCACTCCAGAGTGGTGTAGTTCAAATGGCCTGCATCTCTGCTTGAGCCCATGTTTCACTGCGGAGAGGCCTCTGCCATCCTTGCTTGTACTGATCCCTAGCTATGGACGGCTTCTGCTTGCCCACTTGTGACAGCTGCCAGTTTTCCTAGCTCTCTGGGTCCCCACCACAATGCCCTCTTGGTGCCCTGATTGAAAGTCTCAGGAATGACAATTTGTAGCACCTTTTTCTCACCTTCTGATATGAGCATCTCCTCTGTTGGGCCTGTTTCACTCTGCGACAAGTGATCAGTATTCCTCAGGCCTGAATCCCCAGTTACAGTTTCATGAATTGGTAGCCATTTAAACCTGACCTAGAACCTGCAGAGTGGTTTGATTTTATTACCTGTTTAGTACAAAGACTTGGAACCCTGGGGCTAAGTTAACTAGTTTTTTTTTTTTTTTTTTTTTTTAAACATGTAAGTCAGAGCAAACACCTCCTGGACTGTCCTTACTAGCTATACAGTCTGGGAAAAGTTCTTAAGCCCGTATAAACCTAATTTTCTTCACTTGTAAAGATAATAATACTTATAAGATAATACATGTGCATTGCTGATCAAGATGCCTGGCACACAGCAACTGTTTCATGATAGTAATTATAATTAATATTGAAAGTCAGTGATAGAGGGGCCCTTAGGGATTATTTAAGATTTTTCAGTGGGAGAAAGTAAAGCCCAGGGAGATTGAGTAATTTGCTCAAAGTCACACAGCTTATTAGTAGTTGAACTAGAACCTTAGTTTCTCAAACTCTAATCTCATGTCTTTCCCATTGCATCACAATTCTTTCCCTTAGGAGGTCTTGGAGGGAAAAAAGGGATAGAAAGAAGCTACCAACCACCAAGTGTCTACTTTATTGGTGCTTTACATACATCATGTTATTTTATTTCCATAATAATTCTATGCATCATTATCCTCACTTTATTGATGTAGACACTGGACTCAGAGAAGTTAAAATCTTGCCAGCCAGGCACAGTGGCTCACGCCTATAATCCCAGCACTTTGGGAGGCCGAGGCAGGCTGCTCAACTGAGGTCAGGTGTTTGAGACCAGCCTGGCCAACATGGTGAAACCGCATCTCTACTAAAAATACTAAAATTAGCCGGGTGCAGTGGCACACGCCTGTAGTCCCAGCTACTTGGGAGGCTGAGGCAGCAGAATTACTTGAACCCAGGAGGCACAGTTTGCAGTGAGCCAAGATCACACCATTGCACTGTAGCCTGGGCAACAGAAGCAAAACTCCGTCTCAAAAAAAAAAAAAAAAGTTAGAAGTTAAAATCTTGCCTGCAGGCCCCACAGGCAGTAGAATGGGGACTCCAACCCAGGCCTGTCTGACTCCAAAGCCAGCCCATGCTCCTATACCTCTCCTGCCCTTCCTGGGTCAGGCTGGAGAGCCTGAGAACCACAGGGAAGAAGGGTTTCTTCAGGGTCTGGCACCACCCTGGCTGCATTTCTTCTTAGTCCTCGGATGCAATAGCTGGTCTGCACGCAAGAGCCTTTTATCCTTCCTTCCACACAATCCTTTTAACTGAAACCAAGTGGCCAAAGCTTAACTATAATTCTACAAAACTGGTGGTGAAAGGCCTGGCTGAGGCTTGGGCCACTCACCCCAAACGTGATGTGCACAGAGAGTGGGGCTGACATTGTTTAGCTCCCTGCTCAGCAGTGCCCAGCCAAGCCTCCCAATCTAAATTGAGCCCTTAATAGTTTTCCTAGCATTTGCTCAGACAGGATTTTATTTTCTAGTAATAAAAGCTCCTACGTTGTAGGAAAAGAAACCAATCTGCCTTTTCTGCCGTTAGCTTTTGTGAATGCTTTGCCACCTGTCCTTTTCCCCCTTGTCCTTGTGCTTGGGGCAGAGCCACGTTGTTTTGTGCCCACTGTCAAGTTTTGAGGAGTTCTGAGTGGGCAGAGAAAAGCACTCACATTGACTGTGCCTCTTCGCTCATTACTGGCAGCTTCCCATCTCGTGGACGGACAGGTTTCATCCTACAGGCTTGACTTCTGGGTCTGCAGGTGGTATGAGGAAGATAGTCCCAGGGAAGTAGGAGCAAGTGAGTCACCGAGGGCCTCCCACGTAAGCAGCTCTTGATGGCTGGTGCCTAGTTGCCTTGGTCTTCTGCTTAAGAATTTTCAGTGGCTCCCCAGTGCCTGCAGCATGAAGCACACACTTTCTAAAATGGTATTCAGACCACCCACCTCCTCGACCTCTTCTCTTTTTGTTGGTGAAAAAAATAAAAAGAAAAAAGAAAATGCAGAATAGAAAGAGTAAAAATGAATCTCTCCAGGGTTGTCATTGCCAAAATCAATGCTAACATATTGACATATATCTTTCCAGACCTATGCATAAATATATATATATTTAAATTTGTGAGACCTTTTCAGTTCTAACTTTCCTTTGTAGCTTTATCTTTTTACAACTCCCACAGTATGCTAAACATTATCTACATGTAATTCACCTGTGTATAGGCAAATGCGTAGAATGTGCCTATTCCGATTAAAGGAAATGTGAGATGTGTGTGTGGGTGTGTGTGTGTGGGGGGGTGTGTGTGTGTATATATAGTCTATACCATGGAATACTACTCAGTCATAAAAAAGAATGAAATTTTCTTTTATAGCAACATGGATGGAACTGGATGCCATTATCTTAAGTGAAATAACTCAGAAAGTCAAATACGCATGTTCCCACTTATGAGTGGGAGCTAAATTATGTAAATTATGTATATATATACACATGGACATAGAGAGTGAAATAATTGACATTGGAAACTCAGAAATGTGGGAGGGTGGTGAGGGATGAGAAATTACCTAATGGGTGTAATGTATACTATTTGGGTGATGGTTACACTAAAAGTCCAGTCTTCACCATTATGTAATATATTCATGTAACAAAGCTGCACTTGCACCCCTTAAATCTATAAAAATAAATTTTTTACAAGAATTAGCCTATCCATATAGCATGCACTTTCAGATTTTTAAGACTTCACACCAGCTGTTCTCTCTCTCTGAAATGCCCTTTACACAATGCCTGCACATAGCAAGCTCTAACAAAACTCTAGCTGTTCCTTTTAATTTCCTTTCCTGCCTGGTGAGCTTCAGCTTACTATTTAAAACTCTGCTTAAGTAACTCTACATCTAGGAAATGCCCCTCTCTCCCCAAACCCTCACCTGTCTGCTCACCAGTTGGCTACTCACTACCCGTTTTGGGACCCATGGATCCACTGCCCTCCCACCCTACCCTGTCCTAAGCTGGCTCTTCCAAGGCAGTCAGGGGTCATGTCTGTTTCACTCAGATCCATGATTGACATTCAGTACGGGCTGGGGAAACTGACATCAGACTCTGTCAGAGGCAGCAATTTGCTGGATGAAGCTAGTCCGAGGCATACTGCAGGGACCCAGGGCACTGCTGGACAAGTCAGAGTGGCTGTGAGCTGGCATTTGTACAGAGATTCCAAACTGCTAAGAAGACCCCTGTTGTTTGCTGGGCTCCTCCCTGTCTGGCAAGAGCTAACCTTCCACCTCAGAAAGCATTATGGTGCCAGAGAGCTGTCTTGGCAGACCTTGGATGAATTAATTACTCTCTCCTTGTTGAGTGAATGCAGGCATCTGTGTGGGGTGTCCAGTGCTGGGCACATCTGAGGCTCCTCTAAAGATGCTTGATCCAGAATTCTAGCCTTAATGGTGGTGGGCTGCAGAGAAAGAGAAAATAAACCAAAGTCCCCATCCTTGGCCAGACTTCCTGCCATATCTTTAGGGGGGGCATTTTGTTCTCTTTGATTCACTTTTGCCCCCAGCTCCCTGCACTGTCCCCCAACTCCATCTCCACTTAGAAGGGACATTTTGGCCAGGCACGATGGCTCATGCCTATAACCCCAGCACTTTGAGAGGCCAAGGTGGGCAGATCATTTGAGGTCAGGAGTTCGAGACCAGCCTGGTCAACAGGGTGAAATCCCATCTCTATTAAAAATACAAAATCAGCTGGATGTGGTGGTGTGTGCCTGTAATCACAGCTACTTAGGAGGCTGATGCAGGAGAATCGCTTGAACCCGGGAGGTGGAGGCTGCAGTTAGCTGAGATTGCACCACTGCACTCCCACCCCGGGCAGACAGAGCAAGACTCTGTCTCAAAAACAAAAAACAAACAAACAAAAAACAACAAAAAATAACTGGACATTTCACATTTTCTTGTTGGTGCACAATTTGTTGCTCCTCTCTCCTCTTTTACCACCTCACCATGCAGCTCCTGTGTCATAATCTTATATATCCTTCTGTCTGCATTCCCTCAGCATTGGAAAACTCTGAGATGAGAGCCAAGAGCAATGGTTTACTGGACATTGCAGCAGCTTTAAACAGCATTTGTTGAAAAGCACACATTGGGTACTTTCCAATACCTTGGCTCACTTCTGGGTGGTCTTTGTTAAGAGAAGCGGCTTCTAGCCTCAGTGGGTAACACATCTCCCTTCTCAGGTTCCCTGAACAAATGAAGCAATTGAAACAACTGGAAATAGCAGCTACTGGCATGGGAACACACATGGCATCTAACACTCATCCTGACAGAAGAGTCATGTGGCCACACCCACCTTTGAGTTTCTCCAGGCCACACCCACCTGTGAGTGTCACTGTTGGGGTCATATTAGGGGCAATGGCCTGTCATTGCTGACCCTTGCCCCTGAGACTGTCCCCAGGAGCATTTTGCAGCCACTCACAAGTACTCCTGTTACACTTCCTCTCTCCCCGACATTGGCAATGTCTCCAGGTCACCTGACAACTCCAGGGGAAGGTACAGCAGATGCTTTATATGCTATATCTGCATCGAGAGTGTGTTCCCCTGGTGAGGAAACTCTTCAGGTTTATCTTCAGATTAAATGGTGACAAACACTCTGGAATTCTCCCTGTGCTGGGAAGACAGCTTGTTTCTCCTTCACCTCCACCTCCCTTTCTGCATCTTAGTTTGTCAGCAGGCCCGAAAGCGGCAGTGGTAACATCACCCATTGAAAACAGTGAGGAGCCCCTCTCTCTGCTGAGTTATTTTTTTTTTTTATGTGTTTTTTTGAGACAGAGTCTCACTCTGTCACCCAGGCTGGAGTGCAATGGTGCGATCTTGGCTCACTGCAACCTCCACTTCTCAGGTTCAAGTGATTCTCCTGCCTCAGCCTCCCAAGTAGCTGGGATTACAGGTGCGTGCCACCATGCCCAGCTAATTTTTTTTTTTTTTTTTTGTATTTTTAGTAGAGATGGGGTTTCGCCATGTTGGCCAAGCTAGTATCAAACTCTTGACCTCAGGTGATCCATCCCCCTTGGCCTCCCAAAGTGCTGGGATTACAGGCATGAGCCACTGCGCCCAGCCTCTCTGCTGAGTTCTGACTTCCGTCCACAGAGCCAGGATAGGCATGGATATCTGAAGCTTCCCAAATGCTGCCCAGCTGTCTTTGCGTCTTTTTCTGGCATGTGAGCTAAACCACTTCCTCATCCTCACACGGAGTGACACCCAGAAGCCCCACAGACCAGTTCATCAAACACACCCAGGCATGGCTGCAGCCCAGTGCAGACTCAAGTTGAGACACCATTAAAATAAGAAATGTTTTTCTAGCTCTTTAAAGTTTACAAAACCCGTGCATATACATGACTTCCACTTAATCCTTGAAACAGCCCTTTGAAGTTTGGGTTGTCTTTATTCTCATTTTATAAGGAGTAAAACTGAAGTTCAGGAAGGTTAGAAAAGGCAGACATGACTATTCAGTAAGTGACAGAGCTAGGGATTTTCAGTCCTGTCATATGGAACCCTAGGCTCCCTCTGTGATAAGATTACAAACCTGAGACTTAGTTAAGGGAGATGTAGATTAAGTAGCAACAGCTGTGCCTTCAGACCTGGCGTTCAAGGCAGCTGGCATCACCCAGAGGCAATTAAAGTCTCGGATAGAGTGATAATTAGAATTGGGCTATCCAGGCAAAAATAGCCATGGTCCCTTCTCAAGAAGTTTAGAAGACTTTTCTTTTCTTCTAGGTGTTCTTCTTTTTCCCTCTGTGCTCCACAGCACTTGGATGGGACTTCTCACAGAGTTATTTCTGTGAATCTCCCATCATGCTTGTTCTACTGTAGGACCCTTGAAGCCAGAGACTATGCTGTGAACATAGGAGGTACTCAATAAATGTTAGTGGAATGAAGGGCTGCTTCTTAATGTCACTCCATTAGACTTCCAAGTAGGAAATTTAACTGTAGTCATTTCTTTCCCATGAGCACCTCCACCAGAGAGTGGGCATGGTGCACAGTCAAGCAGAATAACTCAACCCTATTGACCTCCGGCCTCAGTTTCCATGCCTTTATGTTGCCCAGCTGCTCCCCTCTGGGTCCACTGATACATCTCCCTTTCAGCTGCCACCCTCCCACCCCAGCTCCTGAGTCTGAACAAATTCAGGCAGGAAGTAGATTAACCACCTCAGTGCCTCTGGTGGGACTTGGTGCGCAGTCATCCACTGAAACTTGGAGGTTGTTAGTCCAGTAACATCCTCTGACAGTCATGTTTCCCCGAGTGATATCTGTCCTCTCTCTGGCTATTGTTGGCCCAACCCAGAGATCCAGCTTCTACCTGATCCCTAGCTCTCCCGCCCAGAGGCACAGTCCCCTTTTAGGACTGCATACTGCTCCTGAACTCAGCCTGGGACTGGGCCCTGGCATACTATGTGGCACTTGCCAGCCCTTTTCCCTGGGACAGAACCTGGATCTTATCCATTGCTACCTATGAACAATGTGTCTGCAAATAACCTCCTACCTGCCTGTCTGCTGGCCTGTGTGCCTGACTGGGGAGGGCAGACAAGATGCTTGGATTCCTCTCCATTTGCTCCACCCATTTGATTAGAGAGTTGATTCAATCACTCCTGGGCTTCCTGTGTCCTTTGGCCATTGTGCCTCACCCATCAGGCTACCAGTCTGATATTTGCTTTTGTAGCTGGACTTATTCCTCCTGCCCAAGATTCAGCTGTGTAGATGCAGGGCCAGGTTTTGTTTCATCCTCTCTGTCTGATCTGCATGGCTGTGAGATGCCCACAGTGCCTTGTTTATGCCCAAGCTGAAACTTCATTTGGTTTCATCTTATGTGCTCTTTAAGAGGTTTGGTGTGGAAGAAAGTTTGAAACTAATAGGATAAACTAAAGATTAATGGTTGGGATTATTTTTATTGATTTATTCTGTCTCTAATATTAAAACTCATCTTTTTTTTTTTTTTTTTTTTTTGAGACAGAGTCTCACTATGTCACACAGGCTGGAGTGCACTGGCCTGATTTTGGCTCACTGCAACCTCCACCTCCCAGGTTCAAGCAATTCTCAGCCCCCCAGATAGCTGGGATTACACCATGCCAAGCTAATTTTTATACTTTTTTTTAAGACAGAGTTTCGCTCTTGTTGCCTGGGCTGGAGTGCAATGGCGTGATCTTGGCTCATTGCAAACTCTGTCTCCCAGGTTCAAGCGATTCTCCTGCCTCAGCCTCCTGAGTAGGTGGGATTACAGTCATTCGCCACCACGCCTGGCTAATTTTTGTACTTTTAGTAGAGACAGATGGGGTTTCACCATGTTGGCCAGGCTGGTCTCGAATTCCTGACCTCAGGCGATCCACCCACCTCGGCCTCCCAAAGTGCTGGGATTACAGGCATGAGCCACTGCGCCCAGCTGCATGATTTCTTTAACATCTGGACTTCAACAAATGTGATCCCTCTGCTTGGAGTCTTCTTCCCTGTACCTCGTATGCCACCACCTAGGTCTTAGTTTGGATATCGCTTACTTCAGAAAGTGGTAAGGCCAGCCTGGCTTTCCAGGCTGAGTTAAGCGTCGTATCTCTGAATTCCCATGTTATTCAGTTGTTCCTCCTCCTCCTCCTCCTCTTCCTCTCCTTCTTTTTCTCCTTCTTTTTCTGCTTCTCCCCTCTTTCTCTATCTTCTTCTGAGATGGGGGTATCACCATGTTGCCAAAGCTGATCTTGAACTCCTGGGCTCAAGTGATTTTCCTGCTGCATCAGCCTCCCAAGTAACTGGAATTACAGGTGCAAGTCATCATGCTTGGCCAGTTCTCTCTCTCTCTCTTTTTTTTGAGACAGAATCTTGCTCTGTTGCTCAGGCTGGAGTGCAGTGGCACAATCTCTGCTCACTGCAGCCTCTGCCTCCTGGGTTCAAGCGATTCTCCTGTCTCAGCCTCCCGAGTAGCTGGGACTACAGGCATGTACTACCACGCCTGGCTAATTTTTGTATTTTTAGTAGAGACTGGGTTTCACCATGTTGGCCAGGCTGGTCTCGAACTCCTGACCTCAAGTGACCTGTCCGTCTCCGCCTCCCAAAGTGCTGGGATCACAGGCATGAGCCACTGCTCCCAGCCTCAGTTCTTCTCTTTTACCATATTGAACTGCAAGTATCTGCCTCCCACACCAGATCATAGGCTCTCTGATGGCAAGAACTATGTCATCTTGTTCATGCTCATATCTCCAGTATTTGCAAGTGTGCCAAGCACAGGTACTAGTTTCAGTGAATAGATGAATGAATAACTGAGGTTTGGTGTTGTTATGGGTTGAGAACTGTGTCCCCACAAAAAGATATGTTGAAGTCCTAACCCCTGATACCTGTGAATGTGACTTTATTTGGAAATAGGGTATTTGCAGATGTAATGAGGTTAAGGTGGGGCCATACGAGATTAAAGTATGTCCTAAATTAAATGACTTGTGTTCTTGTAACATAAGGGAACTTTAAAAACAGACACATATGGAAGAGGAACGAAAGATCCTCTCATAGTACCTTCAGAGAGAGTATGTCCCTGCTGATTTTGGACTTTTATCTTCCAGAACTGCAAGAGAATAAACTTCTGGTTTTTTTGTTTTGTTTTGTTTTTGTTTTTGTTTTTTTTGAGACGAAGTCTCGCTCTGTCGCCCAGGCTGCAGTGCAGTGGCGCGATCTTGGCTCACTGCAAGCTCCACCTCCCGGGTTCACGTCATTCTCCTGCCTCAGCCTCCTGAGTAGCTGGGACTACAGGTGCACACCACCACACCTGACTAATTTTTTGTATTTTTAGTAGAGACAGGGTTTCACCGTGTGAGCCAGGATGGTCTCAATTTCCTGACCTTGTGATCCACCTGCCTTGGCCTCCCAAAGTGCTGGGTTTACAGGCGTGAGCCACCGCGCCCGGCCCACTTCTGTTGTTTTAAGCCACTGAATTGCTGGTACTTTGTTACAGCAGCCCTAAGAAATGAATCCGGGTATATAACATATGTCAGACAGATTGTAGTCCAAGTTCCTTTTGGAGGTGTCATACTTCACTTGGCTAGATCTCCTACAAGTCTTGGAAATTACACCTTGGCAATCACCATTTGTGGACTCTTTTAACATAATTGTTGGAAGATATGTAGTCATAGGTTTCTTAAAAGTAACAGTAAATTGCAGTAGCATCTTTTTTTTTTTTTTAAAAAAAAAAAAAGAGTAATACACATTGGCCAAAATGTCTGGTGGATTGGATTCAAGGTGTGAAGGAAAAAGAAGAGTTAAGGAGTAAATTATATTCCCATTTAGAAAAGTAGGTGAGGGCTGGGTGGCTCATTCCTGGAATCCCAGCACTTTGGGAGGCTGGGTGGGCAGATCACTTGAGGTCAGGAATTCTAGATCAGCCTGGCCAACATGGCAAAACCCTGTCTCTACTAAAAATACAAAAATTAGCCAGGCATGATAGCACACACTTGTAATCCCAGTTGCTAGGGAGGCTGAGGCAGAAGAATTGCTTGAACCCATGGAACGGAGGTTGCAGTGAGCTGAGATCATGCCACTGCACTCCAACCTGGGTGACAGAGCGTGACTCAGTCTCAAAAGAAAAGTAGGTGAGGGGACACAAGGTGAAGTATGGAAAAAATCTGTCACAATTTGACAATGGAGCAGGGTAAAGACTTCAATCTTCAGAGAAAAAGGATTACCATTTTACCTCAATTAAAAAGAAGTTTAAAATGCAAAATAAATAAATAAATAGGGACATATATGGAAGTGTTAAAAAGGAAAACATTGAGTTTGACAGATACTATCATAATTAAATACTATTGCTTTGCAAGGAGGTGGAGGGACTGGATAGCTCAATTCTTTCAAAAATCAGCTCAGTTCTATGAGCCACCTCCACTTGGTTTTCTAACAGACATTTCAAATGCAACTTGTGGCTATCCTCTTCTCTCATTCCCCATCCCTCTTTCAAAACTGCTTCACTCAAAGCCATCTACATTTCAGTGACAGCATCTCTTTTTTTTTTTTTTTTTTTTTTTTTTTGAGACAGAGTTTCCCTCTTGTCACCCAGGCTGGAGTGCAGTGGCACCATCTTGGCTCACTGCAACCTCTGCCTCCCGGGTTAAGTGATTCTCCTGCCTCAGCCTCCCGAGTAGCTAGGATTACAGGCATGCGCCACCATGCCTGGCTAATTTTGTATTTTTAGTAGAGACAGGGTTTCTCCATGTTGGTCAGGCTGGTCTCGAACTCCCGACCTCAGGTGATCCGCCCACCTCGGCCTCTCAGAGTGCTGGGATTACAGGCATGAGCCACCATGCCTGGCAATAGCATCTCTCTTTTCCAGTTGTTCAAGCCCCAAACCTTGAGCTCATCCTTAACTTCTTTCACATCTCGAATCCAATCTATCAGACATTCTCTGAACTCCATGTTCAAAATACATGAAGCATTTGACTGTTTTCCGCCATCTCCATTGTTACTTCACTGGTCATAGCTATCATTGTCTTTCATTCCCTCCTTCCAATTTATTCTCAATGTAGTCTTCTGCTTCGGCCATGGTTCCTAAAGTCTGCTGTGACTCCCCAGTTTACTCAGAGTAACAGCCAAAGCCCTTCAATTACCTTTCTGATTTCTCCTATCACTTTCTCCTTTGTTTACTCCATTCTAGCCATGCTGACCTTGCTTTTCCTGGACTATATCAGACATGTCTCTGCCTTAAGGCCTTTGCACTGGATGCTCCCGCTTCCTCCTTCTTCCAGGTTTCTTCCCCCAGAAATCTGATATCAGCTTGACCAACTCCCTATCATTCTCTGAATGTTTTCTTTTCTTTTTTTTTTTTTTTTTTTTTAAAGACAGAGTCTCGCTCTTGTTGCCCAGGCTGGAGTGCAATGGCGCAATCTTGGCTCACTGCAACCTCTACCTCCTGGGTTCAGGCAATTCTCCTGCCTCAGGCTCCCGAGTAGCTAGGATTTCAGGCTCGTGCCACCATGCCTGGCTAATTTTTGTATTTTTAGTAGAGATGGGGTTTCACCATGTTGGCCAGGCTGGTCTCGAACTCCTGACCTCAGGTGATCCACCCACTTCAGCCTCCCAAAGCGCTGGGTTCACAGGTGTGAGCCACTGCGCCTGGCTGAATCTTTTCTTAAATGTTACCTTCTCAATGGTGCTTTCCAGGACCACTGTTTCAAATTCTGCTCCCTGCTCCTCTGTCTCTTCTAATCCTTTTTACCTTATTCTACTTATTTCCTCATAGTATCTATCACCTTCTAGTATACTATCATAATTTATGTATTATGTCTATTGTTTACTGGGAAGTTTTTAGCACAGGGTCTTTCTTGCCTAGAGTAGGTTCTTAACACAGGTTAATTCTTGTTTTTGTCAGAGGTTATGACTTAAAAAAATCTTTTGATTTAGATTTGCTTTGCAAAAGGTATAATTCCATCTTTTAAACATTATTAGTATGGAGGTAAGAGTCACATAACAGAAAATCAACCACTTTAAAGTGAACAATTCAGCTGGACGTGGTGGCTCACGCCTGTAATCCCAGCACTTTGGGAGGCTGAGGTGGCTGGAACATTTGAGGTCAGGAGTTTGAAACCAGCCTGGCCAATATGGTGAAACCCCGTCTCTACTAAAAATACAAAAATTAGCTGGGCATGGTAGTGGCCACCTGTAGTCCAGCTACTCAGGAGGCTGAGACAAGAGAATTGCCTGAACCTGGGAGGCGGAGATTGCAGTGAGGTGAGATCACGCCATTGCACTCCAGCCTGGGCAAAAGAGTGAAACTCCGTCTCAAAAAAAATAATAATAAATAAAATGAAATAAAATAAAAGTTCCTCTATGTTTATAGGCCTTAAAAAACAAACCAACTTTCTGTGAAGGTGAATGATTTTGTTAATTGTTTCAAGATGTTGAGTGTTTTAAACTATGTTGTAAAAGCCCTACATGATGACAAAACAAAACTCATTAGTTAGTTTTTCCTTGTTGGGATTTTACTTAAAAATATAAAATGTAGACATTCACAGGCAATTTTACAACTGCAAATTTAAACCAAGTATAATCAGAAAAGGGGAAAAATAGACATAATATTGATATATCTGCTTTTTTGAGCTAGATCTGAGAGTAATATATCTCACTCACTTCATTCTCTCCTTGGTCCTTCAGAGTGCTATAAGATTAATTCAAGAAAATTTCTGGAAGAATACAAAAGAAGCTGTTAACAGGTTTTTCTCTTCTCCAGCAGGGTTCTAGGAGGAAGACTTCTTCTATAATTAGATAATATACCTCTTTATTCTGTTTGAATTTTTACCCTAGGCTTGTATTACAGTTTCAAAAAAAAAATAATAACAATGACAACAACAAAAACCCTAAATTTGTGTTAAATTATCCCTCTGTGTTCCCCACGGTTCTGGGCATGTATTCGTTGGGTCTCTTTTTTTCTTTTCTTTTCTTTTTTTTTTTTTTTTGAGACAAGGTCTTGCTCTGTTGGTGCAGTGACATGATCTTGGTTCACTGCAACCTCCACCTCCCAGGTTCAAGCAATTCTCATGCCTCAGCCTCCCAAGTAGCTGGGATTACAGGCATGTGCCACCATGCCCAGCTAATATTTTTGTATTTTTAGTGGAGATGGGGTTTCACCATGTTGGCTAAGCTGGTCTCAAACTCCTGACTTCAAGTAATCCACCTGCCTCGGCCTCCCAAACTGCTGGGATTACAGGCATGAGCCACCGCGCCTGGCCTGTCAGGACTCTTTAAACTGATGGAAACCCAATTTAAACTAGACTCTGCAGAAAAGGGGGTGGCTGTTACTAGAGCACAGAGCAGGGATGGAGTAGTTTACAGAACTAAAGGAAGAACCATGATCTCAGGGGCTAGCACTGAGGCCTCCCTATGACAAGCTTGTTTTTTCTCCTGTTCTCATGATCATCATTACTTGTGTTTGCTCTTCTGTTCATGTTGGTGTCATTCTCTCTTGCTTCTCCATATGGACATGGCTGTTGGTAGTCCTAGCTTAGGGACCCCAGAGAAAAGAAAAAAAATCTTTCTCCCCAAGTCTCTATTTTAATCCTGATGAAGGTTCTCATTGATTTTGCTTGTGTTGCATGCTTCCCCTTGAACTGTCGCTATTGCCAAGGGAATTGGCCAGACCTGGATCATTTACCCAGTGTGTGGCCAGCGTAATGGAATCTCTTAACAGAAGAAACAAGTGAAAGCTTGCTGGGAGGAAAAGTAAGTAACCACAGTCTGCTACAGTCTACCCCTTGACTGCTTAGTCTAATACAAACTCTCCTCCCATAATAGTATTCCAAGACAGTTCCTGGAAATCACACAGCCCTCATACAGATACCTAAAATATATTCACCCCCTTTCCCACAGCAAAACAATTTCATGTATTTACCAGCAGGTTAAGCTCCAAGTCCAAAGTTCTGGGGGATCTTTCTTCTTCTTGGGCTGCTTTGAATATGACTTCTCTCGGTTCGGCAACCTATGTTTAATCGAGGAATGTAATACAATAAAAAACTTTAATTTAGAAAAGAGGAAAAAAAGGGCCGGGCACGGTGGCTCACGTCTGTATTTTTTTTTTTTTTACCTTGTCCCCACAGAGCCTGTTTTTGGCTGGGCGTGTTGACTCACACCTGTAATCCCGACAGTTTGGGAGGCCAAGACAGGTGGATCAACTGAGGTCAGGAGTTCGAGACCAGCCTGGCCAACATAGTGAAACCCTGTCACTACTAAAAATACAAAAATTAGCCAGGCATAGTAGCGCATGCCTATACCGGGGGGATGAGGCAGGAAGATCACTTGAACCTGGGAGGCAGAGGTTGCAGTGAGCCGAGATCTTGCCACTGCACTCCAGCCTGGGCAAAAGAGCAAGACTCCATCTCAAAAAAAAAAAAAAAAAAAACCCAAAAAAACCAGACTGTCTTTTTTTGAACTATTTGGAACTAGAAGAAATCATTCATCTTACTTTAGAGCAGTGGCTACCTTCCTTAAAATAGAATCTGTATGTCCATGCTGTGGTTTGAATGTGTCCCCTCCATAATTCAGGTATTGAAACTTAATGGCCAATGTGATGGTATTAAGAGGTGAGACCTTTAAGAGGTAATTAAATCATGAGGGGTCCTCCTTTCATGAATGAGATTAAAACCGTTATATAAGAAGCTTCAAATAGCATTGGACTCACTTGTCCTTCTACCTTCTGTTATGTAAGGACACAGTGTTTCTCCCCCTGGAGGATGCAGCAACAAGGTGTCATCTTGAAAGCAGAGAGCAGCCCTCATAAAAAAACTGAACCTGCCAGTGCCATGATCTTGAACTTCCCAGCCTCTAGAACTGTGAGAAAGTAAATTTTTGTTCTTTATAAATTACCAGTCTCAGGCAGGGCACGGTGGCTCATGCCTGTAATCCCAGCACTTTGGGAGGCTGAGGCGGGTGGATCACAAGGTCAGGAGTTCGAGACCAGCTTACATGGTGAAACCCCGTGTCTACTAAAAGTACAAAAAATTAGCCAGGCATCATGGTGTGTACCTGCAGTTCCAGCTACTTGGGAGGCTGAGGCAGGAGAATTGCTTGAACTTGGCAGGCAGAGGTTGCAGTGAGCTGAGATCGCGCCACTGCACTCTAGCCTGGGCGACAGAGCGAGACTGCATCTCAAAAATAATAATAATAAATAAATAAAATAAATTACCAGTTTCATGGCCTGGCACAGTGGCTCATGCCTGTAATCCTGGCACTTTGGGAGGCCGAGACAGGGTGGTTCATCTGAGGTCAGGAGTTCGAGACCAGCCTGGCCAAAATGGTGAAGCCCTGTCTCTAATAACAATACAAAAATTAGCTGGGTGTGGTGGCACATGCCTGTAATCACAGTTACTTGGGAGGCTGAGACAGGAGAATCGCTTGAACCTGGGAGGTGGAGGTTACAGTGAGCCAAGATTGTGCCACTGCACTTCAGCCTGGGCGACAGAGCGAGACTCCGTCTCAAAAAAAAAAAAAATTATCAATTTCAGGTGTTTTGTTATAACAACACAAACTGGACTGAGACAATCTACAACTATTTCTTAATCTCTGTCTCTCTCTCTATTTACCTACGTATCTATCTGTCATCTGTCTAACCTCCCTTTCCTTCCAGGAAGTGGAGATTTAGGCAATAGTGTTTTGAAGACTATTGTTTCAAAAATGCTTCCATGCTCTTGAGAAGGGGCTACTATTTGTTGCTCATTGCTTACTTTTTTTTATCCTGCTTTGGTTTTTCATTGGCCATCAAAGTTCTTACTGATGATCCTGAGTCAACTCATTAAGGACTCTGATGGGGAATTGGGAGGGAAGGAAGAAGGAATAAACCTTCAAGTGTGAAAGGATGAAAGGGATATAGTGAGAAAGTAAGAAAGACCATTGATCCACAGTCAGAAAAGTGGCTCAAGATTGGGGTCACCACCTGAAAAATCTGGACAAGTGAATTGAGAAGATGTCCATAATAAGCTTTGTGTTTTTGCCCCTGGAGTCATATTGGATTAGAAACTTTCCCAGCTGACTGTGCAGTTTTCACAAGATTGAAAGCCTTATATTACTTATCCCCTGGCTTCTGAAGATCAGGTATTCACCCTTCATGAAACCTTGCTCATTTTACATCAGGTCTCCTCGATAGTTTTCCTTCCTGTAGAAGCAATGCTCACCTTGAAGCATATATCTATTTCTGCCACTGGCCAATTACCTCTTATGGTATTTCTACCAAAATACCTTTCTTCTTTGTTAGACTAAAGATGACTCCTAGACCCTCAGAGAAATGATGGGAAAGAGTTTCCACACCTGTACTTAGATGGCTTAACTAAGACTACCAGATCCCCCAAGCTGGGATAGCAATAAATGGATTCTACCAGTCCCCCAGAATGTTCTTTTTCCCCCTAATCTATTTCAAGCCAGGCAATCTGGAACTGAGTTTTAGCTTTCCTCTATCCCATGATACTCTTCTTAAAGTTACATGGAGATGGAGACCCAAGGTTAAAGTTTAATCAGCTGGTTCTCAAACTGTATATCTCAGATCTCACACCTCCAACTTTTTTATCTGGGGTGGAAGGTGGTGATGGGAAGGGAAGAGGGTATTACAGTTCTACAACAATCATTCCTAATTTCCTCTTAGTGCTTGTTTGCAATGCCTCTTCCTGGGACCAAATTATTCTCAGGAACTGTTTGGTTGCAAGGAAGAGAAACTCACTAAAATTAACCCAAGTAAAATGATACATTTATTATATGGCTATAACAACCAATGTCCAGGACAGTGAGGCCATGTTATAGACATTTATGAAGAAGAAATAAGGTATACATAGTTGGGCCTCAGAGGGTCTATAAAAGGTAGATAGAAGGTAAGGAAATAAGGCTGTTCTTTTACTAAGACCCTTTCATCTTTCATCTCTGCTTCTTTTAATTCTGGCTTTCTCCCTGCAGAGAATAAATTTTTCCTTATTCATGGTGTCTTTGACCCTATAGTTTCAGCTTGGTTCACTGTCTCACAGTGGGGGAAAAGTGTGTTATCCAATAGGAAATTGGAGTGCTATTACGATGGAAGAACAAACTCTAGGACGCCAAAATATGAAAAGTTACCATAATAATGACCAATCTATCCAAGCTAATTCAAGTTGGATAAATAGTTTGCCATATCTGAAGTGGAAGTCACCAAGACACCAATCCATAGTGCCTCACTCTGTCCCTGGAACTTGAAGGCACCCAGTAATTGTTTGCTTAGTGGATGAATAAATTAGTGAATGACTGGAGTTGAATGCAATTCATGTCTGATTTATTTTGATTCATCTTGGTAACACTCATAGCACCTGATATACTGGTGTGTGTGTGTGTGTATGTTGGTATATGGTAAGTACTCAATAAGCAACTGAATACTTTCTGAGCACCAACCTAATATAATACCTTACTGTATTAGCAGAATAACTCTCACCTCCTTTAAGTATTGTGCTTTTTGAAATGGCAAAATTGGCCAGGCACGGTGTCTCACACCTGTAATCCCAACACTTTGGGAGGCCAAGGCAGGTGGATCACCTGAGGTCAGTAGTTCGAGACCAGCCTGGCTAACATGGCAAAACCCTGTTTCTACTAAAAGTACAAAAGTTAGCCGGGCATGGTGGCATGCACCTGTAGTCCTAGCTAGTTGGGAGGCTGAGGCAGGAGAATCGCTTGAACCTGGGAGGTGGTGGTTGCAGTGAGCCAAGATCGCACCATTGCACTCCAGCCTGGGTGACACAGTGAGACTCTGTCTCAAGAAAATAAATAAAATAAAATAAAATGGCAAAATCATTGTATAGTATCGTGGTCTCCAGTGTAGAATGTGTATGGCAATGCACCATATAAAAAATTATTATGACCTCTAAAAGAAAAATTGTGTTGCCAATATCTAATATACAGGTTGATATTTGTGTCTTCACATAGGTCAAATGTCAAGAGTAGTTCATGAGTTCTCTAAGGGAAGAGTGCGGCTTCCACAACATGGAGGACTTGACTGAGTTGTGTTCTTCTGGGTGTTGGCTCTCAGCACCCTGTGATATACTGCAGTTTACTTGGGCCAGTGTGGAGTCTAAGAAAAATGCATTATCTAGTTTGAACTAAAGTAACTTTCACAAAATGAATAAAAAGCTTAAAAAGATACCTGTAATGAAATTGTAAATTTAAGACAATACCTATAATGGAAGCATAAGGAAACAATGAGAAAATGGCAAAATAAACATTTCTGTTCTGTTATGAGCTCTTTGTCTGCCACATTAACAGATAAAACAATGATATCTAGTGAGATCTGACAAGAGGTGTCGAAAAAATTAGACATTATCATGGAGCCCTGTTTGAACTGTGGATTTAAGTCTAACATCACTGACAATGAACATTGCCCCAAAGTGTATCTTATGCTTGAGCTTTATCCATAAAATTGTCATGGTTATCATGACATTTAGAAATGAAGCATCTAGAGTATGCAGTCCAATCTTACAGCTTTTTTACAGGGATGTTTTAATCAGGCACTGCTCAATTTCACTTAATTTCACTAACTTTATAGATTTTAGCTTAACAGCAGAGGTTAAAAAGCTACATACTATTAGAGAAATATGTGTTCTTCTGCCCTGGTAAAACTTGGCAGAAATAATAAGAAAAATGTGTCGCTTTGTCAGCAAATATCATTGGAAGATGCATAGAAAAGATTGCTGAAGATCTGAGGAAACAAGCATTAGGATAGATTTGACATCGTGGAAGGTTTCTGATATAATTGGATGAAAGTACTGATATTTCTAACTTGACTCAAATTATGATACTTGCTAGATTCTGTTTCAATAGTGAAATACATAGAAAACAATTCTATCGCCATTAAGAAAAATATATCTTGGAGGGGCTATATTAATTATAAAGATACAATTATACCTTTAATTATAATTACAATTACTTCTTAAATACAACAGGGATAAAGCTAGAGGAATAGAGCATAAGTGAAATTTAATGACTGCATCATTCATATGTAGTTACTGTAGCAAAGAAGTTAGAGCCATAATAATTAAAATTCCAGGAATTTTAGGTGTGATAAATTTTGTGAAAACAGAAACTTTAATATTAAAAACTTCATAATGATGTATAGCAGAAGTTGGCAACCTTTTTTGGTAAAGAAGATAGTCAGTATTTTAGGTTTTCCAGGCCATATGGTCCCTATTATAGTGATTCAGTTCTGCTGCTGTAGGGTGAAAGCAGCCATAGACAATATGTAAATTAACGAGTGTGATTGTATTCCAATAAAACTTTATAAAAACAAGAGTGGAATGGAGTTGATGTAAGGGCCATAGCTGGACCCCTGCTTTATAATGAGATGGGGTAGCCATAAACACAGAGGTTCATTGTTTATCTTCTGTCAAAACACTTTAAAAGGTTGTTGAAGTTAAAGACAAATTTGCCATTTATTGATTTTCTTTTTTTGAGACAGAGTCTTGCTCCATTGCCCAGGCTGGAGTGCAGTGGCACGATCACAGCTCAGTGCAGCTTAGACCTCCTGGGCTCAAGCAATCCTCCTACCTAAGCCTCCAGAGAAACTGGGACTACGGGTATACACCACCACACCTGAGTAATTAAAAAAAATTATTTGTTGGTGAGGCGCGGTGTCTCACGCCTGTAATACCGGCACTTTGGGAGATCAAGGCGAGTGGATCACTAGGTCAGGAATTCAAGACCAGTCTGGCCAAGATGGTGAAACTCTGTCTCTACTAAAACTACAAAAATTAGCCAGACACAGTAGCAGGCACCTGTAATCCCATCTACTCGGAGGCTGAGGCAGGAGAATCGCTTGAACTTGGGTGGCAGAGGTTGCAGTGAACTGTGATTGTGCCACTGCACTCCAGCCCGGGCAACAGAGTGAGACTCCGTCTCAAAAAAAAAAAAAAAAAAATTATCTAGAGATGGGGATGAGGTAAGGGGTGTGGGTGTCTTGCTATGTTGCCCAGGCTAGTATGAAACTCCTGGGCTCACTTGATCTGCCCGCCTCAGCCTCCTAAAGTGTTGGGATTATAGGTGTGAACCATTGCACCCAGCCAATTTATTGGTATTTTATGTAACAAGTGGGTGTCAATAGTATGCTACCTAGCAGATAAATTAAAAGAAAAATAAGAGCAGATTAAATAGCTTGTTTCTTCAAGGTAAAAGTGACATCTAATAATGAGAAACAAACTGCTTTTTAAAAGATACCCAGAGGACATTTTCGAAAATGACTCTGAGGAAATGTCTCTATTGGAATATTATTGTGGAAATTACATATGTTTGTCATCTGCATGCTGAATACACTTGGAAAAAGAATTTTCTAATATGTTTAATAATCTCCTAAAGAATTGTAGTGGGTTTTGAATCTAATTGTTAAAAAATATGAACATGCAACCCCTTCTAATTTGCTTGCTGGGTAATTTTTTGGCGTTAAGAATGATGGAAATCAGGCCGGGCACAGCGGCTCATGCCTGTAATCCCATCACTTTGGGAGGCCGAGGTGGGTGGATCACCTGAGGTCAGGAATTCAAGAGCAGCCTGGCCAACATGGTGAAACCCCTTCTCTACAAAAATATAAAAATTAGCCAGGCATGATATCGGGTGCCTGTAATCCCAGCTACTCGGGAGGCTGAGGTGGGAGAATTGCTTGAACCCGGGAGGCGGAGGTTGCAGTGAGCTGAGATGGCACCATTGCACTCCAGCCTGGGAGACAGAGTGAGACCTCATCTCAAAAAAAAAAGGCTGGACGTGGTGGCTCATGCCTATAATCCCAGCACTTTGGGAGGCTGAGGTGGGCGGAACACTAGGTCAGGAGATCGAGACCATCCTGGCCAACATGGTGAAACCCCATCTCTACTGAAAACACAAAAATTAGCTGGACATGGTGGCATGTGCCTGTAATCCCAGCTACTTGGGAGGCTGAGGCAGGAGAATCACTTGAACCAGGGAGTTGGAGGTGGCAGTGAGCCAAGATTGTGCCACTGCACTCCAGCCTGGCAACAAAGCAAGACTTCGTCTCAAAAAAAAAAAGAATGATGAAAATCTATCAGCCAAATTTCAACAAAAACCTCTGCATGAATGATGGATAGGATTTAAAAGATGGCAATTATGATTTAGTAAGTGCAGGCAAACAAGAGAGTTCTTCCATTTGGTTCTATTTGGAACCTCCATGTGAGGTTCTTTTTCCGTCTATGTCATCCATTAGAATTAAGTGTTGATCATAAACTGAACTTAGATGCAGGCTTTCAAATTGCTGTGACACAAAACATTAAACCAAGATTTTTATTTATTTTTATATTTACTTTTTAAAATTTTTATATATATATATTTTATTATTATTATTTTTTGAGATGGCGTTTCACTCTTGTTGCCCAGGCTGAAGTGCAATGGCACGATCTCAGCTCACCACAACCTCTGCCTCCTGGGTTCAAGGGATTCTCCTGCCTCAGCCTCCCATGTAGCTGGGATTACAGGCATGCACCACAATGCCCGGCTAATTTTGTATTTTTAGTAGAGATGGGGTTTCTCTATATTGGTCAGGCTGGTCTCGAACTCCCAGCCTCAGGTGATCTGCCCGCCTCGGCCTCCCAAAGTGTTGGGATTACAGGAGTGAGCCACCGTGCCCAGCCTATTTTTTAAAATGTTTTGAGACTGAGTTTCCCTCTATCGCCCAGACTGGAGTGCAGCGGCGCGATCTCGGCTCACTGCAACCTCCGCCTCCTTAAACCAACATTATAAAAATAATGAAACACATTGAAGACATCGCTTACAGATATTTTTTGTTCTAGAAATTAATAAAATAAATATTAAAGATTTTATTTCATACCTTGCGTGCCTTTTAACTATCTCTCTTGTAATAAGTTTTAACATGTAAAGTAGTACTTGTATATTATATAAATATATGAATATGCATATTTTGGTATTTTGGAGTCTGTATGCTAAACCTTTAAAAAATTATGGTGATGGGCCAGGCGCGGTGGCTCACGCCTGTAATCCCAGCACTTTGGGAGGCCAAGGCAGGCGGATCACGAGGTCAGTAGATCGAGACCATCTGGCCAACATGGTGAAACCCCGTCTCTGCTAAAAATAGAAAAATTAGCTGGGTGTGGTACTGGGTGCCTCTAGTCCCAGCCACTCGAGAGGCTGAGGCAGGAGAATTGCTTGAACCTGAGAGGCGGAGGTTGCAGTGAGCCGAGATCACGCCACTGCACTCCAGCCTGGTAACAGAACAAGACTACATCTCCAAAAGAAAAAAAAAAAATTGTAGTGATATATTATCCAAAAAGTTTGGAGACTATCATTTGGGGTAGGGGGGTAGTATGCATAGCAGAACATTGATAGACTTTGGAGCTACACAGACCAGCTGTGAGTAATAATAGTAATTACCACTTAATGTCGTTCCTATGGCTAGGCACCATGTAGGATGTGTTGCAGAAATTATCTCATTTTATCCTGTCCGAAACCATATGTGAGAGGAAAACATGGCTGCATTTCCTTTTTTCTCTGCACTGGACACATTTCCCAAGATGCTTTGGGGGCAGACTAAGTGTTCTGCTCCTATAAGCCCCATGACCCTCAGATTCTCTTTAACTCTAAGATTGCTGCTCTAAAATTAGGCTCAAGTCTGCCAGGCTCTGGAAAGCATTTAAGGGGATTTCTATGTCGTTCATTGAACAAAAGGGAAAAACCCATAACATCACCTCTTAACATATTATTATATAGTGAACTTCCAACTTTGGATTCAATGGGGGTATTGGCAAGTAAGGATGGAATGGCAGGTTCAGAAAAATGCAAAACCACAGTTAAAACAATATTATAGTCAATGCTCCATTATTCGGAGAAGATGAACTATAATTATATTGTTGGCTAGACCTGGGAGGGGTTCATTTTTTCACTGAGGCTGGGCTTTGGAAGAGGGTCAGACTAAGTCCATACATTCAGGGAGACTCAGAAGGCAACTGGTCCCTGCTCATCCTGCCCCTTGTTGGAGTAGAGGCTGGTAATCTGAACTCATTAATTTCTGCCTAATCACTAACCCTGCAGGTTGGGGAGGCCTGCCCCTCTCAGATCCATGCTGCACTTGACTGCCATTGTTACACCCTGAATAACAGAGTGTGGACTGAACATTACATTTTATAGATAAGAAAACTGAAGTTTCGGGAGATTAAGTAATTTGCATACTGACAGAAAGCCAGTGTCAGAGTTGGAGTTAGAGGCCAGGTCTGGCTGATTCCAAAGCCTCCGTGTCTTCCACTACCTCAACTTGTGCAGTTTGGTCCTTGGCTACTGTGACAGAGATATTTTTGGATACAGGCTCTTCTTTCTTGACGCTCGAAAAGTATTATATTGGCATATGCCAATTCTGCTTATGCCAGATGAAAGCCTTGTGATTCTCCTTTTCTGTGACTTTGCTAAGAGTCATAAGGGACTTTGAAATCATCCATTCCAATGCTCTCATTTTGCAATGAATAAATTAATACCCAGAAAGATAGAGTAACTTTCCCTAGCTCCCCACAGTAATTAGTGATGGCTGTAAACCTGCTTGATCTGAACTTTTTTTTTAGGTGGATTCTTGCTCTGCCACCCAGGCTGGAGTGCAGTGGTGCAATCTTGGCTCACTTCAACCTCTGCCTTCTGGGTTCAAGCAATTCTCCTGCCTCAGCCTCCTGAGTAACTGGGATTACAGGTGTGTGCCACCACATCTGGCTAATTTTTGTATTTTTTAGTAAAGATGGGGTTTCACCATGTTGGTCTGGCTGGTCTTGAACTCCTGACCCCGAGTGATCCACCCCCCTCGGCCTCCCAAAGTACTAGGATTACCGGCGTGAGCAATCCCGCCCGGCTTCGATCTGAACTTTTGAACTCTTCACATATTGGGAAAATGATCCCAGAATATAGATGTGTGTGATTCAGCTTCAGTTTTCAAACATCCATAATTGAGCACCAGAGTTATAATTTTCTTTAAAAAAAATAGACCAAGCATGGTTTCCCACCAAACTTGGTTGAAACTTTAAACCTGTCTGGGGCAGTGGTTATAGTGTACTAATCCTGGGTTTGTTTCTTGTTCTTATTTGCCTTGATTTGAAAAGATGAGCCATATGATTCCCAAGTGTTTGGATGCTTTTCTGATGCTTCCAATAATACAGCACGTAGAGAGTAGGACTTTTTGTGGTCATGAGGTGGTACATAACCATCACAAAATCCTATCATATTTCTTTGGAGGTTCTAGCAGGGGAGCACAGCTATTCGTATACCCTTGACTGAAGACTGGTCCTCCTCTACTGGGGATGGTTATCCTCTTTGACCAAGCGTGCAGCTTCAGCAGGGACACACATGGAGCAGTGAGGGAGGAAGGGGACACCCGCCTAGCCAGCCAGATCAGCCAAATCAACCCTGGTGATCAATGGCTGGCAGATGTCGCAGTCAGATCGCCCTCACATCCATCCTAGCCTATTTCTAAGATTGAATTTCTAAAAAACTCTGATTAGGTTGTGTGTGTGTGTGTGTTTGGCTTACATCTGAGCCTGTAGAATTATGCCAGGCCTCTAATTTTGTCTTCCTGTTATAAATGATGAATGAATTTACTAAGTGACAGCTAAAAGCAGAATTTTTTTTTATTGCTTTCACTCCTTTATTCAAACATTAAAAATACATTGAGTACCAGGCCGGGCACAGTGACTCATGCCTGTAATCCCAGCACTTTGGGAAGCTGAGGCAGGTGGATCACCTGAGGTCGGGAGTTCGAAACCAGCCTGACCAACATGGAGAAACCCCATCTCTACTAAAAATACAAAATTAGCCGGGCGTGGTGGCACCTGCCTGTAATCCCAGCTACTTGGGAGACTGAGGCAGGGGAATCGCTTGAACCCAGGAGGTGGAGGTTGTGGTGGTGAGCTGAGATCGTGCCATTGCACTCCAGCCTGGGCAACAAGAGTGAAACTCCATCTCAAAAAAAAAAAAAAAAAAAAAAAAAAATCCAGTACCTACAATATGCTAGACTCTGTGCTTATCCTTGCTCTTGAGAGTTTCATGGTCTAGAAGAGGAGATAGAGTTATAAAGACATATAAGATTTGAAAAGACACGTGATGACTATTGTCATAGAAGTGTGTGGGCACTGAGAAGCTTATATTGGTCTAGAGGAATGGGGAAGACACTGGAGGAAGTGATATTTGATCTGAGTATTAAAGGATGAGTAGGAATTCATCAGTAGGGACGGGGAAAGGTTATTTCAGAGGAAAAGACTAACGCAAACAAAGGCAGAGAGGAGTGGATCCCCACTGGGTTGTAAATTCTTGGTGGTTGGTAACTTAAATGTGAATGACTAGTATTTCAACACTTTGGGCCCATAAAGACTGATTTCAAGCTTTTAAAATCCATTTTTAAAAATTATTTTTTTAAAGCTAAGTTGTAATTATTGTTTGGCTTTGCTGGCTATTATTTATTTGGCATCTATTATGTGCTCTTAACTGTATTAGGTGCTTTAAATATTTAATTCCTATGGCAATTCTGTACTGTAGCTACCAAAGAGGAAACTGAGTATCAGGAAGCTTAAATGCTTTGCCACGGTCTTGACGTGTAAGAGGCCAAGCAAGATTTTTGCTCTTCAAACATACTTGTACTCACCAAAGTCATTTATTTTTAACTGAAGTAATAGTCTCTACTATAAAGTGTAAAACAGATCTTTAAGAATGAATGCTTTTGTTTTTGTTTTTTTCCAAGATAGAGTCTTGCTCTGTCTCCCAGGCTGGAGTGCAGTGGCGCTATCTCAGCTCACTGCAACCTCCACCTCCCGGGTTCAAGCAATTCTCCTGCCTCAGCATCCCGAGTAGCTGGGATTACAGGCATGCACCACCATGCCCGGCTAATTTTTGTATTCTTAGTACAGACGGGTTTCACCATGTTGGCCAGGCTGGTCTCGATCTCGTGACCTTGTGATCTGCCTGCCTCGGCCTCCCAAAGTGCTGGGATTACAGGCGTGAGCCACTGCGCCTGGCCCAAGAATTATTTATTAAAAGAACTTAAAAGTATTATAGAAGACTATTTAAAAGCAGCTCATCTAGCTTTGAGGTATAGATCAAGAAAGTCATCCAGAGAGGTTAGGTGACATGCTCATGGCCCAGCCAGTTAAGATAGCTTGCTGATACTTGATCCTCTGCTTCCTTCAACACTGCTCTGGCTCTTTGACACTGGATCCCAATTATGCACCTGGGAGATATAAAAATGAATAAGAAATAGTGCTTACAGGAAAGCTCAATAACTTGCCTAAGGTCACAAAGCTCAGGAGTGGAGCTGGCACGGAAGTCAGGCAGTCTGGCTTCAGAGTCCACGGTCTTAACTATGCTCTTACAGAGGTGTAGAGATGGGAGGATAGGATGGGCAGCCTCTCTTTAATCCTGCCATTATTTGCTCAGGGACCTACTAAAGACATTACTTAGGCCAGGCGCAGTGGCTTATGCCTGTAATCCCAGCACTTTGAGAGGCTGAGGTGGGCGGATCACCTGAGGTCCGGAGTTTGAGACAAGCCTCGGCAACATGGTGAAACCCCGTCTCTACTAAAAATACAAAACAAATTAGCCAGGTGTGGTAGTGCATGCCTGTAATCCTAGCTACTTAGCAGGCTGAGGCAGGAGAATTGCTTGAACCTGGGAGGCAGAGGTTGCAGTGAGCCGAGATCAAGCCACTGCACTCCAACCTGGGTGACAGAGACTCCATCTCAAAAAAAAAAAAAGACATTACTTAAACATATTTAGTACTTTAATGTTCCCAATCTGTAATCATATTTGCCTAACATGTCACCATTTACAAAGTACATTAATAAGCTTGACTTTGATGGCACTTCACAACAACCATGGGAGTTATAGCTAAGGCGGGTTCTGTTATGCTTATTTACAGATGAGGAACCAGGCTCAGAGAGACTAAAGGAGTTGTTCAGCCTTATGTATCACTATGCAGAGATGGGATTAGAATCCATTACAAAGTTAGTAGTCACTGTCTTCAAGATACTTTATATAATATAAACAGAGGCAAAATCATGTCTGAAAATGAAAGGCAAAATGTGATATGTTCTCTAGGACATACTGGGTAGGATGATTGGAGGTTTAGAAGATAAGAAAATTATGTCCCATTGGCTTTCTGTTAGAGGGGGAATATGAACTAGCTAATAAATATGGAAAATATATAGACAGGTGGTAATAGTGAGGAGGGCATTCCATGGGAAGCATGAATAGACCCGGAGTGTGAGCTTCTGTTGCAACCTCAGCTCCTGGCAGCTGGTTCATTCATCACTGTATTTGAAGGCTCAGCCTGTCCAGGCCGGTCTAAACAAGAGGCAGGTAGTTTGGCTCTCCTCTTTCGGATCTGACATTTCGGATCAAATATCAAAATGTTCCTGGGCTCCCACAAAACTTCTAAAGCCATGGCCCTCTTGCTTTGGTTTTTGCTGCCCTGGTTATTGATTGCCCCATATTTAGAGGCTGCCTGATTTGCTGTCTAATACCTGTGGCTTTGCTGTTCCATGAACACATACATGGATGATGTTTCCTGCCATCACCACTACACAGAGCTGATTCTATGCAGTTAATTACTCAGGTAGCTGTGGGCTGCACCCACCTTCCACTTCTATCTACTCAAAATGCTTCAAGCAATGGATTTCATCTGCCAGAGAGCTGACACGGAGAAGGTACTTCATAATACTATCAATCCTAAAATAACCACTAAAAGAATGCAGCAAAAGTTATAGCTAATAAGCCAATAAAAGAAATAGAAGGGAATAAAAATAAATTAATGAATCCAAATGAAGGCAGAAAAAGAGGAAAAAGCAGAGAACCAATGAGATAAATTGAAAGCAAATAGTAAGTGGGTAGATTAAATCCCAACTGTACCAATAATCACATTAAATATAAATGGTCTAAACACCCAAATGAAAAAACTGAGATTGTCAGATTGGATACAAAAGCAAATCTCAACTATAAGCCACGTATAAGAAACCCACTTCATTTATTTATTTATTTTAATAAAATTTGTTTTTGAGACAGGGTCTTGCTCTCTCACCTAGGCTGAGTGCAGTGGTGGAATCATGGCTCACTGCAGCCTTGACCTCCTGAGCTCAAGCAATCCTCTCACCTCAGCCTCTCAAGTACCAAGCAGCTAGCTGGGACTATGGGCATGCACCACCATGCCCAACTTTTTTTTTGTTTGTTTTTTTGTTTGTAGAGATGGGGGTCTCACCTTGTTGCCTAGGCTGGTCTCATACTCCTGAGCTCAAGTGATCCACCTGCCTCGGCTTCCCAAAGTGCTGGGATTACAGGCATGAGCCACTGTGCCCAGCCAAGAAGCCCACTTTAAATATGAAGACATAAATATGTTAAAAGTAAAGAGATGAAGAAAGACATGCCATTTTATCCCTATCAAAACAAAGCTCAAGTGGCTAAATTAATGTCAAAGCAGATTTTAGAGTAAAGAGTAAGGAACATTACCAGGGATAAAGAGAATCACTTCATAATAATAAAGGAGTCAATTCATCCAGAGGACATAATAATCTTAAAAGTTTGTATGCCAAATAACCACAGCTGCTCTGGGTACCCCTGGGAAATTCAACCCTAGAAGGTATCCTAGAGGGATTTCTGTCCTGGGGCTCCAGTTCTCCCAGGAAGTCCCCGAGCGAGGAAAGTGAACTGTTTCTGACCTTCATTTCCATGAGGTGTTTCCTTCATTATACTGTAGTGAGGGTCCCAGAAAGGTTATGCTCTCTGCACTCTCCTCAGGCTCTTGGATCCTATCTGAGTGATAACCTCCTAAGCTTTCCTCAGAAAAAGACTGTGGGGAACTTGGTGATTGATACCAGCTTTCCCAAGATGTTAGTTTGGTCTTGATGAAAACACTTTAGTGGGCCGGGCACGGTGGCTCATGCCTGTAATCCCAGCGCTTTGGGAGGCTGAGGCGGGAGGATCATCTGTAGTCAGGAGTTCGAGACCAGCCTGACCAACATGGTGAAACCCTGTCTCTACTAAAAATACAAAAAATTAGTTTGGCATGGTGGTGTGCGCCTATAGGCCCAGCTACTTGGGAGGCTGAAGCAGGAGAATTGCTTGAACCCAAGAGGCGGAGGTTGCAGTGAGCGGAGATCACGCCACTGCACTCCAGCCTGGGCGACAAAGCGAGACTCTGTCTCCAAAAAAAAAAAAAGAAAAAGAAAACACTTTAGTATTATACCACTGCACTTAGAATAAAGGCAAAATCCCTTAACCTAATTTACACGGCCTTTTATGACCTCCCATTAATAGGCACACATGAAAAACATAATAAATATGAGTTCAATAAACAAATATATGAAAACATTTAAATAGGGAGGAGAAATAGATTAGTCTTTGCTCACCTGTCCAGTTCTTCTCTCAGTGTGTCCATCTCCCCATCATATGCTATATTCTAGCCATACTCAGCCCTTGCAATTTCTTAAAATCTCTGTGCTTTCTTTACTTTGGCTTCACACATGCCATTGTCTTATTCTTGAAACATTCTTTCTTGCTTTCTCAGACTGAACACAGACACACACACAGTTACCCCCGTCTCCCATCCCCAACACCCCACACTTGCTTAAATAAGTCCCCCTCATTCTTCAGGATTCAGCTTAAAAGTTGTTCAGAAAGTTTTTTCCACCCTTTTAGTTGGTGGTCCTCCTATGAGCTCCCATAATTCCCTGTGCTTCTCATTTATAACAATTATCATTTTGTGTTGTAGTCATTTAATTGTCTATCTTCCCTGTTAGATTGAAGCACAGGAGCTCAATAAATTGCTTTTTAAAAATTAATGAATAAATTCATGAAAGATTCTATACTCAGAATGAAAACGAAGGCTGTCCCGCCTCTATGGCAGTATATCCCAGTTGGGCAGAGAGAAAGAAGGAGGAGCTGAACCTTGATCTGGAGCCTGGCTTAGAGTCCCTGGGGAGGGGTATTTGTGTGTGGTATCATTCAGCCTTTTCAGGGAATGTGAAGAAAGGAACTGTCATACTAAAAAGGGCTACCCACCTTTGAGGGAACTAATAAAATGTCTCTTCAAGGGCTGGCTGTCCAAGGTCTGGCTGTCCAAGTTCTGGCTGAAGGAGCTGGGCTCCATATCTCCACACTCTGTAACAACCTTTGAAGATCTGAGAGTGGAATAGCATGTGTGAGCATGGAAAGGGACGCTCAGCCAACTCCAGCAGTTTTGCAATGACATTTGCTACCATCAGGAAAGCATCAAGGGTCACTAAAGGAGATCCATGAAAAATAGTTTCCAGTAAAGTAGCAGGCAAAAGACATTTCTAGAAACCAAATCTTTATGCTCATTGTATTTCCTTTTGAATTCAAAGACATTCCATTGGAAATAACTTCTTAAAAGTGTGAGGAAAAATTATGGAAAAAAGGGGCTAAGCGGGTGATTGTGGCTTGGAATATCAGGTTTGCTGACCCAGGTGTCACACTTACACCACTTTTAGAGGAGGTGGCATTTTTCTGATCCTGGAATTTCTCTCTGGCCGTCATGATCTCATCTCCTTTTTCAGGGCCACAGAAATTTCAGCAGTGGTCTGCCTTTTCTTGATCCTCTCTTCTTTTTTTTTTTTGAGACAGAGTTTTGCTCTTGTCACCCAGGCTGGAGTGCAATGGCGCGATCTCAGCTCACTGCAACCTCTGCCTCCTGGGTTCAAGCAATTCTCCTGCCTCAGCTTCCTGAGTAGCTGGGATTACAGGTGTGTGCCACCATGGCTGGCTAATTTTTGTAATTTTAGTAGAGACAGGGTTTCACCATGTTGTCTCGAACTCCTTAGCTCAGGTGATCCACTCACCTCAGCCTCCCAAAGTTCTGGGATTACACGTGTGAGCCACCGTGCCAGGCCTCCAAATGTATTATGACCACAATAATTAGTTTCTTGCATAACCTTCCAGATATGTCCTGTGCTTAAAGTATTTTGGGGAAAATGTCAGAAGAGAGAAATGACTGAAGCTTGAAAATTGCTGGAGAGGAAGTGGGCAAATTTGGAACACAGGGGCCTTTGCGGGAGCAAAGGATTCAGAACTTTACCTATGTAAAAGTTAAAATTATTGAAAATGATTGGGTTGCACCTGATTGGCAGGGAAGCCATTAAGACTTCTAGGATAAAATCTCTATCAAAAGAGAAAGAGATGGGCGTTGGGCTGAAGGTGTTAACTGGTGATGGTTCTGGGTCTATGTGCCAGATAGCTTCCCTTTGCCCTTTTTCCAGCCTGATCTCAGCCCCACCCCAACCCTCAGGAGGCTGACTTGTACAGACTACACTTCATCAGGCTTCCTTGTCTTTTGGCCTTTGCTTGATTTTTAGCAAATGAAAATCTCCAGCAGGAAATCAGAGAAGGGTGTGGGAGGGAAGTCTGGATATTTATTTCTCGGGTTCACTCTCTGCAGTATTACCCAAAGCAGGCTATATCTCTAGACTGAAGGGCACAGCTCCTCTCAAAGTGGACTTCTCTGCATGAGTCTCTCTATTAAGGTTCCAGTAGCTGCTCCTTCCTCTCAGCTTTATGGGCATGAAGGTGGTAACATCCCACTGTTACTAGTCTGGGGTCACTCCATTGTCCCTTGTGACCCTTTACACCTACTTTTTATAAATAGTCCTTTACTAAGAACTCAAACAATTCTAATTTGAAAGCACCATCTACCTTCTGCTGTGATCCTGAGATATAGTGAGTTTGGCAGCAGACTCCAGAACATGTCCCAACACAGCTGTCTTGATGGCAGGCTTATGTCCTGGGGAAATGGCTAGAGGACTGGTTTGAAGGACTTATAACACTGGAAGCCTAAGGCAATTTTGCCATGGAGCAACCATCTCCAAATATGATGCAGAGAGAAGTGTCATCTGCCCTTGCTTTTGAGAAATAGTGTCTTCTGGGCAAGGATTTTCACTACCATGTTGGCAGCAATTGGAAGCAAAAGCTCAGCCCCAGCCATGTGGCTTCAGACGTGCCAGGCAATAGTGGTATGTATGATCCTGTACCAATTATCTATTGCTGCATGTCAAACCTTCCCAAAACAGAATAGCTTAAAACAGCCATTTTATTACTCCTCATTGTTCCAGGGGATTGTTGTGGGCTCAGCAGGAAGGTTCTTGCTTGTGGTCTATCATGCAGTTGCAGTTAGATGGTGGCTGGAGCTGGAGTCACCTGAAGCCTTGACTGAGTTGAATATCCAAATGGCATCTTCATTCTCACATCTTGTAAACTGGTGCTGGCTATTGAATAAGATCAAAGCTGGAACTATCAACCAGGCATTTGATTTTCCTCCACAGGGCATATTCACATGGGTAGCTTGGGCTTCCTCATAGCATGGCGGTCTCAGAGTAGTTAGAATTGTAACATGAAAGCTGGCTTCCCCAAAAATGCATTTTCCAAGGGAGCCAGATGAAGGTGCATCATTTCTTATAACCCAGCCTTAGAAGACATGCAGTATCACTTCAGGCACATCTATTCATCAAAAGTTAGTTCTAGGCCTGCCCAGATTTAGGGGAAGAGAGTGAACATCCAGAGCCATGGATTACTGGGAGACCATGCTTGGGGACTAACTACCAAACTACCATAAGCTCCAGGGGTGGTTATTTTAGCACAAGTGGTAGCAGGAGCAAGAATTGCAGGTATCTCTTTGGAATGCCAAAGTTTCTGCTGTCCGCAAGATAACAGCCTTGAGAGCAAATAGAATTGGCTTTTCATTTCATCCACATATCTGTAGGCTAGGGGAGCCCCCTGGAAAATCAGGAGAGGGACTAGACTAGGAATCTTGCAAATCCAGGGGCTTAAGTGTCCTACTTTAGGATACATTGTAGTAGGAAAGCAAAACTACCCTGGTTTGACATAGATGAGCAAGTTGAAGCTGAAAGAAATTAGTAGTAGAATCAAGATTCAAACCTAGGCCTGGCTGCTGTCAAAAACTCTTAACACTAAGTCAGAGGTAGATTATTCAAAATGTCTACAGGGGCCAGACATGTTCAATAAATACATCAAGCTAGTGTAAGACAACTGGCAAGAAGCAACCTATGTTGCAATCAGGCTGAACACCTGTTTTAAAACATCTGCCTTTTAACATACTTGTAGACAAATCCAAACTAAAACAAAATTCAGCCCAAGGGCAGTGGTGTAGGTGGTGTAAATGGTGCCTGCAAACAGTGGAAATGAGTTTGCGCCTTTTCTGCCTATGGAAGGGACTAGAATTTGCAAAGATTGTTGTTTTTCACCACTTTCTTAGGGAGCGGCACATAGAAATGTTAAGTTCTCTGCTCAAACTCCTTCCCATATCCTTGCCCAAAGGCTGTCAATTTACAACCTATGTACTAAATTCTACTACCACTTCCCCAAATATATATGTATGTATGTATGTGTATACGTATATATATATATATATTTTTTTTTTTTGAGATGGAGTCTCACTCTGTTGCCCAGGCTGGAGTGCAGCGGTGCGATCTCAGCTCATTGCAACCTCCGCCTCCTGGGTTCAAGCAATTCTCCTGCCTCAGCCTCCTGAGTAGCTGGTACTACAGGCACAAGCCACCACGCCCGGCAAATTATTGTATTTTTAGCAGAGATGGGGTTTCACCATGTTGGCCAGGATGGTCTTGATCTCCTGACCTCGTGATCCACCTGCCTCAGCCTCCTCAATTAGGAAAAGAGGAAGTCAAATTGTCCCTGTTTGCAGATGACATGATTGTATGTTTAGAAAAACCCATCATCTCAGCCCAAAATCTCCTTAAGCTGATAAGCAACTCAAAGTCTCAGGATACAAAATCAGTGTGCAAAAATCACAAGCATTCCTATACACCAATAACAGACAAACAGAGAGCCAAATCATGAGTGAACTCCCATTCACAATTGCTACAAGGAGAATAAAATACCTAGGAATCGAACTTACAAGGGATGTGAAGGACCTCTTCAAGGAGAACTACAAACCACTGCTCAACGAAATAAGAGAAGACACAAACAAATGGAAGAACATTCCATGCTCATGGATAGGAAGAATCAATATCGTGAAAATGGCCATACTGCCCAAGGTAATTTATAGATTCAATGCCATCCCCATCAAGCTATCAGTGACTTTATTCACAGAATTGGAAAAAACTATTTTAAAGTTCATATGGAAATAAAAAAGAGCCCACATAGCCAAGACAATCCTAAGCCAAAAGAACAAAGCTGGAGGCATCACGCTACCTGACTTCAAACTATACTACAAGTCTACAGTAACCAAAACAGCATGGTACTGGTACCAAAACAGAGATATAGACCAATGGAACAGAACAGAGGCCTCAGAAACAATACCACACATCTACAACCATCTGATCTTTGACAAACCTGACAAAAACAAGAAATGGGGAAAGGATTCCCTATTTAATAAATGGTGCTGGGAAAACTGGCTAGCCATATGTAGAAAGCTGAAACTGGATCCCTTCCTTACACCTTATACAAAAATTAATTCAAGATGGATTAAAGACTTAAATGTTAGACCTAAAACAATAAAAGCCCTAGAAGAAAACCTAGGCAATACCATTCAGGACATAGGCATGGGCAAGGACTTCATGACTAAAACACCAAAAGCAATGGCAACAAAAGCCAAAATAGACAAATGAGATCTAATTAAACTAAAGAGCTTCTGCACGATAAAAGAAACTATCATCAGAGTGAACAGGCAACCTATAGAATGGGAGAAAATTTTTGCAATCTACCCATCTGACAAAGGGCTAATATCCAGAATCTACAAAGAACTTAAACAAATTTACAAGAAAAAAACAAGCAATCCCATCAAAAAGTGGGCAAAGAATATGAACAGACACTTCTCAAAAGAAGACATTTATGCAGCCTACAGACACATGAAAAATGCTCATCACTGGTCATCAGAGAAATGCAAATCAAAACCACGAGATACCATCTCACACCAGTTAGAATGGCGATCATTAAAAAATCAGGAAACTACAGATGCTGGAGAGGATGTGGAGAAATAGGAATGCTTTATACTGTTGGTGAGAGTGTAAATTAGTTCAACCATTGTGGAAGACAGTGTGGCGATTCCTCAAGGATCTAGAACTAGAAATACCATTTGACCGAGCCATCCCATAATGGGTATATACCCAAAGGATTATAAATCATGCTACTATAAAGATACATGCACACATATGTTTATTGTGGCACTATTCACAATAGCAAAGACTTGGAACCAACCCAAATGTCCATCAATGATAGACTGGATTAAGAAAATGTGGCACATATACACCATGGAATACTATGGAGCCATAAACAAGGATGAGTTCATGTACTTTACAGGGACATGGATGAAGCTGGAAACCATCATTCTCGGCAAACTATCACAAGGACAGAAAACCAAACACCCCATGTTCTCACTCATAGGTGGGAATTGAACAATGAGAACACTTCGACACAGGGAGGGGAACATCACACAATGGGGCCTGTCGTGGCGTGGGGGGCTGGGGGAGGGATAACATTAGGAGAAATACCTAATGTAAATGATGAGTTAATGGGTACAGCAAACCAACATGGCACATGTATACCTATGTAACAAACCTGCACATTGTGCACATGTGCCCTAGAACTTAAAGTATAATAAAAATAAATAAATAAATAAATATATTCTGTTGTGATGGTCAATTAGTTGAAAAAGTTATTATCAATAGAAAACAGTGTCTGGGTTAAGACAGGGATTGTGGAGACCTAGGTTTTATCATGCAGAATGCCTCCAAGTAGCAGGCTTTAAAGAGAATAGACTGTAAATGTTTCTTATCAGACTTAAGGTCTGTGTTGATGTTAATGCTGGAGAGATATATTGAGGCATGTCCCACCCCCATTTCGCCTCATGGCCTGAACCAGTCTTTCATGTTAAATTTTAGAGTGTCTTGGCTGAGTCCACTCAGATGGTTGCAGAGGGTCTTCTAATTTTATTTTTGGTTTACAACATAAATGATTACCAGCCATTATTCTGGAGGTCACAAGATGTGCAACTCCCCGATTACTCCTGCAGATAATATCACTATTGTGAACCTAAGATTGGCCTTTTGAGATGTCTTTTCAGGATTTTGCATTTCTGACAACCAATGGCTTCATCCAGACCTGTTGACCCCCACCAACTGGTCCTTGTGGCCCTACCTAGAAGGGGTCCACCAAACCGTCCTTGAAAAGCCTTAGCCTCCAAATTTTTGGAAAGATTGATTTGAGTAATAACTCTGTCTCCCTCTGCTGTGACCAGTGTGAAAGGAAAATAAATCTTAGGGCCCCAAATAACTAAGCTAAAGGGAAAAGTCAAACTGGGAACTGCTTAGGGCAAATCTGCCTCCCATTCTATTCCTTAAAAAGATAGCTACTAAGATTTAAAAAAAAAACAAAAAAAATGCTACATGGGGGCCAGGCGTGGAGGTGGAGGTTGCAGTGAGCTGAGATTGCACTATTGCACTCCAGCCTGGGCAACAAAGCAGAGTTTTGAGACTCCATCTCAAAAACAAACAAAAAAACTACATGGAGCCGAGTACCTGTGATTCCAGCACTTTGGGAGGCCGAGGCAGGTGGATCACTTGAGGTCAGGAGTTCAAGACCAGCCTGGCCAACAAGAAGAAACCCCGTCTCTACTAAAAATATGAAAATCAGCAGGGTATGGTGGTGTGCGCCTGTAATCCCAGCTACTGGGGAGGCTGAGGCAGGAGAATCACTGGAATCCAGAAGGTGGAGGTTGTAGTGATCCGAGATCGCGCCACTGCACTCCAGCCCAGGCTACAGAGCAAGACTCCATCTCAAAAAAAAAAAAAAAAAAAAAAAAAGCTACATGCCTTCCTCGCAAGGAATTTCCTTGTGGACAAAGGACAAATAGAACTCAAAGTCATCCCTCTACTCACTGAGATAAATGCATATCTGATTGCCTTCTTTAGAAAGCCTGGCTAATCAGAAACTTAAAAGAATGCAACCATTTGTCTCTTACCTACCTATGACCTGGAAGCTCCCAACCCGCTTCGAGTTTTCCCGCCTTTCCAGAAGGAACCAATGAACATCTTACCTATATTGATTGATGTCTCATGTCTCCCTAAAATGTATAAAACCAAGCTGTGCCCCAACCACTTTGGGTGCATATCATCAGGATTTCGTGAGTCTGTGTCACAGGCGTACATCCTTAACTTTGGCAAAATAAACTTCCTAAATTGACTGAGACCTGTCTCAGATATTTGAGGTTCACACCGGTGTAAACCAAAAATAAAATTCTAAGACCTCCCCAACCAACTGAAAGGACCTGTCCTCTCAGCTGAAGTAATCCTGAAACACTAGTTCAGGCCGTGATGGAAATGGGTGGTCAGGTATGCCTTATTATACGTTCCTCCCAGTGGAATTCAGGTACAGGTGACCAGCATTAACATTAAAACAGAGACCTTAAGACTGACAAAAGAGACTCTTCATAGCAGTAAGATACCAACATGACACATAGCAGACCTTGAAAGAAATCGAAGTATTTTACCTCAAAGTATATTTCTTTGATAAATTTTGAAATGGCCCTTCAAAGCTGTCTCTTGTGGGGAAAATCTACGTTCTGTAGAGAATCCCCTTCCCTTTCCAGATTGCTTTCCTGATCCAGGAGAGAATGAACTAAGAGTCTAGCCCCTTTTTAAGTCTGATAAGAAATATTTGCAACCTATTGTCTCTGAAGCCTGCCACCTGAAGGCTTCATCTGCATAATAAGAATCTTGGTCTCCACAGACCCTTATCTTCACGGAGACACTCCTTTCTATTGATTCCAGGTCTTTAGATAAACTCTTTCAAACAATTGCTAATCAGAAAATATTTGAATCCGCTGGGCATGGTGGCTGATGCCTATAATCCCAGCAGTTTTGGCAGGCCAAGGCAGGTGAATCACCTGAGGTCAGGTGTTCAAGACCAGCCTGGCCAATATGGTGAAACCCCCGTCTCTCCAAAAAAACAAAAAAATTAGCTGGGCATGATGGTGCGCACCTGTAATCCCAGCTACTCCGGAGGCTGAGGAGGGAGAATTGCTTGAACCCAGGAGGCAGAGGTTGCAGTGAGCTGAGATTGTGCCATTGCACTCCAGCCTGGGCAACAGAGCAAGACTCTGTCTCAAAAAAAAAAAAAAGTCATGCATGCTTGCATGGAGCTGACATTCTATTGAATAACCCAGGCAATAAACTAAATACATATGTAAATTATATAACATTTTATAAAATGAGAAAAATCAAGCAAGAAGGGGGATTGAGAGTAGTGAGGGGTAGTTGCACTCATAAATAAGGAGGTAAAGGAAGACCTCTCTACCCAGAGGAGGCCTCACATCTTCTTGCCCAGGAAGTGGCAAAGTGCAGCCCATTGGCCAAATCTGGCTGTGGCCCATTTTCTTAAGGCCACAAACTAAATATTTCTTTTTCAAGTTTTTAAAGAATTGTAAAATAAGAAAAAAGAATACATGAAAGAGACCTTACATAGCCTGCAAAGCTTAAAATAGTTACTATCTGACCATTTACAAAGAAAGTATGCAGACTTGGCCCACCTTTTATGTCATTGCTTTGGCAACCAGCTTTACACAAGTGTAGCCTGACAGTACCTGGCCTCAGTTGCACTGAACATCTTTTGTTTTCTTCCCGCACTTCCCACCTACCCACCCACCAGGGAAGTCTGCCTGACGCTTACACCTGTGCCTCCTGGAGATGTGAATTACTTAACACTCTATGAGGCAGCCCTTGACAATGGGGGCATGGGAGCTGACAGGTAAGTGCTCACATCCCTGTTTCCCTCTCCTGGGAAGATAATTCTGTATTACCGTCTATATGCTTCAGAAGGGCCAGTTACTCAGAGTTGTGACCAACTTGATAACACGTGGGTTCGTCCTCTTTCTGTTTCTTTCCCTCCAGTTTCCTACTCTCTGAGCTCTTGTTGTAGGATCTACTTTTGACGGGGAGCCCAGGCTAAGACTGTAACTGCCAATGCGTTCGCCCTGCTCACTACACAGACAAAACTAATTCATTTAGACCATGGCATTGCAATAAAGAAAGAGTTTAACAGACATGAGGCTGGCCAGGCCATATGGGAGACAGTTATTAGTCAAATCAATTTCCCCCCAAATTCAGAGGCTAGGGTTTTTCAAGGATAGTTTGGCAGGCCAGGGAGTTCACTTCTGGCTGTGGCCACAGGACTTGTTGGTGGGGCCAGGTGGAATCATTGATCAGAAATGCAAAAACCTGAAAAGACATCTCAAAAGGCCAATCTTAGGTTCTACAACAGTAATGTTATTTATTCACAGGAGTAACTGGAGTAGTTGCAAATCTGGTGATCTCTGGAATAATGGCTGGTTATCATTTATGTCTGCATCTTAGCAAAATTCAGGTTCTTCATCTTCCTAACCTGGTGGTCTTTCATTAGCTTTACAAAAGCAGTTTAGTGGCCAGGTGCGGTGGCTCACACCTGTAATCCCAGCACTTTGGGAGGCCGAGGTGGGTGGATCACGAGGTCAGGAGTTCAAGACCAGCCTGGCCAACATGGGCAAACCCTGTCTCTACTAAAAATACAAAAATTAGCCGGGCATGGTGGTGGGCACCTGTTAATCCCAGCTACTCGGGAGGCTGAGGCAGGAGAATTGCTTGAACCTGGGAGGCGGAGGTTGCAGTGAGCCAAATTGTACCACTGCACTCCAGTTTGGGTGACAGAGCAAGACTCTGTCTTGGAAAAAAAAAAAAAAAAAGCAGTTTAGTTTTGGGGAAGGGTTATTATCATTTAAACTGTAAACTAAATGTCTCCCAAAGTTAGCTTGGACTAAGCCCAGGGGTGATTTAGGGCAGTTTGAAGGTTTAAAGGCAAGATGGGAGTTGGTTAGATCAGATCTCTTTCACTGTCATAACTTTCTCACTGTTATAATTTTTGCAAAGGCATTTTTAAGACAGTACCAGGAGTGACCCTAGAAAGCTGACTCTTAGGCTGGACTCTGGAACTGGTTCACTTGCCAATCACCCCACTGCTGGTGGTGGGCATGGTAATGATAACCTGACATGCTGGGGCATCACAATTGCTAAGACTCTCACTAGTGGTGGATTAGAATGGGGTGCGGGTAGAGGGGGAAGCATTGGATTATGAGCTAGCTAAGGCACCTGATGGTATAGGCATAATAGGATTTTTTTTCCTTTATGAGAATTACAGAGTTGGCTGACTTTTATTACCTTCTTTAGAAACCATGAAGGTAAATGACAGATGCCTTGTTTTTTTTGAGATGGAGTCTAGGTCTGTCGCCCAGGCTGGAGTGCAGTGACACGATCTCGGCTCACTGCAACATCCACCTTCTGGGTTTAAGCGATTCTCTTGCCCCAGCCTCCTAAATAGCTAGGACTACAGGAGCGCACCACCATGCCCAGCTAATTTTTGTGTTTTTAGTAGAGATGGGGTTTCACCACATTGGCCAGGCTGGTCTTGAACTCCTGTCCTCAAGTGATCCACCTGCCTCAGCCTCCCAAAGTGCTGGGATTACAGATGTGAGCCAACGCGCTGTCAGTAAATGACAGATTCTGGTCAAACAACAATTAATTCAAGGTATGTTGTGAAAGTCAAAAGGACTTTATGGTAGCTTTAAGGAGAACCTCAACTCCTGCAACCTCAGGGCAGACAATGCTGTAAATCAGGATTTAAGAATGACTGAGCTATGAAGAAGACAAAATGTAAAGCCTCACCAGGTTCATGCAAACTCAGGGCCCAAATAGAAAAGGAGCAGGAACTAACTCCTGGGATGGGAACATTTGAGGGCATGAACCTAAGAATCTTGCATCTCCAGATTCCTATCACTTCCTTCACTCTTGTTAGGGGAAAGCAGTCTCCCCTTGACTGGAGCCCTTTAAAAAACTCTCCATAGGCAGGTTCCTTGCAGGATGATACTTGTACTCTTTAAGATCTGCTCTTGCCTGCCCTCATTACCCTAAGTCTGATAATTAGGGACAAGCTGCATCAAAGCCTGAGGAAAAAAAAAATACAGTTAGTGCTCCACGAGGAAATAATGTACATATCAAAGAATTGTAGGAGCTGGCTAACTGGAACCAGGGCAACATGTGTGGAGTAGATCTTGGGGAATGCTGAATCAGGGAAGGTGGAATATAAGGGTGCAGCATGAAATTTACTAACATGGGAGCACTATCTCAAGACTTAGTGGTTAATGTGCTGGCAAGGACACCAGGAGCTGGCTCTGAGAACTAAATGGTGAATAAGAAAAATATAGCTTGGGGGCCGGGCAAGGTGGCTCACTCCTGTAATCCCAGCACTTTGGGAGGCCGAGGAGGGTGGATCACGAAGTCAGGAGTTCAAGATCAGCCCAGCCAACATGGTGAAACCCTGTCTCTACTAAAAATACAAAAATCAGCCCGGCATGGTGGTGGGCGCCTATAATCCCAACTACTTGGGAGGCTGAGGCAGGAGAATCACTTGAACCCGGAGGCGGAAGTTGCAGTGAGCTGAGATTGTGACCCTGCCCTCCAGCCTGGGCTACAGAGCGAGACTCTGTCTCAAAAAAACAAAACAAAACAAAACATAAAACAAATACAGCTTGGTCCTCTTAGGCACTCATAATCTAGTAAGTTAGGTGTTTATAATTCAGTGTTATAAATTCTATAGTTACTAGATGAAGGGCCCCTAAGATCAGGATGAAGGAGGAGGAGAGAAAGATAAAGTTCCCTGATATTAAGTCTACTATGTACCTGGCTCTTTAGCTACTGTTTCCCATTAAGTTTCATTTAGTCTTCTCTGTACCTCTGTTGAGTTAGGTATTATAAGGAGTAGTGGTGGGGGTTAATAGAGTAAGATGACATTGTCTGAAATTTTGTAAGCATGCCTTGATTCTATAACATAAAGGAAATATCTAAGCTTATGCCAAAAACCTAGTACAGATTCCTGTGATACAGGCAAGGCAAGGCCTTTGAAGTCTTTTTTCCTCTCCCTAAATTTTTTTTTTTTTGAGACGGAGTCTCGCTCTGTCGCCTAGGCTGGAGTGCAGTGGTGGGATCTTGGCTTACTGCAAGCTCTGCCTCCCGGGTTCATGCCATTCTTCTGCCTCAGCCTCCTGAGTAGTTGGGACTACAGGTGCCTGCCCCCACGCCCCGCTAATTTTTTGTATGTTTAGTAGAGATGGTGTTTCACCATGTTAGCGAGGATGGTCTCGCTCTCCTGACCTCGTGATCCGCCTGCCTCGGCCTCTCAAAGTGCTGGGATTATAGGCATGAGCCACCGTGCCTGGCCTCCTCTCCCTAAATTTAAACACAAATCTTAGGATGCCACAACTCTGACCAGCTACTTGGCAGGAAATCAAGGAATAAGTGCAAGATGGGTGCCCTCCTTCCATATCCAGGAAAGGCCTGCTTCTCAGACTACTTTTGCTCCAGGGAAGAGGAGCAGGAGAAGAGAATCACCAATCTACTCACTCCATGAAGAAATAATGTACATACATTATTTCTACAGTTAGCCAGTAGATGCTGGCTAACTGGAACCAGGGCAACATGTATGGAATGGATCTTGGGAAATGTTGAATGTGGGGAGCCAAAGAGGAAAGCAAGCTGGGAACTGCTTAGGGCAAACCTGCCTTCCAGTCTATTTCTAAAAAAACATGGCTACGAAGATTAAAAAAAGCTACATACATTCCTCACAAGAAATTTCCTTGTGGACAAAGAACAGACATCATGACAATAACATAAAAGGTTGGCAAAGTCTGCATACTTTCTCTGTGAGTGGTCAGTGGAGAACCTGAAGTCCTCATCACTAACAGGAAGACCCAGTCACTGTATACAATTCAGATTAGTTTTTAGTCCCCTTGGGAGAGTAAGAGGTAAGTGAGCAGAATAGCACAGAATCCCTTCTTCTCTCATAGATAGGATTACCTCCCTTTAATAGACAAAACTTTAATACCTAATCCTAGCCGAGTCAGGTAGCAAAGCCTAATCCAGGTCTGACTTACTGCTCTGCAGAACCAATGCCTATGGCCTTTGAAAGGATAACCTTCGGCCAGGTGCGGTAGCTCACGCCTATAATCCCAGCACTTTGGGAGGCCGTGGTGGGTGAATCACCTGAGGTCAGGAGTTCGAGACCAGGCTGGCCAATATGATGAAATGCCGTCTCTACTAAAAATACAAAACATTAGCCAGGCATGGTGGCGGGCACCTATAATCCCAGCTTGTTGGGAGCCTGAGGCAGGAGAATCCCTTGAACCTGTGAGGTGGAGGTTGCAGTGAGCGGAGATGGAGCCACTGTACTCCAGCCTGGGCAACAAGAGTGAAACTTGGTCTCGAAAAGAAAAGAGAACCTTTGACCAAATGGAGGGAAAAAAAGGTACATAGTAGCTTAGAGGTTGCTTTTAACATTGTAGAAGGCACAGGAATTCCCAGGAGAGCAGGGAGTGCCTGGACAAATGAAATTTACGGGTCACATGGCTGAGCAGGCCAGGAAAATATTGGGCTTGTCAGATGTCAGCTCTTTCTGAGTAAAGTTCAGGTCAAGAAAACAAACTTAGATTAGCTAAGGATTACCCAGATTTTTGACCCTGTTGAAATGTTTCTCATGTGATTCTCGCTGGATTTCAACCTGGTGTGCTCCTGGGATTTTTAAATAATTTTTTGGAATATTAAAATAACTTTACCTTTTGATTATAAAAGCAATGTATAGTCATTATAACATATCATAAATATAAAAAATTGTAGAGAAGAACTTAAAAATTATCCATAATCCCACAATTTAAAGATATCACAATCGGCCGGGCGCAGTGATATCTATAATCCTGTAATCCTAGCACTTTGAGAGGCCGAGGCAGGTGGATTGTCTGAGCTCAGGAGTTTGAGACCAACCTGGGCAACATGGTGAAACCCCATCTCTACTAAAATACAAAAAATTAGACGGGCGTGGCAGCGTGATCCTGTAGTCCCAGCTACTTGGGAGGCTAAGGTAAGAGAATTGCTTGAACCCGGGAGGTGGAGGATGTAGAGATCGCACCACTGCACTCCAGCCTGGGCAACAGAGCGAGACTCCGTCTCCATTAAAAAAAAAAAAAAAAAAGATATCACAATGAATTTACTGGTACATGTCCTTTGAGATTTAAAAAAACATATCTAAGTTTGCCAATGTGACAACATGCTCCCTTCTCCCCACTTTCTGGTACATTCCAAGTTTCAGGTACCTTAGGAAGGTCTTTCTTGGTAATGCAACTCCAGAAAGAACAAATCACACTCGCCATGAGAACCTCTTTTTCCTTTTGTCTTCCTCACCTCTGGGGCCGGGGGTAGCCCCATTGGGTGTCTCATCTAAATAGAAGGCTTTGCGTCTGTTGAAAAGTTGAAGAACAAGTATACAGAGGAGAGACACCAACTCTGGAGTCTCCAGGCCTATAGGCTCTGGCTTGGAACTCACAGTAAAGTTTTGATCATTCTTCTGGTCTCCATGTGTGCTCTCAACGCACTAAAGCTGAGATCAGCAAACTTTTTTTTTTTTTTTCTGAGACAGAGTCTTGCTCTATCGCCCAGGCTGGAGTGTAGTGGCATGATCTCAGCTCACTGCAACCTCTGCCTCCCAGGTTCAAGCAATTCTTCTGCCTCAGCTTCCCGAGTAGCTAGGATTACTGGCGTGCGCCACCATGCCCAGCTAATTTTTTGTATTTTTAATAGAGATGGGGTTTCACCATGTTGGCCAGGCTAGTCTCAAACTCCTGACCTCAGATGATCCACCCACCTTGGCCTCCCAAAGTGCTGAGGTTCCAGGCGTGAGCCACCACACCCTGCTTCAGCAAACTTCTTTTCTTTTCTTTTTTTTTTTGAGAGAGAGTCTCATTCTGTCACCCAGGTTGGAGTGCCGTGGTGCAATCTCGGCTCACTGCAACCTCCACCTCCCAGGTTCAAGTGATTCTCCTGCCTCGGTCTCCCAAGTACCTGGGATTACAGGCATGCGCCACCACACCTGGCTAATTTTTATATTTTTAGTAGAGACGGGGTTTCACCATGTTGGCCAGGCTGGTCTCGAACTCCTGACCTTAGGTGATCCACCTGCTTCGGCCTGCCAAAGTGCTGGGATTACAGGTGTGAGACACCATGCCCAGCCTAGCTTTTTGTATAAAGGATCAGATAATAAATATTTCAGACTTTCTGGACTATACTGTCTCTATTGCAGCTACTTGACTCTGCCATTGTTGGATAAAAGCAGACAATCCATAAATGAATGGGCATGACTGTGTTTCAATAAAACTTTATTTATGAAAACAGATGAGAAGCTGGACATGGCTGAAGGGCCACAGTTTGCCAGCCCTTGCACTAGCTAAAGGAAGAGCATTAGGGAAGAAACTGTAGCATCTTCCTCTCATTACCAAAGGCAGAACACTAGGCATAATTATACACACATACATGCACACACATATACTCAAACATTTGTTTAAAAAAAAACCTCACACATTTGTGATGAAACTATAGATTCAATTCTTTAAATTGTGGTAAAATACACATAACATAAAATTTACCATTTTAGCCATTTTGTGTACAGTTCAGTGGTATTAAGTACATTCACACTGTTGTGCAACCATCACCACCATCCATTCGTCTCCAGAACTTTATTCATCTTGCAAAACTGAAACATACCCATTAAACATTAAACCCTATTTCCCTCTCCCTCCAGCCCCTGGCAACCACTCTTCTATTTTCTGTCATTATGATTTGACTACTCCTGGGACCTCATATAAGTGGAATCATGGCTGGGCATGGTGGCTCATGCCTGTAATCCCAACACTTTGGGAGGCTGAGGGGGGTGGATTGCCTGAGCTCAGGAGTTCCAGACCACCCAGAGCAACACGGTGAAACCCCGTCTCTACTAAAAATACATAAAATTAACTGGGTGTGGTGGTGCAAGCCTCTAGTCCCAATTTCTTGGGAAGCTGAGGCAGGAGAATTGCTTAAGCCCCAGAGGTAAAGGTTGCAGTGAAGGCCGAGATCACGCCACTGCACTCTAGCTTGGGCTACAGACTGAGACTCCATCTCAAAAAAAAAAAAAAAAAGAAAGTGGAATCATACAATATTGCCCTTTTTTGATTGGCTTATTTCACTTGGTTCATTTATTTTTATTTATTTATTTATTTTGAGATAGAGTTTCGCTCTTTTGCCCAGGCTAGTGTGAAGTGGCACGATCTCAGCTCACTGCAACCTCAGCCCCCCGGGTTCAAGCAATTCTCATGCCTCAGCTTATGGAATAGCTGGGATTATAGGTTCCCACCACCATGCCCCACTAATTTTGTATTGTTAGTAGAGATGGGGTTTTGCCATGTTGGCCACTCTGGTCTTGAACTCCTGACCTCAGGTGATCCACCCGCCTTGGCCTCCCAAAGTGCTGGGATTACAGCGTGAGCCACCGCGCCTGGCCTTTAAGGTTAATTTATGTTATAACATATGTTAGAGTACAGATTCAATTTTATAAACTTTAAAAACCTAACAATATTTCCCGCATACTTTTCCAGGTCATTAAAAACTTTTGGTAAATACAATTTTTAAAGGGTACATAATATTTCACTGAATTAGACTGACTAAAGGAGAATTCATTAGAGGCCAGGACAACCTTCTTTACTTTCGAGGAGAGCTAGCTGCTCCCCTAATCACAGATGATTGGATTGGGGACCAATGCAGTAGCAAAGGCTACCCAACTACACATGAGGTGGGCCCTGGCTGCCTAGTGGAGATGCTGCCTATAGAATGGCCCCAAAATGAATCAATAAAATCTGGGATAGTAGAACTGCAGGGCAAACAAAATGAAAGCAGGTCCCACTGTGAACCACGGGGTTAGGAAATCAACTCCATCCTAATAAGTAATCTGATTTTGTCTCTTCTGTTTACCCTGATGAACTTGGCAGGCATAACTTGTACATCCATCATGTGGGTGATTCATATTTATAAGCATTCTCCTTTGGTGGACATTTAGGTTATTCCCAATATTTTGCTATTACAAATAATGTTTCAATAAACATCTTTGTACATAACCCTTTTTTACATATCCAGTAACTTCCTTGGAAAGGCTGAGTGAGTGTATCTTTGGCAGCAAATTCACTGTGACTGGGAATTGTTTAGCCCTTTGGCCTCCAAGAAGTTTGAGGATCCAAGATGGCTCCACTGCTAAAACATTGATTGACTGCTCATAAGGAGAACTGGCAAGAGCTGAACAAGATATGAAGCTTCCAGTCCTACAAAGTTTCTTATTAGGATAAGGCTCAAGCTTAGAGGGGCAGGCCAAAAAATCAAGCAGGACAATAGGGCAAGACTGGCTAGGAAGAAAAGCCTAGGGCATAAGCCCATGCTGGTGAACTGAGCCTGTTCACTGTGGAGTGGCATTGAGGTTGAGGGTGACGTGGGGAATAGAGTCTTCTGACGGGTGGTTATACAAACAACAGGGCCCTTCCTTAGCTTAATGAATCCTTTGGTCTATTGAACCTACAGGAAACTTGAAGGAAGAAAGTAACTACACAGTAGTATCACACTCTGTGTGCCGGGCTGCAGTAAAATTATTTACTTATATCCAGTTCTCCTCCACTTTCTGGTAATAAGGAAGGTGATGATTCTTAGGCCCTTGCAGGTTGGCAGGGCTACATGACTAGTTCTAGCCAATGGACCAAAACTGGAATGCCATTGTATCATTTCTGGGATGAGATGGTTAAAACCTCAAACGTGGCCCATCCCTCATCTTTCCCCTGTCTTAATATCCCTGAACACCATGTGTTGTGATGGTGACATTATAAGATGGAACCTTTTTCAGCCTGGGTTCTTGAGTAATAACATGGATGCTGCCTTCCACTAACCTATGTTGGACATACATTGTGATGAGAAATTAATTTTCTTTTTTTGAGATGGAGTCTTGCTCTGTCATGTAGACTGGAGTGCAATGGTGCCATCTGGTCTCACTGCAGCCTCTGCCTCCTGGGTTCAAGCAATTCTCCTGCCTCAGCCTCCCGAGTAGCTGGGATTACAGGCGTGTGCCATCACGCCCAGCTAATTTTTGTATTTTAGCAGAGACAGGGTTTTACCATGTTGACCAGGCTGGTCTTGAACTCCTGACCTCGTGATCCATCTGCCTCAGCCTCACAAAGTGCTGGGATTACAGGTGTGAACCACCGTGCCCAGCCGAGAAATTAATTTTCTTATTTAGCATTGTTGACTATCCTAACCTAATTGAGACACTGGCCTTGTGCAAGGTTAAGTGGCAGAGTTGAAATTTGACTCTAAGTCTCTCTAACTTCACAGCCTGCATTATTAGTCCTAGATCATTCAGATCTGGTTGGTGGGATCTTGTGAGTCCATTGGCTTTGAGGGTAGAACACTAGATTTTGGATCTGGGAGTGTGATTATTTCCTAAACTCCTAAGATCAAGGAAGAGAACAAAAAAGGTGGCTGGGTGCAGTGGCACATGCCTGTAATCCCAGCACTTTGGGAGGTGGGTGGATCACAAGGTCAGGAGTTGACCAGCCTGACCAACACAGTGAAACCCCATCTCTACTAAAACTACAAAAAATCAGCTGGGCATGGTGGTAAGTGCCTGTAATCCCAGCTACTCGGGAGGCTGAGGCAGGGGAATCACTTAAACCCGGGAGGCAGAGGTTGCAGTAAACCGAGATTGTGCCACTGCACTCCAGCCCGGGCGACAGAGCAAGACTCTGTCTCGGGGGGGGGAAAAAAAGGGCTACTGATATTGCCTCTGCTCCTGTTAGGAGTGGGAACTGATTTGGGAAGGAGGTTGCTTTTGCAGGTGAAGACATCAGTAGACTCAGTATTAGGTCGCTGAGTAAGACAAAGTGAAGAAAAATTAGATGGGGCAGAAAGATGGTAATATTCCTGTTATCACTGAAGATCAAGTCATTTTCTCTCCAGGATGACAATTGACAATGCAGATTAATTTTTTCACAAATGTTCATTCTTGCTTCTACTGGTGACATGTGGGCAGGCACGGCATGAGGAGGTCACAGTCATCTGAGTGTTGCAGAGTTATTCATCTGGTGCAGAATGGGGTGACAGCTCACTGAGACATAGCATTCTGTTGGATTGAGTCACTCTGTATGTCATGAAGTCTCAGCATCAAATCATCCTCTTAGGTCTAGGCTTCAAATGGGTCCTGAGAAGTAAGTCCCTATGTTTTCTAAAGTCTCTGGGGACCTTCTTGGCTCTGTTGGTGTTCCCCACGTCAAATTCCTTCATAGCTTTTAGTCTCTCCTGGGCCCCTAGAGAAAAAGGAAGAGTATTGTTGAGGTGTTCCTCATATTTTCAATTCCATATTGGAGCTTGGGATCAAAACTGGGACTTCAAGAAGAGAATTGCAGTGGAATGTCAGGGTTCCCAGTAGGACAAAAACAAACAAACAAACAAACAAAAAAACCCAAGAAATACAAGAAATTTTATCTAGGCCCGGCACTGTGGCTCATGCCTTAATCCCAGCACTTTGGGAGGCCGAGGCGGATGGATTACAAGGTCAGGAGTTCAAGACCAGACTGGCCAAGATGGTGAAACCCTGTCTCTACTAAAAATACAAAAAATTAGCTAGGCATGGTGGCAGGCACCTGTAATCCCAGCTACTCGGGAGGCTGAGGCAGGAGAATCGCTTTAACCCTGGAAGCAGAAGTTGCAGTGAGCTGAGATCACGCCATTGCACTCCAGCCTGGACCACAAGAGCGAAACTCTGTCCCAAAAAAAAAAAAAAAAAAAAAAGGGCATTAGGAGTGCTGGGGGGAATTATAATTTAAAATAGGGAGTTCAGTGTAGGTCTCAATGTGATGGTGAGAGACCATTCACTTCACCATGCTTCAAGCTTCCTGAGAATAGATTATGCATCTTCTCTTCCTCCTGGCCCAGTGCCTTGGCTGTGATGAGTATGAAATAACTGTTAGTTGAACTGAACACTACAGGAATGTTTTGAAGAAAACATTCAAAACAAGAAAAGGCTTTAAGTTTATATTGGTCTCCTCTTGTGTAACTTCCCTGCCCTTTGTGAAGAGCAGCATGCTTCATGAAGCCCCCCATATTGTTCGACTCATTGCAAAAATGTGCCTTTCAACACTCCTGAGATCATTAGACCTCATGAAATGCCTTGTAAGAGCTCTTAATGTGAAGTTGTGGCCAGAAATTTAATTAACAGAGAAAACACAGCCTAAGCATGAAAGACAGCACGACTCAAAGTCTCATAAAAGCCCATTTCCTTGGAAGCACTGGAGCAGTGGAGAGCCTCTTCATTAGTGGTGAGCTGATAAATGTTTAACAACTGGATCTGTAGGGCAGGGAAGGGATCATGATTTGTAGGTTTGCCCATTCCTGTGGTGTAAATACTCTATGGCTGATTCGAATTAAAATGTAATAGCACTGAGCATTTCCCTTTTCTTTTTTTTTTGAGATGGAGTCTCACTCTGTAACCTAGGCTGGACTGCAATGGCGTGGTCGCTCACTGCAACCTCTGCCTCCCAGGTTCAAGAAATTCTCCCACCTCAGCCTCCTGAGTAGGTGGGACTACAGGCACGTGCCACCACAGCCGGCTAATTTTTTTTTGTATTTTTAGTAGAGACGGGGTTTCACTATATTGGCTAGGCTGGTCTCAAACTCCTGACCTTGTGATCCATCTGCCTCAGCCTCCCAAAGTGCTGGGATTACAGGTGTGAGCCACCATGCCCGGCCGAGCATTTCTATCACACAGATATAATAGATATAAATCACTTTAAGAGCATAGATGGTAGTAAAATACAGTATAATAATTAGGAAGTGATGAGTTTTGAGTGTTTATTATCATTGATTTTAATATTCACTTAAGTTTATATAATTTTAATCATGGTCACATTTATTTGTTTATTTATTTATTCATATTTTTGGTTTTTTTGAGACAGGGTCTCGCTCTGTCACCCAGGCTGGAGTGCAGTGGCATGATCTCAGCTCACTGCAACCTCCGCCCCCCGGGTTCAAGCAATTCTCCTGCCTCAGCCTCCTGAGTCGCTGGGACTACAGGCACATACCACCATGCCTGGCTAATTTTTGCATTTTTAGTAGAGACGGGGTTTTGGCATGTTGGCCAGGCTGGTCTTGAACTCCTGACATCAGGGGATCCACCAGTCCCTGCCTCCCAAAGTGCTGGGATTACAGGCATGAGCCACCGTGCCCGGCCTTCCATGGCCACATTTAGTAACTGGTTTGCAAACATTCTGAAAACATAACAATTGGCTCTTGTGGGCCATGATCCATGACAGCTGTAGCACACCAGCACTCTGGTCCTCCTCAGTGTGCACCTGTTTCTTGACAAGGACCAGCTCATATGAATCTTGAGCTTCAAATGCAAAGGCAGCTCCATTGCTTCCTTGTCACCTAACTGGTCACATCTCCCCATGGCTGCTACCTTGTGCCTCTGCCACACAGTTTCTCCATCTTCTATGGTAAGTGGTGTTTTGCAGAGTTTCTGGGAGAGTGTCCTTCTCCAGGTTGGAGCCCCCTGTGATGGACACAGGCTTTTATTCTTCAGTGAGGATCTTGGTCTCACATCCTTGTACTCTCCCCTAAGGTGTTCTTGGTCACTTTACTGTGAGCCGCCTTGGCATATTGGGCTGTCAAGTTCCATCCGATCAGTGAGCATTTGTGGAGTCTGTACAGTGTGCTGACTCCTCCTGTTTGTGTTTCTGGTGCCAGGTCCTGTGCTCTGACATCCATTCTCTCATTTGTCCCTTAGAGCAGCCCTGCTGGATGAGTCTTGTTTTTTCAGCATTTCACATGAGGAAACTGTGGCCCCGAGAGGGGAAGTAACTTGCCCACAGTCCAGAAGTCATGTCTTTAGCAAAACATTGCCTTTGATATGTAACGTGCAGGGGAACATCTTTTACCCCTCAGCTGGCTGCTGCTGGTTGTGGACTCACTTTGCTCAACTAAGGGAGGATTTGGAGTTGTTTTCTGGGAAGGCTCCACCACACAATTGCAGCAGAGGGACATTTAGATAGAAGGGCAGAGCTGGAGTTGGAGCCAGTCATGAGCCCCGGGAGCATCTGTGATTCCATGTTATTCCTAAAGAAGGCAGAGCTGGAACTGGGGTCAGGTCTGCTCCCTGGGAACATCTATGACCCTGTCTCATTGCCTTGCTCCCCTCTGTGCCTGCTGCTGGAGACTGGTTCCTGGCTCCTAAAGGAGAAAAGCCATTTGTACCCTAAAACTTAAAGTATAATAATAATAATAATAATAATAAAGAAAAGTCATTTGGAGGCAAGTGTGGTCCTTCCCATTGCAGGAGCTCTTTTTTTTTTTTTTTTTTTTTTTTTTTTTTTTTTTTTAAGATGGTGTCTCACGCTGTCGCCCAGGCTGGAGTGCAATGGTGCGATCTTGGCTCACTGCAACCTCCGCTTCCAAGGTTCAAGCAATTCTCCTGCCTCAGCCTCCCGAGTAGCTGGGATTACAGGTGCCTGCCACCATGCCCAGCTATTGTTTGTATTTTTAGTAGAGAACAGGGTTTCGCCATGTTAGCCAGGCTGGTCTCGAACTTCTGACCTCAGGTGATCCGCCCACCTCCCCCCAAAGTGCTGGGATTATAGGCATGAGCCACCATGCCCAGCCTGCGGGAGCTCGTAACACCTGTGCAGAGAAGCCTGGGCACCTTGCAACTGAGCAGCAGATGTGTCTCATGAAGGGAAGCCAGCTTTAGCTATGGAGCAAATGCTGAGTGCCGGGCTGGGGAAGGTGGGACAAGAAGAAGGTGAGAATTGAAGGATAATGGAAGCCTGTTTCTCAGAAGACCTGGATTCAAGTCTAAGTTCTCCTTACTTACTAGCTTTGTGGACTTGGGTAAATCATTAAGCCTCTGAGTTGTTTGCCCCTCTGTGGAATGAGGGAGATAAGGATAGTGGCTACTGTTCGTTAAGCGCTCTCTACGAATTAGGTGCTGCAGTCAGCGTGTACTAAACATTATGTACAAGGTAATTCCCATAAAAGACTGAACCCAGTGCCAGAAACATGGTCAATGTACACTGTATGGCAGCTGTTAATATTTTGTTGATCCTCCTAACAATCCCCTGATTAATAATAACCACAGAAATAATAATAGTTGCTAGCATTTATGGAGCACTTTGTATGCATCCAGCCATTGTTTTGAGTGCTCTAGGTGAATTAACTTATTTAATTTTCCCAGCTATCCCATGAGGTTGGTTCTATTTTTAACCCCATTTGACGTGTGAGAAAATTGAAGCACAATTAAGTTTAATGCATTGCCCAAGACACGTGACTAGAAATTGACAAACAGCTAGAAAGCAGAAGAGGTGTTCTTATTGCTGCCCATTTCACAGGGACAGTAACTAAGGCACAGAGAGGCTGAGCAGCGTGACCAGGGTCAGGGTCGGCAGAACTCTCCTCTGGGTTTTTAGGCAGATGAAATGATATAATGGATGGGAAATGGCTTTGTGAACTGTCCTTCCGACTGTTTCAGCCGGCAGTGAGTAAGCTTTGCATGTTCTGTTTTTTCTAGTCTAGTTGCATCAGCTGGTCTGAGAGCCAGGGGCCTTTAGGAGGACCTGCCTGGACTTAGCTTGTCATTGGGTAGGTGCTTTGTGTGTAGGTCCTAGACTTATATCCCCTCGGGACAGCCTAGGAGCCGTGGCTTGTCTGACTTCAAAGCTGTTGCCAGCTGGGAGGCTTTGGGAGGAGCCAGCTGGCAGCTGGCCACCATCATGTGCAGCTGGGGTTACCAGCAGTCACTCTCGGGCCTTGCCCCAACCACACTCACTGTCTCCAGTGGCTGATTCCCAGACACACCCAAGACAGCAGGCAGCCAGGCAGGGGGAAGAGCAGCTCGAGGCTCCTAATGGAGTGGTGCTAATCAGGGAAAAAGGGAGCCTCTTTTTGCCCCCTTCCCCACTGTGCTTCTGGCATAACCCCTCTCCCACAGGGCTCCTCAGGCATGACATCCTAGAAATTCCTGGGTGCATTCCCTCTTCCCAGTTACCTACTTTCCAAAATGGAGTAGGTAGGGCTACTGGGTCTTTGTGGAGGGGTCACTGTTACATGCCTCTAGGGCTATCTCCTCACCTCACTGGGAGATCCTCCAGCAGGGGCAGGATCTCCCCTCTCCTGAGCCAGCATCGGGCAGGGCCTGGGAAGGTGTTCAGTATTGTCACGTTTCCAGAGGGAAGGCCAATTCAGCTATCAGGTTGGAACTTGGGTGCTGTGTGTGGTGATGGTGATGGTGGCAACTTGTGTGCGTCTGGAGGAGGGAGGAAGTTTGGTGGGGGAAGGGAACCAGAGGCAGGCAAGGCTGAAAGGGCTGAGATGCGGGGACTCTCGCCTGCTGGTGTGGCAGGAAGGGCTTGGGCTCCATACACACATAGACGTGGCCTTGACTCCTCACCTCATCACGCACTGTCTGAATGAGGTGTTCATCTCATGCGATTCTTCCCCTGGGCCTCTTTGTTTATGAAGGGAATGGGGGAAGGTAAAAACCAGATTTCAGTTTGGTTTCTCTCTGGCAGTAATGACTAAGCCCTCTTTTTTCCTGATTAGTCTTAGGCAAATGTCTGTACAAGAATTATTTTCTTACAAGGATCACACAGTCCAGCGTAACATGAAATTCCTCCAATTAAAATGACTTTGACTCTCCATGTTGTGAAATATTAACCTTGACATTATTGTGCTAATAGTACATGCTCCTATTCTCAGATCCTATTTTCACTTCGAAGGGACTCTGAGTCCATCAAGATGAACTAAACTTTTCTATATATCAGCTCTATGATCCCCAGGTCTTCCCTGAGAGGAGCTGGGGGTAAGATGGAGAATCTCAGTTTCATCTAGCCATAAATATTTGTTCCTTTCACTTCCCTTAAAGAATTTTACAGTTCAGGAATCACTTCCACATGTTTTATGTGAAATCTTTTTTTTTTTTTTTTTTGAGACGGAGTCTCGCTCTGTCACCCAGGCTGGAGTGCAGTGGTGTGATCTCGGATCACTGCAAGCCCCGCCTCCCAGGTTCACGCCATTCTCCTGCCTCAGCCTCCCATGTAGCTGGGACTACAGGCGCCCGCCACCACGCCCGGCTAATTTTTTGTATTTTTAGTAGAGATGGGGTTTCACCATGTTAGCCAGGATGGTCTCGATCTCCTGACCTCCTGATCCACCTGCCTTGGCCTCCCAAAGTGCTGGGATTACAAGTGTGAGTCACCGTGCCCGGCCTCTTTTTTTTTTTTTTTTTTTTTTTTGAGATGGAGTCTCACTCTGTCGCCATGCTGGAGTGCAGTGGCAAGATCTCAGCTCACTGCAACCTCCGCCTCCCAGGTTCAAGCGATTCTCCTGCTTCAGCCTCCTGAGTAGCTGGGACTACAGGGGTGCGCCACCATGCCCGGCTAATTTTTTTGTATTTTTAGTAGAGACAGGGTTTCACCATGTTGGCCAGGATAGTCTCCATCTCTTGACCTCGTATCCCCTCGTCTCAGCCTCCAAAAGTGCTGGGATTACAGGTGTGAGCTGCTGCGCCCCGCCGCTTTATGTGAAATCCTTAAAACACATGTCTGAAGTAAGTATTCTCCCCCATCATTAAAGTGTAGATAGAGAATCCAAGACTCAGAGAAGGTAACTGAATTGCCTAGGGTCACACAACCATTGAGCAGCTCCGAGTTCCTCACGGTGCCTTCTGTGTCCTCTTCTCTCTGCTCAACTGCATCCGTCTCTGGCTGCAGTGCCAGCTGCTTCAATCTGTTCTCTCTGTGGGAGGCCGCAAGCCACCAGCCATCAGCCAGGAGCAGAAGTGTTCAAAAATCTGCCCGGCTGCAGCTGGGCAGAACTCAAGGAGTTGTGGTCCCCCACTGCAGCTGACAAGGATAGAGAGAAGCAAATACCCTGAAGGTTAGGAGCCCATCAAGGGAGGACTAGAGGGAATCAATTCATCAGCTGTGTCCAAATGCCCCACCTCCCAGCAGAAGGCCACACCATCTACCAGTGAAACCTGCTGCAATCTTGACCCTTGAATCCTCACCATGATCCAGTATCCTCTTGGCTCACCACCACACCCCTGCCAATGAATCACTAGGTGGTTTCCAGTCTACCTCTGATATAGCTCCCTAATTTTTCCCCTCCTCTGCATCTCCAGCCAGCACTCTAGAGCTGCATCTCCCTTCTCCAGTCCACCGCACTCTGCCTCCGGGATCTCTCCACTCCTGCAACCTCAAGGGAATTCTTGCAGTGATTTTTAGAAAGAAAAAAGTGTAGGCTGGACATGATGGCTCACACCTGTAATCTCAGCACTTTGGGAGGCTGAGGCGGGTGAGTCACTTGAGGTCAGGAGTTCGAGACCAGCCTGGCCAACATAGTGAAACCCCTCTATACTAAAAATACAAAATCAGTGGAGAGTAGTGGTGCACCCCTGTAATCCCAGTTACCCAGGAGGCTGAGGCAGGAGAATTGCTTGAACCTGGGAGGTGGAGGCTGCTGTGATCTAAGATTGTGCCACTGCACCCCCACCTGGGCAACAGAGCGAGACTCCATCCCCTCTAACAAAAAAAAAAAAAAAAAAGAAAGAAAAAAAAAGTGCAAATCTGCTTGTATTATGCTTCAAAATCGTTCACCATCTCCACATTGCTTTCTAAATGCAGTGACAGTCCCTTAGCTGATGCACTCTACTTGTGGGCTGCCCTGTTATTATTTTTTTTTAGATGGAGTTTTGCTCTTGTCGCCAAGGCTGGAGTGCAATGGCACGATCTTCGCCTCCTGGGTTCATTCTCCTGCCTCAGCCTCCCAAGTAGCTGGGATTACAGGCATGTGCCATCACACCAGGCTAATTTTTTGTATTTAGTAGAGATGGGGTTTCACCATGTTGGTCAGACTGGTCTTGAACTCCTGACCTCAGGTGATCTGCCTCAGCTCCCAAAGTGCTGGGATTACAGGCATGTGCCACCGCGACCGGCGTGCCCCATTACTCTATAGCCTCACTCCTTATGTGTATGTTCTACTCTATTACTGCTAAATTTTCCAGTCTCCGTGGGTTGTGCCATCTCCCTTCTTGTCCTGGGTAACTCCTGTTCCTCCTTCAGATGTCTCTTCCTCTGGAAAACCTTTCACTTGATACCCCCTCCAAGACTGGCTTAGGGGTCCCTCTGCAGGGCCCTCTGTTTATCCCTAAGGTAGAACTAATACTGGGATTCCCTCTTCTCAGGTGTAATGAAGTAAAAACAAAAATGGATCAAACAGCTGGCACTGTGAGTTCGCTACTGGAAGATACTTTGGTAGAAATGCCTTGAGAATCATCCAGGGTTGAATGTGAGGTTCAGAGAGCAGGAACCAAAGCAGCAAAAGATGCTGAGCAAACTGCTCTGAGTGAGACAAGAAGAGAAAGATGCGAGGCAGTAGGAGGAGCTGGGATGATAGTGTAAAGGACCCTGTGGAATGAAGGGCCGGTGGAGACTCCTCTGGGGTGGGGTAGCCAGAAGACATGTTGAATAGACAGGCCACATGTTTAGTGTCAAGCTTGTTTGTTTTAAGTGAGGCAAACCACTCTGACCTCCTCTCCCCTGGATCTCTCAATCTTCAGTAAAGCCTGAAATATTCACGAATCATTATAGGAGTGGGTTTATGTGTTTGTGCCTGTGGAGAGGGGAAGTTTGTGGAAGTGTTATAAGAACAACAGGTTCATATGCCCACTGTGCAGTAACAGACCAATTACACTGAGACAGCAGGGTTTGCAGCACAGAAAGAGCTCAATGATTGCAGAGCTCTCAGGGAAGGATGGGAGGAGACCCTTAAATCCACATCTCCAAGGAATTCTGGGCTGGGGTTTTTGAGGGTCATGGAGGGAGGGCAGGTTAAAAATAGGCTGGGCATGGTGGCTCACGCCTGTAATCTCAGCACTTTGGGAGGCCAAGATGGGCAGATCACTTGAGGTCAGGAGTTCAAGTACAGCCTGGCCAACATGGTGAAACCCTGTCTCTACTAAAAATACAAAAACTAGCTAGGTGTGGTGGCACACACCTGTAATCCCAGCTGCTCGGGAGGCTGAGGCAGGAGAAACCTCTGAACCCAGGAGGCAGAGGCTGCAGTGAGCTGAGATTGCGCCACTGCACTCCAGCCCAGGAAAAAGAGTGAGACTCCATCTCAAAAAAAAAAAAAAAAAAAAAAAGAAAAGAAATTGGGGTAATCCATTGGTCAGGGCAAGGGGGATGAAATAATTACAATGTAAAAACTGTACTCTTTAGTCTGGCGTGGTGGCTCACACCTGTAATCCCAGCATTTTGGGAGGCTGAGGCAGATGGATCACTTGAGGTCAGGAGTTCAAGACCAGCCTGGCCAACATGGTGAAACCTTGTCTCTACCAAAAATATAAAAAATTAACTGGGCGTGGTGCCACATGTCTGTAATCCCAGCTACTCAGGAGGCTGAAGCAGGAGAATTGCTTGAATCCGGGAGGCAGAGGTTGCAGTGAGCCAAGATCATGCCACTGCACTCCAGCCAGGGCAACAGAGTGAAACTCCATCTCGAAAAAAAAAAAAAGAAAGAAAGAAAAAGAAACTGCATTCTTTGATAAATCAGTTCCCCATGGGATCCTTCAGATCAGCTGATACTAGTAGTTCCACTGGTATCCAGGACCTGAAAGGATATCTCAAAGGGAAAATTTAATGTTTCAAAATGTTGAAGTTGTTATAGTTGTTATACTCCTTTTCTTGTGGAAAGAAGTAAGTATAACATCTTTCCTTGTTATAGTTGTTATACTTACTTCTTTCCTCATATTTTAATTTTACTTTTAAGTACTTATGCAGTAAATGTAGCTTAATTATTTAAAGCAAGACACTGAAAATTTCTTGCTCTGTAGACAGAGCAGTTAAGGGAAATTATAATCTTAGGAACTGCTTGGATCTACTTGATTCACACACAATAGGCCACAAACAACAATGTGGAAGTGGGTCAGAGAGCAAGCTACCTAATGATTAACGTTGAATGTGCTGCAAGCTTGGTTTATTTTCATTTCCCCATCTCCCTTCTTACATCATTAATTTTATAAAGTTTATAAGGACAGTTTAGTCCCCCCGGGCTTGATCATACCTCAGTCCTGAGGTGAGAACTAATATGGTGGGAATTGGCTGAAGATCACTCTAGCTTCTTCCTGCTAGCAAGGGGCACAGACCATAGTCAGGATTAGAGGAATGAAACTGCCTGGCAGTAACCTGTAAGTATTCATGAGTGCCTGGTTGGGGATTTTGGGGGTGCAGCATGAACACATTAGTGCTCCTGTCCACTGTCTTAGCATGGGGCACATTTAATTGCTAACCAGACTGGCCAGGCGTGGTGGCTTATGCCTGTAATCTCAGCACTTTGAGAGGCCGAGGCAGGTGGATTGCCTGAGGCCAGGAGTTTGAAAACAGCCTGGCCAACATGGCAAAATCTTGTCTATACTAAAAATACAAATAAAAAAAAACTAGCCGGGCATGGTTATGGGCGCCTGTAATCCCAGCTACTTGGGAGGCTGAGGCTGGAGAAGCGCTTGAACCTGGAAGGTGGAGGCTGCAGTGAGCTGAGATCATGCCATTGCACTGTAGCCTAGGCAAAAAGAGTGAAACTCCATTTCAAAATGAAATAAATAATTTCTAACCAGACTATAAAATAAATTATAAGTGCTATTGTCAGAATTGTGAGTCCTAATTTCAAAAAAGTCCTTGTAAAATAGACTGAAAACATTGGGGGTATCCATGAGATCTTATTGTCACAAAGAATCTGTTCTGTCAGTTTTATGATCTTCATTTTAACATTAATGTTGGTCAGTTGTGTCTAGACCACAAAAAGGAGGCGTATAATGGGGAATGTCTGACCTCTCATCCTGTCATGGTCAGGATCTCAGTTTTAAGGGTTTTGTGTATGTGGGGGTCCCCTTGGCCACAAGGGGGTCCATTCAGTCAGTGGAGGGGGGCTTAGGATTTTGTTTTTTAGTTTATATTACCTCCTTTTGGGTCGAAATTTGCCAGAGACAGTATCTATGGCTACAGTTTTATTTTGTTTTATATCATTGCTGGGGCTACCTGCCCCAGGTCCATCCAGTCCATTGGTGGGACCCCTATGGCCGAGGGACTGAGAGCCAAAGGCTTATAGCCAATTAAACATTCTAGGCCAGATGGGTATGGAAGTGGGAAGGCACTAATTAATCCTTAAAAACCTTTTGAGCTGGCCACGCGCAGTGGCTCCTGCCTGTAATCCCAGCACTTTGGGAGGCCGAGGGGGACGGATCACCTGAGATCGGGAGTTTGAGACCAGTCTGACCAAGAAGGAGAAACCCTGTCTCTACTTAAAATACAAAATTAGCAGGGTGTGGTGGCACATGCCTGTAATCCCAGCTACTTGGGAGGCTGAGGCAGGAGAATCGCTTGAACCCAGGAGGCGGAGGTTTTGGTGAGCCGAGATGGTGCCATTGCACTCCAGCTTGAGCAACAAGAGTGAAACTCCGTCTCCAAAAAAATAAAAACAAAACAAAACAAAAAACCTTTTGAGCAATATAAGAGCAAAAAACCAGAAGCCAAAAAGTAAGGTTACATAACGGACTTATCTATAAGTTGCATATGTTGAGCCATTAGCTCTTTAGGCATCTGTGTGCCCATCCTTGATTTGGAGGGTCTGAACTAATTTTATCCCTCAAAACCAGCCCTTACAATCTCACATGCTCACCTTTTCTGTGATAATCCCTGGGCCTAAAGGGATTGAACAGTTTTAATTTCCGGCCCTATGTCTCATGAAAGGATTCATTTTGATTGTCAACTTCCCCTGGGTCTGAAGACAAGTCTTTGGTTAACTTAAGTTTGGTATCAGATACTGGTGTCCACGTTCAAGATTTAGCAGGTGTCCAGTGCCTTTTTCAGATGAGATATGTGTACTCAGGAGTCGAAACCCTATAACTCAGCACAAAGATTAGGTAACAGCACCTGATAAGACCCTTTCAAGGGGGCCAAAGAAAGGCCTTTAACTGATGTCTTTTCCAGTATATGTGATTATTAGGCTGAAGGTGGTGACACTGGAATGCCTTTAGTTTGACTGAAAGCAGTAAAAAGATTCTACAACCTTGTGGGGTTTATTTGTTTATTTATTTATTGAGACAGAGTCTCTCTCCATCACCTAGGCTGGAGTGCAGTGGCACGATCTCGGCTCACTGCAACCTCCGCCTCCCGGGTTCAAGCTATTCTCCTGCCTCAGCGTCCTGAGTAGCCGGGATTACAGGTGCACGCCAGCACGCCCGGCTAATTTTTATATTTTTAGTAGAGATGGGGTTTCACCATATTGGCCAGGCTGGTCTCTTGGCCAGGCTGGTCTCAAACTCCTGACCTCGTGATCTGCCCGCCTCGACCTCCCAAAAGTGCTGGGATTACAGGCATGAGCCACTGTGCCTGGCTAGGGATTAGTTTTATAGCTTTGATAAGCCCCAGCAATAAGACTTCATTTAGGATTGGATTTTGAGAACGTTTATCAAATATATTTAATGGCTTTAAATGTTTGGTCAAAACAGAATCACAGGTCATTGTAAGATAATGGTTATTCACTGAACCAAAGACTTTGAAGGCAATATAGAAAGTTACATGGATGCTGGCTGGGCACAGTGGCTCACGCCTGTAATCCCAGCACTTTGGGAGGCCGAGGTGGGCAGATCACCTGAGGTCAGGAGTTTGAGATCACCCTGGCCAACATGGAAAAACCCCGTCTCTACTAAAAATACAAAAATTAGCCAGGCATGGTGGTGTGTGCCTGTAATCCCAGCTACACGAGAGGCTGAGGCAGGAGAATCACTTGAACCTGGGAGGCTGAGGTTGCAATGAGCCGAGACTGCACCCTTGCACTACAGCCTGGGCAACAGAGCAAGACTGCGTCTCAAAAAGAAAAGAAAAGAAAGTTACATGAATGTAAAAACTTTTCTTCTTAAGCTCAGTTTTCCGAAGTTGTCAAAACCCTAATAAAGACAGCAAAGGAATGATCTTGATAAAATGTAAAATCTTTGTTTCTTAGGCCAGTCACCAACAGGCAAAGAAAAACCTTCTGCAGTGTCATTGCTCCTCCTTATGGGAGCCCATTTAGATAACCTGAAAGTCAATCCTGATGAAGAGGGCATTAGAATTGTTTAGGCATAGAAGGAGTGTGTTCAGGGTCATGAGTGAACATTATATTATGCACTTATCATATAATATCTCCATGACTCTTAGTAACAGCATGATAAGTTTCCTGGTTACATGGAACAATTCAGACATATCAAGGACAGCCAAGAGTAGAGAATCAAGTTACACTGGAGGAAGACATTGCTTTTCTAGACTTTCAAGATAAACATTTTAGCATCAGGTTAAAATAGCAATTAGAACCAGAGAAAAAAAGTTTTTGGAGCTCACAAAGAAGTTGAAGGAGAGAGTTATCATCTCATGCCTTCTCAAAGGGAGAAAAAGCCAAAAGCGGTGAGCCTCAGCAGAAGTTGAAATCCTGAGATGGAAATCTGAGAAGTTTTCAAAAAGAAACAGGTTATAGAATTAAAAATTAAAAACTTCAAAATTTTATTAAGAGCAAAGCAATGCCTTAAGAAAAACTTGTTTTAATATAGGAGACATATATATATATGTATGTATATATGATATATATTTAATGAGACGGAGTCTTGCTATGTCACACAGGCTGGAGTGCAGTGGCGTGATCTTGGCTCACTGCAACCTCCGCCTTCTGGGTTCAAGCAATTCTCACGCCTCAGCTTCCCAAGGAGCTGGGCCTACAGACACATGCCACGACAACCAGCTAATATTTTTGTATTTTTAGTAGAGACAGGGTTCACCATGTTGACCAGGTTCATTTCGAACTGCTGGCCTCGAGTGATCCATCTGCCTTAGCCTCCCAAAGTGCTGGGATTACAGGCATCAGCCACTGCGCCTGGCCAGGGGACCAAAATTATAAAGGCTATTATAAATAATTTTCTTTTCATTATACCCAGCTTAATCCTATAGAAAATTCTTTTTTTTTTGAGACAGAGTCTCACTCTGTCACCTAGGCTGGAGTGCCGTGGCACGATCTTGGCTCGCTGCAACCTCCGCCTCCTTGGTTCAAGTGATTCTTGTGCCTCAGCCTCCCCAGTAGCTGGGATTACAGACGTGGGCTACCACGCCTGGCTAATTTTTTTGTATTTTTAGTAGAGACAGGGTTTCACCATGTTGGCCAGGCTGGTTGAACTCCCGACTTCAGGTGATCCCCCCTTTTTTTTCAGTTTTAAATGAGTTTTCAATGTTTACATTTTAGGTAGTACTGGCTGAATTGTATAAGAAAAACAAAATCTCCAAGTAGTTTTGAATTAGTAATACCATAAACAGTGAGTCTCATCTCAATACCAGTAGCTTAATAACAACAGATTCAAAGCAGTCAGAGAAGAAAAGTAGCTTTAAAAGACTCTATATTTAATGTACATTTTAACTCCATAGTTGCAGTTGTGAGCTCTGAATTTTCCTTGCTGTAATTTGCTCATCAGTTTAAAAATGTATACAAGAATGAGTCATAATATGTAACCAGCTGGAGTTCTAGAAAACCTGGCATGCCTTTGACCTTTCCCATAGTTTTTCATAGGACTCCTGCCTTTAATGGGAAAGTTACCCATTGCGCTGACCTGATGAGGATGTATCTTGTCTTCCCAATTCGGCAGGATGCAGCCCAATGGACTGCTTGGAATCAACATGTTGAAATCAACATTTCCCATTCCAGCCAAGGCAATGCACAATCAACAAAACACAGACACTAGTCACATCATTGAGTGCCTAAGTTTGACCTGGCAAGACCTGGCCTCCAGAGCCCTTGCTCTACTCAAAGTGGGGAGAAATGAGTAGATTTTGCTGTGGTGGTCTCTGGGCAAAATGGGGAAGTGGATGGGTCACCTGGGTTAGGTCACCTGCTAGAAATTCCTTCTGAAATCCTTTTCATAAACATAAACATACATAACTAGACAAAGACAAACAAAAGGCCCTCCAAAACCAAGTTCCAACTTTCAGAAATCAAGAGTATCTCTCCCAAGCAGTGCCCTTTATTCTCCTTCCAATTTAGGGTAAATCCCCTCAAAGAAGGCCCTTCCTGTTGCCAGGGAGGGTCAACAAAACCTCAGAAAAGCTCAAAAGACCTCTGAGGAGGCCAGCAAACTAGGAAAGGGGGAAGAGGTGCTGGCTGCACAGAGAAAACCTACCAAAGATGTCTTTCAAAACCAGAAACTATTTCTTTGCTGCAAGCTATTTATGCACTGAAGGTCACCACTGTCCCATTGACAAGCAAGGCACTGGAGACAGCCCCCAGTTCAATGGAACAAAGCAACTGTTTGGACTTGTCTCCAGGTCTGTCCCAAGGACAAAGGGGCACTGAGCCATGGGCAGATGCTCACAAGGGGCTCTAGGTTAGGCTCACCAAAATTGTTTATGGGACCAACAGATTCATATGCCCACTGTGCAGTAACAGACAAATTATACTGAGACAGCAGGGTCTGCAGCACAGAAAGAGTTTAATGATTGCAGGGATCTGAGTGAGGAGATGGGAGGAGGCCCTCAAATCCATACCCCCAAGGATTTCTGGGCTGGGATTTTTTTTTTTTTTTTTTTTTTTTTTGAGACAGAGTCTCACTCTGTCATCCAAGCTGGAGGGCAGTGGCGCAATCTAGGCTCACTGCAGCCTCTGCCTCCCAGGTTCAGGTGATTCTTCTGCCTCAGCCTCTAGAGTAGCTGGGATTACAGGTGCCTGCTGTGACTCCTGGCTAATTTTCAAATTTTTAGTAGACGCAGGGTTTCACCATGTTGGCCAAGCTGGTCTTGAACTCCTGACCTCAAATGATCTGCTAGCCTCAGCCTCTCAAAGTGCTGGGATTACAGGCGTGAGCCACTGAGCCTGGCCTGGGCTGGGATTTTTAGGGGGATTGTGGTGAGCAAGGGACTTAAAAATTGGGGTAATTGATTGGTCAGGGCAAGGGTGATGAAATCATCAAAATGTGGAAATCACCTTCTTTGGTGAGTCAGTTGCTCGTGGTGTTCCTCTGCTCAACTGAGTCAGTGGAGTCCTTCAGAGCAACTGATACCAGTAGTTCCATTGTTATACAGGACCTGAAAGAATATCTCAAAGGGAAAACTTAGTGTTTCATTATGTTCAAGTTGTTATCTACAGAGCAGTTAACAGAACTATCATCTTGTAACAGAATCTTACTTGATTCTAGGACAGCAGGCAACAAACAATTATTAAATATGGTGAAGCAGGTCGGAGAGCAAGCTACCTAATGATTAATGCTGAACATGCAGCAAGCTTCGTTTATTTTAGTTTCTCGTTCTCCCTTCTTCTCTGATTAATTTTATAATATTCAGAAGAGTTCTTGTTGTACACCTAGGTCAACTTGAAGACCACAGGTGTGTGGAAGTAAGACATAGATCCAGGATCAACGTGGAGACCTCAGGTGTGTGGAAGTAAGACATAGATCGGAAAGTGACCCTTGGAATGTTGTGAGCTCCTGGAAAGCCATGGAGTCTCAGCAGGGGCCTTTGAACTGCCACAGGGCATTGACTGGGGATTTTGACCCAACCTAGCTAGAGGAGCATCAGTCTTTTCCTGACGTATAAATTATGTCATAAACTAAAGCAAACCTCCAAGGGGTCCTGTAGAAGTGAGAATAAGACACATTTTTTTGTATTTTAATAATTTAGCTGCTAGGGTGGGGATTGGTGTATGTGTGTGGTCAGGAGGGGAAGCTAGATGCTCTTCCCTGAGATACTCATGGCTCCTTCCTCATGTTCATCATTCATGTCTCGTGCAAATGTCCCCCTCTTTACCCCGGCCTTCCGTGACCAGCCGAGCTATGACAACAACCCTCATCCCTCTTCTTTAGTTCCTTCTAGCCTAGGAAATTCGTTTCCTATTTCAGTGGACGTAAAATGATGTTGAGGTCAATGAATTTAGGGACAGTCTCAATCTTGACTTCCAGCCCTGTTTTCATTCACTCATTCAAAAAGTCTTTACTATTGACCTACTATGCACCAGGCTAAGCACTCAGGATATATCTATGAACAAAACCAGCAATCATCACTGCTCCCGTGGATCCTGCATATCCAGTGTGTATCCAGTGTGGGTCATGTGCATTAAAGCAGCATTAAGACAAACACAATCTTAATTCTAATCATCCTAGCCCCACCCACCTGCAGAGGAAGCTCTTACTCTCAGAACTCAAAGCACTCTCTAGGGCTTCTTAGGTAGGTTGCTTCCTGGTAATGGGTGCATATCCAGCTGCTGACACAATGAAGTATTAAAAATATTGTTGGCCGGGTGCGGTGGCTCAAGCCTGTAATCCCAGCACTTTGGGAGGCTGAGGTTGACGTATCACCTGAGGTCAGGAGTTCGAGACCAGCTTGACCAACATGGAGAAACCCTGTCTCTACTAAAAATACAAAAAATTAGCTGGGCGTGGTGGCACATGCCTGTAGTCCCAGCTACTCGGGAGGCTGAGGCAGGAGAATCGCTTGAACCCAGGAGGTGGAGGTTGTGGTGAGCTGAGATTGCGCCATTGCATTCCAGCCTGGGCAACAAGAGCGAAACTCTGTCTCAAAAAAAAAAAAAAAAATTGTTGACACAACCATTTCCCTAAAATGTTAAGGTAATGGATTTTGTGTTTGCATAAAAGGAGTAGTTTGAGACGTCAAATTTCAAAACCCTCTATCTTAAAACCAGAATATTCAATGAAAGGAGGCCAGATCAAATCCAAGTTGCTTCCTATTTGGTTATCACTCCAACCTTCAGCCTTCTTCCAGACAGCAAGAGTTCAGTGAGCACTGAAATTAGACCCGTGCCCTTAAGACACTCACTATCTAGAGAGGGAACATCCATAGAATCAAGCCAGAAGTACACAGCAAGATGGGTTACTGGAGACCTAGATGCAAAATGCTGTAAGTACACGGGAAGAAGGAACCTCAAACTCTCTTTAGAGGAATTTTGTAAGCTTCCAAGAGGAGATGACTCTCAAGCTGGCCATCAATGAGGGAAGGATTTCACCAGGTAGAGATGGGGCAGGCACTCTTAGCAAAGGGAACAGAAGAAAAGCCATGTAAACAAAAAATGTCATCATGGATTCTGTGAAGTTCACTGTGACTAGGGTGTGTGTTCTCTACACCAGGGTGTATAAAGGATGTGGCAGGAAATGAAGCTGGAAAGGTGAGCACCGTCAGGTAATGAAGGACTTTGCATCTTATCTTGTGAGCAATGGGACTTAAGTGGGACAGCAGTGGGACCCATGAACCCCTAAGAAGCAGAGTGACACAATCAGGCTTGTGTTTCACAAACATCATTCACAGAGCAACCCGAGGAATCAAATTAGAGGTGGGAAGCCAGTTAGGTGACTGTTTCAGCAGTCCAGGTGAGAACAGTTAAGGACCTAAACCAGGGCAGAGGGGATGGAAAGAAGGATCAAACACTAGAGAGGGTTCAAGAGTAAATTGGTAGGACTTATATGGAAGGGAAGAGAAGAAAAGACCAGGTGGCGATGAAGTTTCTTGCTTGGGTAACTTGTTAAATGGTGGAGCTCCCAAGTGACACCTCCCTCTCTGTTACTTCTTCCTCACAACATCAGGATGATGATCAAATTTATTTTATTCTTTAAAAGACTAGACATCTTTCATTTAAATACTTCACCAAGTTTGGAGAATTCTCTACCTTTCAGGCCCATGCCAACCCAAAGGAAAGGCCAGAAACCTGCCTTCCCAGCTTCCTTTGCAGCTGGGATGAAGACACAGGAATCCAATTCCATTAGTCAGACATACTAGAATTGTTTTGGATGCTAGAGACATAAAGAAGAGGTGCCATGAAATCCACCCTGGTGATGGTGTTCACAGATGCATGCAGTTCCTGGAGATGTCAGAGGTGTTAGAGATGATCTCCAGACCCCATAACCATGAGGTGAGCTGGCTGTCTCTGCCCAGCTATGCAACAGTTATGAGGCATGAGGCAACTGGGACCCCTGGGGCAACTCTGTGGTGTGATTTGGAAGGTATGACTAGCTTAGATGATTGATCACCGGGAGAAGAGGCTGCCAGGTTGGTAACAGACAGGGTCTGCCACATAGGCTGATAGCAGCTGTGAAGAGAACATATGAGTTCTCTGGTCTGGCTGATTGATTTATTTTCTGAAGAAACAATTTTTTTTTTCTTTGAGACAGAGTTTTGCTTTTGTTGCCTAGGCTGGAGTGCAATGGTGCGGTCTCGGCTCACTGAAACCACTGTCTCCCAGGTTCAAGCAATTCTCCTGCCTCAGCCTCCCAAGTAGCTGGGATTACAGGCACCTCCCACCATGTCCTGCTAATTTTCGTATTTTTTTTTTTCTTTTTTTTTTTGAGACAGAGTCTAGCTCTGTTACCCAGGCTGGAGTGCAGTGGCACGATCTCGGCTCACTGCAACCTCCGCCTCCCAGGTTCAAGCGATTCTCCTGCCTCAGCCTCCCAAGTAGCTGGGATTACAGGTGCCCGTCACCATGCCCAGCTAATTTTTGTATTTTTAGTAGAGACAGGGTTTCACTGTGTTGGCCATGCTGGTCTCGAACTCCTGACCTCGTGATGTGCCCGCCTTGGTCTCCTGAAGTGCTGGGATTACAAGTGTGAGCCACCGTGCCCAGCCCTAATTTTTGTATTTTTAGTAGAGACAGGGTTTTATCATGTTAGCCAGGCTGGTCTTGAACGCCTGACCTCAGGTGATCTGCCCACCTTGGCCTCCCAAAGTGCTGGGATTACAGGCATGAGCCATCACGCCTGGCCCAATTTTTTAATTACAGCTGAGTGCTGTATGATGTTTGGACCTGGCCTTTGTTCTCTGTGTATTTCTGGCAAGCCACTTAACTTCTCTAGGCCTTGGGCTCCTTATCTCCAAAATGAGATTGCCAAAATAGATAATTCTAAGGTCTTTCCTCATATTCCACTCATTTTTCTCCTCTCTCTTTTGTAACACTTATGTTTAGAGCTCCAATTGTTTGTTGTCAAAGACCTTGTGGATATGGCTAGTGTTGCCAATAGGCTTAGCTATATCACCTTACCACCTACTCATGACTTATGAGTGGTGAGTTAGTGGACAGCAGAAGCCATGGGATAAGCATGCTGTCTTCCAGGGCCATCAGTTTTACTGAAAGATTTGGGAGAGCCGGGCGTGGTGGCTCACGCCTGTAATCCCAGCACTTTGGGAGGCCTAGGTGGGCGGCTCATGAGGTCAAGAGATCGAGGCCATCCTGGCCAACGTGGTGAAACCCCATCTCTACTAAAAATAGAAAAATTAGCCAGATGTGGTGGCACATGCCTGTAGTCCCAGCTACTCAAGAGGCTGAGGCAGGAGAATCGCTTGAAACTGGGAGATGGAGGTTGCAGTGAGCCGAGATCACCCCAATGCATTCCAGCCTGGGCAACAGAATGAGACTACGTCTCAAAACAAAAACAAAAACAAAAGAAGATTTGGGAGAAAAGCATTGGAAAATTTTGTTTTCTATTACATAATGTGGACATATAATGGGATACAGTGTAAAATTCTCAGACTTGATAATAGCTACATTCCTTTGGGGGATGTGTGTTTGTTCTTTGTGACTGGAAATCCTTTGATAGAAAATTGTGTGTAGCAATGATAATATTTTCTGAATTTGACAAGTGATTTAGGTCAATTCAATATCACTTGGGCTTTCTATCCATATTAGGTTTCTCAGCCTCAGCACTAGTGACTTTCTGGGCCAGATAACTCCTGGTTGTGGGGGCTATCCTGTGTGTTGTAGGATGTTTAGCAGCATCCTTGGCCTCTACCCACTAGCTGCAAGTAGCAATTCCCTAAGTGTGACAACCAGAAATGTCTCCAGACATTGCCAAATGCCTACTGGGGGGCAAAATCACCCCCAGTTGAGAATCAATGATGTAGATGGATATGAATTCATACTCTGCCCCTTACTTATGATTAGTAGTTTTGTGACCTTGGATAAAGTATGCAATATCAGTAAAGTTCATCTTCCTTATCTGCCAAATGGGATCAGCTCATAAGATAGTTGTCTGCCCTAAAAGAGGTCTCAGGCATTATGATTTTAGCACAATGTCTAGTTTGTCATAGGTCCTCCAGGAATCTTAATTCTTCTTCTTCTCTTCAGATTTCTGGGGCTGTATAACTTTCTAGTTGAAACAGATCTTAAAAGTTATCTTACCAGAACTCTTCATTTTATAAATTAAGAGACTGAGGTCCATAGAGATAATTTGTCTTCTCAACCCTAAGTCTGTCTTTTACTCTAGTAGTGAAAAAGAGACATATCGAAATGGAATTGTACAGAAGTGAATGAGTTCAAGGGCTCTCTCCTGTCAAGGTTGATTTGCAAGACTCTTGTCCCTACAGATTTCCTCATGATGTATTACCTCTGAGATAATTCCTGAAGCACTAAATCCCCATGTGACTCAGAGTGAGTTCAGATGTGTGGTTTCAGGGACCATCAATTGTCGCATTGGAAACACTTGTCCTGTGGACTTTGGATGTTGGGGAATGGTAAATATTGAGACAAAATATATGGAATATGAGAGTTAATGTTCTAAGCAAGTCAACCTTTGAAAAAAATTTAGACTCACCAAGAACAGATAAAAGCTGTTCAAGAGACAGAACAAAAGAAAGAATCAGAAAGATTATTGGGTAGGTCCAATGTTGTTGTTTCTTCTCTGTCAAGAATAAGGATATTCTGACTAAAAAGACTGGCACAAACTAATTAAAGAGATGAAATCTTCTCAGAGGGGAGAAATGAGGTAACAGCTGTCTGGACTTTGTCTCTTGGCCTAAACAAATCACTCTTCAAGCTATCACTATGTTTGCTAGTAAGAGCACAGGACTGCTGCTGATAATCTCAGGGACTGATGAAAAATAGGAATCATATTGGAGGACTAAGGATGGACAAATGCCTTGATTTTTAGGAAATATAATTAGTTTTTCCCTCCCTTTTTCACCCACTATGGATTCATGAGCTTGACACCAGTCCTAGGCAAAATTCCATAAGAGATTATTCTACTAATGGCTTATGAGTGCTTACAAATTAAGCAGCAATCCCTCTAAGCCAGTAGCGTTTCAGTAAAACAGGTCATGCCAGAGTAATCTAATTTCCTTTTCTGATTAAGGCCATTAGACTGGTTGAGCAGATACGTGGAGTGAGCACAGAATATCCAGATGACAGCCAGACATGTCTCATGTGACATTATTGAATGCAAAACGTGGAAAGAGAGGCTGGATACAGGTATCATGCGGTGGCTTCATAATTATACCCAGTGGATACCAATTAATGAATGGAAAGTGATATGGAAGCAAGCCCCTTGTGGCTGCTGCAGGGCATTAGTATTGGGCCTGTGCCTGTCCATACTTTATTAGCATATACCAGGTCAAGCAATGGATGTGCCATATCCTTTGCTCTTTGGGGAGCTCCTTGGTCCACAGACCTTTAGGAAGAGATAGATATAGGTAGCCATAGTTTGTGCCAGGTGACCCGAAATTCCAGGGTACAGCTTATTAGACACATTGCCTCAGGGATGTATTTCATGGTATTGAAAGCACTTGTAGATCTGGCCCCTGGCTACCTCTCTAGTCTCATTTTTTTTCTGTCCCCTTCCCCATGCTTCCAGCATTTCGCCATACCAACTCATAGTACTGTGCATACACCACGTCGTTTTATGCCCCCTTCATTTTGCCTTTTCTTATCTCTGACTGGAATGCCTTCCTTTCTCTTCTACCTGCTTCTTGATCTGTCTGACAAGCTCCTACTCGTCATTCAAGACTCAACAAAAGACTGTGTGTGGTGGCCCACACCTGTAATTCTAGCACTTTGGCATGATGAGGCAAGAGGATCACTTGAGCCAAGAGTTCAAGATCAGCTTAGGCAACACAATGAGATCTCGTTGCTACAAAAAAATAAAATTAACCAGGCATGGTGGTGCCTACTTGTCTCAGCTACTGGGAGGGCTGAGGTGGGAGGATCGCTGGAGTCCGGGAAGTGGAGGTTGCAGTGAGCCAAGATCATACTGCTGTACTCTAGCCTGGGCCACAGAGTAAAACTCTATCTCAAAAAAAAAAAAAAAAAGTCCATAAAAAAAAACTAGCCAGGGCATGGTGACATGTACCTGTAGTCCCAGTGACTCAGGAGGCTGAGGTGGGAGGGTTGCTTGAGCCTAGGAGGTTGAGGCTGCAGTGAGCCATGATCGTACCACTGCACTTTGGCCTGGGCAACAGAACAAGACCCTATCTCAAAAAAAAAAAAAGAAAAAAAAAAGGCTCAGCTACAGCTTCATGTCCACTGTCAAGTCTTTCTTCTCCTTCATACTTTTCCCTACACCGTTTCTAATGCGTTATTCCCCATCTAAATTTTGATGCTTGTACCTACCACTGTTTTAGTAATTATCACAGTGTATTAATAACCTATTTACTTGTCTGTCTCTCCTGCATTCTGTTCTTCATTCACCCACACTGCCCTTCCCATATAAACACTTTCAGCTCATTGAGGACAGGGACTGGATCCTACCCAGTGCTTGGCACTTAGCAGAGACATTCAGTAAAAGAATAAATGAATAAAACTGAATGAATGAATACCTTGTATAAAAACCCATTATTCTGGCTCTTTGTTAATGAGTCTCAGCCTGCTGAGAATCACAATTACATTTCCATGTAGCCTAATCCAGCTTCCTAAAGGATTTCTTAAAAAAAAAAAATACTCAACAGGAGTCCTTTTCCCTCTGGTCACCTGCTGTCTCAATAAGGGCTTATAAATGCACTGGAACAGCAACAGGACTCTCAGACACAAACCTCAGGACCATAACCTTGCAGAGCCCCCCAGGGATGCCAGTGCCTTGATTCACTGGGTAGTACACAGCAAAAATCCAATTTTTCAAGGCTACCCTTCTGTAGCCCACAAGAAGGCACATCCATGCTTACTAGATAGCAGGAAGCATTTTTAGATCTCTTGTCTGCACTTTTTTTTTCTTTTTTTTTTTTTTTGAGATAGACTCTCGCTCTGTCACCCAGGCTGGAGTGCAGTGGCATGATCTCGGCTCACTGCAACCTCCGCCTTCTGGGTTCAAGCAATTCTCCTGCCTCAGTCTCCTGAGTAGCTGGGATTACAGGCTTGCACAACCATGCTTGGCTAATTTTTATATTCTTGGGAGAGATGGGTTTTCACCATGTTGGCCAGGCTGGTCACGAACTCCTGACCCCAAGTGATCTGCCCGCCTCAGCCTCCCAAAGTGCTGGGATTATAGGCATGAGCCACCGTGCCCGCCATTGTCTGCACTTTTTGAAAAGGGAATTGAGCCTCACTCATCTTATCCCTTTTCTTCTAATTGTTTCAGAAAGTTCCTACCAACTTGTTTAAATGCAGCCAGATCAGGGAGACGGAAAGAATAATTCAGCCTTCCCTTTGCTGTAGGAAGAGTCTAATTATCCTGGGAGGATCTGGACCTTTAAAAAGGATGCTTTGTGGCTTAATGAAAGAATTCAAATTCAAATGGGAGCACCAAATGCAAGTCAGCAGGCATCTATGTCTGTGCCAATTATTCAGTTCTAAATAGCTAGACCAGGCAGTGTTTGTTGCAGGTTGGCCGAGATGCCTGAGTGGAAGACTGGCAGTCTGGCCTGATACCAATGCTCCTGAGCTCATTTTGGTCCCCATGTAATGGGAGTTGGCATTCAGCACACTCCAGAAAGCAGGGGATGATGCCCCACTGGTGACCCTTCACACTCAAGGCTAAGACTGGCCTCCCATGGAGATTCCTGCCAAACCAGAGAGACAAAAGCCTGGAGCTCTGGAGCAGACAGACCAGTGTGTAGATCTTCAGTGTGATCATGGAGTCTGAAGGAAACTCAGACCTAATTAATCACCTTTAAAGGGGCATCCAAATTTATTAATAACGTATACATGAAGAGTTTTCTGTTTTGATCACAAGGCAAGTATGAAATACTTAGAAGCTTATAATCCTTATTATATGACACTCTGGCCTGTTTGTGAAACTTTCATCTGAAGCTCTCAAAATACTTAATGGCTAATGCTTATTAATCATGATGTCATATGCTTGGGCAGAAATTTTCCTTGTGGGCTCCATGTCCTCACAATGCCCTGGGTAGAAAGCTCTAGAACTCTTGGATCCTGCCTTGTAGTTGAGAAACAAGGGTTAGAGGGCTTACTAGAGTGTGAAGATAAGTAGAAATTTCACACTTTTGTGGCTATATCTTCAGAGTGTCTAAGGGGATGCTGTCATGAGCAAAAATCCCCCCAGAGATCAAGATGGGGCATGCCTTTTGTCTGCTATGGGTCAAGCTCCCGAATTTTGGAGACAAATAGACTAGATCACACCCACTATTTTCCTCTATTCGTCATTTGAGGTTTTAAAAGACATCTGTAGGATCTAGAGAAGGGAAAGCCAAACTAAGAGAAGAGAAGGAAGTTTGTTGAATACCTTTTTTTAGCCCCTACAGATTAACAGAAGAGAATATGAGGGAATCGGGGCTTTGTGGGACCTCCTATCAGAAAGAAAATAGGGAAAAGATAAAGTTAGATCCCTGACTCACACTGTGACGGCAATTTTGTTTGTCAACTTGGCTAGGCCACTATATCTAGCTATTTGGTCAAATACCAGTCAAGAGATCTCTGTGAAGATATTTCTAAGATGAAATTAACATTTATATCAGTAGACCTTGAGGAAAGCAGATTACCCTCCATAAACTGGGTGGGCCTCATCCAATCAGCTGAAGGCATTAAGATTATGAAAAGATCGAGGTCTCCTGAGAAAGAGAGAATACTGCCTCTGAACTTCCTCTTCTTCCTCCTCCTCCCCCTCCTTTTCCCCCTCCCCCTCCTCCTCCTCCTCCTCCTTTCTTCTTCCTCTTCTTCTTCTTTTTTTTTTTTTTTTTTGAGACAGGGTATCTGTTGCCCAGGCTGGAGTGCAGTGGCACAGTCTTGGTTCATGGCAACTTTTGCCACCTGGTCTCAAGTCATCCTCCGGCCTCAGCCTCTTGAGTAGCTGGGACTATAGGCACACTACCACCATGCCTGGCTAATTTTTGTATTTTTTGTAGAAACTGGGCTTCACCATGTTCCCCAGCCTGGTCCTAAACTCCTGGACTCAAATGATCTGCCTGCCTCAGCCTCCCAAAGTGCCGGGATTACAGGCATGAGCCATTCACCCCAGACTGCCTTCTGACCCAAGCTACGACATTGATTCTTCCCTGGATCTCTAGCCTGCCACCTGCTCTGCAGACTTTGAATTTGCCAGTCACACAACTGGCTCAATTCCTAAAATCTCTCTCTCCCTCTCTCCTCTCTCTCTCCATATACATATCTTATTGGTTCTGTTTTTCTGGAGATCACTAACATGCAACATCATATATCAGAATAAATTCAAATGGATTAAGGAATTAAATATAAACAAATAAAAAGATAAAAGTACTAGAAGGAAATACTAACAAATATCTTGATAGGGGCAGGAGAGAGTGAAGGTCTTTTTAGAAAATGTCACCATAGACAGAAACCAGAAAGAGGAACACAAACAGATTTGACCATGAAAATTCTATTTCTTCTAAATATCCAAAAGTACCATAAGCATATAAAAATGCAAATGACAAACTGAAGAAAATTCTCAATCTATGTATTAAACTAAAAGTGAATATATTGAGTATGCAAAGAACTGTTAAAGAATAAAACAAGCTGACCATCCTAACTTTTAAAAATGGGCAAGAACAAGAAAGCGATAAAATAAAAATAAGTGACCAACAAATATGTGGAAACTTATTCAGTAGCAAAGAAATGCAAATACAAACAAGATGTAATTGTTGCAACTTTTGCCTATCAAAAACTTAAAAGCGTGCTAGTATGCAATGTTAGCAATGATGTGGCAGAAGGGGCTACTGTTGATGAGATAGAAATTAGTATACCTTGATTTAGAGCTCCTTCAACTTCCATGCCTAGGTTTAACAGTGAACAAATGTGCAAAGATATTTATGCAAGTATGCTAACCCCTGCAATAGTTATAACAGCATACAATTGAAAACAACCTGAATATCCATCCATCTGGTCTTAGTTAGACAAATTATTTTAAGTCAATATAATTCAGATAATTAATATGGGCTTGTGAATTGTATTTATTTATCCAGGCAGGTGCCCATTATTTATTAAAGAAAAAGGGCAGCTACAAAAATATATGAACAGCCGGGTGCGGTGGCTCACGCCTGTAATCCCAGCACTTTGGGAGGCTGAGGTGGGCGGATCACCTGAGGTCAGGAGTTTGAGACCAGCCTGACCAACATGGTGAAACCTCATCTGTACAAAAATACAAAATTTAGCTGGGTGTGTTGGTATGCGCCTGTAATCCCAGCTACTCAGGAGGCTGAGGCAGGAGAATCACTTGAACCTCAGAAGGAGAGGTTGCAGTGAGCCGAGACCACACCATTGCACTCCAGCCTGGGCAACAAGAATGAAACTCCATCTCAAATATATATATATATATATGTATATATATATATGAACAGTAAAATCCCAGTTTTGCAAAATATGATTTATATATGGGCATAATCTAACATTTTGAGTAGAAGAAAGCCTAGAAAGAAATAACACCAAAATGTTAACAACGGTGGGTGAACAAGTTATAGAGGACTTTAATTTAAATTTCAATTTGAGTGCGGGTATGTGGTAGGGAATGCGGAATGTTATCTGGAATTTTTTACTACAACCCTATGTTAAAAAGGTTATTTTTCTTCTTCTTCTTTTCTTTTTTTTTGGAGACGGAGTCTCGCTCTGTCACCCAGGCTGGAGTTCAGTGGCGCGATCTTGGCTCACTGCAACTTTCACCTCCTGGGTTCAAGCGATTCTCCTGCCTCAGCCTCCCAAGTAACTGGGACTAAAGGCACCCGCCACCAGGACCGGCTAATTTTTGTATTTTTAGTAGGGACGAGGTTTCACCATGTTGGCCAGGCTGGTTTCAAACTCCTGACCTCAGGTGGTCCGCCTGCCTCTGCCTCCCAAAGTGCTGGGATTACAGGCGTGAGACACTGCACCTGGCCTTTTCTTCTTATTTTTTAGAGTATAACATGTGTGGGGTGGAGGAGGCAGCAAAGTGGGTGTGGGGTGCAACAGTAGAATTAGGGACCAAAAATTAGGGACAGTAATTTTGAGAATGTTATAAGAGTTCAGAAACCTCTGTTCTGGTCTCATCTTTGTGATTTTTTGCCATCCTTCCATTTCCCTAACTTCATTAGAAGTGATAGTTATGGGAAAAGGGACTTATCTGGGGGGAGCCGAAAATGAGAAGCAAAGGAGACTACATCCTGTTCCATAACCTGTCTGACAGAGGTGAGAGTGGGAGTAGCACAAAAGAAGGGGTATAGAATCTATAGACAGAGTAGAAAGCAGATGATCCCTGGGCCACAAGGAGGAGGGAAGGGGCTGTGCCAGATTAGGGAGGAATGGCTGCCCTAGAGGATGTGTTTTGTCCCCACCAAACTCAAGAGAGTTTAATTGCCAGTGTGGCAGTGTTGGGAGGTGGGGCTAGGGGGAGATGCTTGGGTCATGGGGTTGGATTCTTCATGAATAGATTAAAGCCATCTTGTCTCTTGGGAGTGAGTACTCACTCCTGAGACTAGATTAGGTCCCTGGAAATCGGGCTGTTATAAAACAAGGTTCCTCCTTATGTTTGGTCCTTTTGGCATGCTTGCTTCCCCTTCACATCTCCACCATGTTATGATGTAACATGAAGCCCTCACCAGAAGCCAAGCAGATGCTAGCACTGCGCCCTTGGACTTTCCAGCCACTAGAATTGTGAGAAAAACAAAAAACAAAAAACTCTTTCTTTATATATTACCCAGCCTCAGGTATACTGTTATAGCACCATATGGTACCACTAAATGAACTAAGAGAGTCCCATATACTTATCTCCAGATTTTTTAAAAACCACTGCCTACTCTAGTCACAAAAACCCAGCAGCCCTGCAAGTGCCTCACAAGTAGAAAATTAAAGAATTATTTTCTGGAGAAACTATTCCCAGGTGAAAAGCTTCTATATACTGATACTCCCTATGAAGAAAGGCAGTTTGCTCATTCAACAATCTACCCATGCAAACATAGCTTCCATCAGCTTTTTGGTGCTTCATCATTAACCACGAATGGACAAGCAGGCATCACCAAATATATAAGGGAAGTCTTCAACATTAAAGAGAGAGACCAAAACCAAGTAGAGGGGGAGAAAGGCAACATATGGAGCAATACATACAAAGCGTAGAATTAAAATTCTCCACAAGGTAAGAGAAGATATTGTATACCTTAAACAAGAGCAGAGTGCTATGCTTTTTAAGAAGAGGTGCTACCAGAGAACAGAATAGAATTCATAGAAATAACATATATATATGAGATAACTGATAGTTTGGGGCATTTCCTTGACTACCCACACATTCAATGATTCTCTAGAAAGACTCAGGACTCAGAAACAGTTGTAATCATGGCTCTTGTTTATTACAACAAAAGAACACACAGGATCAACAAGGGAAAAACACCTCAGGCAGAGTCTGGACAAGTCCAGCACAGGCTTCCAAAGTTTTTCCTGTGGGTGGAGCAGTGGTTATCTCACATAACATACTGAAGCAGTTAAATGCAGGAACACATATGCAGTGTTTCTACCCAGGTAAGACCATTTAAGACTCAGAATCTGGGGTTTTTGATGCTGGTCATTCAAGTATTCTCTGCCTGTGCAACAAGCCACGTTACCAAAGTTCCAAACCCTCAGAAGGAAAGCAGGTGTTCGTTATAAATCATGTTATTTGCATATGCACTCTAGGCAGGCTGGTATAGAATGCGACGTTCCAGGCACAAAAACAACCTTATCACTTCATAGCTTAGGGAACATACCAGAGGCCAAGTTCTCATGGGCCATCTCCCAAACCTCCTAGAGATAGCAGTATTGGGCCTGCTATGTTAACTGTTTCCTGCAGACTGAAATGGAGAATTTGATAGAAAATATGAAAGATAAAATTGAAATAAATCTTTTAGATAGAAGAGTGGAAAAGAAGACATAGAAAAGAACTATAAAAACGTTAAGAAAATTTGGGAATCAATTTAGGAAGTCTGACATCCAGGAAAAGCAAACTGAAAAAATACATGGAAGGAAAATATAAAAGATGCCACAGAAAAAAAAAAATCCCAAAACTGAAGGACAAGAGTTTCCAGATTGAAAGAGCCCATTAACAACCCAACACAATGAATTAAAAAAGGTCCAACCCAGGCACCCTCTTATTAAGCTTTGCAATACGAGGACTAAAGATGACTCTAAAAGTGTCAAAAGAGGGAAAAAGAGGCCCCACGTGCCCTAGTAACAAGAAATGGCATTGGGTTTCTCAATAAAAACTCCAGCACTTAGTGAAGTAGTACCTTTAAAATTTTAAGGGAAAATGATTTTAAACACTGATTTTGAAACCCAAATTTTTAATCAAGTAAGAGGGCAGAGAAATGACATTACCAGTCATGCAAAAACACAAACTAATTTACCTCCCAATCATAATTTCTCCAGAAGCCCCTGGAGTAAGAGCTTCACCAAAAAGAGGAGTAAATTAAGAAAGAGGGAGGTGTGAGACCAGGAAACAAGATCCAACTCAGGAATGAACCAAAGGAAAGTCCCAGGAAAACAGTTCAGGGTAGAGGTAGGCAGAAAGAGCAAGTCCTAATTGAAAAAGGAGAATGATAAGCCCTAAAAATGAGTTTTCCAGGAAAAGAACTAGAAAATTGGATCTGGGAGATTTTATGATTATTTTTTAATGTGGAAGTTAGTATTAAGAGTGGTTTTATAAATCTATTGGGGAATTTGAGAAGAATTTACGAGCCAGTTGGAGCATTTGAGTAGTTAAAGCTTAACCTTAGAAAACCCAACATATATAAGAAAGGAATCATAATCAAAATACAGCACATGGCCCAGCAGTAAAGAATGTTTATAGTTGTAATTAAGTAAACATTGACTATTGATTTAACAAAAGATTGTAATATGAGGCTACTTGGAAGTTGGAAAACCCAGAAATTGAGTAGGGAAGTAAAATAAACCTAAATATTCACTTGCCACTCTGGAAAGTTAGTAGATAATGTCTAAAATGAATGAATCAATAAAAAATAACAAGCTTATTTCAAAATATGGATGTCAATAAAGGTATAAAAGAGAAAAGTGATTGCCTCTGGCGAGCAAAATTGGACCAGTAGGAGGAAGGACAAAACGAACTGCTGTTTTTTCTTCATAAGCCTTATTTATTTAATTTTTTAAAAATTTATTTAATTATTTAAAAATTAATTAATTATATGCATATATTCTTTGAAAACTAGAAACTAAATAAAAACAGACAACCAGTTCAACAATCAATAATCGGAAAGTAATTTAAATCTTTGCTAAAATAAAATTTAAATTTTTAACTCTTGATTTATATTAAAGGATTAAGTTTACAATGCATGGCAGAATGTAACCTTCTCTTTCCCAATTTATCTCTCTCTAACATAGCAACTTCTCTTCTTAACTCTTTCCTCCCTCTGTCCAAATCCCTCTCCAAATTTTCTCTTAATTCAAATCACTACTTTTTTCTCAATATATTATTTTTCTCACGAGTAAATCCCAACTCTTTCCAGTTGAAATAAAATCAAGCTAATTTTGGAAGCACCTAATTCATCTCTGCCTGTTACTCTAATTTATCACAAGAAATGCCCAAACCAGTGGGCAAAGAGAATTCTTCTTTGCCAGGGACTAGAGAGGCTAGGAGTACTTCTACATTGATATCTTTTTCCAGACATATAATGACATCACTCCCTCACTTTCCTTCTTTTTCTGCTTGTTCTCTCTCTTCTTATTCTGTGACTTCAGTGACGTATGTATTAAACTGCTGGATATTGTCCCACAGCTTTTGAATTCATTGTTCTGTTTGATTCACTTGTTTTCTTTCTCTCTGTTTCTATTTGAATAATTTCTGTGGACCTTTTTAAATGTTGCTGATTCTTTTCTTAAGTTGACAAGCCCAAACAAGAAATTAATCATATCTGATATATATTTTATTTCTAATAGTTCTATTTGACTCATAGGTTTTATCTCTCTGGTATCCATTATTTCCCATATCTGAGTCATCTCTAAGTCTGGTTCTGTTGATTATTTTATCTCCCACTAATGAGTTGTTTGGGTTTTTTGTTGTTGTTGCTTTTTGGCCTCATAATTTTTGATTGACTGCCACGTACCATGTGTAGAACAGTAGAAACTGAGGTAACAGTATTTACACCTGAATATATGTACACCTCTCTTCTGTCAGGCCATTAGCATTGGGGGATTGAATCAATCTAATCAGGACTTGAGCTGGGTTTGGGTTTTCTTGTTCTTATTATTACCATCAGTGTACCCCAGACTTCAAACTTCTCTAGTGGTGGGCTGCTGTTTCCAAATGCTGACGCTTTCCTGAGGAAGTCACTGGAAAAATCACTTCACATATTATCTATATTCTTCTTTTCAGTAACTTTGTTTGAAACTTCCTCTTGTTTGCCAAGTCACTGAGGAAAAAGCATCTGTATTTGCTTTTTATCTTCCAAGAATTCTATGATCTCTGTCATCCTTTGTTTATCCTTTTCCACTGTCTTTACTCTCATAGGGTTTTAAAAAAGTCTTCTTTATTTAATGTCATTTTATCTGGGTTTTAGGGGGAGTAGAGACAAATATATAATTTCATTTTGTCATATTTATATTGAATCACTGAATGCAACTCTAAGTAGGGGCTGGGTCATGAAATGACCCAGCTTTATGTAGGTTACACAGAAGTCATTATTATTATTATTACTATTTTTGAGGCAGAATCTTGCTCTGTCACCCAGGCTGGAGTGCAGTGGCATGATCTTGATTCACTGCAGCCTCTGCCTCCTGGGTTCCAGCGATTCTCCTGCCTCAGCCTTCTGGGTGTCTGGGATTACAGGCACGCACCACCACTCCCGGCTAATTTTTGTATTTTTAGTAGAGATGGGGTTTCACCAGGTTGGCCAGGCTGTTCCTTAACTCCTGACCTCAGGTGATCTGCCCACCTCAGCCTCCCAAAGTCCTAGGATTACAGATGTAAGCCACAGTGCCCAGCCAGAAATTATTGACTTTTTTTAAAAAAAAAAAAATGATTTTCAAACATTGGCACTTTGATAATTTTTAATAATAATGAGGCATCTCTCAATTGACTTCTACATTTAAATATAGTGGGACATGACTGTTAAGTATTTGGGAGCTAGTCAAACAACTCAGGAATTTTAGTAAAACTTTCCATCTAGTTTTCCCATATAAACGTTTCTTTTTTTTTCTTTTCTTTTTTTTTTTTTTTCTTGAATTAGTGAGGAAGTTTTTTCAAATCTTCACTTGGTCCACAAACTCTTTAGTTTCTGGCTGAAAATTAATGTGTAAGTTGTTCATGGGGTGTGATTGACCTTTTGGTCAATAACATTTGGCATCTTGTAACACTCATCTGGCAAAGGACTGAAGACAAAAGACCTAAGAGTTCTTTTGTGAAGGCCCCAAAAAGAGAGTGTAAGTCGGCATGTTTTCCTCTCTTCCCAGGAAACTGTGATTTCTCTTCTTGGTCTTGGAGTTCAAATCGTCTTACAGCACATTATTAAAGAGAAGCTAGTCAGCTATGTTTTATTTAAGGTATCTTCCTGCGCATCAAGACAATCTTAATAAGTTAATCATATTTTACAATTTTATTTATTAAGATTTATTAAGGCTGGGAGCAGTGGCTCACACCTATAATCCCAGTATCTTGGGAGGCCGAGGTGGGCTGATTGTTTGGGGCCAGGGGTTTGAGACCAGCCCAACTAACATGGCAAAACCACATCTCTACTAAATAGAAAGTTAGCTGGATGTAGTGGCACATGCCTGTAATCCCAGCTACTTGAGAGGCTGAGGCACAAGAATCATTTAAACCTGGGAGGCAGAGGTTGCAGTGAGCCGAGATCATGCCATTGCACTCCAGCTGGGGTGACAGAGCAAGACTCTGTCTCAAAAAAAAAAAAAAAAAAAAAAAAAAAGATTTATTAAGATGCATATAAGTCTGTGTGGCAAAATATAAATAAAATATTTTTTCTTATTGTGGCAAAGTATATATACTTAAAATTAAAATTAAGTGTTTTCTTTTTTGTTTTTTGTTTGTTTGTTTGTTTTGAGACAGAGTTTCACTCTTGTTGCCCAGGCTGGAGTACAATGGCATGATCTCGTCTCACCTCAACCTCGGCCTCCTGGGTTCAAGCGATTCTCCTGCCTCAGCCTCCCAATTAGCTGGGATTACAGGCATGTGCCACCACACCTGGCTAATTTTGTATTTTTAGTAGAAACAGGGTTTCTCCATGTTGATCAGGCTGGTCTCGAACTCCCAACTTCAGGTGATCTGCCCTCCTCAGCCTCCCAAAGTCCTGGGATTACAGGCAGGAGCCACCGCACCTGGCCCAAAATGAAGTATTTTTTAACATGAAAAATATCTGCAGCCTCCATGGAGTTCCTTCCCTACTCTGGGCCTCTATTTCCTCAACTATAACATGAAGTTTAATGACTGAATAATTTCTAAGGTTTCACTTAGGGTTTTTTTTTAAGCAGCTATATTGAGCTATATAATTCGTATACCATTTAATTTACCCATTTATGGTGTACAGTTCAATGGTTTTTGATACATTACTTTTTTAGCTGTGGCAATATATATATATCATGATATATATAATATACAATTTATCATTTTAACTATTTTTCAGTGTATAATTTTGTGGCATTAATTATATTCACAATGTTGTGCAACCGTCACCAGTATTTCCAAAACTTTCCCATTATTCCCCAAAAGAAACTGTGTAACTATTAAGCAACCCACTTAGCTTTTACATACTAGGAATTATTCTGTTCTCGACAAAACCCTTCAAAGGTCTTCAAAACCCAACTGGAAAAAGAGTAAAATTAATTCCCAATTCCAGTATTATCAGGTCTGTTGTGTGCTATTTACACATTTACACACAATCTGAGCATTGTTCTAAGCCCCATCATGGGCATATTCATGGCTCTAAAGGAAGCCCCAGACAAAAGAGGAGGATAAAATGTGGATTTTTTTTTTAATTTGGATCTCATAATTATGAGCCTTCAGAGTCTTCCTACTCCCATCAGCAGGTTTCAGTTAATTTTTAAACATAAGCCAAATGTCTTTCAAAAAATACCCACTTCCAACTGGTGAATTTTGGAGCTTTTGAAGCCTATAGTGACAGATTCTTCTCAGGAAGTGGCCTTAAAGCTGTTACAGAGACTTGCAACTGAGAAAGTTTCCACATGTCCACAGGTATTCATTCAGGGTTTACGAATTGTTCATGGCACAGGAGCCATCTATTTACTTCCTGGTCCTGAGGACTTCAGAGTTATCCTTACACATGGGAGTATCTTCTTTGAATTGTTGCTAGATTAATATCTCTATGAGATCAGAGAGATATAAAACTAGAAAGGTTGTATCTTTCTAATTTGCCTATTGACCACATAAATTGAACTGGCTTTATTTGGAGTTGCCATTTCTTTTTTTCCTGTTTTTCCTGAAGTCCTTTGGGGACACTGCTCCATTATTATCCAGAACTTGCTCCATTGGGTAGAAGGCTGAGGGAAGCAAGTTTTGGCTGCCCTAAAATTAAAGAGCTGCCTTCTTAGATAGTAAACTTTTTATCACTAGGTATTCAAACAAAAGGTAGATCATTATGTATCAGAGGTGTGGAGGAGCCTGAGAAGAATGATCAATGAGATTCCTTCAGATTCTTAAATTCTGTGGCATTGTGGCAGCATTGCATAGTTGCAAAGAATTTAGATTTAATCATGCAGACTTGGATTCAAAATTTGGCTCCTTTGCTTAACTTTCTACACAGCTTTAAGCAAATGTACTCTCTCTAATACTCAGTATTTTTGTCAGTAAAATGAACATAATCATAGGATTAAATAAATTAATGCAAATAAATACTTAGAACAGTGTTTGGCAGTTTAATACATACTCAATAATTGTTAAGCATTATTTTTTATAAAAATAGTAAGAGCCACAGTTTTTGAAAAATGAATTAAAAGTTCTGGACTTATAATACCTAGCTCTGTTTCTCAATATCTATGACATTGGGCAAGGCCTAGAGAGGCCTTTGTTTCCTCATCATAGACGGTTTAGATGCCATATATTTCCCTAAGATTCTTAAAACATCTTTTTTCCTTCTTCTAGTTAAAAAACTCTTGTTAGAGCTTAGGAAACACTGGAAAACTGAAAGGCAGCCTGGTCTAAGAGGCAAAGGACTGAAACACATGTTCAACTTCTGATTTAAGTTTTGAGATATTAATTCTGTGCTCTTATGCAGCCTTAGACCACTCTTTGATAACTGTGTCTAGGTTGGCTCAGCAAAATTAAAGATTACTACCTATGCCTTATTTTTGCCATCGATAAATGGTTTGGGGTGCAGTAAAATAAATTCATTAAAACAATTTGATTTTTGCTGAAATAAAATGGCCTCTGATAAATGTAAGATCCTGCTGTTTTTACAAGCTAGAGATTCACATGGTAACCTATAATTGACAAGGTTAAATCATCTTTTTATATCAAAGTTTTGATCTCTGAGAATACTTGAAGTTAGAGGCTAATTTTTTTATTTATCTGGAAGAGCAAAGTAGTAGGTCATCATTGATCTAATGTTGTGATTAAACATCAGTTTCCCTACCTCTGTATAAGAAATTTTAGAACGTATATTTGCGTTTCTGGACTGGTTATAATTTTTACTGTTGCAAAACAGAACTTTCGAGTTCTCTTTCTGTTTTTTTGTTGTTGTTGTTGTTCTTGTTTTTGCTTTTTTTCCAGACAGAGTCTAGCCCTGTGGCCCAGGCTGGAGTGCAGTGGCATGATCTCAGCTCACAGCAACCTCCCCCTCCTGGGTTCAAGTGATTCTTGTGCCTCAGCCTCCTGAGTAGCTGGGATTACAGACGTGCATCACCATGGTGGGCTAATTTTTGTATTTTTAGTAGAGACAGGGTTTCGCCATGTTGGCTGGGCTAATCTCGAACTCCTGGCCTCATGTGATCTGACCACTTCAGCCTCCCAACACTCACAGTGGCTTAAGCCACCATGCCCGGCCAGTTCTCTTTCTTATATCATTTCTCATGAGATCCTTAATCAGTTGGAAAACTGTGGGAGTGTTAAGAATGAACAGGAGGCCAGGTGTGGTGGCTCATGACTGTAATCCTAGCACTTTGGGAGGCCAAGGCAGGAAGATCATTTGAGGTTAGGAGTTCAAGACCAGCCTAACCAACATGGTGAAACCCTCATCTCTACTAAAAAATACCAAAAAAATGGCCAGATATGGTGGCTGACACCCATAATCCCAGCACATTGGGAGGCCAAGGCGGGCAGATCACGAGGTCAGGAGATCGAGACCATCCTAGCCAACATCGTGAAACCCTGTCTCTACTAAAAACACAAAAATTAGCTGGGCATGGTGGCGCGTGCCTGTAGTCCCAGCTACTCAGGAAGCTGAGGCAGGAGAATCACCTGAATCTGGGAGGCGGAGGTTGCAGTAAGCTGAGATCGAGCCACTGCACTCCAGCCTGGGTGACATAGCGAGACTCCAACTCAAAAAAAACAAAAAACAAAAAACAAAAACAAAAAAACCAAACAAAAACAAAGTTAGCCAGGTGTGGTAGCGCAGGTCTATAGTTCCAGCTACTCGGGAGGCTGGGGCAGGAGAATCACTTAAACTCGGGAGGCAGAGGTTGCAGTGAGCCGAGACTGCACCACTGCACTCCAGCCTGGGTGACAGAGCGAGACTCCGTCTCAAAAAAAAAAAAAAAAAAAAAGAATGAATAGGAGTGGTGAAAGGGATGGATGTAAGTCTTCTATAGTATCTAGACTTAATAATGACTGGATCATGGCAAGAAGAGGAAGTTATAGAGGCTTTGTAGAATCAATTGGGGTGCTTGCTCTGAGATTCACACGGGGAATTGGAGTCTGCTGGCCTCCAAGAAGAGTTGAGCTGGTACTCAGATGACGGGAGAGGGAATAGCACAAGTAAGCATTAAAAAAAGAGGAAGTCTTGGAACATCTATTAAGAGAGGCTCAAATTTCTATCTATGCGTGGAAGACCTGATTTCTTTGCCCCATTTCACTGAGCATTTCCCTCTTCTACCATTCCCAAACCTATTTTCTAGCCCATCCTTTTCTCTAGAGCTCCAGCCCTGGATATCAACCATTACTGGGCTGTACCACTGGTACCTCAAATTCAACATATCTGGCCGGGCGTGATGGCTCACGCCTGTAATCCCAGCACTTTGGGAGGCTGAGGCAGGCAGATCATTTGAGGTTACGAGTTCGAGACCAGCCTAGCCAACATGGTGAAACCCCATTTCTACTAGAAATAAAAAATGCAGGTGGCAGGCACCTGTAATCCTACCTACTTGGGAGGCCGAGGCATGAGAATCGCTTGAACCTAGGAGGCGGAGCTTGCAGTGAGCCAAGATCACGCCATTGCACTCCAGCCTGGGTGACAGAGCAAGACTCAGTCTCAAAAAAAAAAAAAAAAAAAAAAAAAGTCAACATGTCCCAACCCATATGCAACTCCTTTCCCTCCACCCCAAAGTTATCGTCCTCATATGTTTCACTCTCAGTCCAATCAACCATCCAAGTATCCAAGCTAAAAAAGTCTACTGCCATCCTCAACAATTCCCACCCTTCATTCTGCACCATTCATTCAGTAAACATTTACTTAGCATTACTATGTATTAATATCACTGCTAGAAAATGTGCCATAACAGGAGAGACAAGGATGTTTAAGACATGGCTCTAAATATTAGCAGCTCAGTTTAGCAAAAGCAGCAAACAGGCAACGGTGATACACTCACATACAAATCTTTTGTGTTCTCATTTCGTGTGTCTCTTAAATGACTCTCAAATAAAATTTTCCCTCTCCATTGCCACTGCCAATGCTTCAGTTCAGACCTTTTTTTTTTTGGCTTGGATTAGTGCAACTTTCTGGTGTAGTTCCTTTCTGCTCCTATTCTGGAAACACCCAGCTTCCAAAGTAATTATTTTAGCCAGGTGCGGTGGCTCACGCCTGTAATCCTATCACTTTGAAAGGCTGAGGCAGGTGGATCACTTGATGTCAGGAGTTCTAAGACCAGACTGGCCACATTGTGAAACCCTGTCACTACTAAAAATACTAAAATTAGTCAGGTGTGGCAGTGGGCGCCTGTAATTCCAGCTACTCGGGAGGCTGAGGCAGAAGAATCCCTTGAACCTAGGAGGTAGAGATTGCAGGGAGCTCAGATCACATCCAGCCTGGGCAACAGAGTGAGACTCTATCTCAAAATAAATAAATAAATACGTAAATAAATAAATCCAGAGTAATTATTTTAAAGACATAATCTGGGCCAGGCATGGTGGCTCACACCTGTAATCCCAGCACTTTGGGAGGCAGAGGCAGGTGGATTGTCTGAGGTCAAGAGTTCGAGACCAGCCTGGCCAACATGGTGAAGCCCCATCTCTATTAAAAATACAAAAATTAGCCAGGCATGGTGGTGCATGCCTGTAGTCCCAGCTACTCGAGAGGCTGAGGCAGGAGAATCGCTTGAACCTGGAAGGCGGAGGTTGCAGTGAGCCAAGATCACTCCACTGCATTCCAGCCTGGGTGAGAGAGAGAGACTCCATCTCCAAAAAAAAAAAAATAATCTCTCCTCAACACACAGACCTTTCCAGATTTACGTCCAAGCATTCCATATGTAATTCTCTACTCTACACTCAATTTTAGTCACCAGAGCTGTGGTAGTTATTCTTTTTAAAAAATTTTTTTATTTCAATAAATAAAGCTGCATTCTTTGTACCATTGTATACTACTACAAGTTACAGATCATGGTTTGAGTTCTTGGGAATTGTCATCTGCATTAGGGGTGATAAGATTGTCATATAAAGTCCTTGGTAAGAATTGACAATTATTTAGTGAATTACTACTCTGCAGAGCAGCAACCTAGAAAATTGAGGATTTTTAAATTTTGAGGTCTAATATGCAGTTATTTGAGGTCATGCTCTAGATTGCAAATATGAATTTCGGGTTATAAAGAATCAGGATGGGCTGGGAGCAGTGGCTCACTCCTGTAATCCTGGCACTTTGGGAGGCCAAGGTGGGTGGATCACTTGAGGTCAGCAGCTCGATACCAGCCTGGCCAACACGGTGAAACCTTGTCTCTACTAAAAATACAAAAATTAGTCGGGCATGGTGGCGTGTGCCTGTAGTCCCAGCTACTCAGGAGGCTGAGGCAGGAGAATTACTTGAACCTGGGAGGTGGAGGTTGCAGTGAGCTGAGATCGCGCCACTGCACTCCAGCCTGGCTGACAGAGTGAGACTCTGTCTCATAAAAAAAAAAAAAAAAAAAGAATCAGAATGTTATAGTAATACTTTATTTGCAGCATGTATAGACCCCAGTTGAGTTCTTCCACCACCAAATAGAGTATTGCTAATTATTTCATGAGACTAAGTAATGTAGATAAACCACCACCATTGTTAATGAGGAAATGATGGTTAATTAACAATGAGGGCTGTGAATAGTGGATGAAGTGATAAACTCTAAGAAATTGGCAGAACTTTAACAATCATCTAGTCCAAGCCTTTCGTTTTAGAAGATGAGGCCCCAGAGAGAGACAGGGACCTACCCAAGATCTAGTAGTTACTTGATGCCACAGTCAAGATAAGAAAAGCCAGATCTTGACTCTTAAAATAATGCTAATTTTATCCCAAGCTCCCTTTGTGAATTTAAAGGTAGTTCACAGCCAATCTGGACACACTGGATTGTATTTTTTTAAAATAAATTCACGTGTTTATTGCCAAGGTTTCTCTTTTCCTTATGCTTTGGTGATTTCATCTTTATATGTCACAAACTAATAATAATTTTTTTTTTTGAGATGGAGTGTTGCTCTTGTTGCCTAGTTTGGAGTGCAATGGCACAATCTCGGCTCACTGCAAACTCCGCCTCCCAGGTTCAAGCTATTCTCCTGCCTCAGCCACCCGAGTAGCTGGGATTACAGGCATGTGCTACCACGCCCAACTAATTTTGTATTTTAGTAGAGATGGAGTTTCTCCATGTTGGTCAGGCTGGTCTCGAACTCCTGACCTCAGGTGATCTGCCTGCCACTGCCTCCCAAAGTGCTGGGATTACAGGCATGAGCCACCACACCCGGCTGTAAATAATAATTTTTATAGCCCAATCTATGTTGAGACATAATTCTATTGTATGTATGTACCAGACTTATTTCCCTATTCTTCTGTTGATGGACATTTAAATTGTATTCAATTTTAAAAGTTATAAACAGTGCATATGGTAAACTTTTTATAGGTTAGAATTTTAAAGTTTTTAGCTGGTAATTGATTCATCGATCAGACATTTGTCAAGGACCCATTATGTGCTTTTTACAACACCAGTAGCTTATATATCAGTTCACAAGATAAAAATGGGATTTCTCTATTACCTGTCCGGCCCATAATAGCCTTCATAACAAAAGCTAGTTTCAGGAGCGCTTTCTCTGTGCCTACTACTGTGCTTGGCCTTTTATAAACATTTATCTATAGATAGGGAACTAGTATTCTCATTGCACAGATGAAGAAACGGAATCCTAGAGAGGACAAGAAACCTATGCAAGGACACATTAGAAATAAGCAGTTGAGTTAATTAATTCATTCAACATTTTTTTTTAACAGCTACTAAGTGCCATTATTCTGGAGTCACACTGAAAGTAATACAGTGGTGAATAAACCAGATATGAATCTTACACTCTGGATAGCAGACAATAAGCAAGTAAACCAAGGTAGAAATGCACAATTTTAAGTTGTGACAAGTGCTGTATAGGAAATGATTGGGTGCAATGGTAGAGAATGTTGGGGGCAGGGTTGGGAGGAGGAGAGCTACTTAGAGATAGGCCTTTCAAGGGAGCTGAAATTTAGCTGAAACCATAAAAGGAGAAGGCAGAGTTCTTCCAAGTAGAGCACACAGCTGGTTTAAAGGCTCAGAAGTGGGAAGAAGCTCAATGTACCCAAGGAACCGAAAATACTCCAATATAGCTGCAGGAATGCTGGTGAGGTCACAGAGGCCCAGGATGACAGTGGAGAGAAGGCAGCTCTAGTCCTATCAGATTTCTTAACTAAGAAGAGGAATATACATTTTATTTGTGATGGAATGGGACAGTCTTCAAGGGTTTCAAACAGGAGGCAAAATGCTGTAATTTATTTTTTTAAATAATCACTTTGGCTTTTCTGTAAAGAAAAAGGTTAGAAAAATGAAAGAGTGGAAGTGCTGAGAAAAGCAAGGCGGACATGTCAACAATCCAAGTGAGAGATGACAGGGTCTTGGGCTAAGATTCTACTGAGGAAGGATGGAAGTCGAAGATCTACCTGTTTCTTGGTGGGATAAATGACAGGACTGTGACTCCAGAATCTGCTCTCTTTCCTCTGCCACAGAAACTGCACCTCACTGGCTGGGAATGAGGATATCTTACGGAAGATTCTTATTTTTGGAACTTTTTGAACTCTGTCTGTTGGCTTCTGAAAGCTGAATGCTCTTTCAAAGGACCTGAAGATTTCTTTTGTCCTCAGTTACATTGAGCCCACATTTATGAGGCACTGGTAAAACATTTCTGCAGGAGGGAGTTATGTGCATTGTTCCTCTTAGAGAAACGTTGCTCACACTAACTCCTGACTTCATGCATTTTGCAAATGCACAGCTCAGTGAGTGTGTCTTCCTGTTGTTTGTGGTTTACAATCCTGCAAGAAATGACTTTCTATGAGGCAAAATGGATAATGGCCTTTTATTTTAAGTTACAAAGAGTTGGGTGGCAAGGGGATAGGGAAAGCAACCCTAAATGCTTTGAATGAATTATTGAGTTGACATGGTCCAAAGTGACATTTCTTTTTAAAATGTTTCTTTTATTATTTTTTTCCTTTTTCTCAAAAATAATGAATATTTATTACTGGAAAACATGAAACTACAAAGAACAACAGACTCCACAATTCCACTTACCCAGGGATATTCACTATAATGTCTTAATGTATATGAAGGTAACTCTTAAACAATTTGTTTTATTTTTACTAAAATTAAAAATCAGTCGTGCTTAATATAGACAGTTTACAGAATATAGAAAAGCAGAAAGAAGAAAGTAACTCACCATCCAAGGATAGCTGTTGATAACATTTTAATATGTTTTAAAGTCCTTTTTAATGCATATTTTATATAACTGATATTATATCATCCATTTGTTTTTCCACTTAATATTGCCACCTAATAATTTTTCTGTTATACAAGTTATTAATAATTATATTTATAAATTTGCATAAATTCGTATTATAGCAAACACTGATTATAGTTTTATGCATATATAATTTATGCAAAATTTATATGCATAAAACTATAATCAGTATTTGCTACACGGTGCCTTGAATCCCTAACTGTAAAACAATAAATACATAAAATAAACATAATACCAACCTCACTGGGTTGTTGTGAGAATTAAATAGGTTAGATGAGTTGATGTACACAGAGCAGCTCCTATCACTTTCTCCCTATGAATTTAGTCTACTTCATTTTTTTATTATATGTAATTAATGAAAATTCTTACATGTAATTTCATTATTATATGTAATTCCTTACAGAGCTTTGTCAATAAAGCTCTTTCTGTATGGATTATTTCCATTTCTTTTAGATTTAATGCCCAGAAGTAGACTTACTGGGTCAGAGAGTAGGCATAACATTAAGAAATTTAACATTATGTTTGCAAATGCCCTCATGGGATATGGATTTGGGACTTGTAAAGTCTCAAGATTTATTTATTTATTTATTTATTTTTTTGAGATGGAGTTTTGCTCTTATCGCCCAGGCTGGAATATAGTGGCGCGATCTCGGCTCACTGCAACCTCCACCTCCCGGGTTCAAGTGATTCTCCTGCCTCAGCCTCCCGAGTAGCTGGGATTACAGGCACCTGCCAGCACACCCAGCTAATTTTTGTATTTTTAGTAGAGACGGGGGTTTCACCATGTTGGCCAGGCTGATCTCGAACTCCCGACCTTAGGTGATCTGCCTGCCCCGGCCTCCCGAAGTGCTGGGATTACAGATGTGAGCCACCGCACCTGGCCAATCCCAAGATTTAGATTGTGTTACAAGTGGCTGCCTTGTTAGCGATTACCATGAGTAGGTGGGTGGTGTCACACTGGATGACCTATAGGGTTAAAGTTTTGTATTTGGAACAATATTGATTCTCCCCTGTAGCACGGGACAGAGGGAGGAATGCCTTTCTACCTAGGTATAGCAGAATCACCCAGGCGACTTTTTAAAAATGTTAATCCTCCCTTCTTTCTCCACAGCATCCTAACATTCTTTGCCAGGGAATGCCTTTTCCCTCTGAAAATTGCAGCATCCTCTGCCTCCCAAATCACTGATATAATAAAGGCCACTTTACATACAGTGGTGTATTATTTCCTTCAGATGTGTTAAACAGGGAAAAATTTTGAGGAACTACCAACGGTTTAGGTGATGACAAATAGTGGTTAGGACTCAATGTCTGAAGCAAAAGAGGAGATTGCATTAGTCAATTTTGAGAAAGACTGCTTGGTGCATCCCTGTGGCTGCCCATTGTAGCTCACAGCGTTGCACTGGGCCCCGCTGTAGATGCCCAGGAAGGCTGTCTCCTGAATTGAAAAGAGTGTGGCGTTAAAAGGCTACATGGAAGCACAGAGATCTTTTCATTCAGCTCTGAGACCCGTTTTTAAACCTGGGTGGCTCCGTTTTAATTCCTAGCCCCTATAACTCAGCCTAGATGGTTTCTCCTTATCAAAGCTACTATCTCTCCTCTTCCTTGCCCAGGCTGATTTTTTTTTTTTTTTTTTTGAGATGGAGTTTCGCTCTTGTTGCCCAGGCTGGAGTGTAATGGCATGATCTCAGCTCACTGCAACCTCTGCCTTACAGGTTCAAGCGATTCTCCTGCCTCAGCCTCACAAGTAGCTGGGATTACAGGTTCCCGCCACCATGGCTGGCTAATTTTTTAATTTAATTTTATTTTTTGTATTTTTAGTAGAGACAGGGTTTCACCATGTTGGCCAGGCTGGTCTTGAACTCCTGGCCTCAAATGATCCGCCCACCTCGGCCTCCCAAAGTGCTGGGATTACAAGCGTAAGCCACTGCACCCAACCCCAGGCTGAATATTAATGGCACATAACTTTCTGGTTCCCCCATTCCATGCTATTTGGGTGGGGCTTAGCTCACCTCAGCCTCAAGCCTGGCCAGTCAGACTATTCCATCTCTTTGGCCACAATGATTGGTTCAGGGGCAGGCACATTGCCCAAACTGGACCTTTCTCCAGGAGCTATCAAGAAAGATAGCTTTCTCTGAGGTGCAAGCTGTGTGGATGATCCAAGTGCTAGCTGCTTGAAGCCATTGTGGAGAAACTGTCTGTAGAAGAGGCCAGCTGCAGAGAGAAGCAGAGCTGAGAGATGTCACTTTAGACCTTGTCAATTCAAGGACATTGAGCTCCTGGTTTGAGTTGTAGAAGCTGCAGGCTTCTCTTTAACACTCCCTCCCTCTGCAGTATGTTTTTTGTTTTGTTTTGTTTTGTTTTTGTTTTGAGACGGATTTCTGATCTTGTCACCCAGGCTGGAGTGCAGCGGCGCAGTTTTGTGTAGCCTCCACCTTCTGGGTTCAAGCGATTCTCCTGCCTCAGCCTCCGAAGTAGCTGGGATTACAGGCGCCCGCCACCATGCCTAACTAATTTTTGTAATTTTAGTAGAGATGGGTTTTCACCATTTTGGACAAGCTAGTCTCAAACTCCTGACCTCAGGTGATCCGCCCGCCTCTGTCTACCAAAGTGCTGGGATTACAGGCATGAGCCACCATGCCCGGCCTGCAGTATGGTTTTGTTTTTTGTTTTCTGTTGTTGTTGTTTTTTTTTTTGAGAGAGTTCCACTCTGTCGCCAGGCTGGAGTGCAGTGGTGCAATCTCGGCTCACTGCAACCTCTGCCTCTCGGGTTCAAGTAATTATCCTGCCTCAGCCTCCCGAGTAGCTGGGATTACAGTCATGTGCCACTACATCCAGCTAATTTTTGTATTTTTTAATAGAGACAAGGTTTCACCATGTTCGCCAGACTGGTCTTGAACTCCTGACCTCAGATAATCCACCTGCCTCAGCCTCCCAAAGTGCTAGGATTACAGGCGTGAGCCACTGCGCCTGGCCCAGAGCTGTTTTATTTTTGTTAAATGCTGCATAGAATCCATTGTCGAAATATGTTTGGGGCTGAGTACAGTGGCTCATGTTTGTAATCCCAGCACTTTGGGAGGCCGAGGCAGGCAGATCACTTGAGTGTCAGGAGTTTGAGACCAGCCTGGCCAACATGGCAGAACCCCATGTCTACTAAAAATACAAAAATTAGCTGGGCGTGGTGGCACTCGCCTGTAGTCCCAGCTACTCAGGAGGCTGAGGCACTAGAATCACCTGGACCCGAGAGGCGGAGGTTGCAGTGAGCAGAGACCTAGCCACTGCGCTCCAGCCTGGGCAACAGAGTGAGACTGTGTCTCAAAAAATAATAAAATAAAATAAAATAAAATAAAATAAAAATGTCATATATTATTAGACCAGTTTCATTTAGATTGACATATATGTTGTTTGCAAGCTTTTGGTGTTACAAATAATGTTGCAAATATTACCATCATACATATATCATTTTGTGGGAGAATATCTGTAAGCTAAATTACTAGAAATAAACTTGCTGTTAAAAGGTACATTTAAAATTTTGATAGATCTTGTCAAATTACCTTACACAGAGGTTATGCTATTTTGTGCTGTCTTCAGCAATGTGTGAAGGTGCATATTTTTCCACACTCTTGGCTATCACGTGTTATTAGTTTTTCCATCTTTGCCAATCTGATGGGTGAATAAATAGTTAACTCATTGGAATTTAAATTTGCACAGAGGAACTTTTAAACTTACAAAGCTTTAGGGATGTGTACTGCATGGTGAGATTGCAGAATTTAGAGCATTTGAGCCATCTCTTGCCTCCATTTCTTTGGAAAGCAGTTAATATAGTCCTTTTCCTTAAGTATTAGAATGATCTCTGAAGTTTGAGACCTTGTGACCATAACAGGTTCCCTGGTCTGAGTCATTCTAAAAGCAATCACAGTTGTGGTATAGCTACTATTTGTCAGACTCTCTATAGGTGCTATCATTTATGTAATTTCATTCACATTGAGTACTCCAAACAGACTTACGCAGTAGGTATTATGACCTCCACGTCAACGGAAGAAACTTGCCCAACATCACAGAGCTAGTAAGAGGCAGAGGCTATTTAACTTGACTTGGAGCCTGCACTTTCCCCAAGACTTTATCATTCTAATTGTAGACAGGACATAATATATGTAACTGTAACAAATCCCGGATGTTCATGCAGTTCATTCTATCCACAGTCACATTTAAAGAAGAAAGAAGAATTCCCTGCAAAGTTATTAAAAATTGATTCTATTTTTTTATTCATGTCTCATAAATTATTGAAGGGGATCCAGTTCCCAGTGCAGAACCGCACTTCTCAAAACCTCCTTCCTCCACTCTCCAATTCGGTTATATCTTGAATCTGCTCTGGAGTCTCTCATGTACCAAACTCCCATCCTCCGCCTTCAGCCCTGGCCCCATTTTCTTCTACTACTTCCTTTTTAAAATAGGAATAAAACAAAAAACAAACCAAAAAAAAAAAAAAACCCTAGTAATATGAGATCTACCGTCTTCAGTTTTTAAGTGTATAGCACGTTATTGCTAACCATAGGTGCAGTGTTGTACAGCAGCTCTCTAGAAACTTTTCATCTTGCGTTATTGAAACTGCTACCCATCGAACAGCAACTCCCCTCTTTCCCTCTCCCCCAGTCTCTGGCAACCACCATTTTTGGTGGTTGTCTGTTTTTGCTTCTATGAGTTTGGCTACTTTAGATGCCTCATGTAAGTGGAACCATGCAGTATTTGTCCTTCTGTGAGTGACTGATTACACTTAGCATAATGCCCTCACGGTCCATTTTCTTCTGTCTCCTTTTCTACTATAGCCCAGCTCTTATGAAAAACTCAATCTCTTATAAAACTGGATATCTTATTAAATTCTTCCCCTGTTTCTTATATCTCTACTCATTCTATAGATTCTGCATCTCAAAATTCAGGGAACTACCCCAGCCAAGAGAGAGAGAAACTAAATGGACAAGAACACACTTTTTTTTTCAACTTTTATTTTAGATTCAGGGGGCACATATACAGGTTTGTTACAAAGATATACTGAGTGATGCTGAGGTTTGGAGTATGATTGAACCCGTCATCCAAGTAGTGAAAATGGTATCCAATAGGTAGTTTTTCAACTCTTGCTCTCTTCACTACCTCCTCCCTCTTGTATTCTCCAGTGTGTTGTTTCCATCATCATGTCCATGAGTACCCAACATTTAGCTCCCACTTAGAGAATATGTGGTATTTGGTTTTATATTTCTATGTTAGTTTGCTTAGGATAATGGCCTCCAGCTGCATCCATATTGCTGCAAAGGGCATGATTGTGTTCTTTTTTATGTCTGTGTAGTATTCCATGATGTATATGTACCACATTTCCTTTATCCAGATCACTACTGATGAGCACCTAGGTTGATTCCATGTCTTTGCTATTGTAAATAGTGCTACGATGAACATACGGGTGCGTGTGTCTTTTTGTTGGAATGATTTGTTTCCCTTTGGGGTATCTACCCAGTAATGGGATTGCTGGGTTGAATGGTAGTTCTATTTTTTTTTTTTTTTTTTTTGAGAAGGGGTCTAGCTCTGTCGCCCAGGCTGGTGTCCAGTGGCATGATCTCAGCTCACTGCAACCTCTGCCTCCTGGGTTTAAGCGATTCTCCTGCCTCAGCATCCAAGTAGCTGGGATTACAGGCACCCACCACCACGCCCAGCTAATTTTTGTATTTTTAGTAGAAACGGGGTTTCACCATGTTGGCCAGGCTGGTCTCGAACTCCTGACTTTGTGATTCGCCCACCTTGGCCTCTCAAAGTGCTGGGATTACAAGTGTGAGCCGCTGTGCCTGGCCCTTTTTTTTTTTTTTTTTTTTTTTGAGACAGAGTCTTGCTATTGTTGCCCAGGCTGCAGTGCAATGGTGCAATCTTGGTTCACTACAACCTCTGCCTCCCAGGTTCAAGTGATTCTCTTGCCTCAGCTTCCCAAGTAGCTAGGATTACAGGCATGGTCCACCATGCCAGGCTAATTTTTTGTATTTAATAGAGAGGTTGTTTCACCATGTTAGCCACGCTGGTCTCAAATTCCTGACCTCACGTGATTCACCCGCCTTGGCCTCCCAAAGTGCTGGGATTACAGCCATGAGCCACCACGCCTGGTCACACCCAGATTGTGGGGTGTAGTTCTATTTTTAGAAGACTACACTTTTTTTTTAATCCAAAGAGAAGATTATTAACACTCATATAGTCATTGAATACATAAACACTTTTGTTAGAGCCACTAATAGACATCTTAGGACAAAAGAGAACCAGAGTTTTACTGGGAGATAACGGTAGAAGTCAGATTAAAACAGAGAAAAGGGACAGTTGGAATATTTTGGGTCCTTGAATTGCAATCACAAATATGGTTAGCTGTTGGTCACATGTGGCTACTGAGTATTTGAAATGCATGTGCCTGTAGTCCCAGCTACTCAGGAGGCTGAGGCAGGAGAATCACTTGAACCTGGGAGGCGGAGGTTGCAGTGAGCAGAGATCGTGCCATTGCACTCCAGCCTAGGATGAGACTCTGTCTCAAAAAAAAAAGGAAAAAAAGAAATGCAGCTAGTTCAAACTGACATGTGCTATAAATATAAAGTACACATTGGGTTTTGAATAAAGACTTAGAATGAGAAGAGAATGGAAATATTTCATTAACAATTTTTAATACTGACTACAGGTCAAATTGATAATATTTTGGATACATTGGGTTACATAAAATATATTATTAAAATAAACTGTATGTCTCTTTTCACTCTTTAAAAAGTAAAACTGAAAAAATTAAAATTAGATATATGACTCAGATAATATTATTATTTCACAGAGTTCTTCTAGAAGGATTCACAGTAGCCAAAGGGCAAGATAAGGGCGAGGTGCTAGGGCTAGAAAGGGTTGGTGAAGTGGGTGGAGGAAGGACAACTGGGGGCAGCAAGAGGGCCCTGAGATCATGTTTCTCTAGTTTCTCAATTGTCTTAAGGTTGTCTTGTGTTACACGTACAACACAAATATAAGCACATCCATATGCATATTTTATTATAATTTATAATTAATATACATAGTATATAATTTATATATTTTATCCTAATTTCATAATTTGACACTTTTTTGGGTGAGTTCTATCTTTTTTCCTTTGGCTTTTTTTTTTTTTTTTTTGACACAGAGTCTTGCTCTGTTGCCCAGGCTGGAGTGCAGTGGCATAATCTTGGCTCACTGCAACCTCTGCCTCCTGGGTCCAAGTGGTTCTCCTGCCTCAGCCTCCCTAGTAGCTGAGATTATAGGCACGTGCCACCACACTTGGCTAATTTTTGTATTTTTAGTAGAGACAGGGTTTCACCATGTTGGCCAAGCTGGTCTCAAACTCCTGACCTCAAGTGATCCGCCCGCCTCGGCCTCCCGAAGTGCTGGCATTACAGATGTGAGCCACCATGCCTGGCCCTTCCTTTGGCTTTTTTATCATCTGATAAAATGGATTGCTAGTAATATAACCTTGATCAAGGGATTTAATGTTTCAGAGCCTCAGTTTCCTTAACTTCAATGGGAATAAAACATCCATTGAACAGCAACTTCTCATTTCCCCCTCTTCATATTGATTAGGTTTTTGTGAGGGTCAATTGTAAATTTAAAATTGTTTGACAAATAAAATTGTTATTCTGCATTGAGAGTCAAGGATTCTCATCCATTCCATCTGAGAACATTATCTGAATCAAGGGAAACTTGAAGAGGATCTTAATAAAATGTGGAAAGGTTTGACTAGGAAATCATGTTGTTTTCCTTTCTATATTCAACAAAATATTTCTGATAAATTGGGGATGATGAGGAGTAGAGAGATGGACTGGCTAAAGGTGAGATTGCAGGGTGCATGACGGACCACAGAGGGAGAGTTTACTTTATGAGTGGCAAAGTGAGCTGGCATGGAGCATGAGGGCTGGTTTTAAGTTAAATATGTGGTAAACAGAATAATGACCCTCCAAAAATGTCCACATGTCAATCCCCAGCACCTGCAAATATGTTACCTTACATGGAAAAAGGGACTTTGCAGATATAACTAAATTAAGAACACTGACATGGGAAGATTATCCTGAATAATCCAAGGGGAGCCTAAAGAAATCACAAGGGTCCTTAGAGAGTAGAGATGTGATAATAGAAGCAGAAGTTGGAGTGATGTGCTTTGAAGATGGAGGAAGGAGCCATGAGCCAAGAAATGAGGGCAGCTTCCAGAAGGTAGAAAAGGTAAAGAAACAGTCCCTCAGGGCCTCTAGAAAGGAAAGCCCTATCGACTCCTTGATTTTAGCTCTAAAATCCATTTCAAACTTCTGACCTCCAAAACTGTAAGATAATGTTTGTGGTTTATTTTGTTTGATTGTTTTTTGAGACGGAGTTTCGCTCTTGCCCAGGCTGGAGTGCAGTGGTACGATCTCGGCTCATCGCAACCTCCGCCTCCCGGGTTCAAGCGATTCTCCTGCCTCAGCATCCTGAATAGCTGGAATTATAGGCATGCACCACCATGCCCGGCTAGTTTTGTATTTTTAGTAGAGATGGGGTTTCTCCATGTTGGTCAGGCTAGTCTCGAACTCCTGACCTCAGGTGATCTGCCCACCTCAGCCTCCCAAAGTGCTAGGATTACAGGCGTGAGCCACCATGCCCGGCCTAGTGTTTTTTAAGCCACTAAATTTGTGGCTATTTGTTACAGCAACAATAGGAAACTAACACAGTAAACAATCTACCCTGAACCATGAGTATAAACCATGGAGAAAAAGGGTTATATGAGCAAACTGGAAGAATTCTTTCAGTAAACTCTCTAACACTTTGGTAGCCATATGTAGGACAACCTCTAACTAAGCTTATCACAGGAAGGGGCCACATTTTCCTTCTCATCGGGATACTTTGGGGTATATTCCAGGGACTGGCACTGAGGAATCAGGGGAGACAACAGTGATGGGAATGGGCTCTGATTCCAGGGACATAGAACAGCCTCAGTTCAGGACAGCAGACGATCATCTCAGAGGAAGGCCTCTGCATGCTGATTCTCAGCTGAGATGCCTGGCTCAGTAGCTATACTAGCAAGTGTCGAGGATGGCTCTGTGGATATATATAGGACCCTGCACATTCTGAGAGTTTCCAAAAGTATCTGAGGAATAGAGAGCTTTGCAATGTATTGCAAAACTTACATGAGTAGAAATAACTTTGGAGCTGGTGGATATCAGGTATGAATAATATTGTGACCACTTTTGTACTTGTAAGTTGATGTACCTGGACTATTTGCCTTAGACTACCACAGTAAGTGGACTGTTGACTTGGGCTTAAAATTGGGGCCTGAAAATGAGCTCAAATTCAGGACCACAGAATCTGCAATTCTGAAATCCCCAAACCTCTGAAAATTGAAAACTTTTTATTTTTGTCTAAACTTGCTGCCAAATTTTTAAAAACTGGAAATAATATGAAATTATGTATTGTCTTTATTCATCTTACTTGGTATGAATGTGCATACTCTTGACTGCAGAAATAGTAATGTGCTTGATTGTGGGGTGTTGTTCCAGATCTTACTGGGGTATTATGTAATATATAGTATATACCTGATATTTTCTTTCTAAAATCTAAATCTAAATCTTAAATAATTTGGTCCCAAGAATTCAGATAAGGGATTATCAAGTTGCAAAGGGAGCCAGATATTTAATAATATTTAATAACAGTGTATATTAACATATATATGAAGAACCCCAGCATGCTACATCTTCACAGATGTAATTGGTTAAGATGAGGTCATATGGGATTAGGGTGAGACTTGAACTCAATGACTTGGTGTCCTTATAAGTGAAGACACACAGAGAAGAAAGCCATGTGATGATGGAGTAAGAGATTGGAGTGATGCTAAAAGAGAGACAAGGAACAGTTGTTCCCTGAGTCTCCATAAGGAATCAACCTTGTGAACACCTTGGTTTTGGACTTCTGAGCTCTTGAACTGTGAGAGTAAATTTCTAGTGTTTTAAGACACCCAATTTGTGATAATACGTTATAGTGGTCCTAGGAAATTAATATACTGGGCAGGAACCAATTTAGTTGTAGGAATAACATTGGGAATATCTTAAAATCTTTGAAGTTTTATTAATTCATTCAACATAATATCTCTTTTAGTAAAGGAACAGTGGCAGGACTATAGCTTACATAGTGATACTATATTCTTTTTAAGGCAGTGTTATTAAGATATTCATTACAGGACTACTTTCAATAGAAAAAATGAAAAACATCATTTAATTATAAGAAATGACAAAATCAATTAAGATACATCCATACTATGGAATAATTACCAGCTAAAAAATTTATATTTTTATGACATGAGAAATTGCTTATATTGGGTCAAAAATAGGACACAGGAGCTGTCAGACTCATCACATTGTACATGTAAGATTTATGCATTTTACTGTCTCTATACCACACACTAAATGTATATAGAAATGAACTACAAACAAATATTGAGCTTTAGTCAAGATATTTGCTTTTTGTAGAGATGAGTTAGCAATTCTGAAACTACTGTGTATCCTAGGCTTAAGGAATGGGTAGATAAACTGAGGATAACAGGAACCAGTTTTTTTCACTGTTAAAGCAGAGAGTTACATGTGTGAATAGTGGAAGTCTAGAGTGTACTCCAAAGTGTTGGATTGGAACTGGAGGTATTATTTGAATTCATGGCTTTTATATATATATAACATATTATATGATGTGTAGAGAGATGAATATAGAAATAGCATAAATATATAGACAGAGAGAGAGAGAGAGATTTCCTAGCTCTGTCAGCTAGGAGAGCCTTAAAGAAATAACTAAGTAGTAACAATGAGCACACCTGCCACCCAGAACTTGGTTTCTAAATACCATTCTCCAATTAAAAAAACCAAGGCTTGTTAGAGAAATAGCTGATTCCAGGGCTAGGTCAGGGAAGCACAAGATGAACATAGATCATCTTACACCAGAAAGTAAGGCATTTCTTAAAGAAAAAGGAACATATCAAAAAGACATGGGAGATAACTCAAAGACCACTGGCCAAATATGAGATAATTTGTGTGACAAAATAAATGATGATAGTAATGGATGATAGCGCATTAGATAAAATTAAAACCTATGAGACCATACTGATATCAATAAATGAATTCATGAGTAAATAAAAAATGAAAAAGGAGGAGAGCTCTTTCAGTAGGATGCCAACTGACAAATATAGATGGAATGATGGAGATAGAAAATAATTAATGGTTGCTAAACTAGCAGATGAAAATTAATGAGGAATAGTTATTTACACAGTCTCAAAGTATCTCCTCATACATCACATATTAATTTTAAAGGGAAAAATAGTAATATTAGAATGGAGAAAATTGACAGACTCCATTTTAACCAAGTGATCAACTTTAAAAAACCAATATCATTTTTCTCCTGATGGGATGTACTGATGAGGATACAGCATTACTTTGGTGAGATTCCTGCCAAAAAGATAAAATCTAAATCTAATCAGACAAATTCCAATCAAGGGACATTGTACAAAATAACTGGCTTGCACTCTTCAAAAATGTCAAGGCTTCAACAAGAAGAGTAAACCATCCTAAATATATACGCACCCAACATTGGAGCCTCCAGATTCATAAAATTAATATTTCCAGACCTACAAAAAGACTTAGCCACACAATAATAGTGGGGATCTTCAACCTTCCACTGACAGCATCAAACAGATCATCAAGGAAGAAAACTAACAAATAAAGTTTGCACTTAAACTCAACACTTGATCACTTGGACCTAATAGACACATATAGAATACTCTACCCATCAACCACAGGATATACATTCTTATCTGCACATGGAACATATTCCAGGATGGACTACATGCTTGGCCATAAAGCAAGTCTCAATAAACTCAGAAGAACTGAAATTATACCAAGCACAGTCTCAGACCACAGTGGAATAAAAACAGAAATCAATACCAAGAAGATCTCTCAAAACCACATGATTACATGTAAATTAAACAATTTGCTCCAGAATAACTTTTGGGTAAACAACAAAATCAAGTGAAAAATTAAAAAAAATATTTTGAAAGAAATGAAAACAAGACCGGGTGCGGTGGCTCACGCCTGTAATCCCAGCACTTTGGGAGGCTGAGGCAGGCGGATCACAAGGTCAGGAGTTTGAGACCAGCCTGGTCAACATAGTGAAACCCCGTCTCTACTAAAAATAGAAAAGATTAGGCAGGCATGGTGGTGGGCGTCTGTAATCCCAGCTACTTGGGAGGCTGAGGCAGAAGAATTGCTTGAACCCGGGAGGCGGAGGTTGCATTGAGCCGAGGTTGCACCATTGTACTCCAGCCCGGCCAACAGTGCGAGACTCCATCTCAAAAAAAAAAAAAAAAAAAAAAAAAAAAACAGAGATACTACATACCAACATCTCTAGGATGCAGCAAAAGCAGTGTTAAGAGGAAAGTTCATAGTGCTGAATGCCTACCCATCTCAAAAACTTAGAAAGATCTCGAATTAACAGTCTAACATCACACCTAGAGGAACTAGAAAAACAAGAACAAATTAACCCCAAAGCTACAAGAACAAAAGAAATAACTAAAATCAGAGCTGAACTGAAGAAAATTGAGACCGAAAAATCCTGTATGCATTTTGTATAATTCATTGTATAAGAATTAATGAAACCAAAAGTTTGTTTTTTGAAAGGATAAACAAGATCAACAGACTGCTAACTAGGTTAACAAAGAAAAAAGAGAGAGAAGATCCAAATAAGCAAAATTAGAAACGACAAAGGTGACATTACAACTGATCTTACAGAAATACAAAAGATCCTCAGAGACTCTTATGAACACCTCTATGTGCACAAACTAGAAAATCTAGAGGAAACAGATAAATTCCTGGAAACATATAACATCCCATGATTGAATCAGGAAGAAATGGAAACACGAATAGACCAATATCAAGTTCTGAAATTGAATCAGTAATAAAAAGCCTACCAACCCAAAAAAGCCTTGGACCAGATGTGTTCACAGCCAAATTCTACCAGACATACAAAGAAAAGCTAGTACCAGGCTGGGCATGGTGGCTCATATCTGTAATCCCAACACTTTGGGAGGCCGAGGCAGGTGGATCACAAGGTCAGGAGATCGAGACCATCCTGGCCAACATGGTGAAACCCTGTCTCTACTAAAAATATAAAAAAATTAGCTGGGCATGGTGGTGGGGTACGTCTAGTCCCAGCTACTCGGGAGTCTGAGGCAGAAGAATCACTTGAACCCAGGAGGCGGAGGCTCCAGTGAGCCGAGATCGTGCCACTGCACTCAAGCCTGGTGACAGAGCAAGACTCCGTCTCAAAAAAAAAAAGAAAAACTAGTACCAATTCTACTGAAACTATTCCAAAAAATCAAGCCATAGGGACTCCTCCTTAATTCATTCTACAAAGCCAGCATCACCCTGATACCAAAACCTGGCAAAGACACAACAAAAAAAGAAAACTAATGGCCAAAATCCCTGATGAACATAGATGCAAACATCCTTAACAAAATTCTAGCAAACCAAATTCACCAGCACATCAAAAGTTAATTCACCATAATTCATCCCTGAGTTACAAGGTTGGTTCAACATATGCAAATCAATAAGTGTGATTCACCACATAAACAGGTTTCAAAACAAAAACTGTATCATTTCTTGGCCTTTGGGCTAAGATCAAGTGTAAAAACAAAACCATATGATCATCCAATAGATGCAGAAAAGGCTTTCAATAAAATCCTTCAGGATAAAAACCCTCAAGAAAATAGGCATCAAAGGAACATACTTCAAAATAATAAGCCATCCATGACAAACCCACAGCCAATATCATATTGAATGGGCAAAAGCTGAAAACATTCCACTTGAGAACTAGAACAAGACAAGGATACCCACTCTCACCACTCCTATTCAACATAGTACTGGAAATACTAGCCAGAGGAATCAGGCAAGAGAAAGAAACAAAAGGCTTTCTTTTTTTTGAGACAGAGTTTCGCTTTTGTTGCCCAAGCTGGAGTGCAATGGCACCATGTTGCTCACTGCAACCTCCGCCACCCAGTTCAAGCGATTCTCCTGCCTCAGCCTCCCAAGTAGCTGGGATTACAGACACCTGCCACCATGCCTGGCTAATTTTTTGTATTTTTGGTAGAAACAAGGTTTCAGCATGTTTGCCAGGCTGGTCTTGAACTCCTGACCTCAGGTGATCTGCCCGCCTTGGCCTCCCAAAGTGCTGGGATTACAGGCGTGAGCCACCGCGCCCGGCCACAAGGCATTTAAATAGGAAAAGAAGTATTAAAATCATCTCTCTTCACTGAAGACATAATTCTATACTTAGAAAACCAAAAGTCTATTAGAATTGATAGAACAATTTTAGCAAGCTTTCAGAATACAAAATCAATGTACAAAAATCGGTAGCACTGAAGTTGAGAGCCAAATCAAGAATATGATCCCATTTACAATAGCCACACACAAAAACATACTTACGAATACATCTAACCAAGGAGAACTACAAAACACTGCTAAAAGACATCATAGATGACAAAAATGGATGGAAAAACATTCCATGCTCATGGATCAGAAGAATCAGCATCATTAAAATGGCCATACTGCCCAAAGCAATCTACAGATTCAACACTATTCCTATTAAACAACCAATGTCATTTTTCACAGAGTTGAAAAAAAACTATTTTAAAATTCATATGGAACCAAAAAAGAGCTCGAATAGCCAAAGCAATCTTAAGCAAAAAGAACAAAGCCAGAGTCATCATATTACCCGAGTTCAAGCTATACTATAAGGCTACAGTAACCAAAACAGCATGGGGTACTGGTACAAAAACAGACACATAGACCAATGGAACAGAATAGATAACACCAAAATAAAGCCATACACCTACAACCATCTGATCTTTGACAAAATTGACAAAAATATGCAATAAGAAAACAACTCCCTATTCAATAAATGGTGCTGGGATAGCTGGTGAGCCATATGCAGAAGAATGAAATTGGACTCCTACCTTTCACCATACACAAAAATTAACTCAAGATGGATTAAAGATTTAAATGTAAGACCTCAAACTATAAGAACCCTAGAAGAAAATCTAGGAGGCTGGGCACGGTGGCTCACGCCTGTAATCCCAGCGTTTTGGAAGGCCGAGGTTGTTGGATCACCTGAGGTCAGAAGTTTAAGACCAGCCTGGTCAACGTGGTGAAACCCCGTCTCTACTAAAGATACAAAAAAAATCAGCCATGCGTGGTGGCGGGCGCCTGTAATCCCAACTACTTGGGAGGCTGAGGCAGGAGAATCGCTTGAACTCGGGAGGTGGAGGTTGCAGTGAGCCGAGATCGTACCACAGCACTCCAGCCTGGGCAAAAAGAGTGAAACTGTCTCAAAAAAAAGCAGATCTAGCAAACACCATTCTGGACACCAGCCTTGGGGAAGAGCTGGGGAAGAGCCTTGTCCTCAAATGCAATTGCAACAAACACAAAAATTGACAAGTGGGACCTAATTAAACTAATGAGCTTCTGCACAGCAAAAGAAACTAGCAACAGAGTAAACATACAACCTACAGAATGGGAGACAATATTCAAAAATTATGCATCCAACAAGTCTAATATCCAGAATCTATTAAGAACTTAACCAATTGAACATGCAAAAAACAAATAACCCCATTGAAACATGGATAAAAGACATGAAAAGATACTTCTCAAAAGAAGACATACAAGTGGCCAACAAACATATGAGAAAATGCTCAACATCACTAATCATCAGAGAAATGCAAATAAAAACCACAGTGGATACCACCTCACACCAGTCAGAATGGCTATTATTACAAAATCAAAAAATAACAGATGCTGACGAGGTTGGGGAGAAAAAGGAACACTTTTACACTGCTGGTGGGAATGTAAATTAGTTCAGCCACCGTGGAAAGCAGTTTGGAGTTTTCTCAGCTAACTGAAAACAGAACTACCATTTGACCCAGGAATCCCATTATTGGGTATATATCCAAAAGATAACAAATCATTCTACGAAACAGACACATGCACTTGTATGTTCATTGCAATGCTATTTACAGTAGCAAAGACATGGAATCAACATAGGTGCCCATCAGTGGTGGATTGGATAAAGAAAATGTGCTACATATATACCAGGGAAAACTACACAGCCATATAAAAAAGAACAAAATCATGTCCTTTGTAGCATCATGGATGCAACCGGAGGCCATTATCCTAGAGGAATTTATGCAGGAACAGAAAAACAAATACTGCATGTTCTCACTTATAAGCGGGAGCTAAACACTGGGTAATCATGGATATAAAGATGGGAATAATGGACACTGGGGAGTACTAGAGGGGGTGAGAGGGAGCAGGTAAAAGCTGAGAAACTAACTGTTGGGTAATATGCTCAGTACCTGGGTGATGGGATCATTTATACCCCAAACTTCAGCATCACGCACTGTACCCAGGCAACAAACCAGCACATGTATTCCCTCAATTTAAAATAAAAGCCCCAAAAAATGTCAAGGTCAAGAAACACACACACACAAAAGGGTGAGCAATTGTTCCAAATTAAAGGAGATTAAAAAGATATAAGAATTAAATGCAATGTGTTATCCTAAGTTTTGATCTTAAACCAAGAAAAAACAATCTATAAAGGACATTAATGCAACAACTGATTAAATTTGAATATAGATTGTGAACTGTGACTTGCAGCAATGTTAAATTTCCTGATTTTGATAGTTGTACTGTGGTTACATAACAGAATGAAGGCCCTGATTCTTAGGAAATACACATTGATGTCTTCAATTTACTCTCAAATGACTCATACAAAATAATGTGCATAAATATAAATACACATCTAATGATAAAACAAATGAAATGAGGTACAATGTATTGGGTAAAATGTATATGAGAGTTCTTTGAGCTTTTCTTGCAACTTTTCTGGACGAAATATTTGAAACCATATCAAAATAAGAAGTTATAAAAATAGGATTCAAATTCCTGTACAGTATAATCATTAATTTAAAAGAGTAAAGCATTAAAAAAACTCATATTTATTTACCTCTTTTATATACATAGGAAAAAAATACTAGAGATAAATGCAGTAAAATATAATTAGTGGCTAAGCCTCCATTTAAGTTTTAGGAGTTATGTTAAAACTTCTCATTTATATTTTCAAAATGTTCTGTCTTCCTACCACACTTAGAATAAAACCCGATGACTACAAGTGCCCAGCTACTTCTTCAGTGGGAGGTCTTTATTTATCACTAATCTAAAACAGTCACCCTCCTCTTCCCAATCATTTACTATCTCTTTTTTTCGGTTAGTGGTGTTAGCTGCTTTAAATGACAAAACTTGGGCCGGGCATGGTGGCTCATGCCTGTAATCCCAGCACTTTGGGAGGCCGAAGCACACAGATCACTTGAGGTCAGGAGTTTGAGACCAGCCTGGCCAACATGGTGAAACCTCATCTCTATGAAAAATACAAAAATTGGCGAGGCATGGTGGCAGGCACCTGTAGTTCCAGCTACTCAGGAGGCTGAGGCAGAAGAATCGCTTGAACCTGGGAAATGGAGGTTGCAGTGAGCCAAGATTGTGCCATTGGACTCCAGCCTGGGCCACAGAGTGAGACTCTGTCTCAAATAAATAAATAAATACAGGAAAAACTTTGCAAATAAACCTCCAATCTCAAGAAGATTGGTATATAATTTTATCTATACCACATATATAGCATAAAAATAGTGTATACATGTATATACTAGTATATAATAGTATACATATAGTGGTATATGATATATACACTGGCATATGTATATACAACATATAATTATACAGCTATATTCTGAACTACTAGGCAGTTGCACACTAGGAAACCTATACTATATGTTATCCCAAACAGAGTTTTGCTGTCCTGTTTCCATGGCCTGTGATCAAGCTCTTAGAACAAATTTCTTTCTTCTTGTAGCCTTCTTCCCTCTCTTTCCAGGCAATTGGAGATAGCCAATAGAACCTAGAGTTCAATCCTATTGCATCTCCACTTACTGGCTATATGACTTTAGGCAACTTGCAAGTTATTGAAACTCTCAGCTGTAGTTTTTCCATTTGTGGATTAGGAAAAATAATAAGGGCCTCACGGGGTTCCTGTTAAGAATCAAGGAGACAATGTAAGGCCCCAAGCACAGCACCTGCTGCACTGTGGATGGTCAAATGCCAAATCTCTTACAAATTCTTATTTACACTTTTTTTGGTGAAATCTTCCCAGGGTTCCCAGGCAGAACCAGCTGTGCTCCAGTGACTTTTTCTTCTTTTTCCTAAAAGAGTATTTGCCAAGGAGGGTTAAGATTTTTCTTTTTATGAGTTTCTCTTTCCTGGTTAGACTGGGAGCTTTTCAATGAGCACAAATGTGCCACTTTCACCGCTGAATCTCCAGTGCCTGGCACAGAGACTGGTGAGCAGCAGAACTCAGTAAATAAATGCTCATGGAAAGTGGGAATTCCAGTCCTCACGACCCTTTTCTCATGACATTTTTTGATCCTCTAGCTGGAAATAATTTTTCCCTCTGGTGAGAACTAAGAGTGCTCTGACCACATTCTGCCTTGAATCATAGTTACTGGTGAGTGTTTTTTGTTTTTTCTTTTCTTTTTAATTTACCCTCCCCAGCCTCACACAGCCCCCGAGTCATATGATTGCTGGAACTGCCTCTTATTCATCTCAGAAGCCCCGGCAGTGCCTGGCCCAGGCATTCCATCATTTGTTTCTGATATAATTCTTCTTGAGCAAGGAGCAAGGGATATGACTCACATATATAACGCACAATACAGTTATTGCTTTTTCTGTGTAGACCCACTCAGCAAACCACTTCCCCATTGCACAATGAGTTGGAGGTTGGGGCTGTTCCCTATGTTAAAATCAGCAGGGTTACCAGAAGTCATTCACCTACCTCTGGATAAAAGAGAGTGAAAAGACATTAATCCATGAGATGACTTCAAATCTGGGCCTTTCTATTTCCCTGAGAATGTCAGGATGAGAATCTGAATCAGTAATATGTGCAAAATATAATGCAAACTCTGAGCAAGACAAGGATTATTAGAGCTGATGAGAAGAGGAAGTAAAATTGGAATACTATGATAGGATCACAGTTTCTATGAACACGGAGCTTTAAAAATCTTGTCTCACTTTAGCAGCTATTAAATTGTACTATCATGCATGGCTATTGAACATGAATTGCACTGGGGGGCATTACATGGTATTAAACTTGCATTATGGATATACGGCAACTGAGTAGAAATTTTGCCAGGGACCAGTAACACCTTGGTGAATTTTTCATCCATTTGACAAATGTTTACTAAGCTTCTACCACGTGCCAGCACTATGCTAGCTAGAGAGCTAAGACAGACCTTACCTTTGTCTTTATTTTTTTCTTTCCTACTATTAAATAGTCCACATGGACTATACTTACCCTGGTCACCAAACATGCAGATTGCTATAGGGAACAAAGAGAATGTTTATAAAGTAGTTCTGGTGTGTTCACAAGTATTATGTAAGATTATTCCCCAGCACAATGTTAATATGTTAAAAGTCAACCATGAAAATGCATTTCTAATGCATTTTTTTTCTTTTTGGCATGATCTTGGCTCACTGCAACCTCCGCCTCCCGAGTCCAAGTGATTCTCCCGCCTCAGCCTCCCAAGTATGTGGGACTATAGGCACATGCCACCATGCCTGGCTAATTTTTTGTATTTTTAGAAGAGATGAGGTTCCACCATGTTGGCCAGGCTGTCTTGAACTCCTGACCTCGAATGATCTGCCCACCTCGGCCTCCCAAAGTGCTGGGATTACAGGTATGAGCCACCACTCCTGGCCAGGCCTTCTTGCTTTTGACTTAAAAATTTCATAATAGTCAAGTCTACTGAATCTCATTTGATTATCAGTTTTTAAGATTAAACTTGTTTGCACCATTTAACAAAGAAATAGTATTTTCATTATTACTCTTAGAAGGTAAATGCACCACTCTGGGTAATATTTCATGGAGTTATTTTTCTTTCACATCTATATTTCCTCCTGAATCTTACAAAACATTAGAACTAGGAGAGAACTTGGGTATTATCTAACCCAATGCTAGTTAAACATTTCCATTCTTTTCATAACTTTTGAAAACGTTTCCTTTCTATGGACTGAAGGTTCTGGAAGACTTTTGCCTATCAAACAAACTGTATTTAATTATTAATTATTATAATAATATATATATATTTTAAAGACATATTACTGCCAATCAGAGCTTCCAATTATCATGAAGTAATTAGAATTAGCAGTCGGTAAGGTGGCTATTGATTCTCGAGTCAGATTACCTGAGTTTAAATCTTCCCTCCAACACCAACTAGCTGTACAACCTTGAGCAAATTCCTTAACTCTCTGTGCCTCAATTCCTTGTCTGCAGATTAATGATAACAATAGTATATACCTCATAGAGTTGTGACGAGTCCTGCATTATCACAGACCAAACAAAGAAAAGGGCCTCCATTATTATGCTACCAAACCTAATATAGGATAAATGTACATTTCCATGAGGGTTTCTAAAATATTAGAAATAGTTTAGCTTATTAATACCCATTAGTATCCTTAAGACTCCAGTGATATTCTAGGATCCCAGTCTGGGAATCACTATTTGAGAATAAACTTCTCTTTTAAAGATGAGGAACTTGAAACCCATAGGGGTGAGTCTCCTAAAGACACCCAGCTAGTCAGGACTAGACCTGGTACTAGAACCTGAAACTTCCAGATTGTGGGATTGTGCATTTATTAGGCTAACTAGAGATCTGTCCATAAAGGTCACACCCCTGATTCACACCCCTGGATCATGGGGTGTGAAACAGACAGAAAGGGGACATTAGAAGCACTTACTCATTGCCATAGTTTCTATGCCCACTGAAAGCAATCAAGTAATGAAATTCCGTTTCATTTGGAATAACAGAAGATTCTTGACACCTGTAAGGGATGTCTCCAGAATTTGGAAATTCCAATTGTCAAACATCACTGTAGCATATAACTTTCCCCAGAAAATGCATTAAGGAATGACTGAGACATTGAAGTACCTTCATTAAACCCTTAATAAACCTATGACTACTAGACTAAACTAACTTAACAAGGCCTTTAAAATAAATTCTGCTACGGAAATAAACTTGACACTATATTATGACATCATTACTGAAATAAAGTGAATCATGAGCTTACCTGAATGTACAAAAATTCAGGGATGATGATGGGTGTCGATGACTGCTGCTGCCCACTAATGCGCTGACGGATGGAGGCAGCACTGAGATGCAGCCACACTGCAGGGTACAGTCAGCAAGGCCCTGCTCAGAGCTCTTCCACCAAATGGAGACTCTGAGACCTCAGCTAGACTCACAGAGTGCTAAGTGATCGCCTCACATCAGTCGTGACAGTTTCCCACTCCTGTTTCAACCAATTACCAATTACTACATGTCAGGAACCTTCTGGGTAGTTCCAATGGGTGGAAATTTGAGAATGATAAGCCCAAGAATGCCAAGAGTCTATTGTACTCAGTGATGGTTTGCGGGCTCACTAATACTCATTTATATTGCTGGTGGGACCATAAACTGTTGCAAATTGTGGAGAGGACAATTATATTATTCTAAGTTTTAAAAATTTGCATTTTCTTTGACCAGTAAATCCATGTCTAGAAATCTGTTTTAAGGGAACAATTAGAGACACACAGATAAAGAGATATGCGCAGCATTATACAATAGCAAAAAATAGAAAACAATCTCAATGGCCATCAACAGGAAACTGATTAAAAAATTACTGTATGTTTATACAATGGAAAACTAAACAGTTGTTACAAATGATACATACTTTTTAAATGTTGGTGGGGCGTAGTGGCTCACGCCTGTAATCCCAACACTTTGGGAAGCTCAGGTAGGAGGATCACTTGAGCCCAGGAGTTTGAAATGAGCCCTGGGCAATATAGTGAGACCTCAACTGTACAAAAGCCTTAAAAAATTAGGCAAGCAGCCAGGCACGGTGGCTCACACCTGTAATCCTAGCACTTTGGGAGGTCGAGGTGGGCGCATCACCTGAGGTCAGGAGTTCGAGACCAGCCTGGGCAACATGGTGAAACCCCATCTGTACTAAAAATACAAAAATTAGCCAGGCATGGTGGCAGGCGCCTGTAATCCCAGGTACTTGGGAGGTTGAGGCAGGAGAATCGCTCGAGCCCTGGAGGCTGAGGTTACAGTGAACTGAGATTGCACCACTGTACTCCAGTCTGGGCAACAGAGCAAGACTCTGCCTCAGAAAAAAAAAACAAAAAAATTAAGCAAGCATGGTGGTGCCTGCCTATAGTCCCACCCCAGGGAGGCTGATGAGAGGATCCCTTGAGCCCAGGAAGTGGAGGCTGCATGAGCCACGATTGCATCACTGCACTCCAGCCTGTGTGACAGAGTGAGACAGAGAAAGAAAAGAGAAAGAAAGAGTCTGGGGCGGTGGCTCACGCCTGTAATCCCAGCACTTTGGGAGGCCAAGGCAGGCAGATCACCTGAAGTCAGGAGTTCGAGACCAGCCTGGCCAACCAACATGGTGAAACCCTGTCTCTACTAAACATACAAAAATTAGCTGGGTATGGTTGCATGCACCTATAATCCCAGCTACTCGGGAGGCTGAGGCAGGAGAATTGCTTAAACCCGGGAAGTAGAGGTTGCAGTTAGCCTAGATTGTGCCACTGCACTCCAGCCTGGGTGACAGAGAGAGACTCCTTCAAAAAGAAGAAAAGAGAGAAAGAAAGAAAGAGAAAGGAAGGAAGAAGTTCATTAACGTGAGAAAATACTTATTATATGAGTCAACACATCAGAATACAAATCTATACATGCACATTATGAACCTGTTTGTAAGAAATTTTTTTTTTTGAGGCAGAGTCTCGCTCCGTCGCCCAGGTTGGAGTGCAGTGGCCTAATGGCAGCTCACTGCAACCTCCGCTTCCCAGGTTCAAGCAATTCTCCCTGCCTCAGCCTCCTGAGTACCTGGGATTACAGGCACCTGCCACCATGCCCAGCTAATTTTTGTATTTTTTAGTAGAGAGGCAGTTTTTTCACCATGTTGACCAGGCTGATCTTGAACTCCTGACCTCAGGTGATCTGCCTGCCTTGGCCTCCCAAAGTGCTGGGATTACAGGCTTGAGCCACCATGCCTGGCCTGTAAGAAAATGTTATGTCTTCAAAGAGAAGGAAGACAGAAAAGAAATACACTACAATAACGGTACATTTTAGAGGTGGGATTATGGGATTTATTATTATTATGATTTTTGAGACAGAGTCTCACTCTGTCACCCAGGCTGGAGCGCAGTGGCGCAATCTCAGGTCACTGCAACCTCCACCTCCTGGGTTCAAGTGATTCTCCTGCCTCAGCCTCCAGAGTAGCTGGGATTACAGGCACACACCACCATGTCTGGCTAATTTTTGCATTTCTAGTAGAGATGGGGTTTCACCATGTTGGCCAGGATGGTCTCAATCTCATGACTTTGTGATCCGCCTGCCTCAGCCTCCCAAAGGGCTGGGATTACAGCGTGAGCCACCGTGCCCAGCCAGGATTATGGGATTATGAGTGATTTTTATTATACTGTATGTTATATGGTTTCTAAACTAAGTATATAATACCTTTAAAATCAACTAGTTTTATTAAATACTACAGGTGCGTGTTTACAAAATTCAGTATGGGATGAACAGTAATCCAGACATCTTGTACCTCTTTACAGAAACAACACTATTAACAATTTCTTGTGTATCCTTCCAGATATTCTATGATATAGGAGTTATTTGTATGTGTTTGTGTATTCACATTCATTCCTTCACAAATGAAGAGTATTACAGTCTTATACTTCACTTTTTTTCTTCACTTATCAGTATATCTTGGAGATCATTCCATATTAGCAAATATACAGTTACCTTATTATTATTATTACTATTATTATTATTATTTTGAGAGAGGATATCACTCTGCTGCCAAGGCTGGCACAATCACAGTTTACCGCAGCCTCTATATCCTGGGCTCAAGTGATCCTCCTGCCTCAGTCTCCAAAAGTGCTGGAATTACAGGCATAAGCCACTGTACCCCACCTACCTCATTATTTGTAATGGCTGCATATGATTCCCTAGTATGAATGGAACATAATTTGTTTAATCAGTCCTGTATTGATGGACATTTAAGCTGTTTCCTAACTTTTGCTACAAACAATTCTACAAAAAACAGCATTGTGCTGGGTGCGGTGGCTCATGCCTATAACCCCAGCAGTTTGGTAGGCCGAGGTGGGTAGATCACCTGAGGTCAGGAGTTCAAGACCAGCCTGGCCAAGACGGTGAAACCCCATCTCTACTAAAAATACAAAAATTAGCCAGACACGGTGGTGAATGCCTGTAATCCCAGCTACTTGGGAGGCTGAGACAGGAGAATCAGTTGAACCCGGAAGGCAGAGGTTGTAGTGAGCCAAGATCGTGCCACTGCACTCCAGCCTGGGTGACAGAACAAGACTCCGTCTCAAAAAACAAACAAACAAACAAACAAAACAAACAAACCAGCCTTGTAGATATGTCTTTATGCACTGGTATGGGTACATCTATACGGTAAATTCCTTTGTATAGAATCACTGGGCCAAAAGCTTATCTAGAAAAATAATACTCAAATTTTAAAAGTTTATTTCATAATCATGGCACATGATCCAGGAACACAGTTTAAAAAAATTAATCCTAGGCCCGGCGTAGTGGCTCATGACTGTAATCCCAGCACTTTGGGAGGCCGAAGTACGTGGATCTCGAGGTCAGGAGTTTGAGACCAGCCTGGCCAACATGGCGAAACCCTCATCTCTACCAAAAATACAAAAATTAGCCAGGCGTGGTGGTGGGTGCCTGTAATCCCAGCTATCCAGGAGGCTGAGGCAGGAGAATTGCTTGAACCCAGGGGGTGGATGTTGCAGTGAGCCGAGATTGTGCCACTGAACTCCGGCCTGGGCGTCAGAGCAAGACTCCTCTTGTGGGGGGAGGTATATTAATCCTAAATGCCTTATTCATTTTTGTTCAATATTATTATTTTTATTTATCATTATGTGTCTTCCCATTATAAAATAAACAGCATTTATTATTGTTTATTGCAGAGGCAATGTCTGTCTTTTCCATTGCAAGTTTCTCCAAGTCTCTGAAACAGTAGGTATTTCAACACCTACTGTATTGAAATTCACAGTTTGCAATTCAATAAATATTGATTGAATAAATAAATGAATAAAGAAATGCAAATGTAGTTTTCATTACTGGCTACTTATAATAACAGACCATTCTAGGCTGGGCGTGGTGACTCACACCTATAATCCCAGCACTTTGGAAGGCTGAGGCGGGTGGATCACCTGCGGTCAGGAGTTCGAGACCCGTCTGACCAATATGGTGAAACCCCATCTCTACTAAAAATACAAAAATTAGCCGGGTGTGGGGGAGTGCGACTGTAGTCCCAGCTTCTCGGGAGGCTGAGACAGGAGAATCACTTGAACCCAGGAGGTGGAGGTTGCAGTGAGTCGAGATCGCCCCACTGTACTCCAGCCTGGGCAACAGAGCAAGACTCCGTCTCAAAAATAATAGTAATAATAATAATAACAGACCATTCTTGAGTGAGGTCAAGTTTGATCTTAGGTCTAGAAGCAGAGCCTGAGACAGGGATTTGGGTATATCTGTTGACAGATCATTCACCAAAGAAACCTTTAAGAGACTGAGGGCAGCAGGACAGGGAAGGTCCAGGAGTCAAGCAAAGATAGTGATTCAGATAAAGCCCAGTGTTGGCCTGACCCAAAGGGTTTCTGGAGCCTAAATCACATGCAGAGTTTGTTCTACCCTGAGATGAGATGCCAGATATTTTAACTCCATATCAGTCAGTTTTTGCTGCAAGCTGAGGTGTGGAGAATATAACCTCTAGAAGAGTCAGTTTCCATTCGACAGAGGGCAATTTCTGGAAAAGTGAGCCATTGTGAGCCATGAGCAGTGACCACTCAAAGCAGCTAGGGGACAGACGGGTGCTTGGACTGCAGTAAATCCAGACAGGGCACCCAACAGTGTCCACTACACCAAGGCAACCATTTCCTAGTTTTATTCATATAAAAAAAAGTTCATTCATAAATGTACTCATTGTTCTCCCTAGCTATTGACTTCAAAGGTCCTCATTCCTTATCTAAATACATACATGTGCTGAAAGGTAAACAGACAAATTTGTTGTTTCTCCTAATTAATAAAAGTTGGCACAATATTATCTGAAACAAATGTGTGCGCTTCCTTTAAAAAACATACTCAAGACATAGCAGAATAAATCAAATAAAAAAAAAAAAGGTTAAATTTGGGCTGGGCGTGGTGGCTCATGCCTGTAATCCTATTACGCTTTGGAAGGCCAAGGTGGGCAGATCTCTTGAGCCTAGGAGTTTGAGACCTGCCTGGAAACCCAGTGAAACCCCGTCTCTAAAAAAAAATGCGAAAATTAGCCAGGCATGGTGGTGCATGCCTATAATCCCAGCTACTTGCTCGGGAAGTTGAGGTGGAAAGATCGCCTGAGTGAAGTCGAAGCTGCGGTGAACCATGATCCCACCACTGCGCTCCAGCCTAAGCAACCAAGTGAGACTTTGTCTCAAAAAAAAAAAAAAAACACAGTTTAAATCTAACTTAATTTAGTTTAACTGTTGGCAAAGAATGAAATAATACTCATACTGTTCTCAAGTACATATTTTACTGAATTAGACTTTGTTCCTGGATTACAATTGTGTGTGGCTGTTTGTGCTTGAATTTTAATATATGTCCGTGTTTGTTGTTTGAAGCTTCTGAAATATCAGCTACTGGTTTCAAAACTCTCTCTTCTTTGGAGGCAGTTAGCATAACTACAAATCCAAACTAGAGATGACTGATAATTAAAGGGGAATCTAAAGATTGAATAACTAAACCTCTGAGTCTGTAGTTGTGAAACTGAGGCTGAGAGAAGGAAAATGATTGAGCAAAAGCTGTCCATCTCTCTTTTTTTTTAAGATGGAGATTCACTCTGTCACCCAGGCTGGAGTGGAGTGGCACGATCTCAGCTCCCTGCAGCCTCTGCCTCCCGGGTTCAAGTGAGTCTCCTGCCTCAGCCTCCCAAGTAGCTAGGACTACAGGTGCATGCCACCAGGCCTGGCTCTTTTTCTTTTGTATTTTTAGTAGATACGGGGTTTCGCCATGTTGGCCAGGCTGGTCTCGAACTCTTGACGTCAGTGGATCCACCTGCTTCGGCCTCCCAAAGTGCTGGGATTACAGGCATGAGCCACTGTACCCAGCCTGCCCATCTCGATAGAGGTAGAAACAGGGCTCAGGTCCCCGTCCCTTGGCTCCCCTTCTAAACTCTTGCAATGACTGCCTCCTGATTCCCCCAAAGGCACATTAAATCACTGAGATGTGTTGAGCGTGGAGTCAAACTTACTGTTTTTTTTAAATAGCCCTGACACTTTTTCCCAATGACAATTAACTCTGTAAAAAACAAAAACCCTTAGGGAATTAAAATTTTCTGTAGACTCACTACAATGAATTCAAGTGTGAAGAGGGAAAAAGAGTAGTATGGGTTAGACTTGGGTGTTTCCTTGAGACCTCAGCATTTTGGATTATTCGAGAAATGCCTTAGAGGCTTAGCTTTCCTCTGTGTGGTTGTCCTTGGAATTGTCACCAAGCTCAAGGAAGAAATGGGGCTCACACTAATTGTTTTCAACAACTTTCCAGGGGGACTAGAGCTCGTTCTCTGTGGACAGGTTTTAAGATCCCAGCCCTTCTGCATCTCCACCCTAAGGAAGCCAGCTCTGACAGGTTACCCCAGAGAACAGGCAGAATCTCAAGGCAAGACATCTACACGGAAGGGTAATTACAGTCTTCAGACAGAATGGGGTTATGCTTAATTAATAGAGTTGGTTTTTTCCCAAGGAGCCAACACTTGCATCAGTTTTTCTGTGGATAAGATGGAAGAAAGCAGACATTCTGAGTCTAGCAGGAGACTCTGAAGCCTTTCTTGGGCCTATAATTTTAAAAGAAGCTGTGTGGCTAAATGCAAATGAATGAGCTCAGCCTTATTGAGCTCTGACCCCTGATCTGGCATTTACTCAGTATCGGGGAAAGAAAAAGAAGCTGCCATTTTTCTAGAATTTTTCATGTCCCTGGCATCTTGGTGGCTACTTTACCTTTGTCATCTTATCTGATCCCCACACCAATGTTGTAAGGTATGAGAATCTTTATTTTATAGACAAAGAAAGAGGCATAGAGGCAGGTGACAAGCCAAGGCCACAGAGCCGGTCAGTGAGTCAAACCGAAGGCAGCAAGGGTTTAGTTGCTCACTTTCCTTCCAACATAACCAAGAGGCATCCCCTAGGGTTTTCTTTTATTCCAGCTCTTGTAAGTCTCTGGGTAAAACAAGGAAAATATTTGGTATGGCCAAAGTGGAATTCTACTCAGTTTTTTTGTTTGTTTGTTTGTTTTGTTTTTGCTAAAAGGCATAAACCCACATTTGTTTTCTTCTGTCCTGGGCAAAATAGGCTCCATCCTTGGCATTTCAGCCAAAAGCCATCTTTTGGGGGGAATTTCTCCTTCCCCAGCATGCAAGGTTCCTCTATACTTTTTTTTTTTTTAATTTTGAATTTCTGTGGGTACATAGTGTATATATTTATGGGATACGTGAGATATTTTGCTACAGACATGCAATGCATAATTACCACATAATGGAAAATGGGGTATCCATTTCCTCAAGCATTTATTATTTGTCTTACAAATAATCCAATTATACTATCTTAGTTATTTTAAAATGTACAATTAAAGGCCAGGCATGGTGGTTCACGCCTGTGATCCCAGCACTTTGGGAGGCTGAGGCTGGTGGATCACCTGAGGTCAGGAGTTTGAAAACAACCTGGCCAACATGGTGAAACCCCATCTCTACTAAAAATACGAAAAATTAGCTGGGAATAGTGGCAGGCGTCTGTAGTCCCAGCCAGTCAGGAGGCTGAGGCAGGAGAATCACTTGAACCTGGAGGTAGATGTTGCAGTGAGCCGAGATTGTGTCACTGCACTCCAGCCTGGGTGACAGAGTGACTCGGTCTCAAAAAAAAAAAAAAAAAAGGGCCAGGCACAGCGGCTCACACCTGTAATCCCAGCACTTTGGGAGGCTGAGGAAGGCAGATCATGAGGTCAGGAGTTCGAGATCAGCCTGGCCAATATGGTGAAACCCCGTCTCTACTAAAAATACAAAAAAAAAAAAATTAGTGGCACGCGCCTTTAATCCCAGCTACTTGGGAGACTGAGGCAGAAGAATCACTTGAACCTAAGAGGCAGAGGTTGCAGTGAGCTGAGATCGTGCCACTGCACTCCAGCCTGGGTGACAGAGTGAGACTCCTCAAAAAAAAAAAAAGTTCAATTATTTTGACTATAGTCACTGTTGTGCTATCAAATACTAGGTCTTTTTCATTCTTTCTATTCTTTTTGTACTGATCCCTGCACTCTTAAACCCTTACATCATTCTATCCTTACAAATTCTATATTTGTTTGAGGCCCACTCTGAATGTTAAGGGGGTAACATCTAACGAAGGCTCAATAAATTCTGGCTGCTGGGAATTCAGACTTGACCCAAGCAAGACAGAGGCACAGTGAGACAGTAGATTTCTCACTGAATTAAGCTGTTCTGGGATGCTCCTTCCTCCTGCAGCCACTGTAGTCAAGGGACACATTCATATCTCAGAAGGGAAGAGGCAGACAGGCCCAAAGCTCAGATGCAAGGCCCAAGACATATTTGCTGAGTTTCTACACTACTCCCAGGCAGTAAAACTTGCTGCTCTCCCATGCTTGGTGCTGCCTGGAAACCCCCTAGCCCAGAATCCCTCTTACATCTCAAATGTATAGCTCTCCATTCCCTTTTCCTGGAGAAGCTAGGCTTCATGACTAATGAGAAAACACTCCCCATATTCTCTTCAAATTAAATTAAATTAATAGCATTTGGTACTTATCAACCCCTTTCTCCCACCCTCACCTTTTTTTACATATCACATGTTATTAAATTCCCTTGCTATCCTTAAAGTACTCATTTTATATATGCACTCATTTTATTTATTTATTTATTTTTTGTGGTAGGGGGACTGAGTCTCACTCTTGTCGCCTAGGCAGGAGTGCAATGGCACAATCTCGGCTCACTGCCACCTCCACCTCCTGGGTTCAAGCGATTCTCCTGCCTCAGCCTCCCAAGTAGCTAGGATTACAGGTGCCCACTACCATGCCCAGCTTATATATATATATATATATACATATATATATATATACACACACACATATATACACATATATACACACATATATATACATATATACACATATATACATATATATACACACACATATATATATACACACACATATATATATGTTGTTTTTTTTTTTTGAGATGGAGTCTCACTCTGTTGCCCAGGCTGGTGTGATCTCAGCTCACTGCAACCTCCGCCTCCCGGGTTCAAGTGATTCTCCTGCCTCAGCCTCTTGAGTAGCTGGGACTACAGGCGCGTGCCACCACACCTGGCTAATTTTTTGTATTTTTAGTAGAGACGGGGTTTCACGACATTGGCCAGGCTGGTCTCGAACCCCTGACCTTGTGATCCGCCTGCCTCGGCCTCCCAAAGTGCTGGGATTACAGGCCTGAGCCACTGCGCCCAGCCCTAATTTTTATATTTTTAGTAAAGATGGGGTTTCACCATATTGGCCAGGCTGTTCTCAAACTCCTGACCTCAGGTGATCCACCCGCCTTGGCCTCCCAAAGTGCTGGGATTACAGGCATGAGCCACTGCGCCCGGCACACTCATTTTATATATGGGGAAAATGAGGATTGCTAAGATTAAGTGATGTGTTGAAACATACACCTTAGGAAGAGCAGGGACTCAAACGTTGGACCTTACGTTTTCCTTACCTAGGGAGCAAGGACCATATCTTATGTACTAACCTACTTAGTGCTTCATAAAGAGATAAAGAGTAGTAGCTCTTTTTGAATGGAATGAAAGCCTTTCCTAATGATAAAAGCCAGCAGCACAAATCACATACGAGACACCCAGAGAAGCAACTCAACAGGGAGGGGACATGGACCAGATGGACCAGGGCTTTGCTGCATCCACTTTCTGTATATTTACTGATAACCTACTAGGGTCAGTAAATCTCTCACCAATAATTAAAAAATAAGAACTTCAGGCCGGGCGCAGTGGCTCACACCTGTGATCCCAGCACCTTGGGAGGCTGAGGCGGGCAGATCACGAGGTCAGGAGTTCAAGACCTGCCTGACCAACATGGTGAAACCCCATCTCTACTAAAAAAATACAAAAATTATCTGGGTGTATTGGCGCACGCCTGTAATCTCAACTACTCAGGAGGCTGAGGCAGGAGAATTGCTTAAACCTGGGAGGCGGAGGTTGCAGTGAGCCAAGATTGTGCCACTGCCCTCCAACCTGGGCGACAGAGCGAGACTCTGTCAAAAAAAAAAAAAAAAACACTTCAAATTTCAACAGGATCATAAACTTTATCTGTGAGCTTAAGGTAGGGAAATGGCTATCCTAAAATATTTGCACCTCACACTGAAATTCTTCCCTTCCATATACTTTGATATTCTTATTCCTTTATTCAACCATTTGGGAAATATTGATTGAGTGTTTACTATGTGTCAGGCACAATTCCAGGCACTTTATCAACCCTCATTCTCTGCCTTCATTCATTCATTCCTCTATAAAATCACTCATTATTTAACTGTGTGTAATGCCTGGAATTTTCCTTGTTCTACATTTTTATTGAAATTTCTCTGGGATAATTAGGGAAGAAGGGAAGAAACCTAGGGACAATTTTCCCAGCCAGCTGCAAGAGCCTGTCCTATTGGGGTGTTGGGTTTAAATGCCTAGAGCAGTGAAGGGAGCTGAGTCTCAGCCATGCGTTTTACTGGTTGGGTGATGTGGGGAAATCGCTTACCTCCTCAGAGCCTCAGTTTCATACTCTGCAAAACGGGGGTCACACACTTACTGCATAGGGCTGTGGAGGATCATATGGGAGGGAATTCAACTACAAGTGTCAGCACAGGGCCCGGCATGGCCAAAGCTCTCAACCCTCCACAGGGTGCTGATGTAAGTTCCCGAGCAGCCTTCTTCCTGCCAACACCAGCAGGCAGGCAGCTCACACAGGCATCTTGACAGCATCAGGCAGCACATGATCTCCCCTGGTCACCTCAGAAGGCTTCAAGGCAGGGTTACATTCGGGCAAAGCGAGTCCAATTGCAGCCTTTGTCTTTATCAGCCTGAGCAGCAACACAGTCTTGGGGGACAGGGCAGTGACATTCCAATTCTCTGACGGCACACTCAAGGGAGGGGATTCTTGGAAAGAAATGAGGGTAGCGGGGGCAGACCCACTTTACTGCAGCTTTTTCTGCTTCCCTTGCATTTCCCTTTTGGGGAATTTCCATTTGCATCTCCCTCTGTTTCCAAGGCCTCCTAGGAGAGGAGGAGAGCTGCTTCTGTTTTCTGGCCTTTGTGATTCTGAAGAGCAGCTGAGGCACCAAGGGGTTGGTGGGGTGGGAGGAGTTGTAACTGGGTTCCGGTGCCCCTCCCTGGGTGATCTACTTCTTGTGTCACAGGAAACCCTGACAGGGTAGGGGGATTACATGGCTTCTACCATGCATGGAGATGGGCAAACATCCAGACATCTAGGATTGTTATGAGTGAATTTTTGTGCTCCCTTCCACCCAGTTCATAGGTTGAAGGCCTAACCTCCAGTATGATGATTAGGAGGTGGGTCCTTTGGGAGGTAATTTGGTTTAGATGAGGTCATAAGGGTGGTGCCCCCACGATGGGATTCATGCCTTATAAGAAGAGACTCTAGAGAGAAGTCTCTGTTATAAGAGCATACAGTGATAAGATGGCTGTTTGCAAGCCAGAAAGTGGGGCCTCAACAGGAATCAAATCAGCCTGCACCTTGATTTTGGACTTCCAGCATCCAGAATTATGAGAAATAAATGTCTGTTGTTTAAGTACCCAGCACGAGAAGACTAAGACAAATACTCAGAGCAGAATTTTCAAGAGAAGCAAAGCATTCCTGTCCTTTGAAGTTCCCATCTGTTTTCCAGCTATATAAACACCGCAGAGTGCATAATAAGTATGTTTGCTGCGTGAATGCAAGAACCCTCCTCTGGGAAAAGTCACAAACAAGCTACTTCACCCATTGCCTGACACAAAGGCAGCTTCCCCCTTGAATAATCTGGGATTGAAAATGAGTTCATTCAGCTATAAGCTCACCGAATGAACACCAAATTCAACAACAGTGAGCAGTGCACTCTGTCCCTGCCCTTAATAAGTGAGCAACCCAACTGTCTTCTAGAAGGGTTGATGACTTTGTAATTTTGTAATGGAAACCCGCAAAGGAGACCTCCAATAATGAGAACTTCTTTGTCTTTAGCATGGCCTGGGCCACTCATCCCGTAGAGCATGAAGCTCTCATAGGTCTTCAGATTGGCCATGGGAGAACGTGACTTTGAGCTTTCAGCTTTTTATCTCTCTAAAGTAGGACAGAAAATCTCAGCTCTGATATTCTCTGTGGGATTCTAGAACAACTTCCTTGAGTCTCAGTTTCTCCATCTGCAAAAAGAAAACAGTCACAGCACCTACTACCTCATAGGTTTTTGGTAAGGATGGAATGAGTAATGCCTATGAGGGTGCCTTGCCAAATGTGCTACAGGTGTCGTTTGTGTGTTTTAGGGCCAAAAACCCACTTTGAAGCACGGACCCTTCATGGAAATTGCCCTTAACTGATTGGATGACCGTGGGCAAATTAAATGAACTCACAGGGCCTCAGTTTCCTCTTCCATGAGAAGTCATTTTGAGGTCTTTCAAAGGGTTGTGAGAATTAAAAGAAGGGCGCCCAGCACCATGCCCGCCGCGCACACACACGGCGTTCGGTAAGTGGTTCTCTCCCCTGCACCGCGCCTGGACCTCATTTCTCCAGAGAGTGGGTGGTAGGAATTTTCCAAATCGGCTCGATGTCCCCACTCCATCGCTTCATGCACTGGCCCATGACACACCCATAGTTTGGCGAAGACTTGGAGAAACTTGGGGGAGAACGGAACCCAAGGCCCAGCCCCGCGCACGCGCGCCGCGGCCTTCGCCCAGGGCAGCGTCTGCTAGTTACCTTTCACCTACTTCGCCGCGACTCGCCGCGCGGGGTAACTCGAGGTCAGACTCGGGACCCCCGCACGCTTGCGCGCCGCCCGCTGCCTGCCGCGGCTGGGAGTCCGGAGCTTTTAGCTTGTGATGGTTTCGGTTCGGCTCTCAGATGGAGGGTGTGAGCTTTGCAGACGTGCCCTAATTTCTGGGTCTGGCGGGGCGACATTGGGCCCTCTGAGCTGCCACCCTGGCCCTGACGCCCCATTACCCCTCGTTCCTTCCTCCCCCCATCCGTTGTCACGCTCTCCCTTTTCCCACAGCTGGCCTCTATTCAGCTGTGCCGATTGCCCCGCATTCCTTCTTCCTGCAAAAGGCAGATGGGAAGGGAGCTCTGTCTGGCCTATTCCGGACAGAGCTCCGGGCTTCCGAGTGGAGCACACGCCCGCGGAAGAGCCACGTGGGCGCAAACTAAATGTTCCCATTCCTGCTGGGGAGGGGCCGGACCTAAAGACCAGGTTTCAAACGAGAAGGCGCACATTTTCTGGTTTTTGTCTTCCAGATGTCTACGTTGAAGACAGCTGGGGCTGCCGCACGCCTCGGGGTTACTGTCGGGCACCCGGCGGGCGGGGCCGGCGCTGGGGCGGGGGAGGGCTTCCTCGCCCTCAGAAACCACATTCGCAGAAACGCTTTTAACTGGCAAGGTTTCGAGTTCCCAACCACAGCACCCTCAGTGATGGTTTTCAGAAGACCTTGTTAGCTCCTCTGCTCCAGAGACCCATCCTTCGCTGACATCCCACCGATTTGGGGGAAGGAAAAAACAGACTCCTGCAAAATACCTCTTCTTCCAGTGCCCTGTACCCTTCTCTACTTACTTCGGGTCCCTGCAGCCCAGCAGCAACCCCAAACGAGTGAAGGGAGGAGACATCGGTTTGTCCAGGCTCTGCTACCGACGGGTGATTTGGGATAAGTCCTTCTCCAGTATCATTATTTTCAACTGTAAAACATGAGGGTTAGTCCGAATGATCTCCAAACCCTTCAGCATTAAAGTTAGGTGATGAATCCTAAGATTTTGCAGTTCTATAATGTCACGTCTCCTCCGTTTCAGAGAGGGCCCGCAGGGAATCTTGTTAAGGATAACTGCCATCGAAGTTACAAGTTTGTTCTGTGATTGGAGAGTTTGAGGTCTTCTAGATTTCTTTGGCATGACACATAACTATTTCAAGATACTAACATTTGGGCAGGGCGCGGTGGCTCAGGCCTGTAGTCCTAACACTATGGGAGGCCGAGGCGGGCAGATCACCTGAGATCAGGAGTTAGAAACCAGCCTGGCCAACATGGTGAAACCCCATCTCTACTAAAAATATAAAAATTAGCCGGGCATGGTGGCACATGCCTGTAATCCCAGCTACTCAGGAGGCTGAGGCAGAAGAATCGCTTGAACCCAGGAGGCGGAGGTTGCAGTGAGCTGAGATCATGCCACTGCACCCCAGCCTGGGCAACAGAGGGAGACTCCTTCTAAAAAAAAAAAAAAAAAAAAGATATTAACATTTAAGGTTAAGAATGTAGGTCATTTCCCCAAAGGACTAACAGACTCGAGGGCACGCACCCCAAATTTTATTTCTTTGACTCTGCCATTGCCCCCAGAACAGTGTATAATGTAGCCAGTTGTTGTGGATTTATTGTTAATGAATAAAATTTGTGACTAGCAGGGATAGGGGTCCTATGCTGTCATTTTAATATGAATAGAGTTTTTAAAAACTCACAGATAAATGTATCACACGAGAAAAAAATACAAAGGCTGAACATAGAGCAGCAATGTTAATCTGATAAATCATAAATAAGTCTATACATTTTAATAGAGATTAGTATAAAGACCTGTAATTAGTTTTTTAAAAAACTACCAACATCATTACAAGGACAATGGAAATAGTGTAGCAATAAATATGGAGCTTCCTGATATTTCTACCTTATGTAATCCTCATGATGATGCTGTGAGTTAAGTCAATACACAATTATGGTTTCCATTTTACAGAGGAAGAAACTGCAGCTTAGAGAAGTTGAGCATCTTTCTCAAGGTCATGCAGCTAGCATGTGATAGAACTGAATCCAGCCAGGCATGGTGGCTCATGCCTGTAATCCCAGCACTTTGGGAGACTGAGGCAGGCGGATTGCCTGAGGTCAGGAGTTCGAGACCAGCCTGGCTAACATGGTGAAACCCCATCTCTACTAAAAATACAAAAAAATTATCCAGGCGTGATGGCACATGCCTGTAGTCCCAGCTACTTGGGAGGCTGAGGCAGGAGAATCACTTGAACCCAGGAAGTGGAGGTTGCAGTGAGCCGAGATTGCACCACCGCATTCCAGCTTGGGTGACAGAGCAAGATTCTGTCTCAAAACAAACAAACAAACAAACAAACAAAAACAAAAAAAAAACTGAATCCAGGGTTCCTGAAGCCAGATTTTCTGCTTTAGGAGAGTGTGTTTCAGTAATGGGTTTGTGTGTGTATGTTTTGGGACTGGGGGAAGATGGGGAAGTGGAGAGATCAAATTTGTCTGGAAGTGGGAGAAGAGATGGGCATTTGTAAGTATTACTATTACATCTAATGTTTGTTGAACTTTACAATGTTCCAGATACTGGGTTAGCATCATGCATGCATTAATTCATTTAATTCTTCTAACAATTTTATGAGATAAATAGTATTGTTGTCTCTTTTAGTGCAATCAACGATACCCTTGATTAAATAAGAGAGCTGAGTTGCCTAAATTCTCATAAGAAGTGGTGAAGCAAGGATCCACCCTGGGATTGATGCCAGAACTTAAGGGGGACCTTTGTTTTGGGGGTTTCCACTGGCTGAAAACCAGGAAAGAATCAGCAATGCAATTTGGGTTCAAGGAGCCAAAGGCACCTCAGATTTCATAACTAGAAATCCAGAGTAAAGAATATAGTGGGTGGTTTTGCTCTCCTGTGTTCTGGTCAGATCCCACCTGGAAGGCTGGGCTCAGGTCTGGGCATGGTGTATGAAGACATCTACATTAAGATGGCAGCCAGGAGAAACAGCTTGGGGTTGTCCAAGATGCAATCGGCTCCCTCAGGGAGGAGTTGCATTTGTCTCCTCTAATCTCTGTCATCACCTTGGGATACTTCAGATTCATAAGGCCAACCATAACATATGAGGCAGTGTGGTGTAATGAAAACAGCAAGGGATTTGGCATCAGACTGACGTGGTCCCATGGTCTTGACTGTGTTCACCCCTTCCCAACTAGATGACTTTGAGTGTATTCTTTAATTTCTCTAGTTCTGTTTTCCCAGTTATAAAACTGGGGGGAATCAGACCTACCTCACAGTATTGCTGTGAGAACTAATTGAGATAATGTGTGTTTAATAACCACCCTTGGCCGAGTGCAGTGGCTCATGCCTGTAATCCCAACACTTTGGGAGGTGGAGGTGGGTGGATTATTTGAGGTCAGGAGTTCAAGACCAACTTGGCCTACATGGTGAAACCCCGTTTCTACTAAAAATACAAAAATTAGCCTGGCATAGTAGCTCACACCTATAAGCCCAGCCACTCAGGAGGCTGAGGCACGAGGCTCACTTGAACCCAGGAGGTGGAGGTTGCAGTGAGCCAAGATCATGCGCCACTTCACTCCAGCCTGGGCAACAGAGCAAGACTCTATCTCCAAGAAAAAAAAAATCCTCTTCTCTTTTCCATCTACATACAGACACAAATGAGAATGAGTTTAATTTCTGGCCAATAATTTAATGAAGTCCTTAAAAAGGATAATTTTTTCATCTTTAGCAAGGTTTTTGAGTGACAGAAGTAGTGGTCTTTAAAAGTTTAGCCAGGTTTTTCTTTTTTCTTTTTTTTTTTTTTGGAGACAAGGTCTTGCTCTGTTGCCCAGGCTGTTGCTCAATGTTGCAATCATGACTCACTGCAACCTCAACCACCTGGGCTCAAGTAATCCTGCTGTCTCAGCCTCCTGAGTAGCTGGGACCACAGGTGCATGCCACTGCACCTAATCTTTTAATTTTTGTAGAGACAGGGTCTCAATACATTGCTCAGGCTGGTCTCGACCTCCTGACCTCAAATGATCCTCCCACCTCAGCCTCCCAAAGTGTTGGGATGACAGGTTTAAGCCACTGCACCCAGCTGGCCAGATTTTTAAACAGCTGGTTAGAGAGAACTTAATGGATTTTTCTGCATTATGGAACAAGAATTTGGAGTCTGGGGCAATCTGCAGTGAAGGCGTAAGGAGGAAAGACAGTAGGGGCTATGGTCTGAATGCATGTGTTTCCCCAAAATTAACATGTTTCAACTTAATCTCCAATGCAATAGTATTAAGACATGTGGTCTTTGGGAAGTGTTTAGGTCATGGGGAGAGAGCCCTTATGAATGGGATTAGTGCCCTTATAAAAAGGACTAAGGGAGCTTATTTGTCCCTTCCACCATGTTAGGATACAGTGAGAAGGTACCATCTAGGAACCAGAAAGTGGGCCCTCATCTGAACATGACCATGCTGGCGCCATGATCTTGGACTTCTCAGCCTCCAGAACTGTGAGCAATAAATTTCTATTGTTTATAAATTACTCAGCATAAGATATTTTGGTATGGCAGCCTGAATGGACTGAGACACTAGGAAAAAGGAAGAGAGAGAAAGATTAAGGAATTCAAAAGGAGGCCAGATCTTAAAATGTGGACCCGGTCCAAGGCCTTAAAGAATAGAGATGACTGATACTGAATTTAAAATTGATTGGGTTCCAGGAGGCAGAGGTTGTGATGAGCCGAGATCTCACCATTGCATTCCAGCCTGAGCAACAAGAGCGAAACTCCATCTCAAAAAATATACATAAATAAATAAAATAAAATTGACGGGGTTTCTTGTAATGTAAAACCTCCCTTTTTCCAAACTTTAGTAAGTGTCACTACATATGTGAATGCCTCGATAAGTTTCGTGTGAGTATTAATTTGAGTTAAACATCTGTGAGATGCAATGTGGACTAGAACAAAACAATCCCTTACGAGAATAATTCTGAAGAAGCTGGTGTTGGGAGCCTGAGCTAATCAAGAGATATAAGGAACCCTTTGGAATTCAAAGAAGTCTTGGGAAGATTATTTGGTTTACCATAATCCATAGAAAAGGAGGTCTAAACCACTTATCTCCATCTGAGGGGTCAGGATAACTCCAGCTGTCATCTGAATTTCAGATGTAAAGAATCTAGGATAGAGTAGGCACTTCAAAAAGTAGAATTTAAACAATTTAATTGATCTAATCCTTATGGAGCTTTTTTTATGCCAGGAACAGTTCCAAGGACTTTACATATATAACACTTTTAATCCTCATTATAACTCTATATGTAATATTATTACCCCACTTGAAAGATGCATACACTGAGTCACAGAGAACGTACCACAGTTAGCAAGTGGTGATACCAAAGTTCAAATACAGGCACATCTATATTCTAACTAATAACTATTCTGGTCTCTGTAACTATGGCTGGCATTACTCTGCACTGCCAAGCTGATGCAAGACTCCCTGTCCTGTGGGTGTAGGCACAATTTTAAGCTTATTGACCACCGACTATGAAAGAGGTTCCACCAGGCCAGGAAGTTATCAGGAGGGGAGGAAGTGGAGAAGTAGCTTCAAGCCTGGAGGCTTTCTGCCCATGGAGCATGTCCAGTGTGGCCAAGGAAGACATTGTCTTCCCTGGCTGTTTGTTCTCTAAGCTAGAAATTATCTTAAGGGGATAGTAATGTACAAAAAGTGATTGCTTTCCTGGCTGAGATGTCCTGAGGGGGATGGAAGTAAACAGACTTTGAAGGGATGGGGTACTTAGGATGGCTGGAAGGCAGCCCAGGGGTTGTAAGGGGATACAAGAGAGGGCACTGCAAGGGGACAGTGATGTCACCAGGACACAGGGTCCCCCGAAGCCAAGGGAAGCAGTAGCTTAGTGGCTCATAGGACTGTGCTACCCTTTTCCACTCCTAGCACTCACTCTCACTCCAGGCAACCTCAGATGGGCTCTTCAGGCCTTTGAGAGATGCAAAGGATCATGGAATTGGCTTGGAGGGAAAAACATTATGGAAATCTAGGAGATGCTTGGCAGAGATGCCCCCCGCCCCTCCCCCAACCAAAAAAAAAAGAAAAAAAGAAAGCTCTTTGTGGGAACTGTGGCCATAGATTGCCATTTGTTGGAAGACCCAAAGAAAGCTAGTATAGTAAAACAGACCCAAGTTTGGAGACTGTTGTTAATTAATTTCTGTAAGCCTCACTTATCTCAAGTATAAAATGAGGATAATGACACCTACTTCACAGGGCTATTTATAAGATAAAATCAGAGAATGCAGATGAGGATGCTTTGAAACTATAAATACACCACAGAAATGTTATTTGCATTGCTGAGAGAAACAGTGTTTGGGACATTGTTCATAATCAATCAACTCAATTTCCAGCTACAGTTTGGTAGTCAAAATCCAATCCCACCCCCAAAGAGAAATCAGTGTCTCCTCATCAAAACAGAAAAGAAAAACACTTCGATTTGTGATTGGTTTGCGTTAGCTTATTCCCAACAGATATTCCATAATTTTGTACACTGGATCTTTCCCCTCTGCTGCTAGCTACAAAGAGAGATTAGATGAGCCATCTGGCTGATAGGGAAAGTGCTTTCTCATCTTTTAAAGTATCTTCCTCATCCATCAAAGGGCTCAGCGTGATTGGATGCTTTTCTCATTTGCTCCCTCTTTTCTTCCTCTGGCAAGTCTCTGTGCCTTTCAAATTGTAAATAATTTCCCAGACACAGATTACCTTCTCTTGGGCCCTCCTGTACCCACCCCAGCAACTGTCCTTTAGCTGCTGATGCATTTTTTCCTCTCACGTGCTGGTATCCCCAAGCTCCCAAATAAAGATATTTAATAGCCATTCCTGCTCTGTAACAAGAAATCAATACACTAAAGGAAAATATAGATTATAGAACAAAAAGGTTCTAGGAAGCAGAACATCTGTCGCCTTCATAAATTGTGCCAAAGCTTCTCATAAATAAGACAGTAAGTTCAGAGTTTCCCCTTTGATCTCTTTCACTTCATAGACATTAAAGGTAAAGGGCTATGACTCTTTGTTTTGTACTCATTTGCTAGATTCAGTTACCAAATACATTTATGAGAAATACAGGAATTAAAAAACCTACAACTTGGAAACATCAGTCATGAATGCAGTGTCATTAAAAGGCAAGTTAATTATAATCAGAGTGTAAAAATGGTAGGCCTGAGGAAGGGAGATTATCCTTTTTAAAGTTGATATAAATGAAGTCTACAAACTGATAAACACTCAAAGCAGTCAATGTAGGTTATTTTATTCTCGAACCTGCTGTGGCTTGGACTTTTACCACTCTTCCATCCATAACCAGGATTTAATAATAGCTATAATTATTAAATATTTATTCTGAGCATTGGGCTAGCATCTTATGTACTTTATCTCTTTCAATCTTCATAATAATATCTCATGAAGTAGCAGCCTTGAAGATGAGGAAGTGGAGGTGATGGGCTGTTAGCCACTTTGCCCAAACTCCCCATTCTGATAAGCAGCAGGGCTGGCATGTGAACTCAACTTGTCTAACTCCAAAGTTCAGACTCTGAAGTATTATTTAGTTCCTTCCCTCATTTCTGACATCGTATCTTCATTCAAATTTCCCCTCTGTTTTTGGTTTCTGTACTTCTCATTCTAATAAATTACTTTTATAAATATTGCTTTATTGAACAAAGCCAATAGTTGTAATTATAAGAAAAACAACAATATCAGTTATCATTGGAGGGTTTACTGAATGTCTGTCCCTGAGCTGGACTCTCACAAACACAGTTAAATTCAGGTTTGAGGAATCCTGTACTCACATCTATTCTTCATTATCATCAATGTGTCAAGAAATAAGGGAAAAAAAATGAGAGAAAAACAAAACAACACTAGACTGAAATCAAAAGTCCTGGAATTCTTTACTTGCAAAATTAAAATAACAGCCACTTTCTGTTTACTTCACAAAGTAATTGTGAGGCTTAAATTAGATAATACATTTAATCATGCTTTGTAAACTAGTCAGATCTCTACAAGATGTTATAGTGAGCTATGTCAGTATTTAGTGTGTGATCTTGGCAAGCCATCATCTCTGAAGCTCGGTTTCATTACGTGAAATGGGAATCACAGTTCCTACCACTCAAGGTTGTTGTGAGGATTAAGGACTGTCTGGTCCACAGGGCAGGGTAATTGAATCTGTATTTCACTGATACTCTTTTAAAGTTTGTTTTCAAGACTGCTTTCTTTCCAAGTGCTTTTCTTTCTCTTGTTCCTAGTTATTTTCTGGCAATTTCTTCCACTCTCATCCCTGAGTTGAAGCACTCAGCTTTCTGGCCACCTCTGCATTTGTTACAGGATGGAAAGTCTTGACTGCGAGTTGTCTAGGTTCTTGGCACATTGAACAAAGAATTGAACAAAATGCACAAACAAAGCAACAAAAGAATGAAGCAATGAGAGAAGACAGAAACAATGAAAATGCAGATTTATTGAAGTGAAAGTTCACTCCACAGAGTGGGAGCAGGCTCCAGCTAGCGGCTCTAGAACCCCAACTACAATGTTCTTCTACTTGAGATGGAGTCTCACTCTGTCGTCCAGGATGGAGTGCAGTGGTGTGATCTCAGCTCACTGCAATATCCGCCTCCCAGTTTAAGTGATTCTTCTGCCTCAGCCTCTCAAGTAGCTGGGATCACAGGTGTGCACCACCACACAGGTCTAATTTCTGTGTTTTTTTTTTTTTTTTTTTCTTGGTAGAGATGGAGTTTCACCACGTTGGCCAGGCTGGTCTCCAACTCCTGGCCTCAAGCGATCCGCCCACCTCAGCCTCCCAAGGTGCTGGGATTACAGGTGTGAGCCACCAAGCACGGCAGGATTGCCATGTTCTTTAGAGTTTTTATTAAACTAAAAGAATTTGGTAACACCCCTAGGTGCCCTTTAGAGGCCTCCAGTTGGTTACACCCTATGAAGAACTGGCCTGCGGCCAATCAGAAGCTGAAGTGGAGACTTGGCCTGCGGTCAATCTGAGGCTAAAGTGGAAACTTCTATCTTGTTATCACAAGAGTGAGGATGTGGCCTGTATGCTGCCTAATCTTGCCTAGAACTGGCTGCACCTGCTGTTCTTTTGCTATTTGTAGCATAACAAATATCTTAACCCTTGGTTACCCTAACTCCCTATTTTCCTGTCTCACATTCACTTCCTTAAGGAGCCAACTGGCACACAGAAGCCCAACCATCACTTTACCTACAAGACTCCCACGCCTCTAGTCTGCACTACCAATCTCCCCAGTTTCTAACTTTTCTCTTTTCTGAGATCTTCTAGCCCCATACTTGGGATCTGGTTAAAATCCAGCTTCTGATTTAGCAGAGCTGGGGTTGAGCCTGATTTTGCAGTTCTAGCCAGCTTCCAGGTGATGTCCATGCTGCTGGCCCATGAATTACACTTGAGAAGCCAGGATCTAACTTAAATGCTATAGCAGAAATCACCTGACCAGCATCTCTCAGATCCCGTAGTCTTCACAGCCGTTTACTAGATCTTTTCAACAAGACTGTCATAGGCTCTTAACCGTCTGGACTTGTGTGACAGAAGCCACTAGCCTTCTCCTAATTCCATCTCTTTCTCAAAGGTGATAAAGCCTCCTCTACCCCCATTTTTAGGTAGGCACTTGGCCATCCGGAATAAAACACAAAGTGTCCTCATCTTCTGTCCAGCTAGGAGTGGCCATGTGACTACACTCTAGATATAAGCAGAAATAGTTTGTGATACTTTTGGAAAGTTTCCTTAAAGGGAGGGAATAGGCCATTTTCTCTCCCTTTCTTCCTTCCTGTTGGGTGCAATGGGGTCATGGTGACTGAAGCTCAACAGTCATCTAAGGCCAAGAGGTGGGTGTGGCAAGCAGAGCAGCAGTATGGAGCAAACCTGGCTTCTCCAGACTTCTTTCACACGAGAGGGAAATATGAGGCTTTTCCACTTAAACAGCTGATATTTGGGGTTCTCCATGTCTCACAGTTTAATCCTAACTAATAGATGCTGCTCACTAATGAACTCCCCTCCACGTCTCTGTCCAGCAGAGCCATCTCCAGTGTTCCACCCTAGCCTCTGAGGGGTATGACAGTTTCAGCACTCCCCCAGCCTCTACCTGAGTCCTTCTCTCAGCCCCAGGTTTTATCATTTTCTACGAAACTCTTTTCTCCTCCCAATCCCTGCCTGAATTGTCCTCTAGGAATCACCTGGTAGTTTTGTTTGAAATACAGACTAGAGTTTCTCCGGTCCTAGGCCTAGCAGGGGTCCAGCAATCTGCATTTATCTGGAGTGATTTTGATGCAGGTGGTTTGTGGACCAAATATTGAGAAACACTGCCCAAAGCTTTTTTTTTCTTTTTGGCTAATTTATAAAATTAGGAACTGTTTCAATCATACAGAAAAAAAAACAGAGTAGCATAACAAATACCTTAGTACCTACCACCTAGCTTTGTCAAATTTTACTTATTTTAACTGTTGTAAGCTATGCCACACTACATGAATTAACAAAAATGTATCTATTGTTCTGTTGATGGACATTTGGTTTTGTATGTTTTTTTTTTTAAACCGAACTTTGGCTATTAAAAATAATGCTGGAATTAACATTCTTGAATGTAGCTCCTTGTGCACACTTGGGAACATTTAAAATATACTCCACCTGCAGCTTATGCTTGCATCACAATTATACAAGGCACTTTATATACATTATTCGACTTTGAAATCTATTTTTTTTTTTTTTTTGAGACGGAGTCCTGGCCTGTCACCCAGGCTCGAGTGCAGTGGCGCGATCTTGGCTCACTGCAACCTCTGCCTCCTCGGTTCAAGTGATTCTTCTGCCTCAGCCTCCCAAGTAGCTGGGATTACAGGCATGTGCCACCCTGCCCAGCTAATTTTGTATTTTTATCGACTTTGAAATTTTATAACAACCTTGAGAGAGGACACAGGAAAAGCCTTATGATCCTTATTTTCCAGGACAGTAAACAGCAGCTGAAAAACATGAAGTGTATTTCTCAAAATCAACCTGCAAGAAAATAGAAGCAGCAGAACCTGAAGCCAGGATTATGGGGTCTGGGTCCTTTGCTTCTAGCCTAGCTCTTCTTCCTCTAATTGGCCTAATCACCAATCCTCATGTTCTTTCTTGCACCAATGCATTCATGTGTCTTTATCATTCACATTTCAAACAACTAGTATGGTAGACATTGCTGGTTGCCTACCTAATATTTATTTGTCCTTTCTTCATTGTTAGCAGAGCGTTAGTTTTGTTTGGGATGGCAATATGCCTAGTTTTTATTTTTTTAAAAAGAAACATTACTCCTCATTTTCCACAGTGCTGGGCAGGAGTGGGGGTGGGGTGGAAGACTGTGACTCAGGTTTGCCACTGAAGCTATGAGAAAGTCTGCTGGGAAGTCACCAGAAAGTCTTGTTTTTCTGATGTCTGTGTTGTTGTCCCCTTCCTTCTTAGCGTGTTTCTGCTTCTTTTTGTCTGAAATAAGGATGAGAGGCTGGAGGTAGAGCCTCCACCTTGAATCATGAAACTGAGGCCACATGTGGAGTCTGTCAAAGCAAATCAACAGGGTGTTTCGGTTTGTCAGGGCTGCTGTAATAAAATACCACAGACTGAGTGGCATAAACGACTCACAGTTCATGGAAGTCCAAGATTGAGGTGTGGGAGAGTTTGGTTTCTCCAGAGGCCTGACTCCTTGTCTCACAAATGGCCACCTTTTTGCTGTGTCCTCAGATGACTTTTCCTTTTTGTGAACTTTCCCCTGGCGTCTCTCTGTGGGTCCAACTGCCCCATTAGATTGGATGGAGGCTCACCCTACCAGCCTCATTTGAATTTAATTACTACTTTAAAGGCCCTATCTTGAAATAGGTCACTTTCTGAAGTGCTGGGTTTAGGACTTCAGCATATGAGTTTGGAGGAGAGGGTCGCAATTCAGCCTGTGACACAGGGAGAACCTGAATCCTAGGTGGCATCACGGGGCCTCTATACCAGCCTTAGGGCCCACCTGTAAGGTTCTGTGTACATGAGAGAAAGAAACTTGTTTTGGATTACGTCTTCATAGTCAGGTTTTTGTTCAGGGCAGCCAAATACAATCCCTAACTGATACAAATAATTTCACTTCATTCATTTGTGTTTGCTCCTCTCTTTCTTTGAGTCCTTTATGGACTGGGGCCATCTCTTGCGTTAGATCAGGTTCCTGGACTATGCTGGTCTGTATATAGGTAATGATAGGTAAGTGTTTTGGGCTAATTAACTAAAATTTCATCTTTAAGATGGCAAATTCCAGGCAATTTGCGGCCCTCCCAAATCGATTAAGTTGAATGATTCTGAGTCTCTGCCACAAGATCATCTAATTTTTACTTTAATGTGACTTTCAAAAAGTTTCTCTGGCTAAGAATGCAAGTGAGTTATGATATGTGAAATAATGATTTAAACATTGCCTTCATAAACTTAGACCTTTGTGTGTGTAAGTTTTAAGTAGTAACAGAAGCCGTAACATTGAAAGATCCAATATAATAATCATTTATTTCTTTGAAAATTAAGGTTCATTTCTAAGGCTGGAAATTCAAATGATACAGAAAGAGGTTTTGACAGTTCTGCTGAAATGTATCTAGAGAAACTTCTGTTTTGAATAAAGTGAATTATTGTTCATCGATATTTCACTTGAACCCTGTCAGCATCCTCTTGATAACTGCATACTTCTTTTTATGCTTGTCTTCAGGAATGCTGAACTAACTCACAGTAGGGCTTTGCTGAAATACTAATAATATGATTGGCATGCATTTTGTAAATATAAAGTAGTAACCAGATGCACAAAACAATAATATGGCACTATCTAGGCAAAAACACGGCTGTCTGATGCAACCCTATAAGAGGCATTAAAGTATTATAAAAATAGTCATCTAAGCTATGTTCAATGTACAGTCAAAGTTAAAATTCTAAATGGGTGTTTTGGTGATACCATGGAATAAATTATATTTTCTTTTATCTTTTTTTTTTTTTTGAGATGGAGTCTTGCTCTGTCACCCAGGCTAAAATGCACTGGCGCGATCTCGGCTCACTGCAAACTCCGCCTCCCAGGTTCAAGCGATTCTCCTGCCTCAGCCTCCCGAGTGGCTGGGATTACAGGCGCCCGCCACTGCGCCCAGCTAATTTTTGTATTTTCAGTAGAGACGGGGTCTCACCATCTTGGCCAGGCTGGTCTCGAACTCCTGACCTCGTGAACCACCTGACTCGGCCTCCCAAAGTGCTGGGATTACAGGCATGAGCCACTGCGCCCGGCCAACTATTTTATTTTTTAATTTTAAATTGTTACTTTCTAGTAGTGTATAGTCTTGCCTGTAATTTAAACAATAATTCACTTAGGAGTATGAAGTTCATACTTAACAGTATAGTCATTCATATAGAATCAATTATACTATTATAAATAAATAGTTAAAAATTAGTATTAACAGTTTATAGATGGGCTGTTATTTATGAAAACAAATGTTAAAACTATTAAAATGGAAATTAGAGCCTGATGTCTCTTCAAACAAAAAATTCTTTGCTTTTCCAGCAACACAGAGTTATTTTTTGTTTTGTTTTGTTTTGGTTTGGTTTTTTTGAGACACGGTCTCACTCTGTCACCCAGGCTGGAGTGCAGTGGCACAATCACAGCTCACTACAGCTTTGACCCGCCAGGCTCAAGTGCTCTTCCTTCCTCAGCCTCTCAAGTAACTGGCACTATAGGTGTGCACCACCATGCCTGGCTAACTTTTAAAAAATGCTTAGTAGACATCAGGTCTAGCTATGTTGCCCAGGCTGTTCTCAAATGCCTGAGTTCAAACAATCCTCCCCTGCCTTGGCCTCCCAAAGTGCTGAGAATACATTGCACCTGGCCCAGTTCATTCATTAATTCAACAAATATTTAGATGACTATTATATGCCAGGCATGAGGAAAGGGACTAAAGAGAATTGTAAGGATTAAATGGGACAACATATATGAAAACATCCTGTATGCTCTTGGTTGCTACTAATGAGAACCAATAACAGAAGGGCCTCAGAGAAATAGAGAGGCAGTCTAGAATAAAGATGGAAATAACGCAATAGTCTATTCTGATTAGGGCTTTGAAATGGAAAGTGAGAATTTGGGGACTGATTTCCATAACAGTGGGCAAATTACTGCAGTGCCTTAGGAAGGTAAGCAAGACCAGAGAAAAATGGAACTGTAATGGGATGGAGGATTTGGGATAATGGATCAAAGAAGATGAACTTCTATCATGAAGAGTTTGAGAACATGCTTGTCCAGTGATCACCAGACCTGATAAAGAGGACTTTAACTGACCATGAAGTGGGAGGGGAAAGATGCCTAGATAAACCTGTTAAACCTGTTACCATGGAGTAGGTATAGTTCAGAGAGAGGAAAAATGGTATAGGAGTTACCTAGTGAGTCACATGAAAAAAGAAGTGGGATAGGACTTGGAAACAATACTTCGAGATTCATAAATCCATATGCCAATGGGTGGTACCTAGGTAATAAACAATGTGCACTAGAAATTATAACAGGACAGTAAATGGACTCTTTTAAAGCCTGTTTCGCCATGGTAGTATGGGAATCAAGCTGCTGCCAGTTCCTATTGCATCAGATAAGAGGGCATCTATGATACTGAATGTGAATTACCTACCATGGTGCCTAGCACAGAGTGGTTATTATTTGAAATAGAAAAAACATAGCTATAAAGCCCTTGCAAATTCCTTATCTTCCCATCACCCTTGCTCCTATCCCAGTACATACACCATAATCTATTCAATTTTGCAAGCCTAGAAACCCAACACTCTCCTATCTTTATGAAGAGGAGCAAACACCAAGTCTTGTTGCTTCTACCTCATAAACTATTTTGGCATCCCCCCATTTTTCTGCCTTCCTACTATCACCACTTTATTATAATACCATGATTTCTGGGGGGCCATTGTTTTAAAACAAAATCGATTTGTGTCACTTTCTGCATAAGACCCATCGCGATTTCCTATCACTCTGGGTAAAAACAAAGACAACACTTGGACATAGCCTGTAGCACCCAATTTCTCTGGCTGCCACCTGGCTCTCCAGCCTCATCTCTCTGTCATTTTCTGCTCAACTTTGATCCTAAAATATGTCAGCCTCCTTCTCGCCTTAAGTCTTTGCATGTGCTATTGCATTTGCCTGAAACACTTTCCCCTGCCATCTTTGCCTAGTTAATTCCTATTTATCTTTCAGATCCCAGTTTACCTGTTGATTTTCTTTGGCAAAGCCTCTCCTGACCACCTATACTAAGGCAGTAATCCTATCATACACCTTTGAGTATCTTTTGCTTTCCCTCATCATAGTTTATAACTAGTTTTTTTGTGAAATTCTCTTTTTTTTTTTTTTTTTTTTTGAGATGGACTGTCGTTCTGTTGCCCAGGCTGGAGTGCAATGGCACGATCTTGGCTCACTGCAAGCTCCGCCTCCTGGGTTCATGCCATTCTCCTGCCTCAGCCTCCCAAGTAGCGGGGACTACAGGCGCCTGCCACCAAGCCTGGCTAATTTCTTTGTATTTTTAGTAGAGACAGGATTTCACCATGTTCGCTGGAATGGTCTCGATCTCCTGACCTCATGATCCGCCCACCTCGGCCTCCCAAAGTGCTGGGATTACACGCGTGAGCCACGTGAAATTATCTTTTAATGGATCTCTCTCCTCCAGACTATAAACAACATTACGGGCAGGGATCATGTTTGTTTTGCTCACTGATATAGCCCTAAAATCTAGCAAAATGCCAGGCAAATGATGAGATTCTCACTGTACGTTCGTTAAATAAATAGAGCACCTGTAATCTGTATCTGAAAGATTATATTGTTTACAAAACTACTGCAATACTAGATGTTGCTAGTGGAGGAGGCTGTGCATGTGTAGGGCCAGGGAGCATATCGGAACTCAGTGTACTTTCTGCTCAATTCTGCTGTGAACCTAAAACTGCCCTAAAAAAGTCTTTTTTTTTTTTTTTTGAGGTGGAGTTTTACTCTTGTTTCCCAGGCTGGAGTGCAGTGATGCAATCTCGGCCCAATGCAACCTCCGCCTCCCGGGTTCTAATGATTCTCCTGCCTCAGCCTCCTGAGTAGCTGGGATTACAGGTGCGTGCCACCAAGCCTGGCTAATTTTTGTATTTTTTTTAGTAGAGATGGGGTTTCACCATGTTGGCCAGGCTGGTCTCGACCTCAGCTGATCTGCCCGCTTCAGCCTCCCAAAGTGCTGGGATTACAGGCTGAGCCACCACGCCCAGCCCAAAACAGTCTATTAAAAATTAAAAGGAAAACTATTATGAAAAATGTATACACAATTAGGGAGCAGCCAGGCATGGTGGCTCAGGCCCGTAATCCCAGCACTTTGGGAACCCGAGGCGGTGGATCAGCAGAGGTCAGGAGTTCGAGACCAGCCTGGCCAACATGCTGAAACCCCCTCTCTACTAAAAATACAAAGAATAGCTAGGTGTGGTCACGATCGCCTGTAATCCCAGCTACTTGGGAGGCTGAGGCAGGAGAATCACTTGAACCCGGGAGGCAGAGGTTGCAGTGAGCGGAGAGCTTGCCACTGCACTCCAGCCTGGGCGATAGAGCGAGACTCTGTCTAAAAAAAAAAAAAAATTGAGAAAATAGTATAATGGATTCTCATGGACCTACTACCTTAGATCTTAATATAATTTGAGTGTTTGAGGAGACTCCTGGAATCATTTCTTTTTTAATGGACTTCAAATTTCATGACTGATATCACGAGAATAAAATGATTTACTTACATATCCTGTGCAAGTGATAAATGATAATTCCTTTGCCTTCTGGATTTTGGATTTTTGTGTCCCTAAAGGATCCTAGCGCCCTTTCCCAGCTCTCTGAGTTTGGTGGAACAGCAGGGCACGTGGCATTGACCACTTTGCTATGTTATTTGGATATCAGAGTGCACTGGTCATCTCAAAAGCATTTGAAACCGACATGAAAACCTTAATTCATTTCGATGACCACTTACCCTTACACTTCAGCACTTTTGGACAAAAGCACAGACAGTTAGCCACTGTGAGCTATAAAAAAAAAATAACGATTTGAAAACAGAATGACTAAGATTTTTATCCAAAGAAATACAGTTCCTTGAATGTTTGGGGCTGCATCCCACCCCCCAGAGTTTTTGTACTTGCTGTACCTCTGTCCAGATGATGCTCCTGTCTGGATCGACCAAACCCCCACTTACCCTTCAGATCTCAGTTTGAGTGACCCTTTTCCTGGGAAGCCACTGCCCATCCTCCTCCCTGCCACCAGCCCCCGACATAGATGACCTTCTCTGTGTTCCACAGTTACTCTTTGCTAACCTCTGACCCACTTGGCTGTCTTCCCAGCTGTCTGTGAGGTATGTGAGGGAAGAACCACTGATCTGTATAGTGGGGACTTATAATGTAGGAATTAAGTAACAAGATACAAACTTTGGAACTTGAGGCCTGGATTCAGATATGATCCCAGCACTTACTGGCTGTGGGGCCCTAGGCAAGTTCTTAAATCTGAGCCTCAGTTTTGTCATATCTTATGTGAAGATACTAATACCCACATCACAGAGTTGTCATGAGGTTTGTGAGAAATTATGAGATAAAGCAATTAGAAGAGTGAGTTCCTAGCTTAGAGTTAACACTCAATAAAGATATGCAGAATGAAAGAAAAACAAAAAGAAAGGAAAGAGGAAAAAGAGGAAGGGAGTAGAGTGAATGACTGCCTGGGCAAAAAGCCAACATGAAAAATCCCCGCAACTGAGAGATTCTAATCTTGAGGATTGCTCTTCTCTATTTAGCTATGGCCAGATTACAGGAACCTTAACGTTTTGAAGTTCAAAGCGTATAGTTTTCAAACTACATGTTTGCACTCAAGACTTTTATGGAGAAAAACAAGTTTTTCAATTCTTTTAAAGCCACTACCCTGAAGGGGAATGCGCGGGGCTACTTTCTCATTTCTCCTCAGGGGCTGATTTTCATCTTTCTGCTATTTTCATCTTTCTGCTATGCTTTTGTACTCTGGGGCTCATCCATACTTAGATGGCCTCATGTCCTTATTTATTTGAAAATTATATTGACTGAGCACCAACGAGTACAGAACATTACAGCTAAAACAAATATGAAATAATATGGTCTTTTCATGGCTGGGCATGGTGTCTCACATCTGTAATCTTAGCACTTTGGGAGGCCAAGGTGGGTGGATCACCTGAGGTCAGGAGTTCAAGACCAGCCTGGCCAACATGGTGAAACCTTGTCTCTACTAAAACTACAAAAAATTAGCCGGGTGTGGTGGCGTGTGCCTGTGGTCCCAGATACTTGGGAGGCTGAGGCATAAGAATCACTTGAACACAGGACGCAGAAGTTGCAGCTGAAATTGTGCCATTGCACTCCAGCCTCAGCAACAAGAGTGAAACTCCGTCTCAAATAATAATAATAATAATAATAATAATAATAATAATAATGTGGTCTTTTCAACTTTGCCTGCCTGTATCACCCAGAGTTTGGCAACATTAATTGTGCATGAAGTAAAGTGGTGTTATTAAGAGATTCAATATGTATAGCTGTTGGGACTCTCATTGCTGGAATGGTGGCTCTGAATCACAGATACTTTCATTTTTCTCAGAACAGTTCAACTTGGAGCACCTGCTATATGCCCCAGGCTGTGACAGACTCTCAGGGGACACCAAGGGAAGTAAGGCCCAGCTCCTGCCTCAAAGAGCTGGCCATTGACTGGCAGGGATTAGACAATGAGAGAAGTCCATGCTAAAGAAAGTGCCACAGGAGAAACACCAGGTGCTTGAGATTTCAAAGGAGGGAAAGGATATATCATGTTGGAGATACTAACAAAAGACTTTATTCATTCATCCATGTATATTCAATGAAAATATTTATTGGGTGCCTACTATATACCAGGCACTAAGTTAGCTATCAGGAATAAGATATAAGTAAGCCATTATTCCTAGCCTCAAAGACTTTGTAAAAAAGTAGGAGGACCACACATGTAGACAAACAATAATATTTATTAATTCATTTATTCAACATTTAATGGGTATCTATTAAGTCCCATGCTCAAGAGTGGTGAGAAGAAAGGTCTCTGTGGTAAAGGAACCCACAGTCTAGCTCAGATGATAGGTGTATGAACAGAACATTTCTATGTAAAGTAGTGTGTTCAGTGCTGTGATACGTATGTTAAAAAAAATTGCAAAGTCTCAAGATAGAGGGTGAAGGGCAATAAACTCTTTCTGGGGTCAGAGAAAGCTTTTGTAGAGAACACAACGGAGGGAGTATTACAGGATGAAGGGGCTTTTCAGGTAATTATAGAGAGGTAGGAGGAAAAGTATCTGAGGCAGGTTGTACCAATGTGGCTGGAATAAGAAGAGTAGAGATGTACCAGAGACAGAGGGTGGCCAAATGGTGCGAGGTTTTAGAGCCCTTCAGCTGAAAGAATGGAATGTCAAGGTATAATGACCACTCAGAGGAGCAGGTAAACAACTGAGTGCAGGGTGTGGATGGAATCTCAGGGAAAGGTTCCTGGTGGAGTACATATCTGAGAGTTTTAAGTAATGTGCAGGAACTTGTTAAGAAGAAACAGCATTCCTCAGAATGGATTTTGCAGGTGAAAATAATGGAGAGAAGAAATTTCAGAAAGAGTCATCAGCTTGAGCGAAAGCAAAGAAGCAAAAAGCCCACGTACATACAATCAGGGAGAGGTGACAGCCTGTGAAGGCGGCTCTTCACGTGTCTCTAATCTCAGCAAACTGTGTTTCTGCCCTGACTCTGCTCATTGTACAACATGGGGGAGGGGTCCTTCCATCCCTTTCTCCTCTTCAAGGGTGACTCTTGGGTACTCAGAGTTTTATGAAATTAGGAGACCAAACTTGTTTTGTTTGTTTTTTTTGAGACAGTCTTACTCTGTTGCCCAGGCTGGAGTGCAGTTGTGCGTTCTCGGCTCACTGCAATCTCTGCCTCCCGGGTTCAAGTGATTCTCATGTCTCAGCCTCCCGAGTAGATGGGATCACAGGCATGCACCACCATGCCAGGCTAATTTTTGTATTTTTAGTAGAGACAGGGTTTCACCATGTTGGCCACTCTGGTCTCGAACTCCTGACTTCAGGTGAACCGACTGCTTCAGCCTCCCAAAGAGCTGGGATTACAGGGGTGTGCCACCGCGCCTAGCCCAAACTTGTTTTTAAGGCCTCCAGATCAACAGTGGCTGCTACAGGCTTAAGAGTATGGGGGGGGGAAAAAAAGGGCTCTAGGCTCCAATGCAGAAGTGACCAGGCTGAGCTCCTCCTTCCAGACTACTGACGCACACCAAAGCCCTCTGCCCTATGTTAGAGGCTGGGGACGCCAAAAAGGACCATTCCTGGTTTTTCCTTCTGGGTTTGGAATTTACTGGGAAATAAGACCAGGAGGCAGACCAACAGAGATCAAAGTGTCAGCTCGATTTGTTGATAAAGCTGACAGTGTGGTTTGACCTGCAGCCAAATGGGTTTTCTGACACACCTTTCCAATCTTTGCTTACCCTGGAAAACTGCCAGCTTCCCTGTGCAGGACAAAATGTGCCCTGGCCACGCTCACCACAGGGAAGACCAGAATGAAAATCACCTGCGGACAGGCTGACTACATAAAGGACACATAGAAGAGGTGGGGCAAATTTATCCATCAGGCTAGTCCCCCCTTCCTTTGGGGTGGAGAGAAGCTCACAAATTCCTTCATGCTCCTGCCTTTCGGGGAAATGATACGGAAATTCCCTTCTCTCTGTGAAACACAAAAAGCAGGGAATAACTACTGAACATACACACAAACTTTACCTTCTTTCTTTTGTAGGATTTTAATTTGCTAGCACCTAAGCACTTGGTCATTTACTTAAGTGGGAAGATTTATTCACCTCAAGTTTGCAAGTTCCTTAAGGTTGGAGAGCATCATTTTATATTTTTAAAATCTCTCCTTCCTCTCCTGACACAAACTAGGAAGGGAGAAAGGAAGAAAGAAAAGAAGGAAGGAACCAAGAAAGGGAGGGAGGGAAGAATGAACCTGGTAGTGCTTTCAATGACTGCCTCCTCAGCTTTTCCCTGACTTCAAATGGCCCCCAGGGTTTCCCACTCCCACAGCTGGAGTCAGAATTTTTGGCTGCAGCTGGAGTCAGAATTTTTGGCTGCAGGCTCTGGGACCAATTCTGAGGACCATGGCTTCTGGCCTAGTCTCAGGTCACCCTAGTATTCTAGTTCCTAGAATGGGGCTCCTGCCTCCTGGGATTCCGTGAATTCTGTTTCCAACTGGCCCTTTTGGAGATGAAATCCTCTACCAGAACCTTCACTCTTAAGGCAGAATCCTTGTTTCTGGCCTCCTGCATTGCACATCCGGGCTGGTTCCTGCCCCTGGTAGTGATACTCCAATACCTCTTCCCTATCTCCAGGCTCCTGCTTCTTGACAAGATCTTCCCCAACAGTCTGTACTGTTCTGAGCAAGTCTGACTGGTTGTTGAGCCTCTGCTTTCCCTCTCGGATTTGACCTGTTGGATTCCTGGTTCTGACACCAAGAGGCTGACTGCTTTGAACACACACACTACTAACAAGCTTCCAAACTGGGGCTGTCATTTGAGTCACCTGGGAGGTTTGCATTACATGCCTCATCCAGGGATTCCGCTATCTTGGAAGAACACTTCTGAAATTCCTTTGTTGGAATTTCATGGGGTCACAGTCAGACCCACAGACACCACCCACCCAGTTCTACTCTTCACTTCGTATGTTGGGACACCAAGGCTCTGGAGCTTTGAAACCCACTGAGACAACATTTCCAATTGCAGGCACAGCTGAAACCTATCCTCTGCTTTCCTAAGACGTGACTGTCCTTCAGAGCCACTTTACAAGCCACAGAAGAAATCCTAAGATTTCTGAGGATTCTCCTAAGAATTCCTAAGATCTCCTGAATCTATAGCAGTAGTTGTTCATTTTTTTGAATCATGGAGTCCTTGGGGAAATCTGTTAAAGCTAAAAACAGGATCCCTCAGTAAAGAACACATACAGCCAGGTGTGGGGGCTCACGCCTGTAATCCCAGCATTTTGGGAGGCCGAGGCAGGTGGATCACTTGAGCTCAGGAGCTCAAGACCAGCCTGGGCAACATGGTGAAACTGGTCTCTACCAAAAATACAAAAAATTAGCCAGACACGGTGGTACACACCTGTGGTCCCAGCTACTTGGGAGGCTGAGCTGGGAGGATTGACCCCTTGAGCCTGGGAGGCAGAGGTTGCAGTGAGCCAAGATAACACCACTGCACTCCAACCTGGGTGACAGAGTGAGACCTCGACTCAAAAATAAATAAATAAACAAAAATACACATATACTAAAAACTTCCACACACTCCAGGATGAGAACTCCTGCCCTATGTCAGTATACTAACTCCTTTCTCCAAATTTCAATAGCAGCTATTATGCAGCGTGATCATCTTCCCATACTCCAGACCTCCAGCCAGGTGACTTCTGGCTCTTCCCAACTATCAAATCCCTAAAGGAACGAGATGTTCCTGTACTGAGGAGGTCCAAAAGAATGTGCTGTAGATTCAAAAGCCATTTCCACAAGGAGCATTCCAAGGATATTTGAAGAAATCCAGAGTCCCTGGAAAGCACAGCTTCTCCAGATGACCACCTAGAAGAGGGTAGCATCTCTGTACCTGTGCTGGTCGGCTGTTAAATAATCAGTCCTTTTCCCAGGCAAAGCTCATGGGGAGCCTTTGGTGTGATAACTTCTTATATGCTAATACAATAATGGACAATTCCAAAGCTTAGCAGAGAGCCCCTGTTAGCAGATACTGCCTTCTCCATTCAGGTTTTTGGAACCACGCCAGGCAGTTATGTGCATCTGCCTTCCTGTTCCAAAATTTTGTATAAACATGTACCTCTATTTTCTTTTTCTTTTTTCTTTCTTTTTTTTTTCTTTTTTTTTTTTTTTTAGTGGTTGCGGGGGACGGAGTCTTGCTCTGTCGCCAGGCTGGAGTGTAGTGGAGCGATCTCGGCTCACTGCAACCTCCACCTCCCAAGTTCAAGCGATTCTCCTGCCTCAGCCTGCCGAGTAGCTGGGACTACAGGCATGTGCCACCACGCCCAGCTAATTTTGTATTTTTAGTAGAGACAGGGTTTCACCATGTTGGCCAGGATGGTCTCCATCTCTTGACCTCGTGATCTGCCCGCCTTGGCCTCCCAAAGTGCTGGGATTACAGGTGTGAGCCACTGTGCCCAGCCTACCTCTATTTTCATCTCCACCTCTCCCAACAGACTCTGGGCACAGACATGAAGGTCAGAGACTGGACTCATGCATTCATCATTTATATGTCTATTTGACATGTATGAAAAGGCCACTATATGTTAGCACTGCTAATTCAATGGTGAACAAAATAGTGCTGCAGCTTCTCAAGCAAGGCAGGCAGGCCAGCCAGGTAGGGTGGCTCGTGTCTGTAATTCCAGAACTTTGGGAGATTGAAGCAGGAGGATCACTTGAGCCCAGAAGTTTGAAATCAGCCTGAGTAACATAGTGAGACCCCCTCTAAATTTTTTTTTTTTTTTTTAAATTAGCTGGGCATGGTGGTGCACGCCTGTACTTCCAGCTACTCCAGAGCCTGAGGTGGGAGAAGGATCGCTTGAGCCCAGGAGTCTGAACTTGCAGTGAGCTATGATCGCACCACAGCACTTCAGCCTGGGTGACAGAGGGAGACCCTGTCTCAAAGCAATAAAGAAAGAAAAGAAAAAAAACAGGCAAACAAGCAATCATATAACAAATTGTGGCTAATACTATCCTTTGGGAAATACAGAATACTTGATAGGACAGCCTGGCCTCCTTAGGGGAAAGGAAACTTTTAACTTAAGATCTGATGTACATCCTTTCCAGGGCCCAGCACAAAGTATGTGCTCAATGTGAAACATTACCCTAGGCAAAATCCTCCGGGCTTGCTGGAGAGGTCCCTCACTAAGGGGCAATTGTTAGTCAATTTAAGTGTGGTTGTGGTGAGCCAGGGGCTCAGGGCCTGAGCATTCCGAAAGCCAGCTAGTGTCAGGTGCAGCTGGTCACCTCCTTCAGCTCTTTCTGACACATTTGTGAAGTGGTAGGAAAAACAATAGACTTAGAACTCCTGTAGGGTTCAGTCCCGGAGTTCTGCCACTGATTACATTCGTGTGTTCTCACTTGTCATTTTGTATAATGATGCCACCTTCCAGAGCAAAGGAAGCTATGAAAGCCTATTGCAAATTTAAGGACATGGAAACTATTTATCTAATCTATAGCCTGGCTGTCTCAATTTGTAGGGGAAGAAGAGGGCAGTGTAAACAATAAGTTTAGGAGAACTGGCAGGGGCACTGCCTTGTAGGGCCTGTGCCTCAAGCCTTTTGTTGTCTCGCATGATCTGGATTTGGCAAGGAGGGGGCAGCTTGAATTCCAGGCGGGCTAAAAGGCCTTGGCTGAGGTCTAACGGATTTCACAACACAGTATGGAAAGGCTTCCCACGAAGCGATCGGGGTGGGGGATGGGGAAAGCTGCAATTCTGCAAACTGGGAAAGGGTAGGAGGTGGGAAGTTCCCGAAAACCAGGATGGAGTAGCGATTAAAACCCTTGATTAGTGACACTACCCAGCACCCCCAACCGACCCCCTCCAAATCTCTGCCTTAAGAACCGAGCCTACAAGCAATGTTATCACAAACTTGCACCGCAGGCCCTACCTATGAGCCCAGCCAGCCCTAAGGCAGCAGCCAGCCCTTGAGAAGCGCGGGAGGAGCGGCCCCCACCTCCGGCAGCCGCGCATGCGCGCCGCTTACTCTGCGTTCCAACACTTCTAACACTCATCAACGGCGTCCCGATCCGCAGATTAAAGGAGCCTTCTCCCCTTTTATCCCCGGCTGTGCGCCATGCTCAATACACAGCAACTCCAGAGTCCATAGGCAGCTGTGCGGCGGTGGGGGCAGAAGGAAACGAGTCAAGGAGCTCTCGGGCCTGGCCCGAAACTACAACTCCCAGCAGACCCCGCGCCGCCCCGCCTTCTTGTGGGCGGGCCGAGGGGGGGGGCCCAGCGGCTTAAAGCGGCGAGATCGCGACGTGTCTGGAAGGTTGGGTGCATGGTCTGCGCTCTGTGATCCGGCGCTGGGAGGGTGGAGAGAGCGGTGGCATCTTTCTGTCTTGCCTGTTGTACCTGCACTAGCAAACAGCACAGTTGAAATAACCTCTGAGCGCGTTTAGAGACGTCTCTCAGGTTCAGCAACTTGTTGCGCCTACTTCACAAATTCTGCATTGTTGGTTTAGCAAATGAGAACCCGAAAAATCGCCTGTATGTTAAATTTCTTTTTCTTTCTTTTTTTGTTGTTGAGACGGAGTCTCACTCTGTTGCCCAGGCTGGAGTGCAGTAGCGCGATCTCGGCTCACCGCAACCTCTGCCTCCGGGGCTCAAGAGAGTCTCCTGCCTCAGCCTCCCAAGTAGCTGGTATTACAGGCGCATGCCACTACCACCCAGCTAATTTTTGTATTTTTAGTAGAGACTGGGTTTCACCATGTCAGCAAGGCTGGTCTTGAACTCCTGACCTCAGGTGATCCACCCACCTTGAGCGCCCAAAGTGCAGGGATTACAGGCGTGAGCCACCGCGCCCGGTTAAATTTCTGTAAAAATAAATTATTTTCCCTACCATGTCCAAGCAACACTATTTTTTTCCTAGTTTGCAGGTGTCAGTGGTTGATGTTTACTATCACTTATTTTCCCTAAAGACTCAACACACAAACAAGAGGGGAGTCTGTTTAAAGAAATTCTGCAGTGAATCATCCTGAAAACGTAAAAACTTGTTTTGATAAGTTTTATACTTTAATTTTCTAACTTTTGTAATGAAGTGTCTTTAAAATGCAGCACACTTGAAATCCTTTTTTAAAGTGCAGAGTTAAGTGGTATCCTAGTTTTTGAATAGGATGCAGAGAAGTTTAAAGAGGTTTGAGATCTCGTTGCTTCTTGCTAACGATGCAAAACGATGGTTCTTAGAGGGCACCAGGGATAGCTACCTTCTAGAATAGGGCTATTGGTCTGCACGACTATAGTGGGTTTCTTGAACGGTGTAGTTTAGACTGTGATTTCTTACAGCCGCTAATGAACATCCTCCACATGCTAACGATGAACTCCTTTTGTTTTTGTTTGTTTGTTTTTTCCAAACAAATACAATTTAAGGGCCTCCATGGGAGTCATTTGGGAACTTGAATGCAGAATGGTTTAGAGTTGGATTTTTTCTTTGTTTTTGGAGTTAGCTTCAGCCTGCTGTTTTATGACCATGTGTGTGTTCACTCTATTTAGTGTGACATTTATGGATAACATGAAATTGGCCAACCTGGCCAAAAGTTAACAAGATACATAATTTTTTATGTGTTCTTTGTGTGGGGCAGCCCAGCAATAGGCATACTGAAAAATTGAAATAATAGTTGATGTATAGTGATTTTGATCACTAGAGCAGCTATTGTGTTCTGAACAAACCTCCCATGCATTGTGAAACATTAAAAGGGAGGAAGCAATACTCATGATATTTGGTAATATTTAGATTTTTCCTCTTTTTTTTTTTTTTTGAGATACAGTCTCGCCCTGTTGCTCAGGCTGGAGTGCAATGGCGTGATCTGGGCTCCACCTCCTGGGTTCAAGTGATTCTCCTGCCTCAGCCTCCTGAGTATCTGAGATTACAGATGCATGCCACCACACCTGTCTGATTTTTTGTATCTTTAGTAGAGACGGGGTTTCACCATGTTGGCCAGGCTGGTCTCAAACTCCTGACCTTGTGATCCGCTGGCCTCAGCCTCCCAAAGTGCTAGGATTACAGGCGTGATTCTCAAATATTCTTTTTTTTTTTTTTTGAGATGGAGTCTCACTCTGTTGCCCAGGCTGGAGTGCACTGGTGGGATCTTAGCTCACTGCAGACTCTGCCTCCCAGATTCAAGTGGTTCTCTCATGCCTCAGCCTTCCAAATAGCTGGGATTACAGGCATGGGCCACCATCCCAGGCTAATTGTTGAAGTTTCACTATTTTGGCCAAACTGGTCTCGAACTCCTGGCCTCAAGTGATCTCCCCGCCTCGGCCTCCCAAAGTGCTGGGATTACAGGTGTGAGCCACTGCACTGGGCCAGAAGTTGTCTTTATGATCAGGAATAGAACAAACCTTCTGGCTACTTGCTTTTCTATTATACATTTATCAAGTCCTAGCCCCCCCACACCCGCAGTAAGACAAGAAGTTGTAAGATATAAGACAATGTTATTGTGTACAAGAAAGTTTCAAGATAACTAACAAATTACTAACCCTTTTAAGTGAGAACAGCTGGGAGAAAAAATTGCAATTATACAATAATCAATTTTATTTCTATCACCACCAACAAAGGACCAACATTAATTTGATAAAAGATACCACTTACAGTGGTTAAAAAAAAAAGGCATGCAAAAGCTTTACAGAGCAAAATACAAAACTTTACCGAAAATCATAGGCCGGGCACGGTGGCTCAAGCCTATAATCCCAGCGCTTTGGGAGGCGAAGGCAGGGGGATCACTTGAGGTCAGGAGTTTGAGACCAGCCTGGCCAACGTGGTGAAACCCCATCTCTACTAAAAATACAAAAAATTAGCTGGGCATGGTGGTGGGTGCTTGTAATCCCAGCTACTTGGCAGGCTGAGGCAGGAGAATCCCTTGAACCTGGGAGGCGGCGGTTGCAGTGAGCCAAGATCGCACCACTGCACTTCAGCCTGGGCAACAGAGTGAGACTCCGCCTCAAAAAACAAACAAACAAACAAACAAAAACAAGTAAGCACACAAAACTTCTGTACATTAACAATAGAAAACATGAAAGTGAAAAGACAAGGCACAGACTAGAAAGATATTTACAACTCAAAGAGAGACAAAGGATTAGTGTTCAGAATGTTTAACATTATAAATCAATATGAAAAGGCAAGTGATATATTTTAATGATACAATATAAAATGAAACAACACATAATTTGGCAATTCCTGGAAGAGGAACTTTGAATGGCTAATGTGAGAAGATTTTTACCCTCACTGGTAATCATAGAAAAATACTAATTAAAACAACAAATAGTTGTTTCACACTTATTTGATTGGAAACATTTAAAAGAACAATAATACCAAGTTTTGTCAGCCAGGTGTGGTGACTCAGGCCTGAATCCCAGCTTTGGGAGGCTGAGGTGGAAGGATGACTTGAGGCTAGGAGTTCAAGAACAGCCTGGGCAACATAGAGAGACCCCAACTCTACAAAGAGAAATTTTTATATATGTAGTGTCAAAAATGTTGAGCCACAGAAAATCTCATCTACTGTTGATGTTAGTGTAACTTGATTCTGTTTGGCAATATCATAAAAGTCAAGATTACAAAGCAAGTTCACTCTGGGCATACATTCTAGAGAAGCTCTTGTATATATGCATAAAAGGACATGTCAAAAATATTCATGACATTCATGATGATGAGAGCCAAAAATAGAAAACAATATAAAATGTCCCTTAAGAGAAGAATGGATAGTTGATTAATTCATTCACTGGAATATTACAAAGCAAATGAAATTACTTATTTTATTTTGTTTTTTGGGATGGAGTCTCACTCTGTGGCCCAGGCTGGAGTGCAGTGGCATGATCTCAGCTCACTGCAACCTCCACGTCCCAGGTTCAAGCGATTCTCCTGCCTCAGCCTCCCGAGTAGCTGGGATTACAGGTGTCTACCATCATGCCCGGCTAATTTTTTGTATTTTTAGTAGAGATGGGGTTTCACCATGTTGGCCAGGCTGGTCTTGAACTCCTGACCTCAAGTGATCCACCCGCCTCGGCCTCCCAAAGTGCAGGGATTACAGGTCTGAGCCACCGCACCCGGCCACTTGCAAATGAAATTACAAAGAAAATGAATATTATAAAGAAAATGAGTAACTGCATTATCAACATGTATAAATCTCAAAAACATAATTTGTGCAAGAGCAAGTTACAGAATGATGTCTACAGTGTCAGTATAATACCACATATAAAGTTTGGAACATACAAAAGAATACTAGTTATTGATTATGGACACTTTTATATAGAAAATATAAAAAGCTTGTATGGGATTAATAAACACCAAATTCAGGGAAAAGGAAGGAAATAAAATTGGAAGGAACTTCAAACATGTCTGTAACATTTTATTTCTTTATTTCTTGAAATTGTCCATCAAAAAGAAAAAAAAGGAAAGAAAAGACTGACCAGTTTGGGGAACTGAAGTTACACTTACATTTTCTTTCTTTCTTTTTTTTTTTTTAAGACGGAGTTTCTCTCTTGTTGCCCAGGCTGGAGTACAATGGCGCTATCTCAGCTCACTGCAACCTCCGCCTCCTGGGTTCAAGCGATTCTCCTGCTCCTACTCAGCCTCCCGAGTAACTGGGATTACAGGCATTGTGCCACCACGCCTGGCTAATTTTGTATTTTTAGTAGAGACGGGATTTCTCCATGTTGGTCAGGCTGGCCTCGAACTCCCAACCTCAGGTGATCTGCCTGCCTCGGCCTCCCAAAGTGCTGGGATTATAGGCTTGAGTCACCGCGCCCAGCCACACTTAACATTTTCAAATAACTTTCTGAGTTTATCTTATAATTCAATCCAATGAGCCATCACTCACTACAGGATCTCCTTGGCACTAAGAACTAAAGCAAGTAGGATCTTGCTGACGGCCATCTGCGCAGCTTTGTGTCTCCACATTCCTGCAACACAGTGGGACTAGTGGAGACAACATGGTTAGCTGACACTAGGTGTCCTAAATTTGGCCAAAACATTCTTACTCTAGGAGTGGAGCAGGTGCAGGCTGAGAGCATGGCTTTCTACTACAGGTCTATGGTGAATGCAGAGAGAAGGTGCAATTGTAAGCACTAAACACATCTCCTCATTGGTGTCTTCAAATCAAAATGGCAGATTAATCTATTGGAATTATATATACCAGTGAGCTGGCAATTGAGCCAAATTCTTACATGAGAGTCTCTTCTCTCCCTTGCAATCAGTTTTCAGTTTTAGAAAAGATGTTTTTTGTACCTTTTTTAAAGGATTGAAACAGCAAGAGATCCACCTGCAGAGAACATATTGTATTTTGCTATATTAAAGGTATTTAACTGAAAATCCAGTTCTGCTGAAAAGTTTTAACCCTTGTTTTCTTATTATTTTAGTAACACATTGTCACTATAATAATTGGCTATTGAAAAATGTGTCTTTTTATTTTTTTCGTAACAAGAACACATTGGACTTGTTTTCTGGTTTCCACCTTCGACTTTATACCTTGAATTACAGGTCCTCCTGGATTCTCAATAATGTGTATGAGAATGCCTTTCCATTTGTCAGCAAATAAGACTTATTAATTAGGAACCCACATTTGCACACTACTCTACTGAGCACCTAATGAGTACGTTTTATTTTATTTTATTTTATTTTATTTTACTTTATTTTATTTTATTTTATTTTATTTTATTTTATTTTATTTTATTTTATTTGAGACTGAGTCTCGCTCTGCTGCCCAGGCTGGAGTGCAGTGGTGTGATCTTGGCTCACTGCGGCCTCCACCTTCCGGCTTCAAGCAATTCTCCTGCCTCAGCCTCCTGAGTAGCTGGGACTACAGGTGCACGCCTCCACGCCCGGCTAATTTTTTTGTATTTTTAGTAGAGACGGGGTTTCACCGTGTTGCCCAGGTTGGTCTCGAACTCCTGAGCTCAGGCAATCTGCCTGCCTCAGCCTCCCAAAGTGCTAGGATTACAGGTGTGAGCCATCGCACCCAGCCTATGAGTAGGTTTTAAAAAAGACACCATCTTTACCTGATAGAACCTAGAGTTGTGTAAGCTTTTCAGTCTTCCTCTTTGGCCATACTGTTTTTGCTAATCATTTTATAACCTCTAAATTGTTGGAACTGTTTGAGGCCGGGACTATGACCTTGTTCACGCCTTGGCTGAAGGTGGTAGGGAAGAGTTTCTCTGTCTTTAGGGAAAGCCTGCTAAGCTTTTGGCCATGGGCAACTGACTTTTCACCTTCTCAGCTGGTTTACACACTAGATTCTCTGTGAGGCAAAAAGCCAGATACACCCTGTTTCAACTGCCTTGCACCCGAAGAAGGGAAAAGTGGTCCATCTTTATATCGTGGTGTAGAGCTGCAGCAAACAGAAAATCTTCAAGGCAGTGTCAGCAGCTAATAACATCCACCCACACACACTTGAATTCACTTTATGGGGCTTACTCCCATATGAAGTAACGCCAAAAAACATTGACCTGTATAAACATGATCAAGTTCTATTATCATACCACTGGAATAAACAGCAGCAGTTTAGAAAAAAAAAATTCTTAGTTAACAGAACTATGATCAACATAGTTTTATGTGAGGGGCTCCATTTCTACCAACAAAGAGAGCGATGTTTTAAGAGTGAATTTCTCGCTTAAACCTTGTTACTTTAGTTTATCAACGTATAGCCCCGGCTGCTGATTTTTGGCTAGCATGGCTTTCCAGGGCAGAGGTTTCAGACTCCCAGGCAGGTGAGAAGGACTTAGGTCTCTCCGAGAAATGATGTGGTAGAGCTTTCTCATTTGAAAGAGCAGGAAATCAGGCAACAAAGGTTACTAAGGGTCAGGATGACTCATGCAGCCATATGCATGAGGGCTGTATAGGGAGCTGTGAGTATGGAGGTGGGCGGAGTCTGCCAGTAAGAGGCACCAATGCCTCACCACCTTCCCAGACGACTGTGTGAGAGATTGATTTGTTTCTCTACTTTTTGTTGGTGGGATGTGAAATATTGTTAATCACCAAATGCTGACTATCCACATGGATAGTGGGAACCCTTGCGGTGGGCAAAAATTATTTCTTTGGGCTCATTCTCCTATCCAGAGAGCTGGGAAATTAGATGCTTCATAGCCTGGTCATTTCTGATTTCCAAGTACTCTATCCACATGATATCAAAAAGAACTATTCCATTTTTTATTTTTCTTATTTTCTTGTTTCCACTTTCCCTCCCTCCCTCCCTCCCTCCCTTCCTTCCTTCCTTCCTTCCTTCCCTTTCCTCCGTCCTTTTATGCAGCCAGCCAGCCAGCCAGCCAATATTTACTGAGTACTTTCCACAGCCATAGGTATATGGCTGTGGTCCAGGAATAAAGAGGGTCGAAGCCTTTTCCAGGGGGGCAGAGCCAGAGTGATGCAGAGAAGTGAGGGAGCTGACAAGAGGTGGCAACCAGTAGAAGGTGAAGGGTGATGGAGAAGGAGGAGTCAGGGATAACTTCTGACTGACTGGAAGACTTTTCCTCCCCATTTTGTATAGATCTACAGTCACTGCTAGAAACTCTGGAACTTGGGTATCACCAGAAACAAATGAAATGTGAAAGATATTGTTATCTATCTATCTATCTATCTATCTATCTATCTATCTATCTATCTATCTTTAAAATGCTTAGACACACTGCACCAAGGTTCTGCTGGGCAAAATTTTCACTTGATAACTGTCATCAATCAATATGCTATCATCAAGCAATTGTGTACCAGTTTACATAATCAAAAGTTATAAGAAACAAAAATGGCTTAACTGTATCAATGAGCCCTAAAAAATCATACAAGACAAGCTAGTGAAACAGAACAAAGACTCGAGGAGACCAAGTCTAAAGACAGAGAACACTGATGAAATAGGAGATGAATTGGGAATGAGAAATGTAAAAATACCCTGGGACTAATTATATAGGAATGCTGAGGATATATCATTCATGAACCTGTAAAAGCATATAAGAAATATTTTTCTAATAAAGAACACCTCAGTGCATGATAGTTAACAATTCATGACTGTCTGATAGGAGGATTTCTCTTGATCCACTGTTGGAGATGCCTGCTCTAGCATAAAAGCTGTTTACAGGAAACAGGCAGAGCTGAGAGTTGCGGAGAATGTGTGCAGGAGGACAATTCAGTATAAATGTCTCTGTGTTGCCGAATCCAATCACAGAACCATATGTTGCTCTCTCAAGTGCTTGATTATTGAACTCATTCAGTGCATCTAAGAACGTAATTGTCAATTTTGCGTACAATAAAATGAGTAAATAATTAAATGCATTAAGACTTTGGTAAATCTATTAAAATGTGATAGCTTGTGGAGGTGGAAAGCATCAGGGAAGGACAGGGAAGGGTGAGCATTCAGCTGGGAAGGTCCCATGCTGGTAGTTACCTTCTGTATCCCAGAATGTGACAAAGAGGTCCCGAAGACTGAAACACCAAGGACAGTTGATGTTTTCGTCTTGAATGTTCTACTTCCTACGGTAGGTGCATATCCTAAAGTAATTTTAGAAAGATTTCTAGTACTAAGAATAAAAGTGAAAGTACATTTGTCTTTAGTGCTAGAAAGGGGGATGTAGCTAGCAGGAGTCACCTTAGGTCACTTGAATCGCAATTCAGTAGTCTTCCTTCTTCATCACACAACTTAATATTTTACTTCATTTGTTTACTTTTAATTTTATTACAGAAACATTCACTCTTTTTAGTGTGTATTTCCAAGTGCTTTGAAACGTACATACAGTCATGGAATCACCACCAAAATTAAAATGCAGAATTACTCCATACCCGAAAAAGTACCTTTGTGCTGTCTCTTTGTAGTCAATGCTTCCTCTCACCTTTAAACCCTGGAAACCACTGATCTATCCTCTGACTCTTTAGCTTTGCCTTTTCCAGAATAACATGGAAATGGAATCATGTAGTAACACAGCATCTTTTAAATTAGGGAATTTAAAACAAAAGCAAGTAAACAAGCAAAAACAAAAACTAGAGCCCCATTCCCTGAATATTCTGATTAAGTAAAATTTACTATGTCAGACACCTCACATCTTCGTAATACTTCTCAAAATATTTTTCCCAATCAAAGCAATTTTTGTTTTTCTTTCTCTTGGTCCTTGCCCTCAATTGCTTAAGAATTTGAGAAGAAGAGAGGGTAACTTTGCATTTGTTTCCTGTGTGATCACGACGGTAATTTGGCTGTACAGAGGAGACTTGCTTTGTAATATTTTGTCTGGGAGTGAGGCAATGTTGATGTTTTTCCAGCAATTTTGTAAATATAATCTGAACTAGAGAGGAAAACTCACTCCATGGTATCCAATTAGAATTTTTCTGAAAGAGAAAAGATAAAAAGGGTGTGGGATGAAGCATAGTTAGGCACATAAAAATTAGAAAAAACTCTAAGGACCCTCGTTTGTGATTGTCAGCTTCCTACATAAAGGAATATAAAATTCCTGAAACATGAAATTGAAAGGCATGCAAGGGAAAACCAAGGCATGTGGGTTTGTTTGGATGCACACACAAATTCAACCGCCTGCTTCATTGAGGCAGGCAGACCAGCTCAAGGTGCAGCAGGAGTTAGTTGTTTTACTTTCCATCACTCTTTCTGCTCTTATCTTCATGATCCAGAGCACATTAAATATAAAAATGAAGGCCAGGTGTGGTGGCTCACACCTGTAATCCTAGCACTTCGGGAGGCCAAGGCGGGCAGATCACCTGAAGTCAGGAGTTCGAGATCAGCCTGGTCAACATGGTGAAACCCTGTCTCTACTAAAAATACAAAAATTAGCCAGGCATGGTGGTACATGCCTGTAGTCCCAGCTACTCGGGTAGCTGAGGCAAGAGAATCGCTTGAACCCAGGAGGCAGAGGTTACAGTGAGCTGAGGTTGCGCCACTATGCTGCAGCCCGCGCAACAAAAGCAAAACTCCATCTCAAAAAAGGAACAAAATGAACGTTACAAGAGCAAAATTTTACCTTCACTTTTGCTTCACGATTATTGCTTTTAATTAAAAGAAAAGGGGGTGGTGGTTGGGAATGTGGGCTTATTTGGTTTCATTCCATAAACTATGGAACTGACATTACATATTGGGGGTCAGGGTGGGGTATAATATAATAATATAATATAGGCTGCTGCTGGCCTTTCTCATCTTACTAGGTCGTATTTATTGTGCATCCACACTGGAATAGGACAGCTGCTGTTTGGCTGCTGCTATCTTGGTGCGGTTTCTTTCTAGTGTGTCACCTTGCTTTTCCTACAAATTATTAAATCATTTGCATCAACCCTTTGTGTATGTCTGAGGCTTGGGCTCTGCCTTTGTGCTTATCATCAGTATTAAACATAGCAGCAGCAAAGGGCACCAAGGGAAACACCACATAAACACAGTGATGGATATAGTGGCATAGCAACCCAGGGGGTGCCACATATGGGTTAGAGTCTCATGTTTTCTCAACTTTCAAGTTGTGATAGAATCAGGGCCCTTGCAAGCTATAAACATAGATTTTTATCTGCAAATGTATTATATTCAAAGTCTTGCCCAAATCTGTTATGTTTTATTAATAAAAATAAAACTAAATTTAGTTCTGCATGAAATAAATCTAACTTTTAAGATAGGAAAAAAAATCATAAAATTGATGAATCTGATGTTCAATCGCTGGCATCAGATGGACAACAGATGGTTTGTAAACACATAGCACAGGAAACAGCATGGGTTTACTAAGAGCAAGCCATGCCAAGCTAACCTTCTTTCCTTTTATGATAGAGTTGACACTGGGAGAAGAGAAATTTTTAAAAATAGTGTATCCTGATTTCAGTCAGGATAAAATGTTTCCTTGAGACAAGATGGAGTGAATTCAAACTGAATAGTAAGATGACAGATCCAGGCCAGGCACGGTGGCTCACGCTTGTAATCCTAGCACTTTGGGAGGCCAAGGAGGGCTGCTCACCTGAGGTCAGGTGTTCGAGACCAGCCTGACCAACATGGAGAAACCACATCTGTATGAAAAATACCAAATTAGCCAGGCGTGGTGGCCCATGCCTGTAATCCCAGCTACTTGGGAGGCTGAGGCAGGAGAATTGCTTGAACCCAGGAGGCGGAGGTTGCGGTGAGCCGAGATCGCGCCACTGCACTCCAGCCTGGGCAACAAGAGTGAAACTCAGTCTCAAAAAAAAAAAAAAATGACAGATCCATTGCTAATTAAACATAATTAATGGGCCAAAGGCAACTTCAAAGGAGGTCTATAATGGCATGCCACAGGGCTCTAAAACTTTGCAGTTTTATCAATAACTCAAATGAAATGTATACATGCCCTTATACAACATTTTGAGAGACAACAAATACAATGAATGTCAAGATATATATATATAAAATATATATTATATAAAATGTATATTATATATAATATATATATATAAAATATGTATATATTTTTCTGAGATGGAGTTTCACTCTTGTTGTCCAGGCTGGAGTACAATAGCATGATCTTGGCTCACTGCAACCTCTGCCTCCCATGTTCAGATCATTCTCCTGCCTCAGCCTCTCAAGAAGCTGGGATTACAGGTGCATGCCACCATGCCCAACTAATTTTTATATTTCATCATGGGGTTTCACCATGTTGGCCAGGCTGGTGTCGAACTCCTGACCTCAAGTGATCTGCCTGCCTCGGCCTCCCAAAGTGCTGGGATTACAGGCATGAGCCAATGCGCCTGGCAATATTTTTTTTAAGAAAAAAAAATTTCAGGTTGCAACAGCATCCAAAAAGTAACCAATGATTTTAGGTGAAGAGTGAAGACAAATGTAAACTCTTTTTTTTTTTTTTTTTTTTTTTGAGATGGTGTCTTGCTCTGTCGCCTCGGCTGGAGTGCATTGGCGCAATTGCGACTCACTGCAACCTCCGCCTCCTGGACTCAAACGATTCTCCTGCCTCAGCCTCCCAAGTAGCTGGGATTATAGGCTCATGCCGCCACGCCCCACTAATTTTTGTATTTTTAGTAGAGACGGGGTTTCACCATGTTGGCTAGGCTGGTCTCAAACTCTTGACTTCAAGTGATCCGCCTGCCTTGGCCTCCCAAAGTGCTGGGATTACAGGCTTGAGCCACCTGGTGAAATGTAAACTGTTAAACCTGTGTTTTTGAAAATGCACAAGTATAGGATAAGGGAGAATTGACTTTCTGAAGACCGGAACATTTTAGTCGATTTCAAACACAATGTGAGTCAATTGTATAAAACAGGTTCCTTATCCTGATGAGGATAAGAATAGTATCCTTCTCAGATGGAAATGCCCATTCCGCTGTACTTTCTGGTGGTTACACCCATAGTAGCACTGTTGATGGAACCATGTATCTGACTTTAGGAAAGATGTTCCCCAACTGGAGCTGACCCAGAGGAGTCTGACCAACTTGGGGAAAGTCTAAAGATCTCATCACGTGGAGAATAGGGGAAGGCACCAACACGTATTGAGTGTCTACTTTGAGCTTAAGGGAGAAGGAGAAAAGGCAGGGAATAAAGGGAGGAGGGAATAAGAATAGGTAATCTTCCTTTAGTTTAAATAATAGATACTTGCCATAGGAAGGAGCCCCAGAACACAGTTATCAATAATAGAGACTCAGGCAGAGCATTCTACACTAGAGCTGCTGTTCTCTTGACCAGAATAAGGGTAAGGTGTGTGTGCATGTCCAGGAAACTAGGCAGCTAGGAGGTGATCAGAGCATACACTCCTGCCGCCACAATTCTGAGTGTCTTCCCCTAGGGGAATCCTATTTCTTCTCAGGCACATTTATTTATTCATTCCATGTTCACTCTTGTTACTTACTTCTTGCCAGGCTTTGTGTTAAGAATTGGGGAAATAAGGTTGAATAAACCCAGTCTGTAAAGAAAAGGAGCTCACAGTCTGGAGGGGCAAATGGGCATTGTGCCTGCAAGTTGGCCCACTGAGAGCCTAAGAAGTGAAGTTATGAATCCAGGATTACTCAGTTATCAATGAAGTGATTAAACATCATCCATACAGACCTTCAGAGCTGAGGGAATTTTGGATACCTACTCAGCACACAGTTTTCAAACAGTGCCTTGTGGAACCCCAGGGCATTTCTTAGGGATTGCTGTGTGTGAGAGAGGAGATTGAATCAGAAGGTGTCTGGGACCATTCTCTACTTACACTTCAAGCAGAGCAGCTCCACCTCTATCTGTATTATTATTTTATTTATTTATTTATTTATTTAGAGACAGAGTCTCGCTCTGTCGCCCAGGCTGGAGTGCAGTGGCATGATCTCAGCTTACTGCAACCTCTGCCTCCCGGGTTCAAGAGATTCTCCTGCCTCAGCATCCTGAGTAGCTGGGATTACAGGCCTATGCCACCACGCCCAGCTAATTTTTGTATTTTTAGTAGAGACGGAGTTTCACCATGTTGGTCAGGCTGGTCTCAAACTCCTGACCTTGTGATCCACTTGCCTTGGCCTCCCAAAGTGCTGGGATTACAGGCATTAGCCACCACGCCCAGCCTATCTGTATTATTTATTCATTATTGTTATGTGAATTAACTTGAAGAATGCTTACTGTTACTGCTAAGTATTTAACCACACCCCATGCCCATGCAGGATGATAGTGAATAGTGGTCAAAAGATACTATAATTAGACTCATGTAATTAAGGAATATTTTTGTCTTGTACCTATTATGTGCCTATAAAGACTATGAAATCTATTTATTCAGTGATTTATTGGAATACCAAATAAGCAAAGATCCTATGTGCTAAAGATTCTAATATTGTGCTAAGATTTTCCCTCAGATGTTTGGCTTTCTCAAATTCCCTGAGGGCTAGAACTTTGCCCTACTCATTTGTGTTTCCCAAGTGTCTAACACAGTGCCTGACACATACAGGATCTCCAAACGCTTGCTGAATGTGTGAGGAAGGAATTAAAATAATGTACCGCCGGGCACAGTGGCTCATGCCTATAATCCCAGCACTTTGGGAGGCTGAGGCGGGTGGATCACTTGAGGTCAGGAGCTTGAGACCAGCCTGGCCAACATGGTGAAACCCCGTCTCTACTACGAATACAAAAATTAGCCGGGAGTTGTGGCAGGTGCCTGTAATCCCAGCTACTCAGAAGGCTGAAGCGGGAGAATCACTTGAACCTGGGAGGCAGAGGTCATAGTGAGCCGAGATCAGAACACTGAGCTCCAGCTTGGGTGACAGAGCAAGACTCCATCTCGAAAAATAAAAATAAAATAAAATAATGTACTAACTGGACCCAGAACAGATTTTCCAATTGATTATGGACAACAAAGGAATCTGAATTATCTAATAAGGTGAATAAGTACATATTCATATATATATGTATATGTGTGTGTGTATTTACATACTTTTTTATAAAAGTGTAAAAGTATATATACTTTTTTTCCTTTCTTCAGGTAGAAACCTCTCCTAGATTGTCACTGAATAAACATTAGCACTAACTCTGGCAATCAAATCACATATTGATTGGTGTCAGAGAAGAATTGAACATTCATCTCTGAAGCAGTGTTATTTCTTCCATCTGCAAACACTCTGTCCCCCATCCCTTCTTTGTGTATGTATCCTGGAATCCAAGTCATAAATAATGATAGAATTCTGCCAAAGGTATTTCTCAGAGGAGTGATATGTAACTCCCTTTCCTCTGATTCACTGACTCACTAAGCAGCTACCCTTGTGAATTCCAATTAGCAATATTTCTTGCTATGTCTGGTCCAACTTTCAGACAAATCTAGTCTTCAGGATTCCTATAGCCATTTATAGGTGTAGACAGGAAGCATTCAGATATCCCCAGAGGTACCTGATAACCAGCTGATCCATGACTGTCTGGCTTGGGCTTGGCCAGCTTGAAATCTCGACATGGTGGTTCTCCCCAGAGAAGGTGCCTTTTGGATGTGAGATAAAGACATTATGACTAGATAGTGCATGGTGAGGGTGTTTTTCTAGTTTTACCAAAGTGTTAATCTGTAAAGCTGCTACCAGCACACACACACACACAATTAACCACAGATATCCTCATGGGAAATTGTCTTAGGAAATAATGGAAGCCAAGATTTTATATATAGACCACAGAAGGTGATGGGTAATGTTCTTGGAAGGGAGTTGACAGGCAATAGCTATAAATTAACTCAAGAAAGCAAAGAAAATCCCCAAAGAGCTAAGGGAGAGGTTAGAGATTCTGATTTTATTAGCAATTCATAGCTCTGTATAAATTTTATACAGTCTTTAAGGCTCCCTTCTTCATATAGAATAAATGAAATTATTTTATAGATTGTTCCTCAGATTCGTATCTGTACATTCTGGGACCATGAGTTGTAGCAGGATGTGATTTTCCTCATTCTGGGCATCTAAATTCTACAGTTAAGGACACTGAAACAAACCTTTAGTCAAATAAAGATTGGCACATTGTTTCTTCTCCCATAAACATTGAATGGTCCAGGAAGGGCCAGGTGTGGTGGCTCACACCTGTAATCCCAGCACTTTGGGTGGCCAAGGCAGGTGGATCACCCGAGGTCAGGAGTTCAAGACCAGCCTGGCCAAGATGGTGAAACCCCGTCTCTACTAAAAATACAAAAAGGAGGAGTGGTAGTCTCAGCTTTCACATGAATGTCCACATTGGGACTTTATCTTAAATGTGCAAGAGACAACTCTTGGCCAGGCGTGGTGAGCCGAGATTGTGCCACTGCACTCCAGCCAGAGTATGCGCTCCAGGCTGAGCAACAGAGCCAGACTCCTTCTCAGAAAAAAAAAAAAAAAAAAAAAAAAAAAGACAACTCTTAAATTGGTGTTCTACTGTCCTTGAACCACCATACTTTTGCAGAAGTCATTCCAGATCATCAATTTGACCATAAAACACAGTTTGCCAAACCGGCAACTAACTGCACCTATTTGTGATTAGTTTGGAAGGAACTTGAAAGTGCCCCTTTTAACTGTCCACTTATTCCCTGCCTGGGCACTGAATTCTCTCCCACACTTAATAACGGACACTTTTAAAAATTATTTTTACTCCCCACAGAGTTGGCAGATTGCTGTTTCAGAGAGTTAAACGGAATGCCTCCAGTGGAAGCATCCTGTTTTCTAGAATGGAAAGTCCATCTCCACAATCCACGTGCCCTGGGCTGAGACTTTCCCTGCCCAGGCTGTGCCCTGGGTAGCACAGCTGAACTGGCTGTGAACTAAACATTCATTTTTTATTAGCAGCCAGGCTGGACAGAGATCACACGAGACCAACCTGACAATAGCAACATGCTGCTCTGCTTCAGAAGTAATTTTTTTTTTTTTTTTTTTTGAGACAGAGCCTCACTCTATCACCCAGGCAAAGTGCAGTGGCATGATCTCGGCTCACTGCAACCTCCACCTTCTGGGATCAAGTGATTCTCCTGCCTCAGCCTCCCAAATAGCTGGGATTACAGGCGCGTGCCACCACGCCTGGCTAATTTTTTGTATTTTTGTATTTTTTTTTTTTTTTTTTTTGAGATGGAGTCTCGCTCTGTCACCCGGGCTGGAGTGCAGTGGCACAATCTCGGCTCACTGCAACCTCCACCTCCCCGGTTCATGCCATTCTCCTGCCTCAGCCTCCCAAGTAGCTGGGACTACAGGCGTCCGCCACCACCCCCGGCTAATTTTTTTTGTATTTTTAATAGAGATGGGGTTTCACCATGTTAGCCAGGATGGTATCGATCTCCTGACCTTGTGATCTGCCCGCCTCAGCCTCCCAAAGTGCTAGGATTACAGGCGTGAGCCACTGCGCCCAGCCCTTCAGAAGTAATTTTTAAGGAAGGATCTTGTCATGGGTAGGGGGTTGGGCAAGGCTGTGAAAAGCAAACAAAAATCACATGTGGCCTAATTGGAGGCCAGTGGAAATATACATGATGAAAAAGAAACTTACAAAAGCACATTATTAATTTCTGAACATGCTAATACCATCCAATAACAATAAGATCTAATATTTATTGAATGCTGATTACTCATCAGCTACATTCCAAGTACTTCTACATGTACAGTTATGTGACACATAAGATGTTTAGGTCACCACTGATGGAATGTATGATGGTGACCCCATAAGATTACAAAAATTCCTATTGCCTAGTGACATATGTAGCAGGATACATTACTCATGTGTAATAAGTAATATGATGCTGGTGTAAACAAACCTACTGTGCTGCCACGCCTATAGAAGTCTAGCACCGGCTGGGCACAGTGGCTCACACCTGTAATCCCAGTATGGTGGGAGGCCAAGGCAGGCCAATTACTTGAGTCCAGAAGTTCAAGACCAGCCTGGGCAACATAGTGAGAGTCTGTCTGTACAAAAAATACAAGAACAAATTAGCCAGGCACGGTGGCACGTGCCTTTGGTCCCAGCTACTCAGGAGGCTGAGGCAGGAGGATCACTTAAGCCCAAGAGGTCAAGTCTGCAGTGAGCCATGATGGTGCCACTGCACTCCAACCTGGAGAGAGAGTGAGACCCTGTTTTTTTTTTAAAAAAAAGTCTAACAAATAAAAGTATGTATAGTACAGAATACTTGGTAATGATAAACAGTATGTTACTGGTTTATGTATTTGCTATACTATACTTTTTATTTTTTAGAGTATACTCCTACTTATTTAAAAAGAAAAAAGAAAGTTAACTGTAAAACAGGCTTAGACAGGTCCTTCAGGAGGTATTCCAGAAGAAAGGCATTGTTATCACAGGAGATGAAAGCTCCATGCATGTTACTGCCCTTGAAGACCTTCCAGTGGGACAAGATGTGAGGTGGAAGTCCGTGATAGTGATGATCCTGACCCTGTGTAGGCCTAGGCTAATATGAGTGTTTTTAACATATTAGTTTTTAACAACAAAGTTTAATCAGTTAAAACAATTTTTTTAATAGAAAAAATCTCATAGAATAAAGATATAAAGAAAGACAATGTTTTTTTGTTTGTTTTTTGAGACAGACTCTCGCTCCATCACCTGGGCTGGAGTGCAGTGGCACAATCTCGGCTCAATGCAACCTCTGATTCCCAGGTTCAAGCGATTCTCATGCCTCAGCCTCCCAAGTAGCTGGGATTACAGGCGCCCATCACCACTCCCAACTAACTTTTGTCTTTTTAGTAGAGATGGGGTTTCATCATATCCGCCAGGCTTGTCTTGAACTCCTGACCTCAGGTGATCCACCCTCCTCGGCCTCCCAAAGTGCTGGGATTATGGTCGTGAGCCATTGTACTCGGCCCGAAAGAAAATGTTTGTACAGTTGTACGATATATTTGTTTTAAGCTAAGTGTTATTATGAATGAGTCAGGTGGGGTGTAGTGGCTCATGCCCATAATCCCAGCACTTTGGGAGGCCAAGGACGGAGGATAGCTTGAGTCCAAAGTTCGAGACCAGCCTGAACAACATGGTGAGACCTCGTCTCTACAAAAAATAAACAAAATTATCCATGCGTGGTGGTACATGCCTATAGTCCTAGCTACTCAGGAGACTGAGGTGAGAGGATTGCTTGAACTCAAGAGGTTGAAGCTGCAGTAAGCTATAATTGTACCTCTGCATTTCGGCCTAGGTGACCCTGCCTCAAAGAATAATAATAAAGGCTGGGCATGGTGGCTTACGCCTGTAATCCCAGCACTTTGGGAGGCCAAGGCGGGCAGATCACTTGAGGTCAGGAGTTTGAGACCAGCCTGGCTGATATGGTGAGACCCCGTCGCTACTAAAAATATAAAAAATTACCCAGTCGTGGTGGTGTGCACCTGTAATCCCAGCTACTCAGGAAGCTGAGGTGGGAGAATCGCTTGAACCTGGGAGGCAGAGGTTGCAGTGAGCCCAGATAGTGCCACTGCACTCCAGCCTGGGCAAAAAACAATAATAAATAAATAAATAAGTTTGAAGATTTAAAATGTTTATAAAGTTAAAAAGTTACAGTGAGCTAAGATTTAGTATTAAAGAATTTTTTTGTAAATGTGTAGTGTAGTGTAACTGTACAGTGTTAATAAAGTCTACAGTAGTGTACAGTGACATCCTAGGCCTTCACATTCACTCATCACTCACTCACTGACTCACCCAGAGCAACTTCCAGTCCTGCAAGCTCCATTAGTGGTAAGTGTCCTATACAGGTGTGCCATTTACAAAATCTTTTAGGCTGGGCGCAGTGGCTCACGCCTGTAATCCCAGCACTTTGGGAGGCCTTGGCAGGCGGATCACGAGCTCAGGAGATTGAGACCATCCTGGCTAACACGGTGAAACCCTATCTCTACTAAAAATACAAAAAATTAGCCAGGCGTGGTGGTGGGCGGCTGTAGTCCCAGCTACTCGGGAGGCTGAGGCAGGAGAATGGCATGAACCCAGGAGGCGGAGCTTGCAGTGAGCCGGGATGACACCACTGCACTCCAGCCTGGGTGACAGAGCGAGACTCCATCTCAAAAAAAAAAAAAATTTATACTGTATTCTTATTGTACCTTTTTTATGTTTAATACATAAATACCACTGTATTACAATTGCCTACTGTATTCAGTACAGTAACATGCTATATGGTTACATAGCCTAGGAACAATAGGCTATATTGTACAGTCTAGGGATGTGGTATACTATACCATCTAGGTTTGTGTAAGTTTGTTTTATGATGTTTGCATGATGACAGAGTCACCTAAAGACTCATTTCTTAGAATATATTTGTAGTTAAGCAACGTATGACTCTATTGACTCATGAATCCTTACCACAAACCTATGGGGCAGTATTATTGTCACCCTCATTTTATAAATGATAAAACTGAGGCACAGAGACGGTAAATAACTTGACCAGGGTCATTCAGCTACTCAGGGGTAAAGGCTGGGATTTAAAACCAGATCACTTGGTTTCAGAGTGTTCACACTTACCTACTATAGTGTCTCAAGAGCAAGGATGTTTTGGTTCACTTGACGAATGAAGATAGGGACCTCTTTTATTATAAGCCTATTTCAGGCTAAAACAGAAGGGAAGGGGACACAGTGAATCCAGGCCTTCTGGCATGGCTCCTCAGCCCTTTCTGAGCTGGCCTGGGACAGCCTTCCTACCTCACTGATGCCACTTCCTACTGAATGACTTTCCTGGGCTCCAGCCCCAGTAAGCGACTTTGCCTGCACCCACCTTATTTTGCTCTACTTCCTGTGCTTTTATGCCTTTACCCATCCACCCTGGAAAGCTCTTCTAACCTTTGAATGGGTAAAGGCATAAAAGGCACGCTGGAGAAATCCTCAGCTCAGGGCCAGGTGCGGTGGCTCACGCCTGTAATCCCAGCACTTTGGGAGGCTGAGGAGGGTAGATCACCCGAGGTCGGGAGTTGGAGACCAGCCTCACCAACATGGAGAAACCCCTTTCTCTACTAAAAATACAAAATTAGCTGGACATGATGGCACATGCCTGTAATCCCACAGCTACTCGGGAGGCTGAGACAGGAGAATTGCTTGAACCTGGGAGGTGGAGGTTACCGTGAGCCAAGATTGCACCACTGCACTCCGGCCTGGGTGACAGAGCAAGACTCTGTCTCAAAAAAAAAAGAAAAAAAAAAATCCTCAGCTCAGTTGTCAACTCCTCTTTGAAACTTTCTCAGACCTTTCAGGCTGAGTCGTCGCTCATTTGTGCTTCCTCAGTTCCTGGCTTCTACCTTCATCATAGCTTGTTTCATGTAATGTTAATTCTTCCTTTCTTTCTCCCTCTTCTAAGCTGTGAGCTACTTCAAAGCATGGGTAGGACCTAGCACAGTGTATGGGACATGGGTGGTACCCCGTAAATATTTACTGAAAAAAATGCCTAAAGCAATTGTTAACATCGTCAGATACATAATTATGGGCATTCAGAGATTCTGTCTTCAAGCTTATATAAAGAACTTATTTTTGGCTCTAATTATCCTGATAATTTTCTCATTACTTTCACTTATTGTGGCTTGTGGATCAATTGTTGACATTTTATAAACATTTCACTATTTGACAATGATGATACTAAAATATGAATTAAGCAACCATTCTAAAGATAGTGATGATGACGACATATACGCTGGTAACATCTTTATTTTCAGGCCCAATCATGGAATGCTCTCTTTCCATTCTAGTAGGTAGGCAGGTATGCAGGTAGAACTTGTAAGAGGATATGGTTTTTGTTTCCATCTTGGATATGACAGGGACTTGGAATTTTTGACATAAATGACGAACATCCGGGATTATTAAACAATCTTTAAAAATGGAATGCCTTAAAAGCTGGGCGTGGTGGTTTACGCTTATAATCCCAGCACTTTGGGAGGCTGAGGCAAGTGGATCACTTGAGGTCAGGAGTTCAAGACCAGCCTGGCCAACATGGTGAAACCCCATCTCTACTACAAATACAAATATTAGCCGGGCGTAGTGGCAGGCTCCTGTAATCCCAGCTACTTGGGAGGCTGAGGCAGGAGAATTGCTTGAACCCGGGAGGCCTTGGAGATTGCAGTGAGCTGGGACTGCACCATTGCACTCCAGCCTGGGCAACAAGAGTGAAACTCCATCGCCAAAAAAAAAAAAAAAAAGGAATGCCTTTGGGAATAATTTATTTATAATTTATGTATAACATACAGACAAACCATTCGTTGATTTTACTAAAGAGTTACAACTAATTGGCCTGGCGTGGTGGCTCACACCTGTAATCCCAGCACTTTGGGAGGTGGAGGTGGATGGATCACGAGGTCAGGAGATCAAGACCATCCTGGCTAACACGGTGAAACTCTGTCTCCATTAAAAAAAAAAATACAAAAAATTAGCCGGGCGTGGTGGTAGGCCCCTGTTGTCCCAGCTACTCGGGAGGCTGAGGCAGGAGAATGGCTTGAACTAAGCAGAGGCTTCCCTAGAAGTGATCTTCAGGATAAAGGCAGAGGAAGAGGCTCCATGACTGGGACTGGTGTTGAGGAGAGCCAGAGAAGCAAGCTACAGAAAAGAGAAAAAATTAATATGCAAGAGAGTAAACAGCACAAAGGAAAAGAACCCAGTGTGGAAACACTACATGTGAGAAAGGTGTCTATAAGGATGTTCTACAAAATAAATGCTTGGATATTAATTCATTGCAGCAGGAGATGGTAAGCCTCATGATAAAGAAGGAGAAAAAATCAAGTCGAGGGCTCTGAGGTACTGACCCAGGTATCCTTGACTATGCCAGCAACTGTTTAGGGGGAGATTTGAGCTATACTGGTATCAAAGGCAAAATCTGTAATTAGTTGTAACTCTTTTTTTTTGAAATGGTGTCTCGCTCTGTCCCCGAGGCTGGAGTGCAGTGGTGTGATCGTGGCTCACTGCAAGCTCCGCCTCCTGGGTTCAAGTGATTCTCCAGCCTCAGCCTCCCAAGTAACTGGGACTACAGGTATGCACCACCATGCCCAGCTAATTTTTGTATTTTTATTACAGACCATGTTTTGCCATGTTGACCAAGCTGGTCTCAAGCTCCTGACAAGTGATCCGCCCGCCTCGGCCTCCCAAAGCGCTGGGATTATAGGCCTGAACCACTGCACCTGGCCTAAACAGATCTAATTCTTAGCAAAGTTTCACCAGGGAGTCTCTCCTCACCCCCACCCCATCCTTCCCACAAAGAATTAGAACAATGTCCCTACTACCCCTGCTGTATCTCTGACTTTTTACTTTAAATCTCAGCAGAATATTTTACTTAATGTTCTGATGTGGTTGTATAAAATCATCCCTGCTGACAAGGAAACACCTTTTGAAAAAAGTTTTCATTATCAAACAGTAAGTACAGCTGACTGCCGTGACCTTTAACCCATTTCTGAGTCTCCCCTCATTGGACTTGGGTGGAGGGGGCTGGTACCAATAAAGTCAAATGCTTAATAATTTATGCAAGTGCTTGAAGAAATTTGAAGTTGAATATTTCTATCATCTTGAAATGGAGAAGGAATCTGTAAACAGCAAAGCCAGACGCCCTAAAGGAAAAGATTTACAGATTAAAATAAGATTGCAATCTGGTGAAAATATTTGCAACACATGTAACAGTCAGAAAGTTGAAACACTTGGTTTAACAAGAGCTTTTAACAAATAAATAAGAAAAGAAGAAACATTGGATTTTAAACACCGATAAACATGAAAAGATGTTCAATCTTTATTTTTATTTAATCCATATTGATTATGTTTCAGTATAATCAAAGAAAATATAAATCAAAACAATAATACATTATAGTGGGCATAAGTTAAAGACTGATAGACTGTTGAAAAGGGATGAAAAACTAGGTTTACTCATACCAATATATATCTATAAGGCTGGCTAAAGTAAAAAATACTGTAAATATCAAGTGCTCAAAAGGATATGGAGCAATTGGAACCCTCAGACATTGCTGATGAGAATACAAAATGGTACAGCCACCCTGGGGAACGGTTTAGCTGTTTCTTGTAAAGTTAAACATGCGCTTACCATATGACTCAGCAATCTCACTCCTGGGTGTTTATGCTAGGAAAAGGAAAATTTATACTTGCACACAAAAAACTTGTAAGTGAATCTTTATAGCAGCTCTATTCATAACTGCCAAAAACCGAGAGAAAATGTCCTTTAATGTGTGAATGGATAAATCAACTGTGCAACATCCATGTAATGAAATACTACTTAGCAATAATAATAATATTAAAAACCCCAGAACCATTGATGCATGCAACAAATATGGATAAATCTCAAAAGCATTATGCTGAGTAAAAGAAGTCAGTCTGAAGGGTTTCATACTCTAGGATTCCATTTATATAACATTATTGAAACGACAAAATTATGGGGACAGAGAATAGATCAGTGGTTGCCAGGGATTTAGGTGTGTGGAGAGGGTGTGGCTATAAAGACCATGCAAGGGAGTTTTTTTGGGAGATGAAATGAATCTGTATCCTGATTATGGTCATGGTAACACAAATCTATACATGTGTTTAGATTCATAGAACTGTATACCAAAAGAAAAAAAAGTCATTTTTACTCTCTGAAAATGAAAAAAAAAAAAGCCTGGGGATTCTAACACCTTGTTCGTGAGAGTACACATTGAGGCCAACTTTTATGGTGGGCAATTTTGCTATGTGTATAAATATGGAAAGTTTGTCTGTTCTATTATTCAGCAATCCCAGTTTTGCAAAACTATGCTAAAGAATCTTTGGGGGCCAGGCACGGCGGTTCACGCCTGTAATCTCAGCACTTTGAGAGGCCGAGGTGGACGATCACCTGAGGTCAGGAGTTTGAGACCAGCCTGGCCAACATTGGGCAACCCCGTCTCTACTGAAAATACAAAAATTAGCCGGGCATGGTGGCGCATGCCTGTAGTCCCAGCTACTCGGGAGGCTGAGGCTGAGGCAGAGGCAGGAGAATCACTTGAACCTGGGAGGCAGAGGTTGTAGTGAGCCGAGATCGTGCCACCGCACTCCAGCCTGGGCAACAGAGTGAGAATCCGTCTCAAAAAAAAAAAAAAAAAAAAATCTTTGTGTATGTGTGCAAAGAGAATACAAAGATGATCATGGCTGCATTTTTTAAATGACTATAAAAAAGAGGTACAACCAGCCAGGTAAAGTGGCGTGCACCTGTAGTCCCAGCTACTCAGGAGGGTGAGGTGAGAGGAACACTTGAGTCCAGGACTTTCAGGCCAGCCTGGGCAACATAGTGAGACCCCTGTCCCAAAAACAAAACAAAACACCAAAATGTCTATCTGAAGGAATTTGTTTTCAAGTTGTGATACATAGGTACAGTGAAATATTATACATTCATTTAAAATGATGATAAAATCTGTATTTGTTTACATGAAAAACTGTCCACTATAATGTAGTGAAAATAATAGATTACAAATAATATATATGGAATAAACTTGTTTAGAAACAATTTCTAGAAGAAGGTACAATGGACAGAATTATCTCTGGGAAGTGGGTTTATAATGATTCTCATTTTCTTCTTTGTATCTTTTTCATAGTCTTTCTACTTTTGTTATGTCTGGACATTTGATTATGAGCATGTATTACTGATCTATTTTAAAAATTTATTTTTACAAAAACTCATGTAAAGCTTGAAGGTTCGCATTTTAGACCATGTTAAAATTTTCCTGGATCAAAACCGATTTATTCAAATATTTTGTACCCCATCCTCCAAAGTTGCCTGCCAAAATACACTACAAAAGAGAGCATTTAGCTGCATATTTTTTGGACTGCTGAGGTCAACAATATTATTTCCATGGTTTAAATTTTTACCCTCCAGTATGTGTGGGTTACAAACACTCTTCGACATTTTTGAGGCATTGCTTTTGATATTTAAAAAGTAAATTCAGCCATGCACAGTGGCTAACGCCTGTAATCCCATCACTTTGGGACGCTAAGTAAAGGATCACTTGAGGTCAGGTGTTTGAGACCAGCTTGGCCAACGTGGTGAAACCCCATCTCTATTAAAACTACAAAAATTAGCCAGGCATGGTGGCAGGCGCCTGTAATCCCAGCTACTCAGGAGGCTGAGGCAGGAGAATCACTTGAACTCGGGAGACAGAGGTTGCAGTGAGCCGAGATCACGCCACTGCCCTCCAGCCTGGGCCACAGAGCGAGACTCCATCTCAAAAAAAAAAGAAAAAAAAAGGCCGGGCACGGTGGCTCACGCCTGTAATCCCAGCACTTTGGGAGGCCGAGGCAGGCGGATCAACTGAGGTTGGGAGTTTGCGACCAGCCTGACCAACATGGAGAAACCCTGTCTCTACTAAAAATACAAAATTAGCCGGGTGTGGTGGTGCATGCCTGTAATCCCAGCTACTCGGGAAGCTGAGGCAGGAGAATTGCTTGAACCCAGTAGGTGAAGGTTGTGGTGAGCTGAGATCCCGCCATTGCACTCCAGCCTGGGCAACGAGCAAAACTCCGTCTCAAACAAAACAAAACAAAACAAAACAAAACAAAAAACCCCAAAAATAACCCAAAAAAAAACAACAACAAAAATCAAATAATGTACGTTGTTTAGCATAAAGCATAATTATATGCATATGGTGATTGGGAGGATGAAATGGAAAGGTTATTTATTACTGACTTTAGAAATTATGTCCTGATAGTTTATATAATAAATCAAATTGATGGTTGATTTAAATATAACTTCTTGTCAAGCATCTGTTTTTAGAATCAAATTACTATGACTCTGCAGTTTCCTTGAAATCTCATAGTATCACATTTCTGTTTGCCTTTGCATGGTTTTAAGAAAATGAGGAGGGTGAAACTTCAAACTTCGTTTTCATTGTATTACATTTCTTAATGACACACTGGTCATTTCCTAGAAATATAAGGTGACAAATATTTCACAGAAACATAAGGTGCCATTATCTCATTCAATCTTAGGTCACTCAAAATTCTTTCTCTCCCACACATTGAAGATTCATTTGGGAATGCTTTTGTCTTATTGTGCACCCCCAGTGAAGGGGTGGTAAGTGTTTTTCATTTTGCTTCCTTTGTTTATCTACAGGGTTCCATTCAATAAACTAAGGGACTTGGGTCAAACTTTAGGCTCTTACGGGTTTGGATGTAATCTTTGGACTCATTTTTAGTTATCAACAGAGAGTGTTGCTTCTGACCTCTTTGACTCTTCCCTGCTGAATTTACTATGCCTTTGATACTGGTGAAGGGTGAGATTTTCGAGGAGTACTGTTGTTTTTTGTTAGAGGTTGTAATGTCTTTCTTTGCTTTGTGATTCAAGTTGTGTTCAGTTACAATCATAAGCATGTGCCTAAAAAAATCAGAGGCAAACTGGCAAAAGTAGAAACTCAGGGCGACAATCTTTAAGAAAAGATGCAATTCTTGGGGCTGGGTGTGGTGGCTTATGCCTGTAATCCCAGCACGTTGGGAGGCCGAGGCGGGCAGATCGCCTGAGGTCAGGAGTTCGAGACCAGCCTGGCCAACGTGGTGAAACCCCGTCTCTACTAAAAATACAAAAATTAGCTGGGCGTGGTGGTGGGTGCCTGTAATCCCAGCTACTCAGGAGGCTGAGGCAGGAGAATTGCTGGAACCTGGGAGGTGGAAGTTGCAGTGAGCCTAGATTGCGCCATTGCACTCCAGCCTAGGCGACAAGAGCGAAACTCTGTCTCAAAAAAAAAGATGCAATTCTTATTACTGTCACAGAAATGAAAATTTAGTTATATAGTATTGTAAAACGACTATCAGCTAGGTTTAACCTTACCAAGATTTAGGTAATTCACTCCCTGCTACACTCATATTCTCAGCCACTTCCCTCATCACATTTTCAGGGTGCAGTATATAATAATGTCAACTCGTGTAATTCTCCCTACTCCCCATGAACTTCTAGGCCAAGGGGCCACAAGGGGTGGGGCATATAGTATGAAGGAGTAAGGCAGACTGTTGGAGAAAAACAGGGATTAGGCCAGGTGCGGTGGCTCACGCGTGTAATCCCAGCACTTTAGGAGGCTGAGGCGGGCGGATCACGAGGTCAGGAGTTTGAGATCAGGCTGACCAACACGGTGAAACCCTGTCTCTATTAAAAATACAAAAATTAGCTGGGCACGGTGGCAGGTGCCTGTAATCCCAGCTACTCAGGAGGCTGAGGCAGGAGAATTGCTTGAACCCAGGAGGCGGAGGTTGCAGTGAGCCAAGATCACACCACTGCACTCCAGCCTGGGTGACAGAGTGAGACTCTGTGTCAAAAACAAAAACAAAAACAAAACAAAACAAAAAACAAGGATTAGTGAGGACTTTGCAAAGTGCAAACAGCATGCTCCATCTAAAAAGAACTTTTCAGTACCAGCTGATTGTTGCTATGTGGAAATACGTCTTGTGTGGTGAGATCTTCCACCTTTTCAACAGAAATGAGAAACACAAACATTTCTGTGTGACAATTCCAAACTTGTTGGCTATTTCTGTTTTTTTTTTTTTCTTTCTTTCTTTCTTTTTTTTTTTTTTTTTTTGAGGCAGAGTTTTGCTCTTGTTGCCCAGGCTGGAGTGCAATGACGTGATCTCAGATCACCGCAACCTCTGCCTCCTAGATTCAAGCGATTCTCCTGCCTCAGCCTCCCAAGTAGTGAGGCATGCACCGCCATGCCTGGCTCATTTTGTATTTTTAGTAGAGACCGGGCTTCTCCATGTTGGTCAGGCTGGTCTCGAACTCCCGACCTCAGTTGATCCATCTGCCTAGGCCTCTCAAAGTGCACTTTGAGAGGATTACAGGCGTGAGCCGCTGCGCCTGGCCCTTGTTGGCTTTTTCAAACAAAATACTAACACTCTTCAGCCCAAACCATGTGTCAGAGAGCTGGGTGTGGCCAGTGGGCCCCTGGTGTGCAACCAGTCTTCAGTGATGCTACTGTGTGCTAGTGACAGCACAACTGACCACTGAAAATATGGAGCATGATGGTGAACAGATTGGATTTCCCATATCTCTAGAACCCCAGGGCTTTGAGGCAATTCTGATAGATGGAGGGGGAGCGAGAGAGAGAAAGAGGAGGGAGAGGTATCATATCAGAGAGATACTGGACTTTCTGCTAATAAATGGGTGGGTATTTGGGTGAGTAGATAGGAAATTAAAAAGAAATATGAGACACGGGCGTGGTGGCTTGTGCCTGTAATCCCAGTGACTTGGGAGGCTGAGGTGGGAGTATTGTTTGAGACCAGGAGTTTGAGATCAGTCTGGGCAGCATAGTGAGACCCCGTCTCTAAACATAAAATTTAAAAAAATCAGCTAAACATGGTGGTGCATGCCTGTAATCCCAGCTAATTAGGAGGCTGAGGCAGGAGGATCCCTTGAGCCCACGAGTTAGAGGCTGCAGTGAGCTATGATTGTGCCATTTTACACTAGCCTGGGTGAGAAAGCAAGACTCCCACATCTGAGACACAGAGAGAGGAGAGAGGCAGACCATAGTTGAACTCCAGGATGGTGAATAATTCATACTGATTAATTTAATTGAAAATATTTATTTAAAATTTGCAGACTGGAGTTTTGGAAAGGTCACATTTATTAAATTATTGTTGGACTATGAGGAACACATATTGTTGCTTGGAATAATATTTAATTATGATGATGATAATAAATGACAATAATAAACAACTATCATTTATTGAGCACATACCATATACCAGGCACAGTACCAAGCAGTTCACATATATTATACATCTAATACCCAGAGCAACTCTGTAAGACAGCTTCTATATATTGCTTCCATTTGAAAGATGAATAAACTGAGGTACAGAGATGTGAAGTAACATGCTGATGGACACCCAGATATGTTCTGCAGATAAGAAGGATAAGTCAGAAGATCAGATAAGCAGAAAGGTTTAAACACACAGGACTTTCATTTAGTAGTAAACTCTTACGATTGGTCTAAAATTCTATTTTCTTTTACAGTTTACATACTCATCAAATCTGTCTTAACTATTTTTGTCTCTCCAAATTCTCTTCTGTTCTTTGTTACTATGTACACATGCTTTTAAAATATGTTAGGATTTGCTGTTTCCATGTGGTAATTTCTTGTTTGCCTTTCATTTATAAACTCTTTCCTCCTACTAATTATTGACAAACTCTATTTTTCTTTTTTTTTTTGACAAACTCTATTTTTCATATCATTTTTCTAAATTAAAAAATAGCATATGAGGCTGGGCGCAGTGGCTCACACCTCTAATCCCAGCACTTTGGGAAGCTGAGGCAGGCGGATCACCTGAGGTTAGGAGTTTGAGACCAGCCTGGCCAACATGGTGAAACCCTGTCTCAACTAAAATTACAAAAAAAAAAAAAAGTTAGCCGGGCATGGTGGTGGGCGCCTGTAGTCCCAGCTACTCGGGAGATTGAGGCAGGAGAATCGCTTGAACCTGGGAGGTGGAAGTTGCAGTGAGCCGAGATGGGGCTACTGCATTCCAGCCTGGGCAACAGAGTGAGACCCTGTCTCAAAAAATAAAGTATATGTATATAAAAAAACATGTTTACGTGTGTGTGTGTGTGTGTGTGTGTGTGTGTGTGTGTGTATAGCATGTGTTTATCTTATAAATTTTGTAAAATATAGACCTATATGAAAAAAATTACCTATAATCTTACCATCCACAGGTAATTGCTGTTAGCACTTATCTGGGTTTTTTTTTTTTGTTATCTTTTCTAGGCACATATATTCAATGAAAAAGGTTATTGATATAGTAACAGTTATTTTTTACTGAATGTGAATCATACACATAAATATAGCTTTGCTTTTTTTTTCAATTCACATTTACCATGAGCAGTTTCCTATATCACAACTCTTTGAAAACATTCTTTTCACCTTTCATGCCTATATAACATTCTATTGTGAATTTATCAATGGGTATTTTAGAATTGTTATCAGACGATTAAGTATTTTTAAAATGTTCACTCATCAATAAAATAGTGACAACATTCTTGAACATAAGTTTTTTTTTACCATACTGTTGGATATTTCCTTAGTATAAATTCCTCCAAGTAAAATTAGCGGGCCAAAGCCTTTTTTTTTTGAGGCGGAGTTTCGCTCTTGTTGTCCAGGCTGGAGTGCGATGGCGCGATCTTGGTTCACCGCAACCTCCTCCTCCCAGGTTCAAGCAATTCTCCTGCCTCAGCCTCCCGAGTAGCTGGGATTACAGGCATGCACCACCACGCCTGGCTAATTTTGTATTTTTAGTAAAGACAGGGTTTCTCCATGTTGGTCAGGCTGGTCTCGAACTCCTGACCTTAGGTGATCTGCATGCCTCGGCCTCCCAAAGTGCTGGGATTACAGGCATGAGCCACTGGTCCTGGACCAAAGTCTCTTGATACATTTTGCTAAACTAACTATCAGAATGTTGGGCCTCTTTGAGCCCTACTAACACCCTTAGTTTTTATGAGTATGATTACATTATTTCCCCTCTTTTCCCCAACCTCCTATTCTATTTTCCTTAGATACCTTAAGACTGCACCCCCAATTTAGCTTTCTTTTCTCATTCAGGCAGTGTGTCCGGGGCTTCCAATCCCAGTGGCGAGTAGGCAGATGTGGGGGCTTCCTGTTGAACTCTGCTAGGTGATTGAGCCACTCAAGAGGAAACCAGCTTTGGGGTCAGCTCTGTGGCAAGCCCAGGCCTCTATGAATGGAGCTCATTCCCCACTAATTTACATACCAGGACAAGTAGCCAGCTAAGAAATTGCTCAAATTTCACTGGACATCAGTCACCAGAAGAATGGAAATACAGAAGGGAAATAAAAGGCCTGCTCTCACAGTGGGGTTGTAGCACATCTCCACATTTAACCTTTGACAAGGCAACAGTATTTCTTCTGTCCAGACAATTCCAGAAGTCATAAGGAATACCGGGCAAGGATGGGTCAAACAACACAGACTATTGAGGACAACAGAGGAAAACCCATGCACTTCTGAAGAAATCGTTCCCAAAATGCTGAAAGAGAAAGAGGATTGTCTCTCTAGAAGTCTAATAGAAAAGGTATCTGGAATATTTCCTACGATTTTTTTTTTTTTAATGACTTACTCTCTTGTTAATATGTCAGAGAAAAGAAAAGCTCCTGGCTAAGAAATAAAACAGTCCCTCATCCCAGAAATCACAGCCAGGAATATGGATTCTTAAGTGTCAAAAAAGTACTCTGAATAAGGAAAGAAATGCGGATGCACCACTTCTATTATAACCAACACTTGATTTCTTTTAATCCCCTGAGTCCAATTATTTTCTTGGCAAATTTAAGGGTACTGACTGCTTCTGTGAATCTATTGTTACACTTGATAATGGATCTGAGTTGGGGGTAATATTTGCCTATCAATTTGGAGACTTGAAAATCTCTCTCTCTTTCTTCATCTACCCTCTACCTCACAAGTTTCCATTTAATGAGGGAAGTGAATTTCTTCTTTTTTCTGCCCCTCTTTCCTACTGCTTCTAGAATAAAAGCATAACAGGACGACAGGAGTGGAAATGAGAGGAAGGGTTTCCAAGCAATGGGAAAGTATGATCAGAGTCGTAAGTTGGTAGAACGGGGGGTGAGTAAGGGGTGGGGTGTGGATGGATGGAAGAGGGTGGAGGAGGAAGCAGGTCATATGATCAGGCTTCAAAGGCCTTCCAATGTCGTGTTTTCAGAGCCGTTGTAGGTCTTCTTACAGAACTTTGAGGGTATTTTTTCTTTGTGAGCAAAGGAGAACCATAGTAAAATTTGAGGGATGGGCTGGGTGCGGTGGCTCACGCCTGTAATCCCAGCACTTTGGCAGGCAGAGGCGGGTGGATCATTTGAGGTCAGGAGTTGGAGACCAGCCTGGCCAACATGCTGAAACCCCATCTCTACTAAAAAAACAAAAAGTTAGCCGGACGTGGTGGTGTGTGCCTGTAACCCCAGCTACTTGGGCTGCTGAGGCAGGAGAATCGCTGGAACCTGGGAGGCAGATGTTGCAATGAGTCGAGATTGTGCCACTGCACTCCATTCTGGGAGACAGAGTGAGACTCCATCTCAAAAAAAAAAGAAAATTTTTTTCAGAGGGAGAAAATATATGATTAGATTGTTTTTGTGTTGGTTTGCTTGTTTGTTTTTTTCCCCAAGCAAAAAATCACTTTACTGCAGTAGGGAAGACAAATAGGAAAGGGAAGAAACTAGAGACAGGAACAGCAGTTTGGAGGTTCTGCAATACAGAAGCCCAGATGTTTGGCCTGGACTTAGACACTGGGAATGAAAAATAAATAATGAATTTAAAAAATATTTGGGAGGTATACTTGACCTGACCTTGGTGCTTTTTCAAATGAGAAGAGAAAGATAGAGACAGATGAAAAAGTCAAGCAAGGATGACTATGATTTCCCATAGTGAATGTTTGGACGATGATGTCATTAAATGAAAATTTTTAAAAAGGCAGATGGTGGAAGGAGATTTGAAGGAAAGACAAGAAATTTGTTTGTTTTGGATTTACTTGTAGAATGACCTGCAAAATTTTGTCCTAATAAATGTTAACAAGTGGCTTTCCATACAAAAACCAAACCAAACTAAACCCTGATGTAAACCAAAAATAAAATTCTAAGGCTCCCCAACCATCTGAATGAACTTCCTCCTCTGCAAGGGCACACTTGAAATTTAACATGAAAGACTGGTTCAGGTCATGACGGGAAGTGGGGGTCGCACAGGCCTCATTATACCTCTCTGGCATTAACATCAACACAGACCTTAAGTCTGATAAGAAGCATTTACAATCTATTCTCTCTGAAGCCTGCTACCTGAAGGCTTCCTCTGCACACTGAGAACTTCGGTCTCCACAGTCCTTTATCTGAAGCCAGACATTTCCTTTCTATTGATCCCAGGTCTTTAGATAAACTCAACCAATTGTCAACCAGAAAAATTTTTAATCTATCTATAACCTGGAAGCCCCCAGTTCAAGTTGCCCTGCTTTTTTGAACTGAACCAATGTATTTCTTAAACTTACTTGATTGAAGTCTCATATCTCCCTAAAAACCAAGCTGCATCCCAACCACCTTGGGTGCATGTTCTTAGGATCTCCTGAGGGCTGTGTCTCCTGAGGGCCAAGATCACTCATATTTGGCTCACAATAAATCTCTAAATATTTTACAGAGTTTTACTCTTTTCATCGACACTGATTTATATTGGATTTCCAATGGTGTAATATTCATGCCGTTGGCATGATTTTAAGCTAGCTGGTAGAGATATGCAAACAAACAAACAAAAAGAGATATGCAAAAACAACTCTTGTGAGCTTGTGTGCTGGCTTCAACACACAACACACCATGCTGCTGGATATTCTACCAGGCAGCATAGGGTGCACGGTGGGTGAGCCTGGCAAGGAGACAAGAGCTGGCGGTACAGGGCTTAAATGAAGCCAAGGGCATGAATAATATTGATTAGGAGAGCAAGTAGAAATGAAAAGAGAAAACCAGTATGAGGAGATCTATAAAGAAATAAGAGTCAGAAAAAGAGTTGTTAAAGAGGCAGAAGAATCAGAAGAGAACCAGATTCATGAAATAAAAGAGAGGAATCAGTTTCAGGAAGGAAAGTGTGGTCAGTAGTGTCAAATACCAGAGACTGAATAGCCTAAGGATTTAAAAGAGGTCAACAGCACTACCAATTAAGTGGTTTTTCTGAGCTTAAGATATTTTTCTTTACTTTTCTATGTTAAAAATATTTTATAAAGAAAAAGAAAAAAAGAGATCACATTTGCCCCCCCAACCCATCCCTGGCCTGTCTCTCTCTAAGGAAGTTGTTAATGAATTTGGACAGAATAGATTCAGAGCTGTGAGAGTGAAAATTTGACTGCAGTGGATGAGGTGTTAATAAAAGGGAGGGGGTAGAGATGAAATCTTTCCAGCAGTTTGGCTCTTAAGGGTATAGCTTGAAGGAAAGAGGGTTGGAAGGGTGGCTTTTAAAAAGAATTATCACTCACTAATCAACTAGAAATCCAGTGGAATATGCAGTATTTGTCTGTAATCCAGCAGGCTAACCTCTTTTTTTTTTGAGACGGAGTCTCGCTCTGTCACCCAGGCTGGAGTACAGTGGCATGATCTTGGCTTACCGCAACCTCCGCCTCCCAGTTCAAGCAATTCTCTTGCCTCAGCCTCCCAAGTAGCTAGAACTGCAGGCATGCACCACTATGCATGGCTAAATTTTTTTGAATTTTTAGTAGAGATGGGTTTCACCATGTTGGCCAGGCTGGTCTCAAATTCCTGACCTCAAGTGATCACCTGCCTCGACCTCCCAAAGTGCTGGGATTACAGGCCGGAGCCACCGTGCCCAGCCAAAGCCAACCTCTTGATCCCAATGACAAACAGAACAAACATCTTACTCAAGTCCAGAAGCAATAATAATTTTGAATCTTGCTTGCATGTCAACAGGAGCCACATTAATACAGAAGAGGATAACATTGGTCCAATTAAATTGAATTGATTGAGAGCCTCTGCAATACATGGTCTGCTGCACAAATAATGATGGTTCCTGGTACATTTCTATTTGACTATTGATTGCTCAATTTGTTTCTATGTCTAACTGTGTATTGGAATTAAGCTGACTCAATCTGAACTGTAGATCCTTTTATCCCTCTTATTTATTTATTTATTTTATTTTGAGGCATTTCTCACTCTCCAGAAAATCTCCAAGACTTCAGCTATTAGGTATTCGTCTTTTTTTTTTTTTTTTTTTTTTTTTTTTTTTTTTTTTTTTTGAGACAGAGTCTCGCTGGGTTGCCCAGGCTGGAATGCAGTGGCACAATCTCGGCTCACCGCAACCTCCACCTCCCTGATTCAAGTGATTCTCCTGCCTCAGACTCCCGAGTAACTATAACTATAGGTGTGAACCACCACACCCGGCTAATTTTTGTATTTTTAGTAGAGACGGGTTTTTGCTATGTTGGCCAAGCTGGTCTCGAACTCCTAACCTCAAGTGATCTGCCCGCCTTGGCCTACCAAAGTGCTGGGATTATAGGCATGAGCCACCGTGACCCACCAGGACTTCTTAATCATAACAAATTCATCTTAAAACATCTTAAAACATCATTTTAGAATATATATTTTTTTATTCTTCATTGACTTCCTGCATTACTGTTTTTTCAGAGTTTCTAGCAACCGGTAGGAGTATCAACCAAAAAAACTCGGGTGCAGTGAAAATCATTTGTATTTTAAACAATGTGTACATGTACATTTATGCAGATGAGTTAACAGATATATCAAAGCAACCTCCAAGCAATGCCATTTAGGTAATCTCCAATTTAAAAGCCTCAATAGAATGATAAGATTGAGCTTTTCTGTAGTTCCATGACCTCCAGCAGAGTCTGCAAGGCCACAGCTGCCTGAAGGTTGATTCTGTAATTAGAAGATGCCAGGGTCATCTCAGAATAGAACCTCAAGCCACCCAGGCTACATTTACAGAATCAGCCTCTCCAGAAAAACAGCAACAAAGGAGGGCCTTCCTATGTATTTGGAAGGAGTCACCTAGAGGAGGGACTTGGGGTTTTGGTGTTGGTGTGGGGGGCAGGGATGGGATGGGGAGGGGGAAGCTCATTGAAATATACTAAAAGACAAACCAACCTAAGGGCTGGAGGGAAGATAATTCACACTTGTAAGCTTCTTTTTCAAGGGGCATCTCTTAGGCTCTAGCTTTTGAGATTCAGTATATATATTTTTTTGAGTCTCGCTCTGCTGGAATGCAGGGGTGTGATCGCGGCTCACTGCAAGTTCCGCCTCCCCGGTTCACACCATTCTTCTGCCTCAGCCTCCCGAGCATCTGGGACTCCCGAGCAGCTGGGACTACAGGCGCCCGCCACTATGCCCAGCTAATTTTTTGTATTTTTAGTAGAGACGGGGTTTCACCCTGTTAGCCAGGATGGTCTCGATCTCCTGACCTCGTGATCCGCCTGCCTCGGCCTCCCAAAATGCTGGGATTACAGGCATGAGCCACTGCACCCAGCCCAGTATTTTTGTCTTATGAAGATATTACATTTGTAAAGTATGAGCTTGGTGTCAGCAAACTTACATCCCTGTGTACAACCTGGTCGAGTCACTTAGCCACTTTGGGCTGAATCACTTAGCTCTTCTAACAGTAAGAGATCAACAAGAAAAATAAACATTTCAAACATTACAATGTGTTCATGTATTCACTGTGGGGGATGACCAGCTTCTCGAAACCACAGGTAGTGAAATAAGTTTGGGTTGGGGCCATAGACTTTTGTATTTAGAATCAATGGCTGTTCTCTCTCTGGGACTTTGATTTTTTTCTTGGGCTCATCCCCTTTTTGTAGTATCTTATCTTTGTCTTATTTGTATAGGACTTAACTGTTGCCCATTCCCTTATTAGAGCAATCTAAGTGATTACCTTCATACCTTTTGGAATTACATGCTTAAAAATTCCACAAATAATGATTTTGGGCTAGGCACAGTGGCTCAGCCTATAATCCCAGCACTTTGAGAGGCTGAGGCGGGTGGATCTCCTGAGGTCAGGAGTTTGAGACCAACCTGGCCAACATAGTGAAACCCCGTCTCTACTAAAAAATACAAAAAATTAGCCGGGCATGGTGGCAGGCGCCTGTAATCTCAGCTACTCGGGAGGTGGAGGTTGCAGTGAGCCCAGATCTCACCATTGCACTCCAGCCTGGGCAACAAGAGCAAAACTCCATCTCAATTAAAAAAAAAAAAAAAAAAAAGAATGATTTTGGTGGTCGACTTCAAATAGGTAGGAGAAGAAGGAGAGAGGAGATGGAGGGTCAGGGAGATCTAATTACTCTCTAAAATCATGCTAGGAAAGATAACACCTTTTAATAACACTCTGCTTTTATAACACCATTCTGCCAAGGAGCTCAACGGTTTCAACAAAGTTCACTTTCAGAAAACCCCTGTGAGGAAGACAGAATATACATCTTCTCTCCATTTTAAAGATGAAGAAACAGGCCGGGCACAATGGCTAATGCCTGTAATCCCAGCACTTTGGGAGGCTGAGGCCGGAGGATTGCTTGATCTCCAGAGTTTGAGACCAGCCTGGGTAACGTGGCAAAACCCTGTCTCTACAAAAAAAAATACAAAAATTAGATGGATGTGGTGGCATGCACCTGTGGTCCCAGCTACTTGGGAGGCTAAGGTGGGAGGATCGTTTGAGCCCAGGGAGTCAAGTCTACAGTGAGCCATGATTGGACCACTGTACTCCAGCCTGGGTAGACAGAGCAAGACCCTGTCTCAAAAGAAAGAAATGAAAGAGAAAGAAAGAAAAGAAAAGAAAGAAAGAGAGAGAGAGGGAGAGGGAGAGGGAGAGGGGAGGGGAGGGGAGGGGAGGGGAGGGGAGGGGAGGAGGGAGGAAGGGAGGGAGGAAGGAAGGGAGGAAGGAAGGAAAAAAGATGAAAAAAGAAAAAAACAAGATGAAACAGAGGCAGAAAGACTTTACCTAAATTGCTCATCGTGTGGTTGTCAAGCTTTTTATTGACCAAGGTTATTCTTTGACTGAGGCAAGGGGGTCCCCTCTCTTGGGCCTTGGGCTTTAGAAGGCTCATCTCTGGCCTTTCTGAGATCCATCCCTTTCTTTTTTTTTTTTTTTTTTTTCTTTTTTTTCTTGACACGAAGTCTTGCTCTGTCACTCAGGCTGGAGTGGAGTGCAGTGGCATGATCTCGGCTCACTGTAACCTCTGCCTCCCGGGTTCAAACGATTCTCCTGCCTCAGCCTCCTGGGATAACAGGCGCCCGCCACCACGTCTGGCTAATTTTTGTATTTTTAGTAGAGACTGGGTGTCATCATGTTGGCCAGGTTGGTTTCGAACTCCTGACCTGAGGTAATCTGCCCACCTTGGCCTCCCAAAGTGCTGGGATTACAGGCATGAGCCACTGTGCCTGGCTCAGATCCATCCCTTTCTAAGGGCAAACAGTCCATGGTGCAAAGGGGCCATGCCACCCAGAGTTATGAGCACCTGGGACTCCAGAATTCCTTGCCTGGTGGCCTCCACATGCACTTCCAGGGCCTGTTTGGGCCTCTTCTATGGGTCTGTCCTGAGTGTTGATAGAACCACTGATGTGGGTACCTGGTCTTGAGCCGTGGCCTGGAGATCCTGTTGACTGTAGCGTGGAGGGGGCTTGTGCAGCTGAATGTCTGCATGCAGGTGGTGGGAGTTCTGGAATATGATGGAGCTGGAGGTAGGAAGAGAAGTAGGCTTCGGGCAGCTCTCTCATGCCACCTCATTCTGGCCAAAACTCAGGTGAAACTGTGAAGAGTCTAAACGTGAATTTGCCCTTCAAGGTGGCTACAAAGGTATCTTTGTCAAGGTAGGAGAACTTGTGGCCTCCACGTGCACTTCCAGGGCCTGCTTGGGCCTCTTCTACGGGTCTGTCCTGAGTCTTCTATGAATCTGCCCTTCAGGTTCGTATTTAGACTGTTCACAGTTTGACCTGAGTTTTGGCCAGAATGAGGTGACATTTAGTTTGTTGGCTTGATGGATGACTTAAATATTTAGACATATGGTGTGTAGGCCTGCATTCCTACTCTTGCCTTTTTTTTTTTTTTGCCTCTCCATTGTTTTGGGTAGTTTTGCTCCCTACAGCCAAAGGCAAACAGAGAAGTTGGAGGTCTGGAGTGGCTACATAATTTTACACGACTGCAGTTCTCTGGCTGCACTTCACAAATATATACAAACTAAATACAAGTCCTGTGTTTTTATCACAGGGAGGCTGATCAATATAATGAAATTTAAAGGGGGCTGGTCCATATTGTTCTGTGTTTTTGTTTGTTTGTTTCTTTTTTGTTTTTGTGGACTCCTTCCTCTCAGTTTATGAATAGAAGCAGTAAGATGTTCCTCTCGGGTCCTCTGAGGGACCTGGGGAGCTCAGGCTGGGAATCTCGAAGGCAGTAGGTCGCCTATCAAAAATCAAAGTCAAGGTTTGTGGGGGAAAACAAAAGCAGCCGGTTACCCAGACGACTGTCCACCTTCCCCTCACCCCAGCCTAGGCCTTTGAAAGGAAACAAAAGACAAAATGATTGGCGTCCTGAGAGAGATTCAGCCTCGAGCTCTTTCCCCCAATCCTTCCTTCCGGCTGAGGAAACTAACAAAGGAAAAAAAAATGCGGAAAGCACGATTTAGAGGAAGCAAATTCCGCTGGTGCCCTTGGCTGCCGGGAACGTGGACTAGAGAGTCTGCGGCGCAGCCCTGAGCCCAGGGCTTCCCGCGCGTCTTAGGCCTGCGGGCCCGGGCGGGAGAGGGGGACGCAGACCGCGGACCCTAAGACACCTGCTGCACCCTCCACCCCCACCCCACCCACCTCCCCCCAACCCCCTAGCTGTGTCCTGGGCGGCTGAACGTCGCCCGTTTAAGGGGCGGGCCCCGGCTCCACGTGCTTTCTGCTGAGTGACTGAACTACATAAACAGAGGCCGGGAAGGGGGCGGGGAGGAGGGAGAGCACAGGCTTTGACCGATAGTAACCTCTGCGCTCGGTGCAGCCGAATCTATAAAAGGAACTAGTCTCGGCAAAAACCCCGTAATTGCGAGCGAGAGTGAGTGGGGCTGGGACCCGCAGAGCCGAGCCGACCCTTCTCTCCCGGGCTGCGGCAGGGCAGGGCGGGGGGCTCCGCGCACCAATAGGGCCAGTTCTCAGGGCGCTTTGCTCCTTGTTTTTTCCCCCGTTCTGTTTTCTCCCCTTCTCCGGAAGGCTTGTCAAGGGGTAGGAGAAAGAGACGCAAACACAAAAGTGGGAAACAGGTAAGAGGCTCTCCAGTGACTTACTTGGGCGTTACTGTTTTGTTTCGAGGCCAACGAGGCTTCGGGAAGCGCTCGGTTTCGGGGACTTTGATCCGGAGCCTCACATCCCCACCACTTGCAACACAAATGGGACCGGGGGCGGCGTAAATGGGGAGAGGATGTCCTAGGACGAACTCTGGTGACCCCAGGACTCTGCGCTGCTGCGCTCGGGGCTTGCCCGGCGGTGGAGACCCGGGCGCAGTACCCCAAGCTCAGAAGGATCGGGGGTTCCCGGGCGTGCTGAGGGCGCTGCTGCCGGGTGGGGAGAGTTGCAGGTCCGGCACGGAGCGCTTCTTTGTTCGGAGGGCCCTGAGCTGGTTAGAAACCCCTCTGGTTGCGGGTCGGCCAGTACCTACGGAGACAAATGCCAGCACTGAGTCCTCACTCGGTTCTTAAGAAGCTGGTCTGTTCTGACCTGGGAATCGGCTATATGCTCCCCGGGACTGGAGCGGCACAGTCCCGGACTGTGAATCCGAGAACTCGAGTTGGAGGTGTCCCAAACAGGGTCCGTGTTGCTATTGCTCACTAGAGGCCTTGGGGCTTTGTTTGACCTGAGGGGTAGGGAGGTCCTGCTTACAGTCTCCGTGCCCTGCTTACAGTCTTCGTGCGCTTAGCTGATCTGGTGTCCCTGGTGCAGAGCGCGGACGAGTTTTGTTTCCTTTTCTTTTCTTTTTTTTTCTTTCCTTTGAGTCTCGCTCTGTCGCCCAGGCTGAAGTGCAATGGAGCGATCTCCGCTCACTGCAACCTCCGCCTCCCAGGTTCAAGCGATTCTCCTGTCTCAGCCTCCTGAGTAGCTGGGTGGGATTACAGGCGCGTCACCACACCCAGCTAATTTTTGTATTTTTAGTAGAGACGGGGTTTCAACTTGTTGGCCAGGCTGGTTTCGAACCCCTGACCTCAGGTGATCCACCGGCCTCGGCCTCCCAAAGTGCTGGGATTACAGGCGTGAGCCACCGCGTGCGGCCGACTTTTGTTTCTTTTAAAAACAAGACTTAGGAGAGCCTGCGGAAACCCGGAGGTGGGGTGCCCAATCCTCCCTCCCCCACGTTCCCTGCCGCCCCATCTTCCAGACCCTTGCCGCTGGTGTCTCGGGGCAGCTTCTGCCTGGGCGCAGATGGGGAAGCTGGGGCGAGGTGGTGCAGTGGAATGACCGGGAGTAACCCCGGCGGGCGGTGCAGAACTCGGAGCTCCGCCGCGGGGCTGGGCTGGGCTCTGCCGTGAGGGTGGGGGTGCTGGGCGCGCGGGCTGCGGTGGCCCCTGGAGACTGGCCCGCAGCGACTCCTAGCCGGAGGACCTAGGAATCGGCCGGCTCTACTAGGTGTCTTTGCTCGCGGTTCCGACTGTGAATCCGGTGAAGACCGATGGTTGCAGACGGGGAGGAACTATGAGGTTGAGGCGAAAGCCCGTTTGGTTGTTTTTTTTGTTTTTTGTTTTTGTTGTTGTTGTTGTTAGCGTGTTTGCCAACTCCCAGGCCACTGGTAAAGCGGGAAGGTTCTTGGGGAGGCGGAAGGTGCCAGGGTTATGTGTAGGTGCCTTTTTAGGTGTATCTTTTATCAAAAAGAAGGAAAGAAATAAGATTAAGAACATAAACAAATAAAAGTTGTCTGGCACTGGCAGTAATTGGTCTGCCTTTGCAGCACTGATACCATTAGCTTTTAAAATTCGACTTTTCAATGACACTCCAAGAAGAGAATGGGTAGTATATACACATTCATCTCATAGTGGACAAATTTCATATTTAAAAAAACCTTCTGGGTACTGAAATCAGCAAGTCACTTGCCCTCCATGGCCGAATCCCTGCTTCCCAGGAAGAGAACCTCACAAAAATTTCCCCCAAGTTAGAGTGGAGTTTTCTTGAGTTTTTTTTCTTTTTTTTTTTTAACGGCCGTAGTTTAGAACCCAGACTTAAATTATGATCTTCTTTTCAAACAAAACTTAAAGTCCTTAAGTTTTCATCTCCCCTTTTGTTTCAGCCTATTCTTCTCATACCTACCACAAAAATAATGGAGGCTTTCTGTTGAGAAACTTTCCGTTTCTGTTGAGAATATCATTCTCTTGAGAAACTTTCTCCTAAATCAGAGAAAGTATGGAAACATGGAAAGTATTCCTGAGTAGAACCTCTACAGATATTACAATATTTTTCAAATACAAAGTTTCCATTGTCAGCCTTTTTCCCAAGTACTTCCACAGACCATTAAATAATTCCACAAACCATTAAAGTAATTAATGCTAGGGAATTTTAGGAAAACATTGGTTTACAATCAGAAGGACCGGGGAAGGGAGAGGGTCTTCAGCCTTCATGATGACTACAAGCCATTTAAGGGACTAGAATTGCTACTGTTGTCAGAGCAGTTTAGGAGTCTGTATTTGAGCACCCGCATAGTGTTCCAGAATGACATATCTGACTGTAACCTGGACATCTGTGATATGTTGTCTCCCCTGCAGATGAGCATTTGAAATCTCAACCCTCGTTATTTCTACGAGTGCAGGCCTATAATGGACCCTGGACACATTTTTTTTTTTTTTTTTTTTTTTTGAGATGCAGTCTCGCTCTGTTGCCCAGGCTGGAGTGCAGTGGCGCGATATCAGCTCACTGCAAACTCCACCTCCTGGGTTCAAGCGATTCTCCTGCCTCAGCCTCCTGAGTAGCTGGGAGTACAGGCGCATGCCACCATGCCTGGCTAATTTTTGCATTTTTAGTAGAGACAGAGTTTCACCATGTTGGCCAGGATGGTCTCGATCTCCTGACCTCTTGATCCACCCGCCTCGGCCTCCCAGAGTGCTGGGATTATAGGCGTGAGGCACTGCGCCCGACCCTTGGACACATTTTGACTTAGAACATATTTTCGGTTTGTGTGAGACAGTGCATTAGTGCAGGATTGGAAAAGAGTGATCAGGGCTTGATTGTTTTCAAGGATTGGTTTCTTCTGCTCAAGGAAGTCCCAGTGTAAACATAAAAAAAGAATGAAACTGAAGAAGTTCAGCGACTTAGCTTTTTATTATCTTCTGTAGTACTTACCTTTTTGGAGAAGAGTTGGTTGGGATATTTTTCCATTTAAATCTTTTTTTTTTTTAAAGGATCTTCTCTCCCATAAGCCGGGATACTTAAGCTATATGTGTAGTGGCTACAAATTAAGGTCTTCAACTGTTTTCATTTTTAGCTCCTAGAATAAGTGAACATTACTTTAGATA